>NC_047532.1:26679405-27304405 GCF_012275295.1 Melopsittacus undulatus | reverse complement strand
TAACACCACCTCCTTGGATGCCCTGACCTCCCTTCTGGTGGGGAAGGCTGGGCTGAGAGGAGAGGTGAGTATCACTTATATCTACCTAACAGTCTGTTTCAGGCAGTTTTGCTTTCTTTCTTTCTTCTGCAATTTTCCAGTTTCCATGAGAGAACTGGGGCAGGGTGGTTCAGACTAAGGTGAAAATGGGGTTAAAATCATGCTAGTTTTTGTGAACTGTAACACTTGCACACGGTTCAAAGGAGTCAGCAGTAAAAGTGAGAGCAGTTACCTCCTGGGAAGGCTGCCCACCCTAGTGCTGCAGAGCTGTTATGTTACAGTGTTAACCCTGACACGGCCCTTTCCAAGTTTACTTTAAGGTATGTTAAGGCTTTTTTATAATGAGAAATCAAAGCAGAAACTTTTGGTCTGGGAGCTGCAAAAGGCGTCGGGGAGATAGGAACCCACGTGCCATCTAGAGGTCGTGAAGACTTTGGCACCCGTCAAGACCTCTTAGGAAAACAATCTGAGCCAAGCACCTGCCACATTGATGGTTTCACAAGAAGCTGTTAGCAGAGTTAAGGCTATGATTTGTCAGCTGGATTTAGAAATGTAAATCAGTAAGTTATTTTTTCTCAGGGTTTTTGAGTTAAACCAGTACAGGCATTTCTCAAGATGAGGTTTTCTTTGAACATTAGCAGCGTTTCCTGTGTTGTGTCCGTGTCTGACTTGAATTCACTTTTCTTTTAAATGGTGATAGGTGTTTTCCCTTTTCTCAGAGCACTTAACACAAGTTAAGCTGTCAGCATCCATACGCTTCTGGGATCCTGGACCCATCATCTTCCAGGCCACTGACCAGAGGAGAGATTGGCTGCTTCCCTAGTCACTATTGCATCTGGAAGGAGATAAGGAGTTGCAGGTGTCTTGGTGCTCCTGCAGGAAGGTGCTGTGGGGTAGGTGCAGGAGGAGGGCACACAGCCAGTCCTAGGGCAGAGCATCAAGTACGATGCTGGTTTCTGGAATTGTAGGATAGAACCATTTTCTTTGGTTTGTAAGGGGTCAGGCATGGGCATTTTCTTGAATATAGTATTCAGCTTTCTCATCTCTGCTTTCCATTTTCCAACAGAGACGAATGATTTTTATCAGAGTATTTTCATGACTCTGTTTGCAAACCATCCAGTAGCCTGCTTGGTGCAAGTTTGTTTAGGAGAAAGGCAAGAAGGTTTTGAAGAACAAATGGTGTTTCAAAAACTTCCTCTTTTTATCTCTTGTTCTGCATGTAGACTGAAGCAAGTTCCAGTGACTGAGTGGCTTTTTTGAGTTGGCATGTCATGAAGATGCTTAATAGCAGGCACCTCTGTTACCTGAGCTAAGAGATCTTGTTTGGGTGGTAAAAGCTTCTGTCTGTCCCTGGTCACATGGGGAGCAACACTTGAGAGGATCTGGTCTGTGCCGGCCGTAGATGCTGCAGTTACACAGGCCAACATCAGCGGGAGGGATTATTTCATGTACGGTGTGGCGGAGACAGGGAGAAAGACTTGGTACTGAAAGAATACTGGGCAATGGCAGTGGTTACTCAGATGAAGACAGCCTTCTGCCCTGGGAGGTGTTAGTTGCAGCACTTATCAGCAGGGCAGAGCACTGCTCTAAAGAGCATAAAACCAGCAGGGGTGATTTCAGTGCTGAGAAGTTGGGCAATGCAGCAATCAGATGATAATGTGGGAACCCACATACAGGATGTCTTTGTGCATGTGTTCCTCAAGTTGTGAGAGCCAGACTCTGGATATGCTAGATTGTCCTCCTTCACAGACTTCACAAACACTTTCTCCTAAGAAGGAGTGCTTTCTGAACAGCAGCTTTGGCATCGAAGGCTGCTGTGTGTTCCTTTGAAGAGGTGGTTTCTGTGCTCACACAAGATGATAGCTTTCGGCTTCTAGATGGTGCGACTTCAGATGGTGATGTGCCACTGTGATCACTTCTGAACCTTTTGTTTCAGGGGGTGAACAGAGAACTGGAGAAGATGCTTGTTATTGAGGATGATGTGCGCTTTGAGCATCAGTTTAAGAGGAAGCTTACAAAGCTGTGATGTTCAACATGAAGGTGAATGTTCAACAAGCCCTGCTAGATTGGGAGCTTATGTAAGTAACTGTCCTGCAGCCACCTGGGAACTGCTGGGCACACAGGGGGAGGTCAGCAGCGCCTGCTGTGTCATGGTGGAGGTGTAGGGGAAAGTGGCAGAGACTTCTCTTGCAGTCAGGACAGATCTGCCTTCTGGGGCAGGCTGATGGTTCAGTCCTGAGGTTTGGACCATGTCATCTTTGCTCCCTTATGAAGTGTTTCAGTTTTACCACCCAGTGGGTTAAGGTTTGGATGTCTGAGAGTGGTGCAGGATAGAAATCTGTGAGCCTGGTCAGGGATTACGTCTTGGATTGCCCCTTTGCCCTACCTTGGTTGACATGAATAGTCTTGTGGTCTTAGTTGCTTCAGATTCACTTTGGTTTTGGTTTCCTTAGGTTTTTTCAGCCTTTAAGCTACATTGGCCAGAAAAGGGTGTGGGTGCAAGAGCCTGAGAAAGCAGTTCCCAGTGTCATGAATCTGGTGGAAGCTGATTATGCGTATTAGGCCCTAGGGTACGATTCTCTTCCCAAGGGGCTCAGAAACTCATCAGAGCTGACCCTTTCAGCAAGATGCTGCCTGTAGATGAATTTCTGCCAGTTATGTACAACAAGCACCCTGTGTAAGTAGTAAGCCTTTGTTGCTTAATTTGACGTAAGCTGGATCTTGCTAATGTCCTTAAGCCAGATCGTGTTGGTGTGTCTCACTTCTGTAGCCCAGTTGGTGTGAGACAGGGCTACTCACACTTTTTGGCTCTCTAGAGCAGAGCTCCGGACACGCGTCAAAGGAGGTGACAGACTTGCTGCAGAGGGGTTATTGTCCATAGGCCCTGAACCAAGTAGGGACTGGTCCTGAGACACTTGGCTATCTCTGGTAATGGTGGTGCTGGTTGTACAGATTGTGTGGGGTTGTAAAACAGGAGGCTCTAGCTGTAGAGAGTCAGAACTCTGTACTGGAACTCCACCCAGCGACTTCCTCCGCTCCCTGGGATCTGTTTGTTTGGTGGGTTGGCTTGTATTTCTGTTATAAGCAGTGGCACTGGTGAACATTCACTCTGTCACTGAGGCGATTTTTCTCTCCTCTTTAGAGTGAAGTACACGGAGTACTATGAGTCCAGAGACTTGAAAGCCTTTTCAGCAGAACCCTTCCTTGTTTACCCTATGTACTCCACTGGGCAGCCAGGCTACCTCAGTGACACAGAAACCTCTGCAGTCTGGGACAAGGAGACTGTGTCAACAGACTGGGACAGAACACACTCCTGGAAATCCCGTCAGCAGGGCAAGATACACAGCGATGCCCAGAACCACAGCAATGCTCTGCCTTCCCAGTCACCTCTCAATGAGCCATCCTCCAGGTATGAGCTATGACTACCTACTTCCCCTGGGACTCTGTTGACAGCTGAACCTGTCTCACACTTTAGCTTTTCACTTTTGAAAGTTGTGGCCTCCTTCTTCACGTGGCCTTCTTCCCACTGCTTTGAATGGCAAAGCAAAGAGGTTGGACCTGTCAACTAGCCGAGCTGCTTAGGATTGGGTGGGAGATGAAGGAGGAGAAAGAACAAGTGTTTCCAAGCGGCAGAAAAAAGGCAGAGATGTGAACAAAAGCCCTCACAAGCTTTTGTAAAAATCCCCAGCCTTGAATGACATCTTTCTATAGTTCTTCATGTAGAATGCTGTATTTATAAAGATTAATATATAGAGGTGTACCGATACCTGGGAATAAAGGTATTAAGCAGTCATTGTGCTTGGTGAAGCAGAACCATAGGAGTTAAAGTTGCTGAATTGTGAAGCAGAATTGTAGGATTTACAGCTGCTAGCCAGAATTGTGGTAGATAAGATTCATAGCTTGTGTAGTGAACATTTAAGACATTGTTGTTTAAATAGTATCCACAGAAAGGAACAAAAGATAACCAGAGTAGCAAAATTTGCAAACTTAACAAGTTTCTGCTTTAAGATACATAAAAGCAGCTTGTACCCAACCTGAGGTTTGGATAGGAGCTGAAACCCTATTGAGTCTGGGTGAAAGCATTCTCGGTCAGTTGCTGAGGTATCTTGAGAGAGGACGCCTGCAACACCAGAGCGGAGCGGGGGGAGATCAACGTTCAGGAGCCTCACCACAGAGCGACAAGAGCCACTGAGGAGGGAGCCTCAAGTCCTCGACAGGACTTGCCCAGGAGCCGGCAGCTCAGCTCACACGAGGAGCTGATTCACTGGGGGCAGAGCTAGGAGGAGTGGCACCAGCTGTGAGTGCTTAAAAACCTACCCAGGGAGCGCGGCGAACAGAGCGGGCAAAGAGAGCGGGCAAAGAGAGCGGGTCGAGGCAGTTCACGCAGGCACTGAGTGCTCTGGAGCAGTGCTCCTCTGTAGCCTCTTCTCCCTCATCGCATCTCAAAAGAAAGCTTTTGCTAGCTTCCCCTCTGCAGACTTCAAAACTTGCTAGATCCCATCAAAACAGGCCTCTCAGCCAAGAACTGATGTCTTGACATGTCTAAAATCTTGGAAGCTGAATGGGAAAGTGGAGGGTTTATCTCTGCACTGCCTGAACGGCGCACAGGTGGAGCTAGTCTGTGTCATGTCTTGCTTCCTTCCGCCATCTCAATTTATTTCTTCAGGAAAACAAAGCCTGATTAATTAGGCCATAAAGCCAACCTCTAGGAGCTTAAAATATAAACAGTTTGTTTACAACATCCTCATAAAAACATTTATCTTCATAAAAACAAACCAACCTACAGAAATGTTAGTGTTGTCAACTGTACTGTTCTCAACCGCCATGACAGAATTGTGCACTACAGCTCTATTATGCACAGACCTCAAGCTACAAACTGCTGTTGCAGTGGCTGGGTTGGTTGGTTTTTGGTGGTGATGGTGCTGGTGTTTGGTTTTTTTATGTTTCAAATAATTAGTGATCAGTGTTGTGCTTTCTGCTAAAGAAGACATGTTATTAGCCGGTCTGATAATACATAGAACCTGGTGCAAGATGAGCAGCTGTGTATATTCTTCATTGGGTGGGAATAGGCGTGGCAGGGAAGGCCAGCTCAAGAGTTTTGCATCTGTGTCACTCTACCATGGAGTCACAGGCTGTAAAAATGTGCCTGCTCCACAGCTACCACTTGGAAGCCACGTTCCTTCTGCTGTCCAGGCTGGAGCAGGTGCCCATGTGCCATGGTGAGTACAAAGAGCAGGTCTGCTGTGGGCCACCACAGACAGCCTGGGCCTTTCCTTTCTGACAAGCCCTCTTGCTTCCTCCTCCAATCTTGTTTTACAAGTGCCAAGTCTGACCTGCTCGGAGCACAGTGGCCATCCCAGAGATGCTGGTGAGAAGCTTGGTGTAGCCTTCAGAAGCAGGACTTCTGTGAAATGGTAAGCATCTAGCATGCTGTCAGGTGTCAATGTGGATATGAGTATAATGTTACTAAGTTGGTCCATCACACCATGCTTCCCTTGGGATTGGGGCCTGTGGCCGATTTTGCAGTGTAGCTGTTTCTCCAGGGTTTTAGTAACACTATTTTGAAGGCTGGCAGCTGCTGGAGCTGTGTTGGGAAGGGTGCATGAGAGAAGAAGGGCCTCAGCTTGGCACAGCACCTGGGTACGTTCACGTGCATCTGAGTCTGAACAGGAAGGATGAGCCAGCATGGGTGGGTGAGCCCCTTTGGCCTGGAGTAATTTCTCCGATCCAGTATTGTGGCTGCCTTTGAGTATGTGGCTTAGAAGAGATGAGTATATCTTTATGAACTATGTATACACAGAAGAATAAGTAGCTTGGCTTTTTCTTTTTTTCTTTTACCTTAGAGATTTGGTAATGCCCATGGACCGACTCTCAGACACAGAGGTAAAGCAGGTGCTAGCAATACGGTTAGTAAGTTCCTACTCACACTGACAGCTGCAGGAAAAAAGGAAAATAATTTATGACATGAGCACAAAAATATGAAAAGGAAGGAAAAGATACCTTTTGTTGTAACTGATATGCATCTTTGGCCATCTAAACAATATGAAGAATCTGACCCTTCTGAGCCTTTGCAAATTTTGCTCCAGATTTTCCTTAAATTCCCCAGTCTGGGTTCCTCACCACTGCCCTGCTCATAGTGGAAGGCCACTGTGGCTCAAAGAGCTATCATGCTCTTTATCATAGCCAGTACAGAAAAGATAGAGCTGCTGTAAATTCTCCACTGAAGGTCCACAATGATTAAGGGATGGGAGCATCTCTTACATGAGGCTAGGCTGAGAGAGCTGGGACGGTTTACCCCAAGGAAGGGAAGGCTCAGGGGGAATCTCATCAATGCATACCAGTACCTGAAGGGAGGGCGTAAATAAAAGGAACCTCTTCACTGATGCCTAATGACAGGTGAAGAGGCAGTAGGCACAAGAGGTGGAAACATAGGAGGTTTCACCTGAACAGAAGGAAATATCCACTTTTGTTTGTTTTTTTACTGTGAGGATGACTGAGGTTGGGGGGTCTGGACTCCTGGAGATACTCAAAAGTTGTCTGAACACAGATACACTGCAGTGTTATAAGGTTATTAATTCCTGTTGGAGTTCTGGAGAAGTTTTGTTAACAGCAAAGTATATGTATGTTTAAAGTAACTGCAATGGTCTGTCTGCATTTCCCCTAGAAACACAAAAAGTTACCTGTTAAATTTCATGTAACATTGTTTTTTCTTCAAAGGAAAGACAAAACCATGCAGGAAGAGCAACAACTGGAAAATAGGTGCCTCCACTCTACTACATGCACATAGGTGTGATTGTTCAAACTGTTATAAATTGGATGCCACAAGAATATGACTATACAGATGAGCATATTTCCTGGCACCTAACTTAACTCATTTACTTCAGGGAATTAACCTCCAGATCTACTTGAAACTTCAAGCAGATGCTTATTAGTTGACCAGCGACCAAAAGTCCACAAAATCAGTGCCTTTTTGCTGCTCTGAAAAAAAAAGTTAAGCTAGAAGTCTGGAAAACAGCTGCAATATCCATTAATATCTGGGATCTCAATGCTTCTTTAAGCCTAACAAGTGAGAAATCCACCCAAATATTCATGTCCTCCAATTCATGGCTGCATCTCAAAACCTCTTCAACAGTCATAGAATCATAGAATAGTTAAGATTGGAAAGGACCTTAAGATCATCTAGTTCCAACCCCCCTGCCATGGGCAGGGACACCTCACACTAAACCATGTCACCCAAGGCTCTGTCCAACCTGGCCTTGAACACTGCCATGGATTCACAACCTCCCTGGGCAAACCATTCCAGTACCTCACCACCCTAACAGTAAAGAATTTCTTCCTTATATCCAGTCTAAACCTCTGCTGTTTAAGTTTCAACCCATTACCCCTTGTCCTATCACTATAGTCCCTAATGAATAGTCCCTCACCAGCATCCCTATAGGCCCGCTTCAGATACTGGAAGGCTGCTATGAGGTCTCCACGCAGCCTTCTCTTCTCCAGGCTGAACAGCCCCAACTTTCTCAGCCTGTCTTCATATGGGAGGTGCTTCAGTCCCTTGATCATCCTCATGGCCCTCCTCTGGACTTGTTCTAACAGTTCCATGTCCTTTTTATGTTGAGGGCACCAGAACTGCACAGGGGATCTTTCTGCACAAGGAAATCAAATCAGAACACTTCTATGGTCTGTCTTCAGAAGCAGATGCAAGGTTAAATGCTGTTCCTAGCACAGGTTCTTGAAGACACCTAGACTGACATGTGCAGAAGCTGTAAAGCGTTCAGAGTTTCTAAATAACTCACTTGAAACACCAATGATACACCCATGGTAACATTCTTTGCATTTTAGCATCATTCCTGCAAATGGTCACCAAACAGCAACAAAGGTCCAACAGAAAACCCTCTGAAGAGCTATAGCTGGCTTTTGCTGATAGCTCAACAGCTCTTTGGAGTATTTAGTACTTACACTGGACAAGCAATCCAGTTCACATCATTTATATATAACAAAGTGAGCTCAACTTTCAGATTCTCTACTCCTGTTTGCCCTCCAGCACAGAAACATGTACAACAACTATCAGAGGTAGTGTCTTAGACAGAAAATGTTTCCAGAATTTACACATTCTAATATGGCATACATAATATTTCAGTATTCGCAAAATGTTTATTTGCTCCTTCTCAGACTAGGAACCAAAATATGTATTAAGTGCAGAAGTTACTAATGCAACAAGCAACTTCACAATACACACTCTCTTATTACTGCAAACAGCTAAGGAAGTCAGAATAAATGTAACACACAAGTTACAAACAGGCCCCAAAATTTTATTTAAAAAAACATTCTCAAATGCAGCATTGAAAACAGAGGGAGTGGAATGTGCCAACAGTCAGAGAACTTACGCTGAGTTGTGTTTTCTTTGATAAACTAGCACCATTGCATCACAAGTCACAAACTAAATTATTTCTAGAGGCATAAAAAACTTCCACCATTATAAAATTTCTATGAGTTCTATTAAAAATTGGTTCTCAATTTACCACTCCTAAACAGATGAAAGCAGTTTGAAGTACAAGTTTTCATATCTACTCATTGTTCAAGTTACCCCTAAAAGACAGTTTATTCTTAAGTCTAAACATCCTGATCAAGGGGAAAAAAACATCTAAAGTGAGCTTCACAATTCTTTACAAACTAAACAAGTAAGAAAAATCTACTGTGTTACAAATATACACAGTACAATACATACAGGTCTAATCTTACAAAATAAGAACTTCCTAGTCCATAAAAATACTAAATCAACTACAAAATTTTCTTAGTGTTCAGTCAAGCTGTCTCAAGCAGTCACTACATCAAATTCCAAAACCACTGATCTGTTCCATAGCAGAGCAGCTTTAACATGTTCACAACAGGAAACAGACCAAAACTTCACCATAAAACTGATTTCTAACCCTAATTTCCCACTCAGGTTTAGTGGTAATGTTAGCATTTGCTATCTATCTTAACGTCACGAGACCTTTATGTATTTCTAGACTGTGTTTGAACTATTCAAAGTGCTGAAAGTGCGATCAAAGAATAGAGTTTTGTATCTATTCTCCAGTACACTCTTCTCTGGCACTGGCAACAATAGCCAAATATTTATAGGTCTACAAGGTCAGAAAGGCACATGCTCCTTTGTACGTGCTCAGACAAGTATGCACAGATACACACATGCACTTTGCTTTAAAGACCTGCCCCTAAACATTACAAGGCTTTCTTTTTAGTAGGGAGGTTCAAGAATTAGTTACAAATTATTTAATACAGATGCCTGGAATTCATAAAGACCATGATACAAACTGCTTAAAATGACTGAAATTGTGGGTTTGGTTTTAAAATTAAGATATCCAAGTATTGCTCCAGAGTACAGGAAAACAAAGTCTATGCTTTCTCACCCTTTATCAAGTGACATCCAGGTTACAACAGCCATGTGATTTATCATCAGAGTTCACACAGCATACGTGAGCACACACATACAATAACATCCCCTCAGTACTTGTTCTTCTGTTGGAGACTACCTGCAGACTGAATGAAAATAAAACTATTTGAAGAATGTTTCAAGCAATATCCTTTTGTACTTACACATACAAGAAATAACAGAACTGAACTGTGCCTCAATCAGAACACAGACTTTCACTGATACACAAGTTAACATCGTTTCCTTCCCACTCTCCTTCCCTACAGTGGTCTTCTATGACATGCATCGTAATAACTAGTGCTGTTAAAAATTAAGAACACATCCCTCTTGACAAAATTGACAAATTTTTCTAGGGGGCACATTGGTTTTGTGGACTTTTTATAATAATCCCTACAAAATGAGGTCTGGAATGTGACATCAGCGCCATTATACAGGATGCGGATAAAGTGATCTTTGGGTCTCTTCCCATCCTGCCACAGCTCAAAAACTAATCTGGCAGCAAATCTAGGAAATCTGGCATCTGTAATGCCCAAGGCACTAAGAACAGGTGACAATGTGACATCATGTGCAGAGTAAAGAACAAATACTTCTTCTTTCTTCCCTTCTACAATACGCTGCAGCCGATTAACAGTTTGGTTGAGGAGAGGATGAGTAGCCAATAGTGCATATAAGAAATAAAGTTTCTTTTCCTGTCTTTCTCTCTCATCCTCCAACTGGTGTCTTTTGATCACTTTGAAGTGTTCCATATCAATGCAGCCAGTTTTGGTACATGGAAAACTGACATTGTGGCAAAAATAGCACAAGAGAGAATCTATTGGGTTAGAAGCTCTCAACTGCCTGGTGGGAATGCCTACAACCTTTGCCATATCCACATATATTTTCTCTAAGTCATTGTTTTTCACCCGCAAACTGTACTGTCTGCGCTGTTCCTCTTCCAGGTAGTGGTTTCGCATAGGACAGTTGCAGCTTCCAGAGCAAAAAATGGTGCTCCATTGATGTCTGATGTTAATTTTCTTCCAGTCAAAATCTGGCAAAAAAGTGTAGAGCAGTGCCAAAGCACTCTGCAGGGTTCGACTTTTTCCTGTTGTCTCCAAGTAAAGCTGTTTTGCTGTCCAGTCACTCAGAAGCAGTTTATGTTTGTTTATATAAATATCTCGCAATAGTTGTCCATTTTTCAAGTGTTGCACAACCCCTGAAAGAGAATTTTAAAAGTTACAACACATTATTAGAATCTTGATTTTTTGAGGGGAGGGGAAAAAAAAAGAAACACAGCTAGCAGTCCTACTGGTAGATGAACAATTAGGTTAAAGGTCAAAAAAGTTCAAAACTGAAATTCACCTATGCTTTACTATTTAGGAATATTGCATGTAATGTGAGATACCTGCTATTCTTCAGTATGTCTTAGATTCTAGGAGTTAAACTGAGATGTAGATAAATAAAGCTGGCTCCTTAAGATTTGCTTCAAACCTTAGTATTTTTCTGGACTAGAGACACAGACTGAATGGGTCTACCATACCTGAAAGACAGTTATGAAGATGAATCCAGACTCCACCTGAGTCAGGTTTTCAGGCAGGCAGTGAATGCTGTGCTCGCTGCAAATTTATGGCAGCTGGTAAAACTACCAGCAGTCAGGAAATGAACACACAGAATATAAACTAGTGCGTGAACTCACAAAACAGAGTGGTGAGGTTTGTCAATTGCATCAAACTTCCTTCTCCAACTTTCTTCAGGGAAGTGCTACAATTGCTCAATAAATCTTACACTAATGCTCTGCCTTGATCCAGCTGGAAAGGAAGAGGGTGCGTATCCTTCTCACATGCTAAAACCTTTATTCCAGAATCCACCTTGCTTGTGTTATCCTCCCACAGCAGCAAAGCAGCAGTCATGGACCCTTTATGAACCAGACCATCTATATAGCTTACTACAGGCAATACAAGTCCCAGATACTCTCTCAGTTACAAGCTGTGGGCAGTGTTGAGTCCAGTTTCACACACAGCATGCTGTGTTAGGAGGAGCTCCTTGGTAACCTGACTAGCTTTCTTCTGACATCATTTTGCATTGACACTCGCTTAACACAAGCATTTCTTCTGGTGGGATCCCAGAACTTACAAGAATATGACAGGCAAGTTTTGGATTGAAGAATACAGGAGGGTAA
Source organism: Melopsittacus undulatus (assembly GCF_012275295.1). Lineage (NCBI taxonomy): Eukaryota > Metazoa > Chordata > Aves > Psittaciformes > Psittaculidae > Melopsittacus > Melopsittacus undulatus. Next base: position 27,292,781 of record NC_047532.1, on the reverse strand, counting down.
TGGAAAGACAGTTGGCAAATGGAAAATGCCACTAACTCCTCAGATCTTCAACACTCTTTTTGTTCTCCATACACAGTCTCCAAACCTACTGACTACCCAGATCCACTGTGATATGCTCTTCCAGTCATTGGTATTTCAGATAAAAAGAGCAACATAGTAAAAAGCAAGGTGTGGGAACAAAATGGAATGGATCAATGTTAAAATTTGAAAAGATATAGGAGAACAAAAAGTGTTATTAATGTGAATTTTCTGTTAAATTCTGAATGTTGAAGAGAAAAATCCACATGTGAATAACCTTTCTCACAGTCGCATTTCTGCCCAGTGGTGCAACAGTATATTTCCACATGTTTGTGGGAAAGCATTTCTATATGTTTGGTTCTGACACACTGATATGGATATATGCAGAAAAATAAGCACAGCAAACAAACACATGGACTTCAGCCCATACTAGTTCATCTGGCTATTCTGGGTGGAGAACACAAAAAATTCCAAGAGCTGTGGAATCTGTTTCATATAAAGTGAAAACTTATTTCTATACTTCTGCCTTCTTACCTTTTGTTCCCCTCATATTTTCTATTGCCTGCTGACAGCAGTCCGAGGTCTTTTGCAAATGCCCCTTTTATCGCTGCTCTGACCCAGCACTACCATTTTCCCTCTCCAATCCCGAACACATTATCTCTTTCTAACATTCCCAATGCCCTCAGCACCACATTACTCTCAACCTCCACATACTTCTACATACACAAATCCCTCATGGCAACACTTCCGGTTACCTCCCATCTCCCCCACCCCTTTGGTACAGATAAACTAAACAATATGTTCACTAGCAGAGCTCAGCAGTCTTCTTGCCAGAAGTAATACTGATAAAGTCTCAAAACTTCAACTTTTAAAAATAGTTGTTTGGAGCTTAATTGCTAATTTCCACCTTTCCACCTTTCCTCCCAATAAGTAGCTCAGCAGACCCGATAGATGGAATAAGAAAAAAACTAATTTTCCTGTGGAAAAAAATTACAAAAATAAATATGCCCAAACCCACAACCTTGGGATTTCACTGCAAAGCTTGGGGCAGGGGAGGAGAGAAGGAAAAAGCACCATGTGTAAAAAAGTTTTCTATTTCTATAATATAAGCATCAAATTTATCTATTGCATCTGAATCACTTGCAGGGGACACAGTAGTTACATCACAGGTAAAAACTGGCAACTAAATTCTTTAGTTCCATGGCCGTGCTGAATTACAAACCCTTACAGACCTTCCTCAGGAGGGACTGAGCAATGCCGTTTTCTTACAAGGGTGACCAAGCAATTTTGTGGTGCAAGTGCTATGACTTGTTACAAATAACATTACTAAGAGATGGCAAGTGTGATGGATCTGTAACAGAGCTGGCAAACTATAGGATAAAGCACAGTTTCTAGAACTGTTACCACTTTTACTGTGGAGACTCTAATACTATATGCAGAACTTAGCAGAAGCTAGGCTATGACCAACTTTATAAATTTCCCATTAAAAAAAAGCATTTATTTCAATATAAAGAAAATAGGAGATCCCTTTTTAAGCAGACTGTATTTAACAGAACAGAGGAAAAGACAGAGCTCTATTGGAACTTACCTGTCTGTGTTAGCTCTCCCATTTCACACAAAGAATGGCTAGGGTAGCGAGGCAGGCTGCTTAGGGAACCACCCATCTGGGCTGCAGACCCTTTTGACATATGTTTAATGAAAGCTTCAAGCTGAGGATGAGAAGGTTTCCTAGAGAGGTAAACCAAAATGTGAAAACTTCCAAAAGTATATGGGAAAACAGCTCAAGAGAGTCAAGTGTTCTAACTGTATCAGCTCAGACATTTAATGGTGTGAGGTTATTTCCCACTGAGACAACATCTGGTCTCACTGAAGACTTTTGGAAGTATGCAAGATAAACCTAAGTACTTACTAACTACCAAAGGCCTACAGGGAAACTTGTCATGTTAAAGCTATGATACCTTTTGGTAATTAATTTTGAAAGTTTTTTTTTTTTTTAAACGTAGTCACTAATACTGTTGTGAATTTTAAAAAAAAATCCTTACCAAAAAATACTCTGTCCAGTTTCTGAAGTACTAATGCACTTTAACCCTATGGCCAAAGGCACTAACAATCTAAAAGGGTTCAAATAACCAGTATTTTAAGTAGATGATCTTGAAGGTATTATCAAGTTTTGTAACATACTATGCTGATTGCAATATCAGCCTTTATTTCTATTTTTATTGGAACTAGATGATCTTCAGGTCCTTTCCAACAACAGCCTCAGTTAAGCGGTACCTGGAAAGTAGTATCTGGTATCCCCCTTAAAATTAGAAATCATTGTTTTGGATATTGTACCATTACCTACGAAGAAAGAGATCAACACTGCTGGACACTTAAAAAGATGAGATATTCCCAAAATGCACATAATGAATGCAACTGGAAAAGATATATAGACAAAAATGCCTAAGTTAACTCACTGAATTCAAGTCAGTGGAAGAATGCTTAGATGTCCTAAACTGATCTGCAAATTTCAGATACACTACAGGCTCTGTTCACTGCTGTACTACTCTGTGGAAAACTACACACACAAAAAAACTCCACAATGATTTAAAACTTTAGAAAACTAAATCTACAATCACACTTCTGCAACAGAAATACATAAGTAGGGATTTTCTTTGTTAAATGTCAACATTCAAGAAAAGTCACACAGTCACCTCTCTACTTTGGTGTAGAACTAAATCAAAAGCCAGCAACCCAACTCCACCCCAGCCAGTCCTAATTTTAATAGGGCTTTCAGCCTGAATACAGTAAATGTTTTTTATGTTACTTACAACAACAACAAAAGTATATAAAAATAGAAGATAAATTGGATCACATAACTTTTACAGAAGTCTGGTTTTAGTGTTTATTGTTCATATTTACACTTTGCTAAAATGATCAACTATTGTGATACAAAAACTTTAGGTCTGGAAAAAAAAAACCTTCAAGAGTTGCAGGAACCACAAGAGGGAGCAATAACACTATTAAAGTAGGAGGAAGTGTCTAATCAAAGTTTACTAAGACAAAGACATTCATGCTTATACATACAAGAGACATCTAAGACACTCCCATGTGCAAAAGCACCTCTTGCAGAGCAATGCTGACAGCATGTGTGTACAGGTCTCATAAGAATCAATACCTCTGTCGACAGAGAGGTAGCTCACTCTCATACCATTTTTTAAAACTTGAATTTTCTAGTATTTAATTTGCCTTCAGAAAGAAAAATATCTTGTGAATAAAATGGTACAATAAATTCTGGTGCAACTGCCAGAAAGAAAAAATGTAAATGAGACAAAAAGCAAGGTGAGATAAAAATATCTTTTTTTTTTTTCATTTTTACTTCCAATTAAAAAGAAAACCAGCCAATTTATGGCATTCTAAATCCACAGCTTCTTCTGTATATTATAATTTTGACAATTCAACTGATAATTAGTATTTGAGAAATAGAGCTACATAAAAAAGGTATTACTCCTTTCCAAAGCAGTAGAGCTTCCTCTTGCAGTAAGCATACATTAGAAAGCTTAATCCAGCTCCAGAGGTGAACTAACTTTTTGTAAATTTCACTGTTTTTACAGCCCAGCAGTACAATCTAAAAATTGAAGAATCAGGTTGAGAAAAAATTAAATTAAACTCATTAGTAAATAGCCTTTTAAGCTTATTACAGATGTAGCAGGCTGAACCCCCAGTGTTCTAAACTTTGCCCTTTAAAAAGCTATAAAGACAAATAAATTGTCAGTCATAATTTTCCTTAAACCCTGTTTACTTAATTAGCAATTTCTGCAAGTACATGTGCAAGAAAATGAAAAGAACTGCATTAACCATTCTGCTTCTTTTGCTGCTTTGCTTACAAAAATCTGAATACTAATGGAATCAGACCCACACTGATAAAAACTGTCTCAGCAATCACTTGGGGGAAGGAGGAAAGAAAAGAAGAAAAAGAAGTATGTATCAGCACTTTGCAAAAAGATTTATCTAAAAAGCGGCAGGGAAAATAAATTAACATCCAACACAAAATAATAACATATATGGTAATTTATAAAATCATATTCCACTATATTAATACAGCTTTTCATACACCCATGTAGATGCAAGTTACTTGACTTTGGATTACGTTCTTTTCAAAGTGAGCATAGGTTAAGCACATGCTTACAGAACTGAATTATGAAATATGACTGTTAAATGTATTTCTGAATATAAATTCAAAGCTTACTACTTGCTAAATACGTCCCAGGGGAAGAAGAAAAAACCCCCAAAAAAGCAACAGAAGTAAGAACTATTTTGCCTGACAAGGACAGCATCTCAGGCTACAATATACTATTACCCTGAAAGTAATCCTCATGTATGCAACAAGATTCTGAACAAACTGACAATTCTCCTGATTAACCCTGTATAACTGAGCAAATAAAAACTTATTTTTCTTAACAGCAAAATTCACTGCGCCACTCCGGCCACCTGGTAACAAAAGATTCCCCCTCCCTGCCCCAAGATTTCTCTTTTATTTAGAATATGAATCCTTCTGTTGAATTGGCCAATTTACAGATGCTGCAAGAGATGGGAGTATCTAGGCAACACGACTAAGACTGCTGGGACTGTTTGAGTGGGAAGCAAAGAAAATTACTCAGTTGTATAGTTGAAAAGACTGACATATCCTTAAAATTTAATTTCCATAAAAGTAACCAGAAAATAAAAATGGGCTAAAGAGATGACATTCTGTATGTTGCTGGGCATTATGATGATAAGTTACTACATTTGGGAAATGTATCTATACAATAAGTATCTCAAATTGTGTCAGAAGACGGAATGGCTTTTCACCTAACATCACTAGCAATAAACATACTTTTTCTTAATTTTGAATATCTATTTCCATCTTTAATGTCTGTTAATTTTCCTTTTAATAATCTTATTTTTGTAAAATAAAATAAATTTTATCTGTGACAAAACTGAGGACGCTTATTTTCCCCTCAAATAATGAATTCGGCTTATCTTTTTGTTATTTACAAACTAAACACTAGGATAATGGGCCCAGATTTAATAGTGCAGGTTTCATGCACTAGCATTAAAATAGACCAACATTTAAATCCTTATTCAACATTTAAATATCTTATTTGTAAAGGTCTTAAGAAGCTTTAATACCAAAATGTCACCTCTTTATTACTACACTGTAACCAGTGTACACTGAAAGAAACCATCCTGTGCAACCATTTGAACTATGGTTCAAATGCCAGCAACTGAGCTGACATCTTTTCACCCTTTAATAACAATTTCCTTTTTCCTTGAGGAGCTGAGATACAAAAAAAATAGAAATGAGGTGGTTGTTTTTTTTAATTAATTGCTTGATGGACTGATTTCTTTATTTATCTATCTTACTTATTTATGAGAAGTGAACACTAACTTGCTGGTTGTTTTGAATTAGCACAGCAAAGTGAGAAATATAGTATCAGAGTGAGCGCATGCACATGACACCTCAGAAAATCTGCTGATTGATTTTGGATGGTAACGCTATAATGGCACAAAACACTGTCAGAAACATGAACAAAAATATATCTATTGCACCCATTATAGACACGCAAAGGTATGAAACCTTATTCATGCAGTTTCACATTAAGTTTAAAGATACTGTACAGCAAACCTTCAAATCTTGCATAGCAGTACAATAACTTTGTCCCAGGACATTCTTGTACCCCACCCCATGAGACTAACTGAAGTCATAGAATCATAGAATAGTTAGGGTTGAAAAGGACCTTAAGATCAAGGTCGATATTTAGGAACTGGTTCAGGAGAAAATGAGGCTTTCTGCCCCTGGATAAAGTGATGCTCAGACTGAGTGCATGGAAGCCTATTTTGGTAAAATGTTAGCTCTTTGAGCTGGTTGCCTTTGTTTAAATATTATCATCATCAGCACAGTATGAAGACCATCGCTAGAATTCATAGTTAATTCACAGAGCAAAAAGAAAATCATTACTGTGTCTCAGGGCTACTTTTTTCAGGATCACTCAGGAAAATGCTGCTATTGATTTATACTGTCTACTTGTGAAATACTTGCTTCCCTTCTGATCCTTGTTAGCAGAAATTAGTTTTATTAAAGAATTAAAACATAAATAGAAATTGGATCTAGTTTTGCTCCTCTAGACCTAAACTGCAAAACAGACACAACAAGGTCAATTTGGGTAAAAATTCCCCACCTTACGTTTATTAATTCCCCATCTTAATGTTTATTAATTTTAGGATTACTTTTATAAAAATTAATTCCTCAGTAGGAACAGTCTGAGATTCCTTTAACATTCTTCCCTATTAAGGCTACTAGACCACTGAACTACTGCCTTATTTCTACTATGTATACTGTAAAATGAAGTACAGCATAAGCCTTGTTTCTTAAACAAATCTGATGGTCAACAAACCACAGCATTCACTCTGTCCTCCAACTCATTAAACTGAATGCTCTTTTGAACCATATACAAATTTGAGACCATATATCTCTAAAAATTGCCAAGTTACAGAATTTAAGTAACAGACGTGGAAAGACATCATCTTGACAAAACTAGAGGTAACTACAGTTTATTTAATAATTTACATGTTCATAAAAATTCAGGAGTGGCATAAATAACATGCTTTTGCCACTATGCAAAATGCTACAGGCCAAGGTTATAATTAAATAATGTTGGTCAAGGTTATAATTAAAAAGAAACTGTCAGAAAATGTAATTATTAATTACTGTGTCGCTTAATTAAAAGTAGAATTACGGAGAGGTACACTTTTTATTCATCTTACCTCTGTAACTGCACAGTGCTGTCCTTTTACAGCACTATAGAATTCTGAGGTCTACACGCCACAAGAAAGAACTTGTGGAGGTGGACATTTACAAAAATGAGATATAACTTTTTCCTTCCCAAATTGCATTTATCTATGCAAATGTCACTTTTGTTAATAAATGCAGAATTTGCAGAGGACTGAACATCTCACAGGGAGTTGCAGAACCCTCAGTGTGTCACTTGGTGAGTAAACATGACCACGCCTGGCACACACAAAGCTTTGGACAGAGGAACGTTACCTTTCTGTGATCATAAAATAGATATACAAGATCTTGTCTGGTAACTGAACCAAAGGGCAGTCCCTCTTCTCTTTACTTAAAATGAAAAAAATTACAACTTCAAGAAAAAATAACATGTTTTCTGTGATGTTTAAGTAGACAAAAAAAAGCGTTAGATCAAAGGACTATACTGTTTCCTTTTAGAAGGCAAATGAATGGAAGAGCCACTAAAACCAACAATAGATTATTGCAGTCTACAAAACAGATAGTTACAACAGCATCAGTACTGTTGGGGCATATTTATTCATATAGGTCTTAGAGCCTTTACATTTTTATAACACTCTGTAGTGATCCAGTCTACTTCATTGCTCTTCTGAGTTTCTAGAGAAGTCAGAAGAGCCCTCAGGAGACCTTTCTTCACCTAATTCTGGCCTGCATCATGTTTGACCTCCCTCCAAGTCAAACCCACACCTCCTTTAGCTTACAATATGGTACTTGTCTCTCCCACACTTTTTGCTCTAATTTTTCTGGCAGTCTCAAGATATGTGCATATTGAAGCTAAAATTCAAATGTTTATTACTAAGCTTCTTATGATTAACATCAACACCTTTCAAAATGCCTCAAAGCATATGCTAATTAAGCCAGCATACTATGAAACGATAGCATCTTTCAAAAAGCATTATTTCACTGTCTTGCATACAAACTCAGTGAAGAAACATTGCATATTTTTATATGCAATATAGTACATTTATGATTTTATAAGTATATACTTACATACTTTTGCATTTTATATGCAGTATAGAACATTTATAGTTTTGACACTGTAAGATACAAAGGGAAAATGTGGAAGATTAATTTATTCTTCCCATAAGCAAACACTACAATGAAAGGATTTTTGTAACATCATTCCATTAATTTTCTTGAGGAAACGAAAGTACATATTATTCAGCTCCCTTTGGAAATTTGTTTCCAGAACAATGAAAATAATATTAATTGAAGTTTTAGATGAAAAAAATCTCCAAAGCATCTAATCCATTTGCTTATATTCATTTCACACTTACATGTCACAATCCATAATTCACAAAACCGACGTGTGACCTCAAGGCTATTTTGCATACCCATTAGAAGTCCATGGGCCTGTAGCATAATCTACTTAATTAATGAATTCCATCAGCTGAATGCCAAGTCAAATAAAGAACAGACTGAATATGAGCAGCATACTTATCTGAAACTGAAGTCAAGATAGCTTAAATAAGGCAGAGTTTCAGACATCTTAGCCATACAGCACCACAAAAGCTTTAGTTCAAAGGTAGCAATTATATACCTTGTAATACTCTTGACATAAATATGTTTACAACTGAGCACCAAATTTACATAATAAAAGAATATAGGCCTGACAACCAAATGCAGCAAATAGCTTCCTGATGTTGAAGTAATAAATGTTCCATTCAAAACAATGGCAGAAGCTAACAATTCTAGCTTTATTCAGGTCAGCTTTAACACATCTGGATGAAATGGCACAGTCAATTCCTTTAATCTTTCTGCTGCCCTTTCAAAGTCACCCAGGAGATTCTATTTTACATAAACTTTGCTTCAAGGAGACAAAGTCTTTTTGGTTCTCCACTCATTTTCAGCAGCTGCGAATGGTAAGGGAGGTATCATCTATATACTGATGTTCTAATGCTTCATTAATTAGTAATAGCCAAGAGCATCTACCCTGCTAGCCCCATCACATCCTGACACTGTGCCCTCCTATCTGCTTGACTTGGTGATTCTGTTGGAAATGTTAAAAGCTGCACTACTTCTCTGCCTTATGTGGATAGTTCTCCTGAGTTCAGGGCCTTCATGCTGTGTTCCTTGCCTGAAACTGAAGCAGAAACAGCTATAAAAACTTTTCTGACAAATACAAAACTGAGGTCTTGCATGGCACGGTAATACTGAGAAATACAGCTTCTCATACAACATTGTCACGTGCAGTTAACATCTTTGCAATAAAGTGTTCTCACATACATTCTAATGTGACAGATACTGAGCAAGATCAGGAGATCACAGCCTATAAGAACTCCAGAAGGAATCTGGATCATATTTCTTTACTTAGTATTTCATGCTGAGAATAATCTCAGCCCTTATAGGCAGGTAATTAAAAATGTTGTCATAGCTATTAGCAGATGATTCATTTTTCATCTTGATAAAGAAATTAATTGGTCAGTTAAATCTACTGCAGAGATAATTGATCTTTGGTCTCCTGTCTGCAATCTCAGAGCTGCATATCTAATTTCAGAAAGCCAGTCAGCTCACAGCGGGCATAGAACACTGTTGGGATTGGACACCTCTCAAAGAAGTCAAACTTCTCTTGGAGGATGTTAGATAGGATCACCAAATGCCACTTTCACAAAACAAGGATTTTTGTGGTGGAAGCTGAAGTATCAATACAGAAAAGTAGCAACCAATATGGTATAAGAGGAAACTTTAAATCTGTTTAGATCCTCATGCAAAATGTAGGCAGGTAGATACAGTAGCGTGAATATAACTTGGGAGCTCCTAAGTACCTGTTACCTATGAACAGGTAGACACACATACAGGTGAAAACTGGTGATGGTTTCAGACTTTTGTAGGGTTGCCCTTGATTCAGCACTAATGGTTACTTTTCAATTACTCGTGCCAAATAGCATTACAACACTGACCACAACTGAAGTCAGCATTGCACGCCTTGCAGATTTCAGGACACCTACTAATAACAAGCACAATTTTTTTATGCAGCCAGGTATATGAAAAGAAAAGCAACATATTTCAGTCTTCTTCAGAGAAAGACCCTATTTTATTATCATTTTCTGCCAGCTTTTGTGTCCCCTACTGTATGTATCTACTAGATACTAGGCAAGCCTCTTTAATCAAGCTTCCCAACAGCTTTATGAGATGATTAGCTTCAGGTATTCTTTCATGTCACTTCAGTGTATTTAAGCAACATTCCTACTGTGCAATATCACAATGGTGTTTAGGTTTTAATATACTTGAGCCAGAAACTGACATAGGACCAGTTATGAAAACTGGTTCATGTTTTCAAACGGAACTGCTGTAGACTAGCTAATCACAAACCTAGAAGCGTAAAAGTGTACCATAATCCATCTTCTCCTTCAGAGAGATTCATTTGTTAAAAGCCCATTAAGGAAAAGCTGCAAGGACAGACTATTTCAGGTATAAAAGATAAAAATCATAAATGCTATTGATGACAGGAAGCTACTAAAATTTCAAGGAACACAGCCCATGAATCTATCTAAACAAGAAACACGCATCTGATGTATCTAAGTCAGAAATGTACTTTCAGTGTTCCATTAACACTTTCAGCACGGGAGAGTAAAGCCAATTCTGAATAATTGAAAAGCAAGAACATTATTTCTTTAAAGATAGGAGATTTCATGCTGTTCTCAAAAAAATATTTATGGTATATCTGCATTGTTTTGTATACCAGCATGCTATAACTCTTTTCCTGAGTAAGGTGTGCAAGTGTGCACAAACCAGATGCAGCTCCCAGTTACTGAAATCTCCACACCTGACACTGCTGAGTGGGCAGCAGCATAAATGTGTAGATTTGCTTAGAGGTTTTGCTAACACATCTGATAGTTAAAAGAAAAATACCAAGAAAAACCGTAAGTATTCAGTAGGTTCACTTGTAAGGCCTCAATTTTTATTTGGAAAAACAAACCCAAACAATACCACAGATCCTACTTAAAAGGAAAAACCCTCATGTAATCAAGCAAGCTAAGACAAAGGTTGGTGATTACATCATCACTGTTTATTTCTACTGCTCTAACACTATAATTCCTCTTTATCAATGAGACAAACAAGAAAGAAAGGTTCTTCCACAAGGAAGAGAAGCAATCCAGTTTATAGCTACAGCTCACAATGGTTCGTATATGAAGACAAGCATCAGACATCTACAAAGACATGATATTACACAGAAGCACACTATAATGAAATAGAGAGGTAAATGTTTATGGTTTAATGACAGACACAAATAAAGTGTGACAGTTTTAACCAGTGAATGGTAACTAAAGTAAAAGTGTAGTTTTCAAGTAGCGAATAATGTACTTTTTGTTTAACTTTTAATAGTTAAATGGACAACCTTCATATTTTTTCCTGAACACTGACTTTAACTAATAACTTTGATCATTAATTTGAAGGAACTATGATAACCTATATTTCTGAAAAGTTAAAGATAATGACAAATCACAAATATTCATTTTCCTATGGTAGTGATGAGCTCAGACCTGTTTGTATTCCATGAAAGGAAGTATACTTAGCTGAAATGGAAGAGACATTCTCAAATACTGCACATGCATTTAGAAAACATCTAGAAGCTTATCTAAGAGGAATGGTAACCTAAATATTCAATTAAATAGGTTTTGCTTTTTAAAGATATACCAAGAATTTCTTCTGATCTGAACTGGTAACAGGTAATAGTTCCTGTTTCCAAGGAAATTGTACTGATGCAGTCTTCTTTTTTTTATAATCCATGCCAATGCACAAGAAGTCACAATGTACTTCAGGCTGCACAAATTGTTTCCTGAAGAGGAATGAAATAATTATCAACCAAAACACACACTTATCAAAGATGAAAACCAAGAATTTCACCTGTTAGGCTGCAGTATACAGTCAATGTCAGGTCTCTTTGTCTTGGGAATGGCATATAGTGGATATCTGTCGCCATGTCGAATCAACACTTGAACTGAAACTAGCCTAAAATAATGAGGTGCATGCCCTAAAGTGAAGACAGAAAAGGGGGAGGGGGGGAAACAAACCCCCAAAAAGGAGTGAGAGAGAAATCTTTTCTTTGCACATGTTTTCTTTAATAAAATAGAGCAGGTATAATTAGATTAATAGTTTTGGCAATTCAGTGAAAGAAAACCCCATAAGAAATGACAACTTACCATCTCAAGAAGGATTTCCACTTTAAACTGCAAGACAACTTAGTACAGTTTCCACAATACATCTAAAGTCCAGCAACTATACAAGACATTACTCGAGCACTGAATTCCTCCAACATGATAATGTTGACCCACTTTTATAATGCCTCTCTTCCAGACCACTAGCATAATGATGGATTTTGCAGCATTTCTAATGTGGAACTTCTTGATATACCAGTTTGTAATTTATTTTACATGTATTGGTGGGATATTCCAATGAAGGAACTCATTCAGAATAACTTGCTGCTGTCTTGCTAGGGAAAGAATGCAGATGTACCTTCTAGCTGACTACTGGTTTGGAGTTCTAAAATTAATTACTTCTGTGTTTTGGAGGTTAGGGTATTTTTTTGAATTCCAAGTCAACTGTTTACAATGCAGCTCACTTGTAAAAAGAATTACAGTTCAAGTATTAAATACCTGTATCTCTCCCACACCTTTCAGTTTTAAGCCTCCAGTTGACCATTGACTGGAAACAAAACCACCTCCAAAAATCAACACAACAGAGAAGATATAAAGGGAAGAAAAGAAGAACAGGATATTTTGACTGATTTAACAGAATTCAGCAACCAGCTGGCATTTGCTGTTCCTTCTCCAAGCACCAAAGAACTGACAATGTACAAAGTTATCATGTCCAATGACATCATGTAGAAACAAGCAAATAAGCTGTCATTTGCATTTACAAAGCTTACCTTCCATGCTGCGCTCCGCAATGGTGGGAATGTTGCAGTAAACACGCGCTTCATAAACAGGATCTATTGCAGGAGGCTCAGTCAGCAAACCAGGCATTATTCTCTTTCGGCTCTTAGTGTTCATCCCATCTTCCCTGACAGAGTTCACTGGGATTAAATGCACTGAAAAATGCAAAACATACGCCATATACCTTTAAAGGTGTTTAAGGAAATCTAGGACTTTTTCTAAAAAGTAATTATGCACAAAGATTATGGTTTCCATGAAAAGATGTCACTCTACTGTATAGATCTTCGCTGTGATTTTTTCATGATATACATAGTAAAGCAAGCCCAGAGAGCTCTTTAGCAAAGTCAATGCTTGACTAAAACTGCAGAAATACGTCTAGATGTAGAACAACTTTCCCTTTTGCACTCTTCTTGAGGCTGCTCTGACAGCTTCTCATAAAGCTCTAAGAGTATGAACAGGAAGAAAAGGGCTGTAACAGGCCCAGCTGTCTCTCATCATTTTAATTTAAAAACTGAGATTGAAGGACTTAAGCAAAAGACAGCACAGTTATGTCAATGGTGCTACAAACCACTGGGAAAACAAAGTAGTTGAGATTGAAGGGGCTGGATTGTTCAAAATTTCTTACTAATTTCTGCCATTCCATTGTTACCCTTGCAAGCCTTAAATAGTCTGACTTATCTAAAGAAAATGCACACAAACTATATTAGTTGCAATGCAACAGAGACACAAAAATATTACATACAGAGAAATGCAGTTAACACACACGGCAAGGAAATTAACATAAATACCATCACTACGTCTTCTGACACAGAAGCATGCTGAAGCATATCTGAATTCAAGGCCAGAGCTGTATTGGCCATGTCTGTTTACCTTGTCTTGATGTGAAAGCATTTGTTAATTTTTGAACCTTACAAGCCTACTTGTAACAACAAATGACCACTTTCTTTTTCTATTATTATTTTCTGATATTTAAATCTCCAGAAGATTTGAAGGTTAAAATGACAAGGGAAAGTGTTAATATTTTTACCCTTAGTAGTCTTCTGTGGTGAGAGGGAAAAATTAAAAAGAAAGAGAAGACATTTCAATGCAGAATTTTACTAATCCTTCTGGGTCAGTTCCTCAGTTGCATCTTGATTCCCAGTCTTAATTTAAGAGGTGAATTTGTTCCACAGTAGAGTTGTGCAGACAAAGAAAACCAATGAAAACAGCAAACTGAAGTGAAACATACAAAGATTTTTAAGAGCATGCAGCCGTTAATGTAACACATTTCACTACATTTTAAATATTTTATGTGGTTTCTCTTTGCCTGCCAAAACCAGAATTGAAGCATTTTCCATACTGTTCCTAGTGCTGTTGACACAGCTAATACTTGCAAAGTGAAGAGACTTTCAACTTTTCCTTAAGCTGTTTCAGATTTTGCATATAACTGCCCACAGGACTGTAGCTGGTGAGAATTAAACTGTAGTTTTGATTTTGGCCACTTAAACTGCAGAGCTCAGCTGCCTTTCCAGCATTTATCTATCAGATTCAGTCTTTAGCTCTTTCCATGTGAAGACTCACGTTACCGTGAGTCAGTGCAAACCACTGACCAAGAAACTCTAGTGGTCACACAGTCTTGGCAACATCTATCAGAGGTTGGTAACTCTGACTTGAAGCGGAGCTTGCAGCAAATTTGTATTTGGGGTATAAATCCCAAAAGCTAAGAGTGTGCTACAACGGTTGCTGGACTCTGCAAGTAAGCTACATTACAAGACAGTAGCTGGTTAAAAAGTAGAAATGGGAAATTCCAGCAGTTGTGTTATACTGGTTGAGTTTCCTAGCCAGAAAAGGTTAGGAGCAGCAATTCTCAGCTTTCTGCTAACACCTTTTTCTCCAGAGCAACTCACAACATTGCTACTGATTGCTTAGTGTCACAAGAACATATGGAATTGGCTTTAGCACTCATGGAAGTGTTTCAGAAGACAGGGGAAACCATACCCCAACAGCAGCAGCTATTCCCTAGTGCTAAAATTTGATTGGGAGATTTAAAAGCAAAAGAAGGCACCTAATTTTTCTTCTCAGGCAGTTTTAACTACAAAAAAAAACCCAAATAGATCACATTTGTGCACTAATAACTACAGCAGACAACAGATGCATACATTATCTGATTAAGATCAAGCGCCTACAATTCATGGAGCCAAATATTTGATTAGAATTGAGACTTGCTATCTGCAAATAAAACTAGCTGAATAAATATTTTAACAGTGCCAGATGAATTTAAGAATAAGGAAAAGCACTAAATCTTAGAGAAGTCTACTCTACTTAAAACTAAAATTGCATATTAAAAATAGCACCTACAGGATTATCAGATTACATGTTTGAAGTTTAAAAAGCCACTGACAACACCTTTAAAGGATCAACACAGCAGTTCTGGGTGCAATGCAAGACTGTTTTGTGGACTCAAGAGATTAAGAATAATAACCGTTCCTGTCATTAATTTTAAAAGTTTGTTAAAAATTATCCTACTCTAAATGCTAACTACATTTATTAATTAGTAACAGCTAGTAAATACTGCCCTAACTGTACAGTGAATAAGCCTGGTTTATACCAGGGAAGGAGGGACATAGTACAAGCCTAGTAAACTACTTTCCCCACTAATCTACTACCACCATGTCCAAGTATCTCAGATAGGGACTGGGCTAAAGGAGCTTCTAACTTTGAACCTGCCTGGAGCATAACCATGTTGTCCGGATTTCTGAACATATCTGAGCAACCTCATCTAGTGAAAAATGTCCCTGACCATGGGAGGGGAATTGGATTAGATGATCTTGAAAAGGTCCTTTCTGACACAAACTGTTCTATAACTTGACATAAATAATTCAAACTGTTTGTATGTTTGACAGAGAAAAATATCAAGAAGGTAAAAAATCTCCAGTCACCTAAATAAGCACTTTTGTAGCAAACAGTATTTACTTTTAGCACACTTGAAATAAGACGTACTGGGGGAGAAATATTAAATAGAAAAAAAAAATCATATGATCCAGGTACCAGTCTAGTCAGTCTACTGGAAATTTCTACCAAATGTATACACATAAGAGTAGAGTATTCCCAAAGAAGGTGGAAGGAACAAGACCAAGGAGAGATGAATTCCAATTGGAAAGATGCTTTCTGTTTGCTCAGCCTTATCAGCACAGTGACCCTGAAAAGCCCACCCAGCAAGGTCAGCCTTTCTTTCCCCTTGTTAAAGCTCCTCACAAGCTGTAACAGTTATGCAATTTCAGTACTTTGGATCAGGACTCAAGACTTCTGCTGGTCCGAATGATGACACATTTTTCCGTACTGAAGCCAGGATATATACCAACAACTAAAGTCTCAGTGGTCTCTCAATTGTTTTCTCATCTTCTGTAATTCTCTCGACATTGCTAATGCCTTGTGTATTTATGATGTTTCTTCCTTTCTCCCTCCTTTTTAATTTCAAATACCTGGGCTTCATGTTTCCTTGCTGTCTTCATTTATCCCACTTCCTCACTGTTGAGTCCTTCTTTGCACACCTCATCCTCTCCAGCTCTCTACTGCCCAGAAGGCTCCACTAGTTCCTCCATTTTGGTACCCACTTCACCACATAGTTCAGCTATTTAAAGCTCTTTGGAGAGCCAACTGTCTCTCTGTATCCAAGTATTTAATTACTGAAAGTCCTCCTCTGCAGTGTCAATCCCACCTCTGTTTCCTAAGTCTATACCTCATTGCCTAGCCTGGGTCGGGTGTCCTGTCTCTCCTTCCTCCCGGCCTCCCCTCCTCCACCTGGCTGGAAAAAAACCTTGAACAAAACCACCCTCAAAACATGCTCAACCCATGACACTGGTCCATATGTAACTAGCCAACCTACAGCAGTATTGGACTGACACAGCTCACAGTGGGGGGAAATAGTCCAAAACGGTCCTTCATATGGAGCTGGAATTAATTTTTTTTTGCAAACTCTGTTGTACTCTTTCAGCTGTAAATCATAAGATCAGAATTCTGTTATCTAGGTTTCCCACAACTTTTTATAGCTTAGCACTGTTTTATGACTTGCTCTATTAGTTAACAGTAACAAGCACTTGCCCAAAACACAAGTTCTACCAATGTGTATATAGTCATACTTAAATCTTCGATTAAGGGAGTTTTTGAAAAGGATTTTTACACTGCTGTGCCTTTCAAAGCTGATGTTTTACTATGACAGGAATACAACACTGTAAAACAGAAATGAAACAGATGATTTTAATGTTCACTCCCCGCAGCCAGGGCAGTTAATAAAACATATCTGAAACCTATTTGGTGATCTAACTGGAAACTTTGCCAATGCTGAAACTATGAAGAATATGTAGTGATAGGACAAGGGGTAATGGGTTGAAACTTAAACAGGGGAGGTTTAGACTGGATATAAGGAAGAAATTCTTTACTGTTAGGGTGGTGAGGTACTGGAATGGGTTGTCCAGGGAGGTTGTGAATGCTCCATCCCTGGCAGTGTTCAAGGCTAGGTTGGATGAAGCCTTGGGTGACATGGTTTAGTGTGAGGTGTCCCTGTTGGAACTAGATGATCTTAAGGTCCTTTCCAACCCTAACTATTCTATGATTCTGTGATTCTATGTACATATTATTATAGAGCTAGTCTGACAACAAAAAGGGAAAGAAAATAAATATCTCGCACTATTCATAAGCTAATTTTTAAAACTAAAGAAACTGCATAAAAACTACTTTGAAACATTAATTTTTAAAGAGTTGTATCTAGGAAAAAAGCAAAAGATTTACAGAAACAGTAAAAAGAAAGAGACCTCAATGCAACTCTGCTTCGTGTTCCAGCTAGTTCAAGCTACTTAAAATACAAAGTAGAACTAAACCCATGGGCTGGTATCAGATAGAAGCAAGACTTGATAGAACAGTCAGCAGCTATCCTGTGAGAGACAGAGGGGCACTAGTCACATGGTAGGATAACTAAACAGTGCTGGAGAATCACTCCCGCCTTCAGGCATTTTGCAGGTCCAAGCTGAGCTTTTTTAAGCTGACAAAATTCAGAGGAAATAAAATCCAAACTCTGATACTAAATTTAATGAAATAAAAATCCTCCAGTAATTTTTATTTTAAATAGAACCACAGAAAATGGAGACCGAATTTTAAAGTCAACTGCTTTGTCTTTATGAACAAAACCAGTGGCATCTTAAATATTATGACATATGGTTTTATTCTTAGTGTGCATTAAATATTACCTTAAATAGGTCATAAGACCAAGAAGCTAATTCAACAGATTTCCACCCCCCCCTCATGCGTCCCACCCCTTCCTCCTCCCCCCCACCAAGACCTCAATGGCACAAAAATGTATCAAAAAAGACAACTATGAGATAAGTAGTTTCTAAGCAAGAGAGAAAATCACTCTTAAGTGCTTTCAGAATAACGACTGTAACAATCACTATACAGCAACTAATCCCTTCTGGAACAATGTCAAGTTTATCAAATCAGCTAGTGTACTCAGAAGCCCAAGCAGAAGCCAGCCTGATATGAATTAGGGCTACAAAACTGACATAAATTTGACAGACCTCAGTACAGCAGCAAGTCAAATACAAAGCAAAGTGCAGTTCATATAGTAGAAACACCAAATTAAATGCTTAATCACCCCATTACCGGTTTCTTAACCTCTTGCAGTCCTAGTTTGTTTCGAAAAACAAAAGGTATCACCCCTGACCACCAAAAAAACATTTATCCATTTAAAAAAATCCACTAATATTTACCTAAACCCAGATAGATAGGCAGCAAAACCATTTTCCATTTCTGTTTTCTCTTGTAGCTCCAACCAGCCTGCAAAGCAGCAGCCCAAGTAGCCATGTTAGTCTCAATATTCTCACTGAACAGAGACCTGAAGTTTTCATCTTTCACAAAACAGAAGGTTCTTTCAGCCCCATGCAAACGTACTATTTAAAATAGTCACATGGAAATGAAGCCACACAGCAAAAATGCAAGGAAAAAAATTAAAAATAAAAGCAAAAAAAAATTCTACCAACCCCACTGAAAGTAACCTAATGCTAACAGGTAAAAAAAAAGCAAATACGCACAGCAGAGAGCACAATAAGTTATTTATTCCTCCTCCACCTTCCTCCTTCCTCCTCCCCCCCCCCCCCCCCCCCCCCCCCCGCTCCTAGCAGGGCACTAACAAGGGTGCCCAGCGCAGAGAAGAGCACTCAGGCTTGTGAAATTCTGATGATGAAATACAGGCTTCTCTTCTAGTTGCTCTTCCTCTGAAGAAAAAAAAAAAAGAAAAAAAAAGAAAAGCAGCTAGGAAAAGAGAAGTGTAGGGAAGAACCACCAGAAGGAGGTAGGAAGGCTTCAAAAACCTGAGATGGGGGAAAAGGTGAAGATGCATACAGCAAGAAAACAATCTGGAAAAAGCAGATAAAGCGCACATGGGCTGGAGAGCATGTAGGGCAACACCAAAGGTACATGCTGGCAGTTTGGCAGCAAGGAAGCCTGGGCATAAAGCTGCAATAACTCCAATACCAAGCCACCCTGGGCTTGAGCCCTGCCACCCTGCACTCATCCCAAGGGTCACTTTAGAGTTCTGCTTCGGATTTCGAAATGCATATTTGGACACCAATGAAGTTCAGATATGCCTGTGTGACACACAATCTACCCTTCTCATTTTATTCTTTTGTACAGCTGAATAAAGGCTTTGCAAGCCTCAAAAGGTGAGATCTATATTAACAGAGAGGGCCTTCATCCAAAATGCAGACTCTGCAGGTGCCACAAGTGTCCACCATACTGCATACAGAAAAGGAGTATGGCATTAGTCCAGGAAGCTGGGAGCTAGTAACAAAGGGGGAAAAAAAAAGTCCACAAAAAAACCCTAAAACCAAAACCAATAAAAAACACCCAAACCCAAACAAAAAAAACCAAAACAAAAACACCCCCCCCCCCCCCCCCCCAAAAAAAAAGAAACAACCACAGCACCAAAAAAAAAAGTACAATAAAAAGCAAAGGTCTTCCTGCTCCAGAATCTGACAACCCCACCCAGAACGGTTTCATAGTTCTGCAGGGGGCTAACGAGGAAACGCACACTGCACCAGTAAACAGGGCTACTACTGGTGCACAGCCTGGGCCTGGAGCACTCAGCTTCCCTGACACCTTTCAGCTACTGACAGCGTCCCGCAGCTCAGCCCCTGCTGCAAGAGGACCTCCACCAGGGCAGCCCCTCCCAATCTGCACCCTCGCCTGCACCCCGCGCTCTGCGCTGCAGCCTCCCCTCTCATCTGCTCTGTTTGGTGCCGCCGCTGCCGCCCCCGGGGCAACCACAGCAGAGCTCCCAGAGCGGTCCCTACCCCTGAGAGGAGCACCCCGCCCGCTGCCCGCTCCCGGCGCCAACCCCCGCATCAAACTCTCTTCGGGGCGGGTTTTCCCCTCTTAGGGCGGGACCGCCCCTCCTGGCACCGCCCCTGTGAGCCCCTGCCCGTCTCCGCGGAGCTGCCAGGTCCTGGGCAAGGCCTGGCGAGGGCTCGGGGCTCTCGCCGCTCAGACCTGAGGCTCCGGGACGCGGTGCTTCCGCTCACTCCGGTTTAAGGCGTCCTCTCTGGAGATACCTCGGCAAACGATGACACAAAAGTTATAGTCTCGTTTCCTTCCCAAATTACTCTTTGTGATATAATAAAAAGGTGGATTTCCTTTTTCCTTTACTTTTGCAGACCCAGTCAGAACAGAGCCTGAATTACCACTTCCCTCACTATCCTCCCTCCACCTGGAGGATTCAGCCAGTCAGTCATGGGACAAGCAGGACAAGCTATGTGAGGAACCAACCACTCTCTTCTAACTAGAAAGAATAAGGGAAATTTGAATTAAGGTTTAGGATAAACAGATACTGTTTTTCACAGCCAAAGCAAACTTCAGCATTGCCTCAACTGTTCTTCAGCAGAAACGCAGAGAAGCTCAGCACGCTGTGACACATGCTGCATATCACAGTTTTCATAAATGTCATATACAGGTACACATTTTGTCTATGAGAGAAGTAGTGCCATGCAAGTTAAAGTACATAGATAATGACTGTTCCCCAAAACTTCACTTGAAGCCTTGCTTCTTATAATAATTACCCAAGACAGTCGATCCATCACAGACAGCACTTGGGCAGCGCCTCACTAACAAAGCACAGTACATGCCCCAGGACTGGCAAAACCTAGATGACAGCTTGCGCATTGCCCACTGGAGCAAGTGCATTACTAGTGTGCTAACGTGACTCAACATCACCATTAAGTTATCATCTTCAGGCTGATCGCTAGAAAACATCAGCTGGATTTCCTGTTAACAAATACTTGAAAGTAAAGGTATTTCAGCTATGTTTTAAAGACTGTCAAAGACATCCTTTGAGGAAAAAATTGCAGCAGACAATATAACTAACAAGACCATCAGCTACAGCAACTCACTATTATGCATCTTACAGTGAAAATAAACCAAATGCTCTTTTTGGTTTGCTGGCTTCATTTTCATTTGTAACCTGAGGAAAATCATGTGTCAAGGCTGAGATGGATGCATCTACTGGAAATAAGAAATTTTAATAAATGCTACCTGAAGTTTTCTGTATTCCATTTTTTTTTCCTAGTTCCTCAAGCTTTGATTTTTATTTATTTTTTTTTTCTCACTACTGGCAAAAGTACATGAGTTGTTTAAAGCTTTAAAGTTGTTTAAAGCTTTAAACAACTCATGAAAGTATTTCTGAGAACAAGTTTCTTATTTCCAGCTGCATTAGCTTTATGCTTTGCTGATTCTTTTACAGGGTCCCAGTCTGACTTACACAAGGAAAATAAATATGTTAAGAAAATCTTTTTTTAACCAAAGCACAACATGGCAGGCCTTGCAGTGTTGTGTTTTCGGGACTGAATTTAATCAGGTACGTTGAATTATACAATGGGTGTTTGTACTTATTAAGTCCAGATGTGGCTCTGAAAGAGCTTTATAGTTTTAGGGTTCCCCACCCCCCAGTTGTTTTTCAGTTGACAATTCAGAAGGGCATATGGCACTGCTTAAATAGCTTCCAGGATTTTCAGCTTGACAGCAATAACATAGCTATACTGACTGGAAACCCAAGCCTTTTCAAGTTCTGAAGAAGACAGTAATTTTCCACTTCTCCTCCCAGAGTGAAAAATTACTCTCTATTCTGTTTTCCTACTACACTGAAACACTATGTTGTTTAACATGGAAAAGATTTATATTTCCATCAATTAAATGTACTCCTCTCTTTAAAATAAATACATCTGCATAATAAAGCTTTTCCTTACCAGCTTCTCACTAATTACTTGACTGCTTGGCTCTCCAGTCGATTTGAAGGGGATGGGGGAGGTTCCTACTAGACATCTAGACAGGCAGACAGATTTCCTGCTCTACGAACACATTACTCAAGTCAGATATTGCTCATGCTCCAGGTTATTTAGTGACAAGATGCAAAAAAAGCCCCATCAATGAAGCAGTTATGTTGGTCCCTTGCCTATCCTTGTCTCATTAGGATTCACAAATGAGAAGTGTTACATAAACTGTACCATGATGCTATAAATAAAGTCATTCCCATTGATGTATCTGCATAGCTGTCGTGTCTTATCAGGCTGTGAGATGACTTTGACTTTACCAAATCAGTGTCCTGAAAGGTACCACACAAGGCTTAAGCATACAAAGTAGAGGGGTTTTATGGCCTGGAAACATAATTTTTATAAATACAGTAGAGCCAGACACTATCTAACAACTTATCTAACAAAATTCATGAGTACTACTATAAGATTCTAAAGCTCCCTCCTGTGTCTGTCTACAGAACTCAGCAACTGGTAAATGAACTAATCCAGCTGAGATGTCCTAGAACAGATTTTCAAAACAGCTTTTATCAGCTGTGTTCAGAAATCGCTGGCAAATCTTCACATTTCCATAGTATTGTCTCAAAATAAAGGTCAACATGAAAAGGTAGCTGCAGGACACAATACACTGAATGCTACTGCCATAATTTGCCTGTGGGTGGTGACCTTTATTATTCTTTTTTGTCCTGTGTATTTTTTGGATCTTGCAAATACTGGAGTGGGAAGCTGTGCAGCAATGATTACATCATGACTGAAAAAAAAAAGACACTTGGCTGTTTTCACATGTGAACTGAACACAAACATAGAGGCCAACAATAAGTGTTCAACATTGCAGAAGGAAACATGGCAAAAAAAAATTTCTCAGGAACATGGACTGCAAATCCTCTGGCTTCAGTGATGGTTTCATTGACAGCAGCTGAGAATGATACAAAAATACTCCCTGTGCAGTAGAGTACAAGATAGTTCAGCAGCTGCTCCTGTTCTCTTCCCTAGCAATCTGTCGCTAACACTTAACATCTTTGACATTGGCTCTCTGCTGCTGTAACATGCATGCTCCCCTGCATTATTCTTTAAGGAATTCATTAACTCTAACTAATCTCTTACTCCTCAAAGAGAAAGTCTGTACAATTGTTTTTTATCATCCTAGATAACATATTTTTTACCGCTTTAAAAGATAGCATATGGTTATCTACAGCTTCAGGTGCATGTCATTGCCTCTTATGGCTCTTCTTAGGATTAAAATCACAAAACACATAGGTAAAAGCAAAAAGATTAAAGGATTTAAAAGTACATCTTTGCCTTGCCCATCTTTACAAGCATTGCTCCTGTGGTTTCAGAACACCAATTCAGCAGCTTTTTGGGCTGTAACAAATTCTGTACATCTGCTCACTAGTAAAAGCATCTTTCTGTCACCACCCAACAGAGCTGCTTTCTGAACTTCGCAGCAGTATCTCTATGTCTGCACACCTGGGTCAGATAGAGTAATCTCTCTCAAGGGCAGGAAAGGCAGGAAAGCCCACCATGTCTACAGATCAGCCATAGCCTCTGCAAAGGCACAGGATGAAAACTGTTTAATATGTTAATGTCATCCATCAAACACAATCCACAGACATCTGCCACTTTTCTACACGAGTGTCCTTCCAAGATAAAAAGCCTTACGAATTCAAATCAATATTTTCACTACTGCGTTAAATTAGCAGCTTTCTGTTTCATATCTAATCCCAACTGTTTTCTGTCCACAGCCTGACCTGCTCAGGGAAGTGATCTCAACACCATATGCCACTGCTTACCCGAGCCAAGCCAGCTCACTTGTTTGTCCTTGTCAGCACCAGGGCACAGAAAACTGCCATGGGTTTGCTAGCAGTAAAGCCCAGAACAATGTATTTAATACTGTAGAGCCTGACAGATTTTTGTGCTGGGGAAGGCTGTCCAGGCACAGTCATTAACCTTAGAAATTCAAAGCAGCATTCTCTGCATCACAGCGTTATTGATATCTTTAAGACACTTGCCATAAACAAGCTTAGAGGAAGATGGTGAATCTTATTTCTTGTCTTCATCAGTATTAATGTGTGCAGTTAGTAAACCCAAAATTACACCATATACCTAGGGTTTCCAGCTCTTTTAATCCAACCATCTCACAAAAATCATAAAGGGAGATCACTTCCATTTTCCAACACTTAACAATTCACTGCAGTAAGTCCACAAAAGCCTCAATCTTTTAAACACAAACTGCTTAGACCCAACATCATTAAGCAATAAACCACAATGCCATTTAGTATGTGCAAGCACTGCTTTTCTCTTGGTGAGCGAGCTTTGAAAATTTAAAAGGGAAGTAACTTCGGAAACAGAGATTACGATTAAAAAAAAAAAACAGCAAACAAACAAAAACTGCCTGCAGTCACTAAAATCTTCAAAATCAGTACAGCCTCAGAAACCTCATTAATCACAGAAGACACACAAGCCCAAGAACACACAATAAATTTTCCAAAAATCTTCAGTCAAATGATGAGACACTTTGCATTAAATAAATCACTGTACCGTTTCAGCAATGAAAGCCCAGCAAAAGCACAGATAAAAGAACAAAACTGCCTAGAAGATAAATTGCAAGAGGAAAATTAAAAGGACTAAGAAGAAACATGCAGAAAAACTATCTGAAGAATATGAAACAGATATATACAGGAGAACTAGCACATCCATAAAAACAATAGTTTTCAACTAAAATTGCAGCAGCACAGTGGGGATTAAGGCAGGCACAAAGCACAGCTCTGAACAACAAACCTATCATCATATCTAACGTTTAAGCAGTCGTCCATGATTTCCTGAAGACGGCACGTAGCCCATAAATGGGGGAATACAACTGCATTATAACCACTGATGTTATGATAGTTTCTTGGTATGCTCACATTGAGACTCTGTGCCTGAACTCTGGACAAGGAGGAAAGAGAGTTAAGTCAGAACATTCCTCTGATGAAGATGCAGAACACAAATCTCAAAGAAAGGAGAACAAACTATGTACGAGGAATCCATTTGCAATTAATAGATAGCATTGTCCTAAAAGGTCTAATTAAAGAGGGATAAAGCTAATAGAGTATAAATTGACTGTGAATTCTCAGAAAGCTGGTCTAAGAGTGGTCAGCAAAAGATTAATAAAGGGCTTGTACTAAAACAAAGCAGAGTGATGAGGCTGTCTTTACCTTCTTAGCTTAAGACACCCAGGTTTTGTTTCAATGCCATAATCTACGAAACATGAAAAAACAAAGGTATAAGGGAAAGCAGCCTATAGCAAGCGGATGAGCAGCTGAGAAATTGCACATGGAAAAGAAACTTTCAGAGGTGACAATCACTTCCCAAAGTGCACCCAAAGCACAACCAGCCAGAACAGGGAAGCTCAGCAGAGGGTAAAAGAGATGGACAGAATCATGCCCAGGTGTTCTCTATGCCTTTGCCTATTCACCCACAGGTGAGCAAAGACCAAAGCTGCCCAAAGCACGTCTATCTTCTTGGCAGCCCACGGCTGTGGGGTCTGGATCCACACAAGTGCCTCTAGAAAACTGAAATCTGTTATCCTGGAAAACCCAAACAGGAGCTAGAATGAAAACCCTGCTCAGAGGGGCTGAATTCTTGTGAGCATTGAGGGCTTATACGGTGCAGATTTCACCTGCTTGAACCAAACCCAAATCCCAAACACCTTATGATTATAAAGAATGTAATAGCTTCACATTAGAGATACAACTATCCCTCTTTAGTATTTCTACAAACAAGGCGAATTTCAGAATGTAAAAACATTACACATGCTAAAACATAGTTCAGGTCAGTATACAACTAACCTATGGAAAAATCCTAGAACAGGTTGGTTGTTTTTTTTTGGCTTTAAAAGACCTGCTAATCCAAAACATATCTGCCATTACCTATATGGCAGCTTGACTCAGCATTAGAAAGCTATGGAAAAGGAACAGCGAAGAACTGCATTACTATGCTTTTGTTGAGTTGATAAGGGTGATATTCCTAAAAAAAAAAAAAAAAAGAATTTGCTCTTAAATAAATAAATAACTGACTGTCTACTGCTACAGAATAAACTAACCGTTTAGATTGGAAGGGACCTCTGCAGGTCATCTGTTTCAACACAGCACTCAACGCAGAGCTAACTCCAATCAGGTTGCTCAATGCACTGTGCAGACAACCGTATACAGTTCAAAATTTACGTATGCTGGCTAAAACCACCTACAACATAGAATGTTAGCAGCCATACTAAAGCTTGGTATGACCAAGCAACTCTTAAAAGAAAAAGCCCAAATTTCTTCACTGTCATGTCTTAACTGAAATTACCCATCATCAAGTTTATACACGTTAAAGTACAAACTGCACTTTTCTAAGAAAACATTCAATTGACATAAAAAGGCAAATAACTACTGGCTCATAGAAGGAAAAAAAGAAGGAAGAAAAAAGTGGCATAGGAATAAGAGGTATACTTCATGTTAAAACCCCCCCACAATAACAACAAACAAAAACCAAACAAAACCCAGAGCATTTATTAAAGCTTTACAGAAAATCTGAGGTACTTAATCCTATGTACTGTATCTCAAATTGTCTGCAACTGCAATGCCAGACAGTTCAAAGCAATGGTTCCAAAAAAACCCACTACTGAGTTCATAATAGACTAATACAACATAAGCTCACAGGGCTGTAAAATGACTGCAATATCTGAAGAGGTAGGAAAAAAACTACAATAAACCGTGAGTCATAAGAAGAAAACACTATACAATCATCTTCTATTAGCTCCCCCAAAAGCCAACTGCATTTTCACAGACTTTCATGCAAGACTATATATGCACATGGTTGTAAGAGTTCAACTGCAATATAGCTTCTAGCAGTTACATTGGAACATCACTGATTTGCAAAAATCTTACCCCAGGTCACCAAAGGAGTACACTCACTTCTTGGGGAGCCTCATGCCCTCCACAAGGCCTCTCAAGAGGAGGGCCCTTGGCTGAAGAGTGCTTTAGGAGGAGCAAAGGCCAGTCTCACATCTTCACACAACAAACATATAGGTGTGTCTCACATAATCATAATGAAAAAAATTTAGATACTTCCTCATTTTATGTTTTACTCTCATTTAGTTTTACAGCCCCATTCTGGTGATAAATCCAAGTATCTTGAGACAGCCAGATCATGGTGTGTAGAAAGATAAAGGTATTACCCACATCACTGAAAGAAAACATAGATCAGGTTTGTTTAAATAAAATACAACTACATATAACATACAAGTTATCTTCTGGTGGAACCTCATTGTGGCATTATTTGCAATTAGAGCAAGAGCCCAGTTTGCCAGGATGCAGGAACAGGAAGGATTTAACTACAGCACAGGTATTCCAACAAAGATAGCTTAACTATTAGCAACAAAACAGAGTTCACTCCAAAGTTAAATGTAAAGAGAGAGAATTAAGATCAATGCATTTGTCTAGGTAAAGACTGACAAAAATATTAATTACTGTAAAAACAACATTTTTTTTCCTTCTGAGAATATTGATTTCCATTTTTTTACTATCTATTCAAGGCTCAGAAAAATTAATGATAGGTACATGTCTATAAGACTGTCCCTAAAAAAGTCATTGAGCCTTTTAAAATTATTCTAAAATAATTGCAAGATGTATCACTATAATTATTAAAAGACTGAAGCAAAAATTTCAACACTTTTAAACTTTCTTGAAGATATTAGGACCAAGACTTGAGCTGGGTTTTAAGAGAAACAGCGTTAAAATGCTTATTATTTTCTAGTCTTGTCTCCTTCTCTCCATAATATAATCTAACACTGTAGTAAGGGTTTGCAGAAGCCTAACTAGTAACTTGCTGTTAGATTTTGCAAAATACTAGGTTTTACTTACAATATCTTTCAAACATATGTTTTAACAGCTCACATTAATATCTGCTTAAATACATTTCAAATAATCATCACAAATGAAGCCAAAACATGTATTTAAAGACCTATGAATTTCTGTAGCCTGCCAGGTAATTTCTATAGGTCAAATCCTGTTTGAAGCAACCTAACCTGACCTATAATTAAAGAAGGCATTTAAAAATTATTGATTTATTTTTGTAGGAGAAAAGAAGATTGTCCCACAGTGCCATTGTCTAGCATTCATTGTGTCTCCCTTCAAGGCTTAAATTTCTGCCTTCTGTAGTACGTAATATCACCCCTTTTGAGAATCACAAAAAAAAAGTTATTTAAGTATCTGCAGTTACAACATAAAAAGCATCTTTAACAAATATCTTTATATTTACAGTTAGTTTTCATTCACTACTAAAATGTACACAGCCTTGTATATATTATTTGTGGCTTATTTTTCCCTTTAATCTTAAATTCAGATTAAATCAGTACTTTCAAAAAACCCAGAGAGACTTCTCATTAGTGGAAAATCTGCCATGCTTATAAGCTTGAAGGCAAATTCAGGGAGGGATGTATCTGGTCTCATTTTAATTTTGTATGCTGGTAACACATGACAAAACCAGCTTCCCTGCATCAAGAAGTCTAAAGTTGTGGCTTTTGAAATATAATTAGCTGAATAAATCAGGAAAAAGCAATACTCTTAAATTTTTTTCTTCCACTGAAGAAATTATATTCTTAAAATACGAAACATGAGTAGCTACTGCTTGTTGGTAAGGAACAGTAAGAGATTGTAGAATCACAGAATGGCTTGGGTGGGAATGGACCTTAAAGGTCATGTAGTTCCAGTGCCCTGCCACAGGCAGGGAGACTTTCCACTAGATCAGGTTGCTCAAAGCCCTGTCCAGCCTGGCCTTGAACACTGCCAGGGATGGGGCAGCTGCAGCTTCTGTGGGGAATGTGTGCCAGTGCCTCACCATCCTCACAGGGAAGAACTTCTTCCTAACATCTAGTCTAAATCTCCCCTCTTTCAGTTTAAAGCCATTGCCCCTTGTCCTGTCACTACATGCCCTTGTAAAAAGTCCCTCTTCAGATTCCTTGTAGGCCCCTTTAGGTACTTGAAGACTGCTCTAAGGTCTCCCCAGAGCATTTTCTTCTCCAGGTGAAACAATGCTAAAATGGGTAAGGAATTCACCTTAGAGAGATGGTAAGGATATGTATTCTATCCAGAAACAGCTAGAAGCTTATATTATCTTTTTACTGAATACCTTGGAGTCTTTCCACCCTTCTTCTTCAGAAATTAAGTTCTGGAAAAAAAAAACCAAGTCACGCATTTTTTTTCGCACAGACTTCACATATCCCAGCTCCTCTTGGCATCCCACGGCAGTCTCTGGTTATGAGGCTGTGGGTGCAGCTCACACTCCCAGTCTGGTTTGGGGTGGGGGAAAAGTGGCAGCTCTGCAGTGGCACACTTACAGCTTCACAACTTGAGGAAGCACATCTGGTTTTGCAAATGGAAAGGCTGAACAGGAATGCTTCACCCCCTCAGCTTCTACCTCTATTCCCACCTGCAATTCCCCGCTGAGTGTTTGACCCTGGCACACACTTGCCTGGAGCCTCCTCCTCCTCAGACCATCCAGCACCTACTGAGCTACAGCTTCTATTGTGGTAGGAGATGCAGTGAGCAGTGGTGAGGATACCATGCTGCAGTGTTGCTGTTGTACAGCTGTATTGAGCCACCGAGCAGGGTGCAAAGAGGATTCCAAGAGGAAAAAACTGCCTCCTACAGGCAACATCCTGGTGGGTCACATACAATGCCCATATGGTCTTTATAGAGTAAGAGCTGGCTGCATCCCTCAGGCTGACAAAATAAAACTCTACTGGTTTTCCTTGTGGAGAATCCTGATTTCTGTTTGCCATGACTCATCTGTAAAACCAAAACCTCCAGTGCAAAACCAGATGACAAAGTTGAGGGAAATTATTACTGGAAAAGCAAAATGTCATCTCTAGACATGCTGAAACATCAACACCCAAACCTGAAGCATCAAGGCAGAAAAAATTATTTAAAAGAAAAAAAATCAAAAAACCTCCTTACACTCCACTTTACATGGGAACCAGCACCCTGCCAGGGTAGTGACTGACATCCTAAAAAACAGTTGCAGGTACCAGAATTCTTTTTATCAAAGACAGGCCTGAGGCACAGAGCAAGGTATTAAAGTATTTAGGGAAACTTCAAGCCAGAAGAGAAGCTCCATATGCAGGATCTGCCTGAAAGCCGGGAACTTCATGATTCTGAAGTGTCTGAAGCAGGCAGGCTCAAAAGGAAGGTCTGTAGTTTATGCGTGTCACAGGGTTATACAGCAAGTAAAGAGATGCTTTCCCACTATAGTTTTAGTCCTCTGTTGACTATTACTTTCTTTAGGCTTTCAGTACATGTAAACAAAAATAAAAACCAAAGTAAAATAAAGATATGTGCCTCACTGGAAAAAAAAATTAGCTTCATTCAATTAAAAAAAAGTCTGCAGTCATTGTCAAGTAAGCTTTAGAGAGATTATACTTGGCATCTTAACAGCTACTTAAATTTTTTCTCAGTTTGGTTTATTCAAGATAATTCAAAGATAAATAGTTGAAGCATCCTGAGGAGACCCACCTTAAGGCTTCTGCAGTCAGTCATAGATGTTTCAATACAGTGGAAGGTCTGTGCTCACCCAGTAATTGGGTTCTCATGTACTACACCAATTGTAAGGGAAAAAAAAGAAAGCAGCTCTTCAGGCATACTTGCAAACTCCTGTTCCTGAGCTGACCTAAGGGCTAACCAGTGTAATTAACACTGACAGGGTCCTAAATTTTGCCTTTTCCCCTCAGTGTGAGGTTGCAGGACCACAGCCCTTACAGCACACTTAAATCTAGCTGCACTGATCCATTTCTATTGTATAGCAACTCCTCCAACCACTGCATTTACAATCCCTTTGCACTGGTCTGGGCATTTTACAGAGCACAGAGTATGAAGGAAAAGGTTGCAATGGTTGAGGTATTTCTCTAGCAAACAAGAATAAAGTATCCCAACTTGCATTCACTCTGTTTGCACAGAAGTGAACTGCCCAGTTTTAGTCAGCAGCATTACATTTACAGAGACAAAAATACAGCCCACAGTCCAGCACAGGTCATTTTTCCATTCTTCAGTTCTTCTGACAAAGCAAACACTGAAGTCTTTTAAGAGAAAAACATTATTTCATTTTAGAACTAACCAAAAAGTCTATCAAAGCCAGTTCTTTTGTTTCTAGTGCTGAAGTTTTAAATCATTTTAGAACCATGACCATTTACATGACAGACAAAGAGGGGAAAAATAAAAACATGTGTGGAATGACACTGTAAGGAAAATACTTCTCCACTCTTTTACATAGATCTGGACACAAACATAAACCAGGAGGGAAACAATGACAATTCCCAATAAAACTTTAAGCTGTCAATCATACCTGGCTTGGAAGCCAACCAGCCACCCTTTCAGTGTGTTTCCCAAACAAACTCTCATCACTATAATTATCCGACAGAGATGACGTAGTGTGCTTTCAACCAGCAGTGGAACATATTGAGAGTTTGTAACCTTTAACACTGCATTTTTCTAATCTATTTAAAAATTAAAACATACAAAATTCAGAGGTATTTGCCATTCATGAGGGTTTTCCTCTATTGCTGATCTGGTCCAGATTTCACAATGTACAACAGCCAAACTGAATGTGAGAACACATCTGGCTTCCAGTCTTTTGCTTCAAAGTCCAGGCCACACAATTATATAAAAGATGCCTAGAACAATTACGATTTGTAAGTTTTAATCAAGTATAAACCCCTTTTTAAGGGTCTTCTATGTGCCTACTAGAAATGGTAAACAACTCTGGCGAAACTACGAAGTTTTCAAACATGCCTCAAATCTCATTTTCGTACCATCCACCACATACATTCAGAGTCAAAACCTAAGGCATTATTTATGTAAGTAGCTTAAAAAAAAAGTAGGAATTTTTCAAGAAAGTCGTCTTACCCTACTGCTCCAAGTGAAATACCCAGGAGCCAGCTGGCAGCACCTCAGGCAGGCAAGCCTAGCACCTCATGCAGTGGGAAACAGCATACAAAGAGACCATACTCAGACCCTCTGCCTTTTGCTCCTGTACAAGGGCATAAACAGCACAACTGGTCAAGTCCCCCATTGTCCAAAACCTACTTGGCAGAGGACTCTGGCAGAAGGAAGGAAGATACCTTATGGGATACACAGCAACTACATCACCTTGAAGAATTACTATTACAGTTAAAAATAAAAGTCCTTTCTCCAACTGTCTGTCAAAATGCAGTGTGCGTACATGTCTCCCTCTTCACAGGATAAGGAAATAAGGAAGATTTAGCTGGTATTTGATCCAGCAAGCTAATCCAGCACACAACATTTGACAAATGTGAACTGACTGCTCAGCACAGCTGCCTTCTACACCACTGGTACCACAGCAGTGCAGATATAACACAGAGAGTAGCTTCGGCTCTGGTGAGAATGATCCTTGACAAATGGTCCACGTCCATCCACTGCAATTGTTGGTGGGACAGAATACTTTAAGCATTCAAAGCTGTTTGCTGTCGAGAGAGATTCTGGGGGAAACTTTCTCAATTATTTACCCTGGAAGTTAAAGTGTTAGTATCCACGTAAAGCACCAGTCCTGGAGGAAAAACAACATAAGAAAGCAGACTCGTTTAGATTGGAACTCAGAAACTAAGACAGAAGAGAAAGGGAACACGAACAAACATCAAACAGGACATAGAGTATTCCATGGATCCTGGATCCATGCCCCGCCTACCACAACTGAAGACTCTGAGGTCCAATCCTAGTTATTTTCCTCGACATTTCTGAATTTCCCGAACATATATAAATCTGAGATGTGACAACTGTTAGCTCTAAAACAATTGCCTTGGGAGTTTGTTTTACAAGGAAGGACAGACTTACATTAGGACTGCCAACACAACACCTATCACCTCCATTTCACTATGGCTGCAGGAATCCCTGCCCACTAAGCAATTTCAGACCCTTCACAGCATAGCCTATTAAAGTAAACCAGCATTGATTTCTCTCTGCCTGGTGGCGAACTGCTGCAAGCAATTCCTGAACTCTCACAGCTCAAGCATGGGACAGACATCCCAGTGGAGGCTGTTCATAATATTGAGTCAGAACCTACAGAAAACCAGCTGAACATGGCCTTCACCACTCCCTTTAGTTCAGTCAGCTACCTCTCACAAGTTTGGCTTCAGATTACCACAGTGCCACGTGTGGACAAGAGAGGATATAATATCAAGCATTTACAGGAGTGATGCTCTGCCCTAAAGCAGAAGTTTAAAAAAAAATATGTATCATTTGTATAATTATGCCTCTACTGTTACTGATTCACATTTGTAAACAAACAAATTTAGCACTGAAAGGAAGAAATATTTTCAACATTCGCTGCTTAGAAAAGCAGTAGTATGTCAAAATGACCAATCCTCCTCCAAAAAGCTGTGCACTGCTTGCTAAGAGAGAATCGCAATCTCACAACAGCATAAAACATCCATTTCCACTCCAAATGTTTCAGGAGTTAGCTCCCTTCAAACAAAGCAAACCAAACTAGCCACAGATTATAGAATAATACAGGTTGGAAAGGACCTTTAAGATCATGGAGTCCAACCATTAACTGAGCACTGCCAAGTCCACCCCTAAACCATGTGCCAAAGCACCACATCTACACCTCTTTTAAATACCTCCAGGGATGGTGACAGAACCACTTCCTTGGGCAGCCTGCTCCAGTGCTTGACAACCCTTTCAGTGAAGAAAAGTTTACTAATATCCAGTCTAAAACCTCACCTGGTGCACCCTGCGGCCATTTTCTCTCATCCTGTTGCTTACTTGTGAGAAGAGACTGACCCTCACGTCACTACAACCTCCCTTCAGGTAGCTGTAGAGACAGCATTAAGGTCTCCATTCAGCCTCCTTTTCTCCAGACTAAATAATCATAGAATCATAGAATAGTTATAATAATAATCCCAGTTCCCTCAGCTGTCCTTCATAAGACTTGTGCTCCAGACTCTTCACCAGCTTCCCTGTTCTTTGGATCTGCTCCAGCACCTCAATATCTGTCTTTGTGAGGGTCCTAAAACAGAATGCAGTATTCGGTTATAATAAAGCAGTATGATCACATTTTTTCTCCAGGCAGCTCAGAAGGGATCAAAATTTTGAAACTGAATTTTACAGTCTGAAGAAAAAGAAGCATATTGCTTTCAGAAAAAAGGAACAAAAGAAAACCCTTAATAAATAAAACAAGGCTACATTACTACCAATTTGGGCAGCAGCAAGAATCAAACTGTGAGGGATGCATGGCTCTGTACTATGTTACGTGTTAAGAGGAAGCGATTCAGTGCAAGGAAGGACCTTCAATATGGGAATATGAAACAAATGGTAAATACAGACCTACTAAGTATGTAGTGTCTATGTCTATGTAGTATGTAGTGTCTAAGAGGAGCTAGACACTTAAAAGTTCCCAGCCTTCACTGCTCTATTGCAGTGAAGTGCTCCATATCATGCAGTTTCAGAGGGCCTGACAGATGTTTTCTAATGGATGTTAAGGGGGTTACTGCTTTACTGAGTCAGCTTGTGGGTCACCATGTGCTAGTACTTGATCCACTTTTATCAAAACTGCAATTTTATGAATTTGTATTAGTCGTGGAGATTGACTAAATGTTCTGCCCTAACACAGTACTTAAACTACACTTCCTTAAATATTTGCATGCCCACTTCAGTAAAAGCTCAAGTTCAGAACCAAGTGTTTTCTTAATTTAATGTTAAACTAGTCAGGGACTGTAACTTGGAGAAGACTTAGAAATGTACACCTATGTTTAATCTGAAAGCAGACCATTAAACACTTGTAGACTCTTAAGATAATTTTGCAGATAGTGGATTGTTTTGTGGTCAGAGGGGAAAAACTGGTTTTGGCTTTAAGACTTTGGTTTGTTTTTTAAATTCTCCAAATTCCTGCTGGTTTCCATAATAGTTTTATATGGTGATAGAAGAAGAGAGCTTTGTCTTTCCTCTGGAGATGACCTTTGCTCCAAGTTTGAAGAAATTGCTCTACAATCTGAAGCTGGTAGAAGTTGCAATATAAGATTACCTGTATACTTTAAACTACCTGGTTTGTGCTAGCCTTTATTACAGTTCTCATTATGTAAAAATTTCTACATGTATTTTGGAATTGGCACTAAGCCTCCTGATGTCTGCCTGCTGTACCTTAAGAGCTTTTTAAAGCACCCCCTCAAACATCTTCTGGACCTCTACTTGTACAAATGTTATCTTCTAATTCACTGAAAAATAACTTCCTCTTTTGATAAAATGCAACTGACACACCTGCAAGTTTGGTGATGACACGAAGTTACGTGGTTTGGTTGATACACTGGATGGAAAAGATGCCATCCAAGAGGGACCTTGATACCCTTGAGAGGTGGGCTGGTGCAAACCTCATGGAGTTCAACAAGGCCCAGAGCAAGGTCCTACACCTAGGTTGGAGCAATCCCAGGCACAGCTACAGGTTGGGCAGAGAAGAGATTCAGAGCAGCCCTGTGGAGAAAGACTTGGGGGCATTGGTTGATGAGAAAATGAACATGAGCCAGCAGTGTGTGCTTGCAGCCCAGAAAGCCAACTGTACGTACCCTGGGCTGCATCAAAAGAAGCGTGACCAGCAGGTCGAAGGAGGTGATCCTGCCCCTCTACTCTGCTCTCATGAGACCTCACTTGGAGTATTGTGTGCAGTTCTGGTGTCCTCAACATAAAAAGGACATGGAACTGTTGGAACAAGTCCAGAGGAGGGCCACAAAGATGATCAAGGGACTGGAGCATCTCCCATATGAAGACAGGCTGAGAAAGTTGGGGCTGTTCAGCCTGGAGAAGGCTGCGTGGAGACCTCATAGCAGCCTTCCAGTATCTGAAGGGGGCCTACAGGGATGCTGGGGAGGGACTATTGATTAGGGACTGTAGTGACAGGACAAGGGGTAACAGGTTAAAACTTCAACTGGGGAGATTTAGGTTACATACAAGGAAGTTCTTTACAGTGAGGGTGGTGAGGCACTGGGTGCCCAAACACGTTGTGAATGCTCCACCCCTGTCAATTTAAAGGTCAGACACAGGCTTGAGTGACCCGTACTAGTGTGCGACATCTCTGCCATGGCAGGGGGTTTGGAACTAGACGATCTTAAGTTTCTTTCCAACCCTAACCATTTTGTGATTGTATATGCATACCTCCTTATCTCTAAATAAAGGTCACTTTTGTTAACAATTTGCTTTCATACTCCTGTTGAAGTTCCTCTAGGATGTTCAAACTATGCACAATTTCCTAACCAACCAGGTAACGTCAAGGCCGGAGCCACAGAGCGCCTAACAGACAGAACAAGCTGCAATCAGACCCACTCACCTGCACCTGCAGGAGGCTGAAAAAGCAATTTGGTCACATAAGTCCCCATATTACATGCAGATGGGTTTAAACACACAAAAAAACCCCAACATAAACCTACAACGTTTCTTCCCCTGCCTTCCCCCCCCCGCTTTTTTTTTCAAGTTGTTCATCATATTGCAAAAGATACATTTTAAATCTAAAATAATCCTCTGGGTCTGGGTTTGCTTGGAGGTTTTTCACAATATGCAAAAAAAAAAAGCACAGAGCAGTAGGACCACACTCTTACATCAAAACACAGTGCAACAGCAACAAATAATATTATCCTATACTACGGATAAGCATTTTCCTTGCCTTCTAAGAACAACTGTTTACATTAACATGTTTTAGTACATACCAGATTACACAAAACATGGCTTTACGTAGTAAATATTATCATTCATGAACTAGGTGATAGCAGTCACCTGGCACATTTATTAACAGACATGAACCTGCATTCAGCACCACCTTCCTGCCTAGTCATCAGTAAGTGACAGCCCTTTGGACTGACCCCTGATTAAGTGATCCAAAGCACAACATAATGAATCTTTCATCTATATTTTTCTTAACTTTTCTTCAAACTGGCCACTTCTGATAAGCCAATTCTACTTTTCAAAGTTTGTTTGAGGGTACAAGTAAGAAAAAGTTCCAACACTCAATCCTCTCACAGCAGTTTTCTCAATCTCTTCTGGTCTGATGCAATATAGAATAGAAATTGCAGCAGTTTTTACTCAAATGTGTTTTGTCTCTTTCATGGGAGCATTCAATCGCATTCAATTACCTAATTGCACTACAAAATTAATATTATTTTTTTCTGATAGCCTGATTTGAAAACTCTCTAGATTGTATAGATTTCTACATAGTTTTATGTGCTATCTTTATTCTTACATTTATTTTCCTACTTGGGAAAAAAAAACCAAACACACAACAACCAAATATTTAAATACAAAAAGAATGTTTAAATAACATGTAAGCTTGGCCATTTTTAAAAACACCTACAGATGACCATACACAGGAAACAAAAGGGGAGGACACTTACAGAATTGTAGACTGAGGCTCAAAAAGGCTAATAAGGCTGCCAAAGCCAGCAAGAACAGAAAACGGTTTCGGAAAAGCATTATTATTCGTTCTGCTTTCTCTTCATGGTTTCATCTTCATATATCAGTGGTTCCTGCAAACAAAAACACATTGGCTAACATATTTCAGATGTAGAAGTATCATCTATAGCAAAGAAAATTCAAATACCCTTTTGACAGTGTCAGTTAATTTCCTTAAGGCAAGCACATGAGGCAATTCAAATTGGCAACATTATCAGTAAGTCTGCAAGTTGTCTCCACTCTAGTTATGAGATTAACTATATTTCCACAAGACAGAACTTTCAAGTAAATAAAAATAATGCTATTTCCCATAAAATCAAGTTTTCTTCTGCTAACACAGGGTTAATGCTTATGTCATAACTTTATCAACAGTTCCTTATCAGGAGTCTCTTGCCTCTGTGCAAAGCAAATCACCATAAGGATGTTATTATGATGATGATGATTATTATTATTATTATTATTATTATTATTATTACTGGCTGGATGGCCACATGCAAAGAGTTGTGGTCAATGGCTCAATGTCTGGTTGGAGACCAGTAACGAGTGGTGTCCCTCAGGGATCAGTGTTGGAACCAGTCTTGTACAACACCTTTGTCGGTGACATGGACAGTGGGATTGAGTGTGCCCCTCAGCAAGTTTGCTGATGACACCAAGCTGTGTGGTTCAGTTGATATGCTGGAGGGAAGGAATGCCATTCAGAGGAACCTTGACACACTTGTGAGGTGGGCTGATGCCAACCTCATGAAGTTTAACCATGACAAGTGCAAGGTTCGACACCTGGGTTGGAGCAATCCCAGGCACAGCTACAGGCTGGGCAGAGAAGAGATTCAGTGCAGCCCTGCGGAGAAGGGCTTGGGGGTGTTGGTCAGTGAGAAATTGAACATGAGCCAGCTTCAGTGTGTGCTTGCAGCCCAGAAAGCCAACCGTATCCTGGGCTGCATCAAGAGGAGCGTGACCAGCAGGTCAAAGGAGCTGATCCTGCCCCTCTACTCTGCTCTCGTCAGATCTCACTTGGAGTATTGTGTGCAGTTCTGGTGTCCTCCACATAAAAAGGACATGGAACTGTTGGAACAAGTCCATAGGAGGGCCATGAGGATGATCAGGGGACTGGAGCACCTTTCATATGAAGACAGGCTGAGAAAGCTGGGGCTGTTCAGCCTGGAGAAGAGAAGGCTGCGTGGAGACCTCATAGCAGCCTTCCAGTATCTGAAGGGGTCCTACAGGGATGCTGGGGATGGACTCTTCATTGGGGACTGTAGTGACAGGACAAGGGATAACAGGTTAAAACTTAAACAGGGGAGGTTTTGACTGGATATAAGGAAGAAATTCTTTACTGTTAGGGTGGTGAGATACTGGAATGGGTTGCACAGGGAGGTTGTGAATGCTCCATCCCTGACGGTGTTCAAGGCCAGGTTGGACAGAGCCTTGGGTGACATGGTTTAGTGTGAGGTGTCCCTGCCCATGGGAGGGGGGTTGGAACTAGATGATCTTAAGGTCCTTTCCAACCCTAACTATTCTATGATTCTATGCTTCTAAGAGCTCTCAAGAGCAATTTGGTAAATCAACCCTAGAAACAAAACAATCCTACAACATGTTAAAAGGGTACACACACTTTCTTAAATATAGGTTAAAAATGGCTAACTGGTAGCCTAACTTTAAAATGGCTTTCTAACTGGTAGCCTAACATTTTACTGATAAAAAATTCACAATTCTTATTTAAGGAAATGAGGAGTAAGTAAAATTACAAATGCCACTACACAGAAAATGGAAAAGTACATTGACTTAAGATTAACACCTGGAATAATTCTGCATAATAACAATTTTAAACTACAGTTTTGACAAAGATCAGAACAACAGATTTCAAATCAACAGTATTTAATAAAACTTCGAGACTTAAATAATTCATTGCAAAAGTTAAAAAAACCCAAAACAACCCCCGCAAAAAACCCAACAAAAAACCCAAAAGAACCCCAAAGCAAAACAAAAACCAAACCAACCAACCAAAACACCACAAAAAACAACAACCAAAAAAAACCCACCCCCCAAAAATACAACAAAACGACCCAGGAAAAAAGACCCCCAAACCTCTCCTGAAAATATCCAAACAAGAAGCACTGTTAGTAAAATCAACAATTTTCCTTGCAAAATGTCATCCCAAAGTGCACAGAATTTGCTGAAGTT
Source organism: Melopsittacus undulatus (assembly GCF_012275295.1). Classification (NCBI taxonomy): domain Eukaryota; kingdom Metazoa; phylum Chordata; class Aves; order Psittaciformes; family Psittaculidae; genus Melopsittacus; species Melopsittacus undulatus. Next base: position 27,253,090 of record NC_047532.1, on the reverse strand, counting down.
CCCTGTTTTCACTTGAAAATTTCTCTATGTAAGAGATGGGGTGTTTGTCCCCATTTTTTTCCTTTCTTTTCTATATGTAAGAGATGGGGTGGTTGTCCCCCTTTTTTTTCTTTCCTTTCTAAACAACCAGCTGCTCTTATGTGCAAGAGGTGCCTTTTCCTAGCCAGTTGCAGGAAATTGCTTAGTCTTGAAAGCAATATTCTGAGATTGCCAGATCCTTTGAACTGAGCTCTGTTCATGACAGCACATTCAAACATGTTGACAGAAAATAACTTTTTTTTCTCTCGATGACTGGATTTTTTTTTGCTCTGGCATTTATTTGCTCACAGAAAGAGATCTCTCCTGCTTCCTTCCTGCTTTTGAGAATGAAAAGCCTTACATGTACATGTAATTGATGCATATTTGTTTATAAAAACTCTTCTCTCCAAAAGCTATCTTACCAAGTGAGTGCTGATAACTTGTGTAAAATCACAATATCAAAATTCAGATCCAACCCTCTCCATAATTTCCTCATTAGTATTTGAAAATGACTCATGTCTCACTGAACTTATTTTATCCACTGTAGTTAGGCTTAAGAAGAGTTGTGGGATCTACAAGTTGGCCCAAGGTGACTTCACGGTGAGAAACAGTGGGACCCAAAGCATATGTGGTGATCTTCCAGAAACGAAGGCAGTGGGGCTTGCAGTAAGTGAAATGTATTAAGCATGTATATTTTGCAGGATTGAGGTCTTTTAATCTCATTTTACTTTGAGAACTATCTTTACAGCTTTTGGAAACTGTGGAAAAATTGAAAGAACTAGAGATTATGAGAAGCAAGAAACCAGAGCTATTACAGTATTTTTCCAAAATGCCAATAGAACCATAAATGGTATGTGCAAACAGTAATAAAAAAGTTAAAAAAAAAAAAAAAGAGACAGAAGGAAAAATTTCAACAGTCTCAGTTTCATAAAATCACAGCTCATCCTGGAACATCTAAGTGAAAGGTATGCTGAAACTAAACTGAACTAACCCACTGAAACTAAACAAAGCTGCAAAGAGTAAAAGCTATAAGGATTAGTGTATACAAGAACACCAGGAGAGAATAAAGCAGTTAAGCCAAACAGATGGAAGAACAGAAAGGGAACCACAAGAAAAAGCAAAATTAGACTGAGCAGGAAGGAGAGAGTAAAATCTGTTAAGAAGCTCTTACGAACAAGAGGTTTTGTGCACTATCAGTGCTCATTAATACTGCTACTGCATAAAAAAGCTGCTATAAAAAAAGGAAAAATTGCAAGACTGGAAAAAAGGAGATCATACACACCTCATATTGGCAAGATGTTTTAGAGGAAAAAAATTAATTAGCTTTAAACCTTAATTGCAAGATCAGAAGTTGTTTTAAAACATATTGGTTTAAACACAGTATTCAAGAAATTATAAACAAAATTGAAAGATTTAAATATACTTTGGCCCACTAACAAATTAAAAGTTGCTGTGCTACAACTCTGGAGGAACAGGAACAGCTCCTGTTAAGCAGCTGTTAAATAAGAGCCTGCAAATAAAATTTGTTATCAGCTCCTACTTGATATCAAGTTGTCAGGCATCACACAGATGTATGTAAGACCAAATACTGAAGCCTCTGCCTCAGTGTCCTGGCTGTGCCTTGCTGGCACACAAGGTACTCCCAGGGACAAGAAGCACTTAGCACATATTAAGTGAAGTCAGAACAATAAGTATTGCGAGTACTCACCGAAGTGAACATTTGTAAGCTAAAAGTGGTAATACTGAGCCTGGGGGTGGGTGCGTGTGTGGAATAAAAAACTAACCAACCTTATCTCCCCACAAAACTATTTTTATATGCAGATCGATCAAAAAACCGACTACAGAGAAAAACACATTGTGGATCTTCAGAATATACCACCCCATAGCAAGAGGCTGCAGTGTTGCTGAGCATCTGCTGCTAACATGACATTTAGAGAACACTGATCTTTAACTATTTACTCTGCACACAGGCCACAGTGCAGGTCATGCCCCAGCCTCACCATCGCTGTGCTGAGGGTACTCAAAGGTCAATTCTGTCTACAGCTGACAACACCACCTGGCTATTCTCCAGGCACTGGTCCTTTGTTTTGGAGATAAGTGTTACTGCTTTTAAAGGTAAGCACCATACTGCTGCAGAAGAGGCAGAACTCAGCACTGGGAGCTCAGCTCATGAGAGGCAGTATTCTGATGCGTGCCAGAAAAGCATTGATTTATGCTCATCCCTTAAAACAGGTCTTTTGCCCAAGACCAAAACAGCCTCAAGTTGCATCAGGGAACATTTAGACTGGATAGCAGGAAAAATTTCTTCACTGAAGGGGTTGTCAAGCACTGGAGCAGGCTGCCCAGGGAAGTGGTTCAGTCACCATCCCTGGAGATATTTAAAAGAGGTGTAGATGTGGTGCTTTGGCACATGGTTTAGGGGTGGACTTGGCAGTTCTCAGTTAATGGTTGGACTCCATGATCTTAAAGGCCCTTTCCAACTTAAATGATTCTATGATTCTACATTTTCTATGTAAGCAATTTTTATCAAGTTCTTCATTCAAACCCCCAAACTTTTTTCAGGAACACTAATTATAAGTATGACATGCATAAGCAGATATTCTGCTTATTCAGATATTCTGAAGAACAGCTGTTAATAAAGTATCCTGTATCAAAATGCAGATATATAAAAAGCTACTTCTTAGCCACCTTTTGCACCATACAGACCTACCCACAGAATTTATCTGTTAAACATGATCCGACTCATCAAAACATGCCAGAATGACTCACAGCATTAGAGCACCCTCAGCATGGGCATAGTTTAGTGAACACCCATGCAGTTCCAAAGCTCAGGATTCTGAAAGGGTTCTCCGGATGGTCCTTGTCTGTGGTGTTTGCTATATGACCTCATCTTTTGTACATACTCAGTTGGCTTATACAAGTCTGGTAAGCATGTTCCAAAGTCCTGTGGAAGCTTATCAGCCTCAAACAAGGAGATCAGAACAGTCCCACCTACAGGGTATCGAAAACCAACATCCTTGTTCTTTGCTGCATTCACAGTCATTCTTGGAAAGCTTTCCATGACTGAATGCAAGCAATGTTTGGGACAAACTCAGTTTCTTGTTCTGATTCTACACAAAAGGGCCGACATGTGCTAATGGAAGGTGCTAAGCTATTACATGCTCACACAAGTGTAAAAATAGTTTTACCACTGACAGCAAGGCCAGACAGCTAGCCAAGCCTCTGGAGGGCTCTTTGAAAAGCCTGACCAAATCACATTCTCCATGTTAGGCCATTTTACTGGAAAAGTTGGTCCCTACCTAGAAAGGCGGTGACAGCAGCATGTCTGCTAAGAGCCTAGGCTAAGCATGTAGCTCCCAGTAGACCAGCTGGCATGACTAACCTACTTTTCGTTCAGCACTAGCTGGGTATTGCTAGCTAGTGCTCCACATGGAACCTCCCACCCAGCAACCCCTCCTCCTGTGCAAAATAAAAAGACATTTTCTGCAGGGTTGACTAGCTAAGCTGTTTCTTTTGATTATTTTAAGTCTGGCCCCGAAAATAACTTGACATCAATGCTTTCAATGCACTTGAGAGGTTAGACATGACACTAAACCACCACTGCCAAACTTCTGTGCCAACTAAATGATACCATTACATCCTCTAAATCACCTGTATCCATCTAGAATACAAACCTGCTATCTAGCATGAAGCGTAAGCACATTATTGCACTGACTCACCATGACAGCTTAAACGAATTTACTTGATTAAAATAGCATGTCTCCATAAATAATCAATAGTACTCTTCTAAGTCTGCCTCAAAAAAATTAGTGTATTTATCTGATGTGGTAAACCAAAGTGACATTGTCCACTGAAATACAAGCAAGCGAAACCGGCTGTAGTGAAAAAGCAAAGAGAAATGGTGGCTTTGTCCAAAAAGGAAGGTAGCATGAAGTCTCTAACTGTATTCTGTACTCCAGTCAGATAGAGGTATATTTTGTAGCAAGGCTCTGTAGCCTGGGAGGGAGAGCAAAAAGCCGACAGACAACATAAAGCTGATCTGGAGTAACATTCATATATGGTTTTAGAAAAAGTCATAGTAGAACACAGGGACCCACTCACTAGTGTGATGTCTCTACAATGCAAAGTTTTTAACTGTAATTGCTTTTTGATGCATCTTTTATCTTTCATCTACATCTGCAGGCTTATTTTCTGACAAAATCCGTTTTGAAGACATCTGAAACGAAGGTGACAGCTCCTTATACAATTATAATGAAGAATTCTGCCTTTACTTTCACTCTAACTCGTGATGCTCCATCAGTTATTCCCCAGCCATTTGGCAGCAGACTACCAGGCAGTATATTTTTCATCTACTAAAACCCACAAGTCCAGCATCCAGACATTCTCTGGTAGCTGGAGAATTTCATACTCTTGAATTGGAAACTGGGAGAGTATAGTTGTGTCAGCAAGTGGCATGAGCCAAACTTTTTCTTTGGTGCTTCAAGGGATTTGCTCTTTTTCCTGCAGGAATGAAAAATAGTGGCTGGGATCATATGGTCATGACCAAATTGACCGGTGCTACAAAGATCTATAGCAAGCACCAGAGCAGAGAGGAAACTGGAACACTCAGCAGCACCAATTTTCTGGTCCACATGACCTGCTTAGTTACTCATGCTTGTAATCATCACATTGAGGAAACCCTCATAAACCCCCTGCAGCAATTTAAATGGGACATATGATTCCTGCAACACTGAAAGTGTATTTTGCATAGCATCATGAAGTAACAAAGCTAGCATCTGCGATATTGTTGCTAGTAATTAATTTTCCCATCAGAACCAAACAACTATTCATTTTTAAAAAAAAAAAAATTATGAAAAATAGGTTACATCACTTGGTGTAAAAAAACGCATTTCTAAGAAATGTAGAACTAGCTCATCATTGAAAAAATCAAATAAAGCCTGCTCAGTAATGTTACTCATGTAAGCCTCCTCCATGACTTAAGCTAGAAGTTTGTAACCATGTGAATCACAGAACTTGACTGGAAGTATAAACAGGTCATCAGCCTCATTAAAAAAAAATAAAAAATAAAAAATGAAGAAGAAAAGAAAAAAGGTGATACAAAGAAAGCCAGGGTAAAAAAGGCAACATGTACTACTCCATGGCAGTCATGCATGGAAGCAGCAAGCACCACCTACCCACTACAGCACAGCTACATGTCGATATGTAAAAACTAATAGCCACTTATAACTTTATTTTCAAATTACTTAATTTTTTTTTCAGCATCTGATATATGTATAGAAAAGAACAACTAAGTTGCCAATGTTTAATATATTTTCCTATTTAGAACACTAAAATATCTATAATTTTCTTTTTTCTCTGATTCCAAGTTTGTTCCTTATCTAGTCAGTTCTAAACTCCTCATACTGGCACAGCTGGTCTTGAGATGTACAAAAGCTTCTGAACATAGGACAGAACTATTGCCCAGTCTGTTGAAGCAACTAACACAAGCTCTCACTTCGTTATAGCTAAGGGATCAAATAGAGCTCTTACTCAAACAAATTTGCCCCTCTCTACAGCACTCATTATTTTTGCTGTGCAGCAAATTTACTGCTGGATTTAATAAGTAAAGGTGAGGAGTTGCTTAGCATTCAGAAGTGATGCAGGGACCATTAGCCATACTGAGATTTGACCACACCATGAAGGTAATCCCCTGTTCTGAAAAGGTCCACTTGACGCTGAGATCTCGGCTTTTAAATCTCAAGGTGCACAGGCAGATAACATGGTGAATATCTTAAACATCTCTTTCTCCTAACCAGCTTTCAGGTTTGAGCAGGACTGTCATACAGTTTCACACTGGAAAATGTGAGAAAGCAGTCTTCAGCTTATAACCTTCAAAAGACAGTTTCCTGCTTTTCAATTACCATTATGAATTTCCTTCTTTCAAGGATCAGCAACTGAGAGAGGCAAGCAGAACAAGTTTTTACATAGTTTAAGTTTGCATTTGATTTTTGTCAGTCCACATCCTTTAGAATATATTTCTTTTATTCAAATTAGAACCTACAAGTCTGTGGATCTCTTAAAATTGAGTAATAAACAGTCATGCAGAGACATCTATATTCAACTTATGTTTAGTGCATTAATGTTTAGCTAATGCAATGTAACATTGCAACATTATAACTACTCTTTATGGGTTTCTAGGCACTGGAAGTTGATTTATTTTGAAGCCCGAGATGTGTTTTCTTGAACTGGGGTCAGAGTGAGGAGGGGAAAAGAAGTGTAGGAACTGTTAAGACGCATTAAAAGATCATTACAGTGTTTGATTCTTTTATCTTTTTCACATGTCCACAGAATATAAAGTAGGTGTATCAGCTTATCTCTCCTGTACTCCAACCACTAATCACCTTGCAAGGAACCCCTTCTAAAACCAAATACTTCTGACAATTCAAACAATAGTTTTTGGAAGAAATGCTATAATTAGATACTATAATTGTGACTTTTATTCAGCAACATTTCAAAGTCACACTTTAAAAGACCTGAATTCCCCTAAAAGTATTTTTTTTAATCAAGAACAGTCATTTTTGACATGTAATTGCTAAAGAGTATCACTACGTAGTTATTTCTACAAAATCGATAGTTCCTAGGACTATTGGGAAAAAAATAAACTAACTTAGATATTAAGGAAACTATATTGCCAAAATAGAAGGTACTGTAAACACATAATTCCTTTGGGAGGATGCCATTCCCCTAGACCATCCTTCTCCTTCTCCAATCCCTCTTCTATTCCTAGAATTATCAGTATATGTGAGAGAAGTTCTGAACAGCTGCAATTCAAATAGTTTATATGTTGTGCACATCTTTCCCTTAAAAAGAAAGAAATAAAAACATTTTAAATTTAGTCTCTTTCTATCTCTTCCCAGAACACTTACCCTTTAGAGGTTCAAGATGGAGACAGCTTGCTGCTTTCAAGCCCAGGCTCTGGCAGCATCCTGAGAGGCATTTTTGCTCCTACAAGCTTCACTAGTCTATTTATAAAGAACATAAGTGTTCCCATCAGTCGGGACAAAAAGATGACATGCCCCTGCTGGGAGGAATTTTCAAGAGTCTAAATTAGCTCTAACTGTAAACAAATAGGAAGAGCAGGATTACACATAGAAACAATTATGGAACATTTACTGTGACCTCTCTGTGGTCTCCTTTATGTTCTGCTTTGTGCCCGATTTAGACACCTCTTTAGCTCAGACCACAAAGTGATGGTCAGCATCAAAATTCATGCTTGCCAGCTCATGCATTCTCTCTCTTTTGATTTGTACTTTTAGTCATACTTGTTAGTCAGTGATGCTCTGCCATGTCACTTCACTGAAGGGCTCAGGGCCAAGACAAGAACCTCTCCTGCTGAATTCTGCTCCACATTATGGGAAACACACAGGTAAAGCTCCACGCTGCACCCAGAGAAACCTGTAGACATGCGTGTTGGCAATGACTGTATGAGTACTACCTTCTCCAATTATGAACATCTGCCCTTCTACAAGGCCTCTGGGTTCCAAATTACAGGTGTCATGCTGATCCTGCCTTCCATGAGCTGCAGAGAATTGTTCTTTTAACAGTGCCAGAGTTCTTCCCTTCATTGCTGTTCTCCAGAGGAAAACAGGGTGACTTACTCTCTCATCTACCACTGCAAACCATCTCCACCATTTCATCTGGTCCCTTTTACAGGGTCTGTACCTCTACATATTTTCAAGTCCCACCTACCCAACTGATTACTTTTTCTCACCCTTCTTAGAAGATTTTGGATGATCTTAATTCCATCAGTACCTGCATATTAAACAAACAAAAAAACACCCAAACAAAAACAAACACAAAACAAAACACCCCCCTCCCCCCAAAAAAACCAAAAACACCCCAACAAAAAAACCTCCCAAAACACACACAGGAAAAAAAAAACTAAACCAAAAAACATCCAAACTCCACGAAACCTACATAATCATATATGCAACAAGTCCCTATACCAAAGGTATATATATCATACACAGTATTTTTCTTCCCTTGTTTTTTCATCAAAATTGACATAGATGCCCAAGTTGGAAACAAGTCTTAATCTCTTTTGGTCAGCAAAATGTTTATATTTAAGTCTGTATTTATGTCATTGCTTGCAAGCACTAAAAATGACCCAAGTTTTAATTTTGCTATTATTAGTTGCATCCACACAGGATCCGTAAGATTGCATTTGTATGATGCGTCCAGGGAAGGAATTGTGACAGATGCTGTGATGCCACATAATGGACCTGGGTTATCTTGCTGGGCTTGTTTCTAAACCAGTTTGCTGCCAAGCAAGCCACCAAAGCATGAAATGAAAAAACAAATGAAAACACATTAGAGCAGATTTCCATTGGGTTTTCCTGCTTCAGAGTTAACAGAGATTGGGTGCTAAGCCCAAATACACCCTCACTGCAGCTCATTACAATTTACTCCACTGCTGCTATTTTTTAAGTTGTAACGGATGTATAATCAATTTCTACAAACATGAGAGCAAAACCTGGGCCTTCATATACCCCTGGGTTTCACACCTATGCTCTTTAACAGAAACAAACATCTAAACTCAATACACAGTACCTTTTATTTTTTCTAATTTCAGTAAGAAAGATTTGTTATATTCCTATTAAGTAAAAGAAGATAAAGCCCACCGAATGACAGGAAGAAGCATCATTGCAAGCTGACAGCATTCCTTTCTGCAGTAAGGAAAAATATTTGCAAACAAACGAGTATTTTGAACCAAAATTTTATTTCTGTCCAACAATATAGAGAAACTGCATGTAAATATAAAACTTTACATTTTCTAGGCTACACACTAGTCTGCCTTTGATGACTGCTTTGAGGACAGGGTTTACACAGAAACATATTTGCTGCAGATTGATTCTCTGCTGTACATGAAAGGTTTTAGAATGTGTCCTTGCACCTCACTGAGAAAAAAACCCAATGAAAATTCCACTATCAATAGCATTGAAGTCAAGAACATGCTGCTGCCATGTGCATTTTTGTGACATTTCAAAGAAAGTTTCTCTTGCAGTTCCCTTCCCAAAACTCTTTTCCTTCACCTCCGTCTATCAGGACTACTCATTTCCTAAGTATGCCTCCAACAAGCCTGCTCAAATGAATCAAAAAGCTAAAATAAAGTCCCCAGCTCTAAGGAACAGACCCCTTTTAGATTACCAAAATGAAGACTAAGAAAGACCATTTCATTCACAGGAAGAAAACCACCAATCTATGACTGCTCTGAGTCCCTCAGAGAGCAGCAGATACTCCGAAGATGGATGTGGTTTTGAATTTGAAGCTGCATTTTGAACAAGACATGATATAGCACAGACTACTTCCTTTCAAACCACAGAGAAGACTTAACACAACAGTGAAGCTATCAATAAAATCCAGTCTATAATGCAATCTGTCAAATTACAAAGCTTTAATTGGTTCCTAAATAACTTTGGATCACAAACCATTCCCCTTTTAAAAAGTCATACTTCATGGCATACTCAAAACATAGGTACTGAAAAGACAGACCACTGCATTTCTTTTGCTAGCTTACTATCACTTCTCTCATTTTCATACCCCCTTTAGGAACTGTTGAAAGCCCATGCTTTGGGCTTTTGTTTTCCAACTATACTGATTTTATAGGTCTCACTCAGTTTATTTGTTTGAACAGCAAATGTATGAGAGCATGAAATACTTCAAGGAGTAGGTATCCTTAACTTCCATTTCTTTTGGTCCATTTAAACCCTTAGTTCAAGAGATCCTTCCATGCAGACAAAATTCTCAGTAAGTGCTGTAATCTGGCCTTGACTACCTCTTTTTGGTTGGAAATAAGGTCAGTATTCTACAGCTATATACGTTTACTCTGTAGAAATGTGAAAAAAGTTGAAGTCAGCAACAACCTACCAGTGCAGCACATAACTTAGGAAGCCCTGTGGAAACAAAATTTTATATCTAGGAAAATCTGTCACAAGCCCAACTCTTAGTCATCCGTTTCAGGAATGTCAAAAGCAATGTTCCCACTCCTTTTCCTACACAGTGATAGGTCATGCATGTCTATGAACTGCAGGGAAAGTAAAAACAAAAACAGAGGAAGTGCTTTTACTTCCTTAAAGGAAATCAAGTGACTTTTTTAAACATTATTATGAAACCTGAAAGAAACCTTATGATTTTGATGGCTACAGGCCAGAACTGAATCTTAATTGGCAGCAAAATCATTCCAGAACATACAGACAATAATTCTTGAAAAATGGCATCAGAATGTAATTATTTTAAACTTACTTTTTTAAAATGGTATACCATATGCTCATAATTGTATGAGCATAAATCATAATCACACACAGATTACAGCCAGTGGCTGGTCAGATAACATCACAGCTCCAAGAAGCACTCAAAGGCAAAGCAGTTAACATGCTTAAACTGATATACTTTCCTTTTTTAGTTAAGCTTCTACTTTTTACAGTTTTAACTGTCTGAACAACTTCCTCTCTTACTGTAACACTCCCCTCCATATGTATTTCCAATATAGGCTTTTGAACATGCCTCTGAACAGGAACCTGCCTCCCTCTGCTCCAGTGTCAGAGGTTGTTGCGTTCTGCTGCAAATACTTTCTTCTGGGACTAACTTTGAAAGCAAACATTCCAGGGATGCACTAGTTGCAATCAACCAGTGAAGTTAATTTGAATAAACAAATCAGTGAAGAAATCTCATAAATGTAGGAAAATGTTTATTTTCCCACACCAGCTCAAATTTACCCTATCCAGCATCTGAGATGATGTCAGTATGCTCCCCTCCATGTCTGCGCTTCTGCTCAGATTAGACAGATTTGAGAGTAGGACCTGAGCTCCCAAATCTGTCCTTATTCTTTTAATTACAGATGTTTTTACACTGGGTCTGTTTATAACCTGCCTGCATACATATATATTCTAATGCTGAAAGGTTACATACCCACAGTTCTCAGGGGTTCACACAGGCTGGTTTGCTCACAGTATTCCAACTGAATGGATTTGGGAAAACACAAAATTGTAAAAGCTTGCTGACTTACTCCAAGCTCTTCACCCTACTCACCATCCCATCTTGTATACCCTCTCCAGCTGATCCATTATCCATCACCCTCTGGAAAACTGCTGGAATCTGAATCCACTAATTTTCCCTGGCAACTTACCCACAACTCCACATGTAACCATTAGCTAGCCATGTATGTCTTCATCTTACCCTAAAAAATACCATTTTACAGCTGGAGATTTGGCCATTACTGACAGCTTTCCATTATGTAAAACACAATTAAACTAAATTATCTAAATTATACTGTGAAAAACAGCTGTGAAACAACCTGTTGTTAGAAGTGTTTGTGCAAGAGGGATGGAAAGGCTGACATATATTTCAGTACTGATTCTATTTCTACTCTATCCTCATGCTTAAGCTATATTCTGACCTTAATTCCAAAATATTTTTTCTCCTGACTATAGCTTTCCTATGGGATCTGTTCCATCCTACCATAATCACAAGGATTAATTCAAAATTACAGGGTAGATAAACACTTCTGTTTCCTGTCTTCCACATGGAAAACTTTTGTTCATGTCCACTAGCTATACTATTGCCCATTGCAGCACCAACAGTTGGCAGCTCATACTGGAAAAGGTAAAAAAAAGGGGGGAAAAAACAGACTAAACAGGCTTTATTCAGCAATTTGGTCATGTTCTTGCAATCTAACCCCAGAGTGGTGATTACACAGATGCATCAGCAGACAGTCAGCATTTTCTGCTGCCCTTTCTTCCCCACAACACTTCATACAACTGCCAACTTGCCTGGCTGCTGGATAGCTGGATGGGGAATAACACAGGCCACATACTGGGAAAACTGCCGTGCTGCTGGCAAAAGGATGTGCCTTGTTTTATTCGTGATTATTGCAGCAGCAGCACAAGCTAACTTCTACAACAATGCCCTCTTACAGTTAAGAGACAACCTGAACACAAAGGTTCAAGCACAAGAGTTATTTTTTTTCAGAAGCAAAAATAAAAATAGGCTTAGGTAAACAGCTCTGAGACTAAACACAATGTCCTAGCATTTAATCAGAAAGGCCCACTGCCCACATTTTTCTTGCTAAGTTCCACAAAGTTGTTTTCACAGTTTATTGGCTCAACAGAAGCTCTTCATGAAGGCATTCAAAAGCCTTCACAGACAGTCCATGTTCAGACTTTTGCTTCAGGGGCAACCAATAAACCAGCATCATAACAGGGATGTGAGGAGGATGATCAAAGCATGAAAAATATGGCAAAATTCAAGGTCCAGCATTAGCATTGCTCTGTCCTATTAAATTAGTTATTAACAGAGTGTACCAGGGATTCACAAGGCTTCCCTTTTTACCACCAGAGATGGTGATAAAAGGTCAGTGTTAGGTAAACTTAGAATGGTGTCTTCCACTATATAAGTAACTGTGAAATTCACCATAGCAGACATAGAGACAAAGTTATGGTGTTTATTTTTTCATTTTCACAAGGGAAACCATGAATCATGTGACAGTTTTCTGGGGGAAACTGACTTCATTCTTTGTCCATGAAAAGGTTTAAGGTGGCTGCAGAAACCATAGATGAAACAGCTGGAAAAGTCAGCGACTCGTATTTCCAAACAACATTTCTGAACAATGTATTTTCCATGTGGCACAAACAAGCCCAATTATTTCACCTTCCAAAAATCAGTTATTTTAATGAAATATGCCAGCTGTCTAGCTGTTCAAATACCCAGTTCACCTCTCTAATCAATACAAAACAGTCTTCAGTCTTGCTCTGAATCCTTTGCCTGTCATCAGAATCACTTAGTGCTTAATCACACACTTACTATCCACCTTTGTAGCCCTCCTGGCAAGTGTTCTTATTATCAGCTTGCACAATGAAAAAATGCTCTTTTCTGCTGCTTAAAATAAATCATTACATTTATGATTCAGGCATTATCTGAACACAATAAAATGACATTATCTGATTTTTTTAGAAGAATCATAAACACTGATTGTCAGAGTACAGCTACCCACTCTATTTCTTCACTGAGCAAGAGTGTCTCACCCAGCTGTAATCAGAGACCATTTAATACTTTCAAGACAAACAAGAACATCAATTTTGAATTCTAACCTATATCTCATGCCACAAATTAAGCCATATGGGCTATGCTCACATGCTCCTACATAGACATAAGATTCATGTACCCTCTGTTACAATTTTTAGACAATAACATTTCTACTATGTTCTGCCCTAAATGGTTTTCAAAGTCAAATGCTTGCTTAAGGGGACTCCATTTGGATTTCACCAAATTGCAGCCTGATTTTAACAGAACATGAAGTGTGTCAGGGTCCATACAACATCTCTAGTGTCTTTCTGGAAAGCTGCAACATAAACTTTCAGTCATCATCATCATCCTATATGTAGCTTTATGATCAACTGCTTCAAATTCTATTTCTATGTAATTTATACCATACATTGACCTGAATTCTGGAAAGCATTTGAAAGAAGAATACATACATATATTTTAAAGCATTATCTTTTTATCTGTAGTGCAATATTTTAGTTCCATTTCAGTAAAGCTTCCACAACACCAAAATCCACGCAAGTAGAAATTTTGCAGGAAATCTAAATTTAAAGCCTTCTCCCAGGCATTTGGCATTTCTTCCCTTTTTGCTACACAATTAAAGTTTTTGTTTCTGTATATATTTTACCACCCAAGCAATTTTTTAAATACAACCTCACAAACGTGAATCAATGCATAGGTTGCTTATTGACTCCCTCTCCCAGCAAGTCAAGATTAAAGGCTATGTCAAACACTTCCCAAATGCAACACACCACTTGAACAGTTTTGTCACAAACCACACTGTCTGTCCATCAGTTGGACCACTGAGGTTCTTTTTAAGCAAGACTTTCCTCACCTTTGAGGATGCTGTCTAGCAGAATTTGCATGTACTAGTCAAGTCCTTACCAGCACAGCAAGCTGCTGTGCTGTCTTTTCATGTATCTGATCAGTAACTGTCTTGCACATCTACTAGTGACTCTCAAAACCTTCTTGTATTACCAATAAAAAACTCCATCCTCTTTAGTCCTCTCATACTTCCTTCACCATTGATTCCTATAACACCTGAAGCAGTAGCTGCATGTCTTGTCTGCGCTTCCCAATGCCCCTTGAAAGGGCACCTCCACCATCTTGGTAGAGGCAGAGTTGAGCGCTCTGCCCTCTTGAACAATTAAGGTACCACCACCTCTCTTGTAGCATCCATCATAAACCATAAATCTAATAATATCTAAATCATAAAGCATATGTTAGTAGTTGGCTTAACATTACATTCCTACACTTATTTGATATATGTGAACAATACACATCTCAATGTGTTTCTTTACATACTAATAGCTAATATTTTTTTGTTAGTTAAAAGAGAATAAAAACCTTGAGGAGAGGAAAAGAATATGCAACTAGAACTGACTATAAATCCAGATAAAAGTCACACTTAGGACCACATGAGTTCATCACTCATGTTTCAGGAGGTAACATGTAAGATACACTTCACATACAAGCCTTTTGTAATTAAATATAAATAAAAAATAATAATCTGCAACTTCAGCAAAAAAGCATCCAGAAAAACTCAGCCAAAGTCTAGTTTCAAAGGTCTCCTATGACATAATGAAAATGAACAAAGACTTACATAAGAAACCACACAGGACACGCACAGTTTCTTTCATCTAAGGAGCTCATGGGGGAAGGCAAGTATGTAAAAATATACACCCCATTGTAAAACCACTGGAGAAAGCAGACTTCACGAGGGACAGTAATTCTGCACACCCTGAAGCATCGCTTTTTGTGTGTGTTCATGGTAAGATGACTGCTTTTTCAACTAAAAGAAGCCCAACAGAAAAATGAAGGCTGTCAGGGAAAAGCAAGTTGAAAATTATGAAAATAAAACAATATAAGTAAATGCCTGAAGTCTAACCAGAGCTACACCTGTGTAGGTACACACGTACAGATGCACAGGTTTAGTTACACCAATGCAGTTTTACAGCTCTGTTGTTGTCAGACCTTCACACAAGACACTGCTACTCCTCAGTACTTCCTTTCTTGCAGAACAGGGATCTCCTTTAGTACACATTGAATCTTACAAAAATCAATGTTTCAGCACTACTGATTTTACATAAAATATTTAAGAGACTACAATTAAAAGCCATTAGAGAGAGGAGCATATGTGTTTTAATCATATGCACTACTTTTAGTTACCTTTTTGAGAAGATTAAAATTAAGCAGCTTTTGCTTTTCATCCCACTCACACCCTCCCACTATAAATTCTGTCTGAGCTAATCCTCCTTCTACAGACGTCAAAACAGTGCATACGTATTACAGCTACTTACTGCCAAAATGTGTTGGTTTAATATCCCATTACTATTGTAATACTGGCACAATAACTTATTATATGAGACAGCTTTTGCAGTTAGTCACGGATAGAGCCACTTACCCTGTAGTTTTTTTCAACCACATGAAACTGTACTTGTAAAACCTGTAGAAAAGAAAATTTAAGGTCTGAAGTAGACGCTCACCTCAGACTGTAATGCCAGACAAATAAAAGGCTTAATAGGCCATTACACACACACTTCCCACCCTGTCATTTCCACTGTCCCAGCCTTTATGTAAAGTGATCTGTTCAGAAATTCAGGTTATGGTATTCACAAATACATTGTTTAACTCCTTATTCCCTAGCATTTTAAAGAATATTTTCACTGATTTTTAAAAAAATGTATTTATTTTTAAGTACAGCATTTCACATGAAGGTCAAGGCAATCTCTACCTCAGAACACGCTTCGGATGGAAAGACCACACTTGTTAAAAGGTTCAGGGTTATTCCTTAGGAACCTGCAGCGCAGAAATACACCAAGAAGTCTGTTCGAGGCTCTACAAATATTTAGGTTGAAGTGCATACAATGACAGGGGCTGCTGTCAGATACACTAAAGACAACAGGCGTCAAAAAGAAGACAAAATTCAAGCGAATTATTCCACTCCAGACACGGTGTATCGGCCATCACCTGATGGCAAAGTGTCAGCCCTCCGGACAGGCTCGGCAGCTCTGCGGCACTCGCCGGTCAAAGCTGGTGAACCCGAAACCCGTCACCACCGAGGCTCTGCTCCGCGGGACCCACGGGCCCGCCCCGTCGCGGGCTCTAGCCCCGCACGCTGTCTGCGCGCCCGTGCGGCCCTGCGCCGTTGAGCCGGCACAACGCACGGACCGCTAGCACGCACCGAATCCTGCCTGGGAGCGCCTGGACGCGGCTGCCTGGCGCGGGCACCGTCCTGCCGGCAAAGTTTACCCGCCCAGGCCCCGCAGCGGCCGGCTGGCCGCCGGCGAGTCCCCCGCCCACCGGGCCACTTCAGCCAGCCCAGAGGAGCCCGCAGCGCTTCTGCTGCCCCGGGTCGTCTCCGTACGCGGGGCAGCACCGGACCCTTTCCATCCCTCGGAGCTGGACGCGGGGTAGCCGCTCCCGCCGCGCCCAGTACGCCCGGGCCGCCGTCCTCGCTCTGTCCCCTGGCGTCAGTAGCGACCGCCCGCCGGAGCCGCCGAGTATTTACCGGGAGAGGGAAGCAAGGCGCACACAGCCGGGTCGTACCGGGCACCAGCCCGAGCACTCCGCAGCAGCGCACCCAGGGAACCGTCCCGCCTGCCCGGCCGGGGGAACACCCTCCCGCAGCGCACCCGTACCTGCCCAGCCTGCCGCGCTCAGCGCCTCCTCCCGGAGCCGGGGCCGCTGCCCGCCGCCACGCCACGGCGCCGGCTCGCCAGCCCGCCGAGCGCCCGGCTCCTGCCAGCGCCGCCCCCCAGCGGCCACGCCGCCCGCCACCGCCCCGGAGCGAGAGGCCCCGCCCCAGTGGAGCGAGTGAGTGGCTGCCCCGGGACGGGACGGACGGGACCTTGACCAGCCCCACAGCGGGACGGGACCGCGGCCAGCGCGGCGGGGACACCCGGTCCGCGGTTCCGACAACCCGGCGTGGCGCGATGGTGCCCGTGGCTGCCCTCGGCACATGCGGTCCCCGAGCCGCCCGCCAAGGGGCCGCGCGGTTTCAGCCCTCTGAGGGATTCTTTCATCGTCAGCCATGTGGGAGACCAGCGAGCCGGCTCCCGGGCCAACAGCGGGCAGCTAGCCCGGGTTCTCCAACATCAGAGCCTTGGATTTACTTCCTGCTGCTCTCAGCGTCGAGAGGTGGCCATCGGGTCCCTGGAGAACAGCACAAACATCTCAGCCAGCGAAGCAAAATGGTTACTGCTGGTGACTGCTGGCAAATTCTTTTCATACTTATCGGGACGTGCCGCTGGAAGCTGTAGTGCCCTTTTGTAAGAAATGCTAATTTCAGGCCCTTGTCAAATGAGAATTCCATGAATTTCAATAAAAAGATAAACCATATTTTGCTGTATAGCTGGTACAAGTAAAGTAATTTCATAACTTGTATTTGCCAAGATCTGTTGCCAACTAAGAAGCTTCCAGTTAACCAGCCTTTCCCTTCTAGGAGCTGCTCCTGCTGTGCCAGCAGGAGAGCTGGTGCAATCCTACAAGCTGATCATTTCTGAAATACACTGATTTTTCCTCAGTGTAGCCCTAAATCAGGCTCTAAAATTAGTTCTGAAGGTTTGGAGAATGCCTTAATTCCCTTTACACACCTGCTTTGACATGTCTGTGCAGAACCCATGCAAATACAGGGTGATCAAAGCAGACATGCTGATACTAATAAACATTTGGCACCGGTGTTTATGGCAAATGGCTGCAGGGTTTTGGTTGCAGCCAGGAGTCACCTCAATGAGTGTATATGGGTCACATACTCCGAAGGTTCTGCTTGCTGGCCTGGATCCTTCTGCCAGCTTCCAACTCCGTTGCCATACTGCTCTGCCAGCTGACCTACTTATCTGCGTGGCCTCTAATCTTGGGTCATGGTGACCAGGGGTCACTGCCCTTAAAAAAAGCATGGAGCCAAATTTTCTTTCTTTGATATTGCACATCCATAGAGTCAACATACTTAGCAAAAGACTAGGCTTGTTTTTCTGGCTAGACTAGTACCTGACTGGTATGATTTCATCTGGAAATGTGCTGAGGTTCTCCATGTCCCCATTTGGGATAAGATGTAGGAATTAATCTTTTTTTAACACACTGCACAGTGGTGTGGGAAGCAGTTGTCCAGCTGCTGATCAGAAGACCAGAGCCTTTACCAGCTGCTGCTCTTTAAAAACCATACCCAGAGATGCTCAGCGTTTTGACTGCTGCACATAAGGCACTGCTGTTCTTCCCACTACAGCATCACATTAGATTATAGCTAATCAGTCACAATAATTTTCCTGGTTTTTTTTAGAGAAGCAGTACTGACCAGCTGAAAAAGAATGATTTGCTGAAGAGTAGAAGAAAAACTATGGGACCCCAGATGTGGAACAGTGAGACTTCTGACTGCCCTTCACTAGATCACCCTAGGGCATGTTAGGATTACATAATGACCCACATCAGCACAAAGAAATTTGTTGTTTCCCTACCCAGAAAGCAGAATACATACATTACAGAAAAATACATCCCCAAACATTAATCTACCTTGATAGCAGATGCTAGCAAGGGCAGTTACATTTCTACCTCCATCAAGCATGAAGTGGAATTAACAAAGGATTTGGGATTCAGAAACTGTCAAACTATTCTCCATGTAATAAAAGGATTTCATTTTCTTCACAGGATGTTTTTGCTTTGGAGACTAAAATACAGTTGCTCATACACATAAAATAAATCAATTTTGTTGGAGATAGCCATTAAGATATCTATAATGTGAATGACTATGTACTCCAAAGTTGTTAATATCCTGAAAATTTATCTGCAGAAACCCCATACACTTGTATTTTAAAGATAAAATTAAAGGAGGCAAACTGAATACTCATAGGGCAGAGCAACTGCAACTTGGAGCAGTCTTGGAGTTATGCACAGGCTCACTATATCGCCCCACTGATATTCTTTAGCAAATGAATCTGCTTTCTCTTACACATACTATTATGCATCCAACAACCTTCTCACGGTGCAAATACTACTTCACATGATCAGAATTTGCTCTTTGGCAAGTATTGTAAGAATGTCCTTAGAGTAGAGAGAATTAGCTATGAACTAACCAAAATTGTATTGCATTAACTGAACAGTAGCTATGAGCATGTGTGAGCACTGAAACCACAAGCTCACTCACCAACATCCACCAACCACTACTGGGACAATCCATGACTGTATGTGGTCAAAACACTGTAGTATTCCTCCATCTGACCTCAATCCCAAGAGGTAAACTGACAACATGAATTACAGAGGATAGGTGGTGAAATGCAGCCCCATCACCAAGGGAGGACAGTTCTTATTTTATGGTTTACTTAGATTTCCAAGCTCCTGGTCCTAATCCTACTTTATTTATTTATTTATTTATATCATTACATATGTTCTAACTGTTAGGTGTGAGGTTTTTCTCCTTCTACTTCATTTCTAGTCACCAAGTTAGAACAATTACACATCCTTCTGTTTGCCAGAGCTTTTGAATACAAGATTCTTTGGAGAAGGTATGGCTTGGTTCAGGGATGTCCTGCAGGCAATTCCTAACACACATAGTACACAATCAGTTACTTTTCACCATGTAAAATATTTCAATTTTCTGTTTAATCCAAGAACTAATACTTCTGCAAGAAATGAGAATCAGGAAGTAAGGCCAAGGACTTTACCCACAGTACCAGCAAGATCCCAGCTGCTGCTCCCAATAGCCATGACAGCAGTGGAGTGGAGTACAGCACATAAGCACAAGTGAGTAGGAGGAGAGAGAGGCAAGTCAATCCTTTGCAGATGAATCTGCAGTCAGTTTTGCTCATAAAAGAGGATCTCAGGCACTTCTAAGCTATTGTACCTTTGAACTGTGTTGAGAGAATTTTAAATTAAGGTGTATTTGAATGAGATATTTCAGTTCTAGGGTTACTTCTTCACTTTAACAGTTTTAGACCATACATGTTTGTGGGGGTTTTTTTTCCCTCTCTTTTAAGAAAATGAGAGTTTCAGTGGTTTGAATCATTGATTCAGTTCCATTTTTTGACCTTGGCTGGATTTCTCAGCTACATGCCTCAATGCTTTAGAGGGTCCTTACTCTCCATCTAGCTAAAGGTCACTTCTGGCAATACCCCATTCTTATCAAGCACTGTTTTTAGTTTGCTGATTACTGACTGCAGTGCTTTGTGTCTCTGTCCTACTCCTTTAAAGTAATTAGATAAACCTCTGGCAGTTCTGGAAGGAAACTCCTTTGAAAACAGTTATTTACGCCTGCTTTTTGCCCTCACATACCTGAACTCTGATGTCACCTCTTTCAGTTGATTTGCACATGTTCCCTGCAACATTCCAGTGTCGTATCTATCCAATGCCTGACAAAGTTGGACCTGGTTTTATAGCTTAGAGTGCCTTGGTGACTCATGTATATTTCAACAGCATATTCCTCCAACTTCTTGGGATGCCAACATTGTTACCCAGTAAGTTCCCTCACTGAGCCTCATTGGATCTTTTGGAAACTTTGATTTCCATAACCATAGGTCTGGATAAGGTGCCACAGCCACTCGCCCAAGATTTCTGTAACTCTGATTTCATTATAGCAGCTTCTGTTTTCTTCAGAGGCTGCCTATTATCGTATTTGTCAGCACTTCTACATATATGGCTTTACAGCATTTGAATTATCTCTGCAGGGAGTCACTGAATTCAACCCTCAAATATGCTATTTTGCAGTATATAATGTTTGTGTTAAATATTACATTTTCATCTCTTGTTCTCAGGCTTAGCTTCCTGCTAATATCACACTCAGCCTCATCAGTTTCAGCAGTAATCAAGCAATCAATAATTAAAGTACATACTAGGAATATTACCACATATTTTGTTATTTTCCTCTGCTCTTTCACAGGTTGATTAACTCCCAAATAATAATTACAAATTCTACATTGTTTCTAGGTGGAAACAGACATAGCAAAAGGGGCCTTATCTGTTGGTACTTGCCAATATTCCCATTTCTTCTGGATAGCATCAGAGGAAAGCCTGTTTGCTTTTCAGAGAAAAGCCTGTTTATTTTTGAGAGTGAACAGAAGACTGCTCTTTGCACATGACTCTATGTCCTGGTGTATAAGTGGGTTTATAATTTTGCTTCATTTGGAAAATCATCTGATTTAATTGCAGGATTTTCAAAAATAAATTAGAACCTCTGAACAAATATAACTTGAATAGCTAGTTTGGCCCATTACTTCCTCCTCCTCTTTTCCCAAACCCTGCTGTCATGCAGCTGGATGCATACCAACTCTGGGATTAAAACCCAGGCACCTCATCCCAGCAGGTCCATATTTTATCCTAGCAGGACCCTGCATGGTCACAAGAGAACTGTGAGTGCACGTCAGAATAAAAGACCAGTCAATCAAGTCATTGAACAGCAATGCAGTCAGCTACCTACAAAGGCAGTTTTAGTATTAGTGGGATAGGTATCACCAAATGGCAATACTGCACATTACCTTCCAATTGTGCTTTTTCTAAATGTGCCAAGAGGGTGCTGTATTTTGAAGAAAAGAGCTTGTTGTCACTTCTTTATGGAGAAATTACTGCAAGCAGCAGAAACCACAAACTAAATTTGGGGCTGAAGTTTTTGAAAGAGGAAGTCTGCATGGGACCACACTCATAGAGGAATGTGTGCAATACAAATACACTTTGTAAGTCAGCTAAGAAAATTCCCATATTGTGCATTGCTGATTTCTCCCCAACAAAAAACTAAGCACCTGTTTCTACTTTGCAGAGGTTCAGCAGTAGTCCTTGTAGCCAAATTTCTTCAGCATGAACATGCTAGCTAAGACACAGTATGGGAACCATAGCTCTCATTTCGTTCAGTGACATGGGAAACGAAGCTTAAGTGACTTCCTTATTTTGGCATAATGCTTTATGACACATTATACATCAGTTCTGATCAAAGGACTCCTGTTCACAATTCACACTTCAAAGCCATTTCAAATGATATTTTACACTCATTTAAGAGCATAAACAAGTGACTCAAACTCTAGCTTTTGTTACCATCTAAGATCTCTTAGTGAGTATTGGCTACATCAATAATCAGTTATTCTATTAAAAGATTTTTATCCAGGTGCTATTCTGAACACCTGTGTAAGTTTGAATACACATAAAATGAGACATGGCAAACAACGTCTTGAACAGCCTTAAACCAAAATTAAATGTTGAGGAACTTTGCTCCTGAATCACCTCACTTTGCCCCTAAAAATAGCAGCCAGCAGTGCAAGGCTATGAGATGGAAACTGACTTGTAGACAACATCCACCTTTGCCATGCTAATAGGTGCACTATTTGTCTAGCTCATTGTGTCACCTATTCGAAGCCTTGTTTGATAATTTTCCACTAGATTAGCTTCTGAAAAGAAACTCCAAAATACAGGTCTCAGATTGTCTGAATATGTATCATTGCTTTTATTTGCATTTCAAACAACTCAGATGAAAGTACAAATGCCCTAAAAGGCAGCAGGTGCTTAGAAAAAGCCTAAAAAACAACCCTTAAAATAACTGCATATATACACAACTACTCTCCAGTGTCAGTTATGATCCCAAACAGCTCCTTCTGTTTCCCCTGAATAAGGCAGGCCATTCTTACAGCACTTAATTGGTTGTAGGGGTAACCAAGTCCAGCTGCTCTGTCTAGCAAAGCAGCACAGCTGCCTTCTCTCAGTCCAGAGGAGCTGAGGAGAAGAAAAAATGGAAAGTACCCACCACTTTAACAGCTCCATTCCCAGGGTCTCACAAACATGACTAGAATCTGGATCAGAATTTTAAACAGATCCTTTAGGAGCAGCAATCAGCTTCCTAGGCAACCAGGGTGGCCACATAGCTGTGCTGCTTACATAGAGATAGGAGGAAAGGGAGGGGGTGTGGAAATATGTATATAATTGCCCTTATCCACTCACAGGAGGGTTTCCTAGTTCATAAATATTCTTGCTACAAGCTGTGATTTTAGTTAAATTCAGACGTGCCTTGCCAAAGTGGTAGGCAGTAAAGTTATTCAGAGTGACAGCTTTTAGCCCTTCTGGTGAGTTGGGACCAGATGGTTAGATGCCAGCAAAACTTGCTTTAGAGTATCTGAATGTTTTGCGTTGCCTGAGGAATGCCCAGGTACCTTGCTGGGGAAGAGTTCTGATCCTTCTGGTGGGTGGAACTAAAGAGTTGTCCGTGAAGCTAGGTGAATTTTAAGCACATTATAAGATTTCCGCGTTGCGTTTATTTCTCAGGGAAGCTGACAACTTTTAAAGTCTAATTAGAAAAACCTACCTAGAAAAAAGGCCCTTGGCACAGACATTATCACTGCCAGCTTCCTTATTACCCCTTTCCCTGATATGCTTCAAACCTGCTTATGAAGGACCCCAGCCAGACATGAAAAGGAATGGCTGTTCCTCCTTAGTCATTTTCCTTCTATTAAAACCAATACCAAGGGCACCCACATAGCAAATGCATGTCCCACACTGCTGTTCAAAATGTGAAGATGAGAAAAGCTTTGGAATACTTAATGGAGACACACAGAGAATATCATGTTGACATAAAAATATTATTCATACTGTATCCTTTCAGAAAGGAAAAAAAATCATACGGAAGAAGACATGTCAGTCTCCTTAACCTATACTCAGTAACACTGGTTTGCATTAAAGCCAGCAGGTACAGCTGCATTCAGCATACTAACCTGATGTTCCATCAGTAAAGAATGTATATATGGATACAGATACCATGGGTGGGTGTAGCAGAAACAACATAACATGGGTGGGTGTAGCAGAAACAACATTCAAATAAGAATATTAAGTCATTGATACTTGAAATATAAATAACACCAAACAACTTAAGTATCTGAGTATCCTAGCTTCCTATTTTTGTGAACAAATCTATTGGCTGAGAATGCAAGACATGTTTAGTGTGAAGCCATGTCCTAGTTTAAGTGAAGATAAATAGGACTGCCACCTTCCCGAACTTTTAATTTTTACTGCTTAAAATTAACACTGACAGATTGTGAATCAACAGAAGGCTTCTTCTACACACATATATGCACATACTGCTGCATTACATGAACTTCCAGTATCATAGAATCATAGACTGGTTTGGGTTGGAAGCAACCTTAAAGTTCATCCAGTTCTAAACCCCTGCCATAGGCAGGGACACCTTCCACTAGACCAGGTTGCTCAAAGCCCCATCCAAACTGGCCTTGAACACTGCCAGGGATGGGGCAACCACAGCTTCTGTGGGCAACCTGTGCCAAGGCCTCACCACCCTCACAGGGAAGAATTCCTTCCTAATACCAAATCTAAATCTCAATTGCTCCAAAGCAGAAATAGTATGTACTGAGCAGATACAAAGCCAGACACTTCAGTATAATTTCTAACTATATTCAATACTCATGTCTGGAATGCAGTTCATTTTTAGGGCTAGATGCTTCTAACATACAGAAGGCATTTTGCCAGTGTTGTAGGAGTAAATAAGGAAGCGGGTAGAATGCAGACAGTGAATGAGTTGTGTTTTCTTGGTGTGACAGAGGAAAAGCAGTAAATGTAGCTAAGCCAGACTTCTCTGTTTCCACACCCACATAGGGTGAGTATTTCAAGTATTCATTTCCTCCTTATTACTTTAAGGTTTGTCAGATGAACAAAGCCAGTAACCTCAAGAGTAGCTGCAGCCCTATGAGAACTTGCTTTCATACAAGGAATAGAAAAAGTCATATTTTAATATTTGATTCAGTTTGGATGAGTCCACTGTGAACACTAATGATGAGCAGGCAAGAGACAGTATTCTTAGGAAAACTAGATAAGGAAACTGCAATTGTAGCACTGTCTCATTCCATGTAAACTTCTTCTGTTCTTACAGATCTTTGCGTAGTACATTCTGGGGACAAAAAAATATTCCCCATTTTAATCTATACTTATGAACTCTTTAGCCAGTTAATTCCTATTTCTTCCCTTGTCTTTAAAGGATTTGAATATCTTGCTTTTCCATTTACAGTTTTCAGATACTGCACAGCTGGATCTTCAGGGATCAAAACCAGAGCTTCATCAGAATTAGGTTTTGACAATACAATTGAAACAGAACAGAAACTGGGAAATAAACAGCAGCTGAAAATTAACAGAGAGAATCAGATGCATGAACTTTAGGAAAGAATTTCTAGATCAGAATAAATTTACATGAATCCTGAAGTGATGGGCCAGAGTGTTTTGCACTGCTTAGGCAGTTCAGAACAGCTGAGAAACTATAATAACTATTACTCTCCCACATGTAAATCCCTAAGCCCATTTCTAACATTTTTTTTCTAGCAGAAAAATTAAAAAACATTATCAGGTCCAGTCCTGGTTAGTAAAGTCCTAGACAGATCTTTACCATTTTCTAGAACACAAAGCAGGATTGGCAGATCCAAGAATCATTATTTGGCAAGGCATTTACAGTTTCTCAACATTCAAGTTTCATTAATGAATTAATAATACATTAGTACAGCCTCAGAGGTCACAAGTGTCCTTATTTTCCTGAAC
Source organism: Melopsittacus undulatus (assembly GCF_012275295.1). Taxonomy (NCBI): domain Eukaryota; kingdom Metazoa; phylum Chordata; class Aves; order Psittaciformes; family Psittaculidae; genus Melopsittacus; species Melopsittacus undulatus. The sequence goes on along the minus strand of NC_047532.1, from coordinate 27,227,494 downwards.
TCTAGGGCTGCTTCTTAAAGTTGTCTCCATAATCCCTTTTTTAGTCTCCTCATCTTTCCTCTGAAAATACAATTTATTGGCACTTCTTACATAGGGGGATATTTTCACTGCCTTCAGTAGTGTTACTGCTGATTTAAAAGTGTATAAATTGTATCAGAAAAATACCTACTTAACTCGGGCATTTGAAATCCTAGAGTCAGTACGTTAGATCTTTGATACACCCCATTCACACAGCCTCTGAGCTGCAGTTGCATGCTGAGGGAATTGAAAGGATGAGCTGTTCCCTGTGGGGCACGAGCCTTGCCACCCAGGGCCAGCCCCACAGCAACCAAACAAGGGGAGCAGGCAGATCCTGAGGTGAGAGCCAGGTTCAGACCAGAGCCCAGATCCCCAGGTGAGTTCATGGTGAGGAAGCAGGTCCCAGGACAAGCCAGAAAGTAAATCCACAGGTAAGAATCAGACCAAGTGATTGACAGACAGATCCACAGGATAAGACATGCCCAAGGTCATGCCAGGGTCCAGATCAATGCGGTCCATGGCAAGGCAGAGCTGTAGCTGAACTAGAGACCAACACTCCGACAGCATAGTTCACACCACGACTGAAGGTCCTAGACTAAGCTTAAATGGGCTTTTGTGTCCACAGGCAGGGGTTTGCTTGGGGACACTGGGTGAGGCTGGTCAGGACCATTAAGGCCCTTAAGTGCCCTTGGGGCCATAAGATATATTTCCTTTCTATACAAGCCTCTTGCAAGATCTGTTTTTTACAGACATGCCCAGTGACACCCTCCTCAGTGAATTATATTGTGTGTTAATCAGTTATTTTAATACTCTACAAATAGCATCATTGTCTTTCAAAAATCAACTCTCACAAGATTTCTGTGTGCCAAACACAGACAAAAAAGGCAAAGGGCCAGGGTACTAAGCTGATATGTGAGAGTAGGTCAGGAGAATGACACCTTTTCCATAGCTGAAGATCCAGTACATGCAATGGGATGGCAACAAATCTGTGTGTGTAACAATTGCTTGGGGAAAAAAAAATACACAAAAAACTTGATAGATGCCAAAAAGGCTACTTGGAGGTTACCCTTTACTGCATATGTCATATGGGGAAATGTAGTACTTTTATTTTCAGTATGTTAAATACAGAATTCTTTTTTTAGGTTGAAGAAACAAATAGGCTGTAAAAGTCACCCTGATATATACATACAGACTGTCAGCATTCAGTGTTTATAAGGAGTGCCTGCCAGTGCTAGTATAAATCATTTGTTATTGTCACTCTGAGAACTTATGGGTGGGTTGTGGGGTTTTTGTTTTTGGTTTGTTGTTTTTGTTTTCTTTTTTTTTTTTTTTCCCAGAAAAGCTGTGACTTCTTTGTCTTGTTAGTTTTTGTATACAGCTAAACTAGCATGTTTCAAGGGCAGGACAAGATCAAAAAAAGATATGAGGGTGTTGAGTCAGAAATGTGAGAGAGAGAGACAAATGATTTGTGAGCTGTGTGATGACAAAAAAGACCATTTGATAATAGTAACTGCAGAGAATAGCTACATAATACAAATCATTTGATGAGCATCATTTTGCCGATAATGAAGAGAACCAACCAAGCGATGACCTGAATGCTTATTAGCACAAATATATATGTCTGAAACCAAACATATTCATAGAATCACAGAATCGTAGAATAGTTAGGGTTGGAAAGGACCTTAAGATCATCTAGTTCCAACCCCCTGCCATGGGCAGGGACACCTCACACTAAACCATATTACCCAAGGCTTCATCCAGCCTGGCTTTGAACACTGCCAGGGATGGAGCATTCAAACCTCCCTGGTCAACACATTCCAGCACCTCAACACCCTAACAGTAAAAAATTTCTTCCTTATATCCAATCTAAACCTCTCCTGTTTAAGTTTCAACCTGTTACCCCTTGTCCTATCACTACAGTCCCTAATGAATAGTCCCTCACCAGCATCCCTGTAGGTCCCCTTCAGATACTGGAAGGCTGCTATGAGGTCTCCACGCAGCCTTCTCTTCTCCAGGCTGAACAGCCCCAACTTTCTCAGCCTGTCTTCATATGGGAGGTGCTCCAGGCCCTTGATCATCCTTGTGGCCCTCCTCTGGACTTGTGATAACAGTTCCGTGTCCTTTTTATGCTGAGGACACCAGAACTGCACACAATACTCCAAGTGAGGTCTCATGAGAGCAGAGTAGAGGGGCAGGATCACCTTCTTTGGCCTGCTGGTCACGCTTCTTTTGATGCAGCCCAGGATACAGTTGGCTTTCTGGGCTGCAAGCGCACACTGCAGCCAGCTCATGTCCATTTTCTTATCGACCAACACCCCTAAGTCCTTCTCTGCAGGGCTGCTCTGAATTTCCTTTTTGTCCAGCCTGTAGCTGTGCCTGGGATTGCTCTGACCCAGGTGTAGGTCCTTGCACTTGTCATGGTTAAACTTCATGAGGTTGGCATCAGCCCACCTCACAAGTGTGTCAAGGTCCCTCTGGATGGCATTCCTTCCCTCCAGTGTATCAACTGAACCACACAGCTTGGTGCCATCGGCAAACTTGCTAAGGGCGCACTCAATCCCACTCTCTGTGTCACTGACAAAGATGCTGAACAAGACCGGTCCCAACACCGATCCCTGAGGGACACCACTCGTTACTGGTCTCCAGCTGGACAGAGCCATTGACCACAACTCTTTGCATGTGGCCATCCAGCCAGTTCTTTTTCCACCGAGTGGTCCACCTATCAAACTGATGTCTCTCCAATTTAGAGACAAGGATGTCATGTGGGACAGTGTCGAACGCTTTGCAGATGTCCAGGTAGATGACGTCAACTGCTCTACCCCTGTCCATCATTTCTGTAGCCCCGTCACAGAAGGCCACCAAATTGGTCAGGCAGGATTTCCCCTTAGTGAAGCCATGGTGGCTGTCACCAAGCACCTTGTTGTTTTTCATGTGCCCTAGCATGCCTTCCAGGAGAATCTGCTCCCAGATTTTGCCAGGCACAGAGGTGAGACTGACTGGTCTGTAATTCCCTGGGTCATCCATTTTCCCCTTCTTGAAAATGAAATGGAGCTGTCAGTAAGAAACTGATTAATCCAGTGATCCCAAATGAAATGTGAGCCAGCTGCAGCAGTCTTAAGAGCTTCACTTTCAGATATAGGAGAGAGAGGAAGAACTACTATTACTCAGAAAAAAGCTACACAGAAAAAGCTGCAGGTTCCCTTAAATATGAATTAGGGACCATACCTGAGGGATCTCAGGTCATATGTAGGGTTCAGGGCTTGAGGGATCTATCAAGCTACCTATTTACTTATAGCATGGTAAGAAATACATGCCATGGACCTTTACCAACTGGACAGACAGGCAGGGCATGAATACTCTCAGTCTGTCACTGTTCAAAGGTCTAAAAACATCTCCCAGTTTGGAACCTCCTCTCCACACCTATGCTATGGGAGAACTAGGGTTTGGATCTTCATCCCAAACATCTATGCACATTGTGAGCTGTAGACCAAGTGGGGAGAAAATAGAGCCACTTGCCCTCTCTCACTGACTGTCATTAAAGTGAGCTCTGGTTGCCTTCACAGCTGCAGGAAATCAGGGGACTATTTTCCCAACAGCCTTTAAGTGAAAAGAGTTTGTAGAGAGTTTCATTATCCTTCCCCACTTCCAGTAGTTCGATATTCCTTTCCAGAATCTTGAAAGTAGTATTAGCCACTGAAATCTGTGTTTGTTTTTTTCTTTTTTTTTCTCAAAACCTGATGTTCTAAAATTGAATTTGAGACAGCATTTCAGTGAGTCCTCCTCCCCCCACCCTGTATTCAATGGCAGTCTTAGTAGATTCTTAGAGCTTTTAAAGTAGCCTACATTGGTTGTGCTTATTTTGTAGGCTGATTTCAGATACACAAAAGGACTCTGCCATCTCCCCAGTGACCTTAGTGGGGTTATTTCAGGTTTACATCAGCATGACTAAGTGGAGGAGAATTAGCTATTTTAAAAAGTCAGATAGCAATGAATGCCTCTTGCCCACAGTCAAGTGCAAGTTCTGAAAGAGGAAATCATTCTTACATTTAATACATGTTTGAGTTCCACTGAATTGCTGCTAATATTAAGTGTGTGTTTAAAGATTATTAAAAAAGAAAAACAAAACAAACCCAAACAAATTTCCTTTAAATTGGCACAGACACAAAGGAAGCTGACTCTTACATTCTGCTCTTAGCTACAGTGGTGTTGGATTTACTTCACCTTCCTTCACGAGAAGTAAAACCAAGCCAGATGGGAATTACAAAGATGAGCTGAGGTGTCTCAAAAGAGCAATCAAAACCAGGCAGCAAACTGTGCCAGGTAACTCAGGTAAATCCTTCTAAGGCTTTGTGCCTCTTTAGGAGGGTTCATATGCAATTGGGAAAAAGGACAACTAAAACCAGATCTACACAGGGTGTGCTATGAAACTTAAATGTTCCTTTATTATGGCTGATCATACTTAAAAAAGTAAAACCACTGTATAAATCTCAGTTAGAATTAAGGGTTAAACCTGTGTGTGAAATGAAATTGTACTGTTTGTATGTGTTTGTTTGATATCTTGCACAAGAGTGAATGCTTGTTTCTTAGCAGACTATACAGCAATCTGTGTTTCTGTAAGGGTGCTATCTAATGTTTAGAGGCCCCTGTTTGTATGTGTTTTTTTGATATCTTGCACAAGAGTGAATGCTTGTTTCTTAGCAGACTATACAGCAATCTGTGTTTCTGTAAGGGTGCTATCTAATGTTTAGAGGCCCCTGTTTGTAATGCTCTGAAAGTATGTTTTCTTCTGTATTTTTTCCTGTTCTGGTAGATTAGAAATCCCCTGCAGAAGGCAACATTTTTAACTATAGACTTAGTAAGCATTCAAACTCTTACACTGAATAATCTATTGAATAAATGTAGTAGCCTTCGGCCTTTTAACAGCTTTCTCATTGAAAATGGCAAGTAGGCAGCAGAATTCATAAAAGGTATCTTAAAGAAAATACCTAGCTCCAGAAGTCTTTGGCATATTTGTTCCCCTCTCTCATGTATGTAATTGCTTACTCCTATAACAAATGTGCAGTTCACAGTCCAGTCAGCACAAGGTTCAATAGACTTCAGGCCCTTGTGATACTGGTTCTCATTATATGATCTTTAAGATCTAATTCATCACAGCACTTGTCACAGTAGGTAGTACTGTGTTAAATCCTGTTTTGTTCTCAGCCAATAGATGGGTGGCATATTAAATCACATGTAGATGAGAAAGCTAATTTAACACCCTGGATGCTTAAACAAAGAAGCTTATTAAAAGAGACACTGATTTCGTATGACTTTGCTACCGCTGATAAATAAAAAATGACAGTTTTCCTCTCCGGTTTTAATGCTAAACATTTTAGTTCTGAACAAAGGAGATGGGTAAATAAGCAGCTTTGAGGACAGGAGGAAAATATTGTTATTCTTTGCAATGAATGCCTCAAAGCGTGAAAGCAGAATACTCTGCACTGTATCTATGATACTGCTCTCTCCCTAGGGTACAAAGGGATTGCACATGGGCTCACACAACTTTGACTGCAGCAAAGTAGCAGGGATCCCAGCAGTGTTCCCATGGAGCTTTTCATTAGAAATGGAGTCTCATGGTGTGTTTAATCTCATCTCCTGACAGACATTGCTATGTGTCATTTGGCAGCAGTGCATGAAGATTAGAATAGCAGTCTGGCAAAACGTGTTTAAAGTTGCACAATTTAGTGTAAACCAGCACCCCACATCCCTAAAAAAAATCTGAAGACAAACTGAAGATGGATCAGGCTTATAAAATATAAAGAATCTGAATTATGATACCTCTGGCTTTTCTCAGCATATCATTGTTATTATAGGACAAACTCCTGTTGCAGTTGCAGCTCGTATGTCACATGTGATTATGTCCTGTTTTCCCCCTCAAAGTCAACAGAACGTAGGCACAAAGGTGTTCATTACAGAGCACCCTGATAAAACACAGATGAAACTTCAGACTTGAATGAGCTGAAGGAGTAGCTGTATATTGAGGAATTTCTTGCCTTAAGAGAAAGAGACAACTTCATTGTCTGCCTGCTCTGAAAATCTGAAAAAGATCAGGTCAGACAGATCTTCTCACAGGGTTACTGGTTTATCTTATATGATCCCAGGTGGTGCCTCCGAAACAGTTGTTCTACAAATTTTCTCTCCAAAAAGGCAGCAAAAAGTAACAAAAGACTGTACTTAGTATCTCAGCTTGCCTCTGATTGTTTCAGTTTCTGTCCGTATGTTTATTTCTTCTGATACAGATTACAGGTATAGCAGATAACTTATTTTTTAACCCAGAACCCTACAGGGTTAGCAAACTCCCCATACCTATGTCATCTTGCGGAATTTTATCTTCATGTAATTTGTGAATGAATGAAGAGCAGAAATATCACTTAACATCAAATATGGATTGGTTTGACTATTTCTCGTAGTTAGAATATTATGAGAAAAGAATTTAACTCAGTCATTTATTCCTGTACATTCTCAACATCTTTTAAAACGTTATCCACTCTGGTATCATACAGACTTTTAAGTTGAAGGCTTTTCAAATACAAGTGATAGCAAACATGTTTCAGCTCTATATAATTGCTTTCTCTTTTTGTCAAAACCAGTGACAGAACACAAATTGCATTTCCAATAATGCTTATATTAAAATGTGCAGTCCTTCAGGAACAGACTGCTCCAGTGTGGGTCCCCTTTGGGGACACCAGTCCTGCAGCAAACCTGCTCCAGCATGGGCTCCTCTATATTAGTCCACAGTGTGGGCTTCCCACAGGGTCACAGCATCCTTTGGGCACCCACCTGCTCCAGTGTAGAGTTCTCCCTGGGCTGCAGATGGATATCTGCTCCACCGTGGACCTCCATGGGCTGCAGCCTGCCTCACCATGGCCTGAACCATGGGCTGCAGGGTAATCTCTGCTCTAGTGCCTGCTGCCCTCCTTCTGCCCTGGCTGTAGTGCCTGCAGAGTTGCTTCTCTTGCATGGTCTCACTCCTTTTACACAGTAATTATACACTAATTACACAGTAGATTTTCCCCTGTCTTGGTTTTAGCTGGGAGAGTTAATTTTCTTCCTAGTAGCTGGTACAGTGCTGTGTTTTAGCTGACAACACACTAATGTTTTAGTTGTTCCTCAGTAGTGCTTACCCTGATCAAGGACTTTTCAGTGTCTCATGCTCTGACAGTGAGGAGGTGCACAAGGGAGCAGAGACAAAGCTAAAGAGGTATTCCATACCAAGGCATGTCATGCTCAGTATAGAAATAAGAAGGGACCAATCGCTCCTTGGGTCATGCTGGGCATCAGTCAGCAGGTGGTGAGCAACTATATTGAATTGCATTGTACATCACTGTTGTTTACGTTTTTTTTTTCCTTTTTAGTTTCATCTCCCTCTTTTTCTTGTTATTTCCATAATTATTAGTAGTATCATATTGTACTTTATTTTAGTTATTAAATTGTTTTTATCTCAACCTGTGGGTTTTACATTCTTTTGATTCTCCTCCCCATACTGTCCAGGGGAAGGGGGGAGGGCTTTGAAGGACAGAGTGAGTGATCAGCTGTGTGGTATTTAGTTGCCAGCTAGGTTTAAACTACAACACCCTTTTCTTGAATATGTTATCCCACAGGCACTACCATCACAGCTGATGGGCTCAGCCTCAGCCAGTGGCAGGTTCACCTTGGAGCCAGCATTGGCTTTACTGGACATGGGGGAAGCATCTAGCAGTTTCTCACATGAACCATCCCTACAGCCCCCCTGCTACCAAATCCTTGCCATGCAAACCCAATACACTGTCTTTATATGTTATGAATATGGTGGGTATTAAAAGAAATTGGTAACTCGATCAGCAGCTGTCAGGTTTCAGCAGCCATTGTGTTTACTATTTTACTTCTGGGAAAAATAGAGGAAATGCTATGTCCTACTTCCCCAAAGTGGCAAAAGACAAGGTAAAACTCCGTAGTATCAGGCACATGTAGGCTGGCTGCAGCTGAACAGTTTAAGAGCAACAGATAGAAACAGACAAGATGTGTCTATACAGCAAAATAGGAATATCATTACATCGGCACTTACCTCTGCTAATGCTTGCCATGGAGATGTGGCAGCCAGCTCTGACAATAGCAAGCTCTAATATGGCTGCTATTCTGTGCTCGAGAGCATGCCACCAAATTTCTGCTGCAGTCTTACAGCTGCTAGCTAAATTAAAATTATCATGGATATAGCAATCATGCTGTGACCACTGTAATATATTTTATTGCACTCTGAAAGTACATGCAGAGAAAATAACCCAGTACAAACAGCCCCTATCCACTGAATACTGCCCTAGACTTGATCTGCCAAAACCCCAAATTAAGTGCTTTGAATATTATCTGAAAAAATCCCATGTATATTGCCTGAGCTTTCAGTAATGTCTATAATAAAGGACACAGAGGGAAAGGTAGATCTGATTAGAAGTCCTCTCTGGTAATTGCCGGTTTACACTTTTGTGGCGGAATCAAATCTTAAATTGCTAAAAGCACATACCCAGGACAAAGTGCTTCAATAATACCTACTTATGTGAAGTCTATCTGGTAGTCAGCAACTACTGGTATCTGTCAGGAATCAGTACTGTCTAATGTCTTCATTCATTATTTGGATTATGGGACAGAGAGCATTCTCAGCAAACCTGCAGACAACACAAAACTGGGAGGATTGGTTAACACACTGGATGGCAGGTCTGCTCATCAGCCTGAACACGCTAGAGAAATGGGCTGACAGGAACTTTGAGGAGTAAACCAGAAGCAAATGCAAATTCCTCTGTCTGGGCTGGGATGACCCCTTGCAACCCAGACAGTCTGGGGCTACCTGCCTGGGAAGCAGTGCTGCAGAAAAAGATCTGAAGGTCCAGGCAGACAAATTCACATGAATCAGCAGTGTACCCTTTGATCAAAGAAGGCCGACTTCAACCTGGGCTGTATTAGTGTAGCCAGTAGGTCAAGGGAAGGATCGCTCCCTCTATTTGGCATTTATGAGACCTCTCTGGGATATAATGTCCTGTATTGGGCTCTCCAGTACAATAAAGACATTGACATACTTGATTGAGTCCAGTGGTTGGCCACCAAGATGGCTGGGGGGCTGAAGAACATGATGTAAGAGGAGAGGCAGAGAGAAGTAGGCCTGTTCAGCCTAGAAAACACTTGTAGAGAGTCTGTAGAGAGACTGGAGGTAAAGACAAGATGAAGCCAGATTCTCCATGGAGGTACCCAATGGTAGGATGATAGGCAGCAAACATAAGTTGCAACATGGGAAAATGATTACATGCAAAGAAAATATTTTTACCATCAAAGTAGTCAAATGCTGGGACAGGCTGCCCAGGAGGTTGTGGAATATCCCTGCCTCCTTGGTTAAAACTTAACTAGACATGTGCTGTCACAACCTGACCTCATTAGATGTGCTTTGTGCTTGGAGTTAGACTAGATGACCTCTGGAGGTCTTATCCAACCCAAATTACTCTATGATGATATGCTTCTTAGATACAGAAAGAAATGCTGTGGGGAGCTGTTGACAGATAAACTGCACATGGTTGGAGAATAACAGTCAGAAAAGCAAACTAAGCAACTGTGAGATGTTAGCTTATCTTCAACAGACTTTAAGATACATTTTAAAGAAAAGAAATACTGAAGACAATGTGATGAATGGACACTGAGATAATATCCTATATCAGATTACCAGCAGCATATCATTCAGATCATCCCAGTATCTTCTTTGATAAGGAATTCCAGGTAGCTTAGACCTGCTGAATTTAAATAGCACTTTAAGTTTTTGAGTCTGATAGGTGGACCACTCGGTGGAAAAAGAACTGGCTGGATGGCCACATGCAAAGAGTTGTGGTCAATGTCTCTGTCCAGCTGGAGACCTGTAACAAGTGGTGTCCCTCAGGGATCGGTGTTGGGACGGGTCTTGTTCAACACCTTTGTCGGTGACATGGACAGTGGGATTGAGTGTGCTCTCAGCAAGTTTGCCGATGAAACCAAGCTGTGTGGTTTGGTTGATATGTTGGAAGGAAGGAATGCCATCCAGAGGGACCTTGACACACTTGTGAGGTGGACTGATGCCAACCTCATGAAGTTTAACCATGCCAAGTGCAAGGTTCTACAGCTGGGTCGGAGCAATCCCAGGCACAGCTGCAGGTTGGGCAGAGAAGAGATTCAGAGCAGCCCTGTGGAGAAGGACTTGGGGGTGTTGGTTGATAAGAAAATGAACATGAGCCTACAGGGATGCTGGGGAGGGACTATTCATTAGGGACTGTAGTGATAGGACAAGGGGTAACAGGTAGAAACTTAAACAGGGGAGGTTTAGATTGGATATAAGGAAGAAGTTCTTTACTGTGAGGGTGGTGAGGCGCTGGAATGGGTTGCCCAGGGAGGTTGTGAATGCTCCATCCCTGGCTGTGTTCAAGGCCAGGTTGGACAGAGCCTTGGGTGACATGGTTTAGTGTGAGGTGTCCCTGCCCATGGCAGGGGGTTGGAACTAGATGATCTTGAGGTCCTTTCCAACCCTAACTATTCTATGATTCTGTGATTCTATAAAATGTTTAGTGCAATAAGTATAAACCAGCAGGGATCTGATTAAACTAAAGAACTGATAATTTTTGCCAAAAAGAGAGGGTTGAAAATGGGTTCCTAACTGATCTTTTCATGGTCTGAAATTGGGACGATCTCTCCCTTTAATGATTAATTTTGCCATTGCCATTGAAAAGATGCAGGAGGTATTATTTGTCAAAGAAGGGCCATGTTATGGGCCATGTTATCAATATCAGAGAGGGCTGAAGTAACCTACAGGATGAAATAAAAGATCTTGGGGGTGATAGAATAGGAACTAGATACTATTTAATTGCACAGCATGCAAAGCCATGTATTTAAGCAATTGCAGCCAGCTGGAAATGACTAAGAAAAAAGATCTGGACACACTGGCAAATCACTCACACTCTGTGTAGTGAGTCAAAGGGGTATGATGCAGCTGCACAAAAAAGTACAACTCAAGGCTGTAATTTTTACTGCTCCTACATTTCCTACCAGAGACTGACCTTGAATATTGTCCAGTTTTTCAGAACCAACTTTTGAATTTTTAGAAACCTTTTGGTATCCCAGACAGAGAACAGCAAATGAAAAGTATGTGATGTTTGCACAGAGGGGGTGTGAAAACCAGGAAAAACAGGGAAACACTGGAGCAAAAATATAATTTTTAAGGGCTGTGATTTTCTATTTGAATAAACAAGCATTGATTCCAGAAATGTGTCCGAAGTCTGCTTTTGAAAACTTTTGGCAACATGAGTTCTATTAAGTAAAGGATTAGTATAGTAAGGGTTATATAAGAGGGTATGAATGTGGGGATAGCAGGTGATGTCTTACCAGCTTCTCTTTTGGCAATGTTATTTCCATGTTAGATCTATAGCAAAGATTCTGTATGCTTGAAGTATTCAATGTTGTCCATAGGCTGTGAACGCCAGAAGTAACAATTTTCTTAAATTGAGTCATATTAGTAAGTTCTCTTATTCTGCTCTGATAGTTTCTTATTTTATTATTATATACATTATTAACTATGCCAGCAGCAGGGCATAACAAATGCAAAATACTTGTTCAAGAACACTACTGTTTTCAGCAGGGAATAATTAAGAATGCATGTCAATAACATTTAGGATTCTAATGAATAAAAGATAACTCATGCAGGCAACTCAGAGGCTTGCATAATTTTCTCAAAGTAGGTTAAAATGCATGACAAGTGCTTGATTCAGAAGGAAGCACTTTTGGGTCATATATTTCAATAGCAGACAAGATGTGCTCAAGGTTCAGGTAACATAAAGGTTTGAAATGTCATCTTTCCTGCAGGAAGCCTTTAGAAGGATGTCAGAACTCTTCAGTGTAATTCACCTGAAAAGCAGAACATACCTCAGAGAGGTAGAATTTTAGAGCTTCAGTGTTTTGCAAACAGGATGTGTATCAAAACTAGAAACTTTGCCTCTTATTGATGGAAGCACTGATTGCATTTTCCCAGCTGGATCTGAGCTGGTAAACAAGCACTAAGCACAACTGTACTCCCATCTCTAACAGCAACAGAATGAAAGCAGTAAAGAATATGATCATGAAACTGGCTTTCTTTTAGACCCTTCACCAGTCCTCTAATTCTTCTAATTCCCAGATGCAGCTATTTAGTTTTGAATCAATCCTACAATTCCCTTGATTTTACTTTTTCTAAAAAAATAACAAAGGACACAATGCGTTTATGTGGCTCAGTTCATTCAGACTGCCTGTCTAATTTGTTTTAAACTTTGCTGTCTACAGCAAGTGTAGGCTGTAGCAGCATTGTCTTAATCTTCTTGGATTCTCATAGCAGCCTTCCAGTATCTGAAGGGGGCCTACAGGGATGCTGGGGAGGGACTATTCATTAGGGACTGTAGTGATAGGACAAGGGGTAATGGGTTGAAACTTAAACAGGGGAGGTTTAGATTGGAGATAAGGAAGAAATTCTTTACTGTGAGGGTGGTGAGGCACTGGAATGTGATGCTCAGGAAGGTTGTGAATGCTCCATCCCTGGCAGTGTTCAAGACCAGGTTGGCTGAAGCCTTGGGTGACATGGTTTGGTGTGGGGTGTCCTTGCCCATGGCAGGGGGGTTGGAACTAGATGATCTTGAGGTCCTTTCCAATCCTAACTATTCTGTGATTCTATGATTCTATGATTTCACTCCACAATACTGTAACAGCCTGATTAGAAATGATTCCTACCTCTTTATAACTTTTAATTTCAACTGGCATTTGGTATGCATTCCAGGGGCAGGGCTGAAATGATGATTACAAAGAAAGCAAGTGCAAGCGCTATGATTGTATAGAGCACAGGCTTTAGATAACCAGGATTGAAAAGATATTTTGTACACAGATCCCCACACAGTACTGCCCTTAAAACAGCAGATCTGAAAATTATCAGAAATTTGTAACAAAGAAAGCACAAGATTAGTTGGTTAGTTTGTGAATATTAGATGAATATTAGATGCCTGTCTCTCAGTCCCATTGTCTGATAAAAGCAAAAGCTGAAGTTCGGTTGCTGTCTTTGTACTCCCCTGGCATAGCCTCCTCCCTTATGCAGCCCCAGCTGAACATTTTTTTTCTCCACTTTCAAAAATTCCTCTTAAAACTTGAACCAAATCAAAAGAATATAATTTTTTTTTGGACAGGTTACAATCTCCCATCCCTACCAAGTGAGCAGACAGGAGTTGGAACTCCCTACAAGGCACTCTGGTGTTTTCAGACTAATATTAGCATCTGGCCAGACTGATGCTGTTCAGGTCTGGTGTGAGGCACGCAGAGGAAGTAAGAAGCTTTGTTTACAGGCCCATTCTATTGCCGATAGAAGGAGAACAAGGGTTTTTCTGCCACTTCTTGTCAGTGTTGTTCAATATGCTTTTCGACTCATAAATCTGCTTGCTGGCAGCCTGCTTTGTCTGTATACATGCAAAGATTGCAACTAACTAGTTTCATTCCTATTCTAAGTTGGGATAAGCTGCATTAGAACTTGATTTAAGGCAGCCTTCTGCCTCTATGCTGTTGCCAGGACTACAGGAGAGAGAGTGGATTTTGGCTAGGTTGGTTCTTATGACGGATGGGCACAAGAAAAGGTCTTTCCCCTGGGTGCTTCTTTCCCCTTCAGCATAGCTCCTTTCGTAAAGCAAGGCTTTCCCTTGGCCCATTACCATGTCATATATAAATAGTTTGTTTTCCTTTGTTTTATTCTTGCCACTCCATTTCTTTCTCTTTAAACCAAATTTCTTCTTCCTGTTATGAAGGAGACTAAATTTCGGCATTGATTCTGCAAGCTGTATTTTTCTAAATGATGATGACTATTTCATCCTTGGGCAGTGATGTGAATTTAAACTGCTGATCTCCTGGTTCCAGGGGCCTCCAGATTTCTAGGGCTAGGTGACACATTTCTATACTTCTCAAGCTTTCATGAATTTAGAGCAAAACTTGGAAAACTTATGAGAGCAAATTCTAGACCTAAAAGCCAGAAAGCAAACCAAAATGGATGTACAAGCATTAGTTGTAAAGTCTCAAATGATGTGTTTGCTAAAAGTCAGTATTCTAGGTGCTGCTTGGCCACAAGAGATGTAATTAGAATGGTGTTTGTGACAAGGAAAACAAAACCATTGTGGCTGCTCTCCTTTACCCATGGCCACTAACTGCAATGATTTAGGCCAAGGAATATGTGGTGATGCTTTTACATCAGAGGTTTTGAGGGTATTTTTTAAAGAGCAGGCATGTGGTGGAGGCATATCAGACAATTTAGCATTGTAATAGTGTCTGATCTCCACCAGCCTGATCTCTGTGAGCAGCGGTGGGAAATGGAGCATCAGCTGGCAGCTCCAAGTTCACAATCAAAAGGCTGAGGTGCATCATGCAAACCATCTGTGGCCTGGTCTCCAGAGGACAGAAGACACACAGGAGTGCTTTGAATTCTAATGTGTGCATTGACTTCTCAGTGCCCTCTGTACTGGAAACCTATTTCCCTTTGCACTCAATGTCATTTACTTCATACTTGCAAATATGGCTAAGGGTCTAGGCTATGTCATCACAGTTCAGCTCAGGTGCAGTGCTTTGTAATATCCTGACCAGATCTCTCCCTTTTCCCTGCATTCTCCAAGCAGACAGAGTTTCTTGCTTGGAAATAAGATTCTGGAGGAAAGAGCCTATTTGTTAAAAATGGAGTTAAGTAGGCACCAGATAATATTTCTCTAGTTTCTGAGAAATGCTATACAGCACAGATCTTGAGACACTGGATACCAGAGGCCAAGCAATAACTTACTTGATGTATCTGTCTTTTCATTGACCAGTGTATGGAAATGATGTAAGATTTGCCACTCACTGACCATTGCCTGGAGATGGTTTCACGGGAAATTATTACTAGTCCTGACATATATTCTGCAAATCCCAATTAGGGAGAGGATGAGAGAAGGGTTCTCTACAAGTAGAATAATTACATTAGACTTAGCATGGTTCAAATGAAGTCAGTATTTGGCCCTAAGCCTCCGTTTTAAGGATGTAAGTCTAAATGTCTTTCTGAAAACAGCAGTTACAGTATTTTCCAGCAAATTAGGCAGCATTCCAGGGGTATACTTGGGTTTACTGGAAATGATCCTTTAATTCCTGGTAAATGAAGGACTAAAAATTATGATCAGGTCAAGAGACAGAAGGTCTGAGGTGCACTTCAGAATGTAGATCAATAGTCAGAAAAATTCAAAATAGACTCCCAGCTAAGTGTCAGTGCAGATTTTCTGCATGAAATGAGTAAAGTGCTGCTCTATTGGCAACCTCATTATTCACTACTTAGCAGGAGCAGTAATGACTTTAGGCAAATGTGAATATTGAACCTGAAAGGTCCTAGTACCATAAGCAGGAAATGAGCATAAATAACAGTTGTGTTATGTCGTGGCCCCTCAGAGGGCCAACAGAGCAGAAAACAGGAACTCAGAACTTCAGTAAATTGTTTTTCTAAAGCCAAGCTGCTCTGAAAGTAGGGGGATGGAAAGTGAAGCAGAAAAAACACCTGTGAAGTTTCTTTCCTTGTTTACTGCGTCTTTCTTTCTTTGAGAGAGTAGGGGCACTGTGATGTGCAGGGGTGAATGGATCACACAGACACCTACTTTCCTACTACACCACTGATGGGGAAAAACATGAACTGTAGCCTCCTCCATAGGAATGCCAAACTAAGCAAGGTTTATAACATGGGAAGCACACACAGGAGGTCTGTATGCATGTTCCAACCTAGTTGATTCTATGAACACTCTCCACCTTCACAGTGAAGAATTTCTTCCTAACATGTAATCTAAATCTCCTCTCTTTAAGCTTAAAGCCATTCCCCCTTGTCCTGCCCCTACATGCCCTTGTAAAAAGTCCCTCTCCAGATTTCTTGTAGATCACCTTTAGGTATTGGAAAACCATTACAATGTCTCCCCTGAGCCTTCTCCAGGTTGAACAAGCCCAGCTCTCTCAGCTTGTCTTCATAGGAGAGATAAATAGGCTGAGCAAGAGGCCCCTTTGGCTTAACTGAGCTTCTGAGTCTACTCAAAACCAAAAGGGAAGGGCAGCAGAGATGGAAAAGTTTATGAATATCAATTTTGAACTACAAGGGCATTACCAGGGCTTGCAGAGATGAAGTTAGAAAAGTAAAAGCCCAGCTCAAATTGAAATTGACCAGAGATGTAAAAAAATGTAAGAAAGGGTTCTTCAGGTACACAAATAACAAAGAGAAACAGAAAGAAAATATCAGCCCACCATTAAGCAAGAGAGGGGAATTATTTACCAACAATGCTTAAAAGGCAGAGGTTCCCAACACTTTTTTCACCTCTGTCTTTACCAGCACAGTTAAGCCCCAGGCCTTGGGAACAAAAATCCAGGTGTTATGGTCTACACAAGTGGTCAGTGTGGCGAGTGGGGAACTGGCTGATTGGTTGCACCTAGAGGGTGGTGGTGGATTGCTCCTTTTCCAACCCATCATTAATGGGGTCTCCCATGGATCAGTATGGGGTCCAATGCTGTTAAATATTTCAATAAGTGATTTGGAAGATGGGATCAAGAGTACTTGGATGAAGTTTGCTGATGATATCAAAGTGAGTGGGGAAGTGGACACTTCAGAAGGGAGAGGTACCCTGCAGAAAGACCTGGAGAGGCTGGAGGAGTGGGCTAATGAGAACTGTATGAAATTCAACGAGGCCAAGTGTAAGGTTTTGCACCCAGGTAAAAAAAATCAAAGAGAGCAGCACAGTCTGGGGTCTACCTGGGTGGGGAGCAGCTGTGTAGGAAGGGACCTGGGTGTCCTGCTGGACAAGCTCAAGATGAGTGAACAGTGTGCTGCTGGAGCAAAGAAAGCTGACAGGATGCTGTGTTATATCAGCAACAGCATCACCAGCAGAGAGAGATGTCATTGTCCCACTCTATCGCTCTTGTCAGCTGGAACACTGCGCTCCGTTTTGGTGCCATCTATGCAAGAAAGATGTGGACAGGCTGGAGGGAATCCAGAGAAGAGCCACAAATATTATCAAAGGACTGGAAAGCTGACATGTGACAAAAGGGTTTGTTCAACCTAGAGAAAAGGAGACTGGTAAAAATTTTAAATGCCTTTTGAAAGTCAGGCCATGGAAATTATTAAATAGGGCTGCTTGTGTGGTCTCCTAAAATCCACAGTGTACATCACCGTTGCTTCATCTGTGCCATTTCCTTTGCACACTAGCTACTGTTCAGCTAGGCTTTAAAAAAATCAAGCAACCCCACCCCACCTCTCACTGTTTCAGTGGACATCTGACTCCTTGTTTATATCCTTTTTCTGTGTCTTTCTTACATGCACAAACAGAATACGCCATTAATAGGGACATAGGCATCCTTTTGCATTTTAAAATATGTGCAAAGTCCAGAAATGCTTGACATTTTGAGTAATTTCCCCGTTAACTCAGGATTGCCCGCCCTGCCTCCCTGTGGTTAGTGGCCTCCATCGCACATCACAGAGCTGAAAAGCACAGCGTGTCCTGAGATTCCCTCCAGGTTCAAAGCAAAACCTCTCCTGAAGGGTTGCCCGACCAGCTCTTTTGAAAGGCTGCAGTTTTATCTGCTCTGCTGTGTGCAGATGGCCCATGATTTCGTTGTGGGTTCTCTTTAGGGAGGGCTGGCTTAGCGGGATTCAGCACTGCGTAGAAAACCTGCACTGAACTAACAGCCTGTACACATCTTGTAAAAGGCAGACGCCTAGTGCAGCAAACAAGCTGCCAGGCCTGTAAATGGAAATTACTTATGTGACCGCTTATGTGGTCCCCTGAAATCACTTCATGCATCGGCAATGCTCCATCTGTGCCCTTTCCTTTACACACTAGCTAGTGCTCAGCTGTGCATAAAAGAACCACCTCTACCCCTCCACCCCACAATTTGTAAAGAGCTCTCTAGACACAGCTCCTGTCTCTATGCTGGCATGGTCCTACTGTGGGGGTGAATAGTACACAGCTTCCCAGCAGCTCAGCAATTAATTTCTCTGACTTTGTTAAGCCTGAAAACAGTTTTGAATAACCAAAAGGGGAATTCTGTGTGCTGTGGAAGCCAAAAGAATCATCAGTGGCAGACTAACATGTCAGTAGTCTTGGAGTTTCTCTAATGCCTCTCTGATTATGAAGAGATATTAAAAAATACCAAGTAAAATAAGACACATTCTAGTGTAAACTAGCTGAAATCTGAGCTACACTAACAAAATTAAAATTATTCTAAATTGAGATATTAATCTCACAGTGTGAGGCTTTTCAAAGGAAGCTTTTATAAATTTACTGGCTAGAATTTGATTACATTTCTTTTTTTTGCCCCACTCTAAAGCCTGATTATAACATTGGTATAGGATACTTATTTGCTTTCTGGAATAGGTTAATCGCAATTTGTTATTACCAGCCTTTCCCTTTGCTTTACAACAAAGGGCACTTCAGTGAAATTACTGTGAATATTGAAACATTTTACTTGGATACTTTAGAATAATTTTCATTATTTGCATAAAATAATCACTTGTATTTAGAACATTTTCAGATTCATTAATTCTGTTGGCTCACTGACCCTTAAGCACAGCTCAGAAAGGGTGATGATTTATGCAGCTGATTTTTCAGTGTCTAAATACTGCACATTGCTTTGAATGGTTCCAACAGCTCTTGCAGGGTCTCAGCCTAGTCTTACTTCTCTCCACCACTAGAGGGAAGCATGTTCTCATATAACCGCTTGACAGAAGACTAACAAAACATGTACAAGATGTTAATTTACTATTAATTCCCAGAATTAATCATACATACAGTTCCGGGGAAAAGTGTTGTCTCTGCTTCGTAGCATTCTAGATGAATACTAGATGGCACCCAAAATTACTGTAAAAAGTAACAAGTGGCAGAAACTGTTTAAAACCAAAGATACATTAGTTCTCACAATATATCCTTATATATAAGTATATAATAAGGATATAAGTAATATCCTTTCTGAACCACTCTTCAACAACTTAATAGGAAATGAATGAAACATGGTATCTTTACTGCATTAGTAGTACTACATTAATTCCAGCACTGACTAGCTTTGAGCTGGTTTTCAATTAAAAAACAAACAGAGAATAACAGTATTTCTTTTTCTAGGACTTTATAAAATTTCCTAGAAATGTAGTGTCAGACAATGACAGGGCTTAGTCATCATAGCAAGTCTGAGAGCTGCAATGGAACAGGGAGATCTGAGACATTTAACAACACTGGCAAGTTGTGGTGGTGAACCTACATTCTAGCTAAAGTAGATTTAGCTTTATCTAAAAGCAAACCAGTTTTCTAAAGCAGAAAACATGAA
This sequence comes from Melopsittacus undulatus, assembly GCF_012275295.1. Taxonomy (NCBI): domain Eukaryota; kingdom Metazoa; phylum Chordata; class Aves; order Psittaciformes; family Psittaculidae; genus Melopsittacus; species Melopsittacus undulatus. The sequence continues at coordinate 27,208,099 of NC_047532.1, read as the reverse complement.
TGAAATTATGTATAAGCACCTGAAGATGTATTTTCAAATAACACAATTCAAAACAAATGAAAACAGTTAGAAATGCCACCCTCAAACTGTTAATAATCTGAGTCTCTCTAGTAACCAAGTAAGATCAAACAGAAATAGAAGAGCAGAAGCTCTTCTCACAGTATACTCCAAAAGGCCACACAAAGCATGTGAAGAGAGCGCTGAAGTCATGCAGCTCACCATTAGGCACTGAACCTCTGAGGAACTCACTTCTTGCCCTTAATTCTGGGGGAGTCTCCAAATCACTGCTGCAAATATCGTCATTGAAGAAGTCTGATGGAGTAAAAAGAAGTGTGATTCAGAAAATAGAATACAGGCAGATTGAGAGTCCAGGTTTCTAAAATTTGTTTATGCAACCTAAACGTAACTTGCTTTCTAGTCTGGGTTTATTTCTGGCTGTGGTTTACTATGGCCTTGGTTTAACTTGTCATGCTTCAGTTCACCAGTCTGTAAAGCAGGTTCTTACATCACATCATCTGTTTGTAATCAGCTGGAACAGAGTCTAAAGCAGTCCTCAGTCTCCCCTAAACTCAGCTGATACAGAGTCCAGGTTGCTCAGTGTTGCTGCAGAAACTGCCCTTAGTGGAGCTGCAGTACATCTCTTTGACCTCGTCAGCACTCAAACACAAACTATCAAGTATCATGAAGTGCCCTCGGCATTTCATGCACCATTACTAATTATTTATTTTGTGATTAAAACCTCATTGGTACAGTGTTGCACAGTATCATTGAGGATTCTTTTAATTCATTCTTTGATATTTGGAGACAGATCTGACAGGATACGGCATCTGACAGATGCCATTTTCCTTTTCCACAGGTGGATACTGAAGTGATAAATTTGTAAGGGAAAAAAGAAAGAAAATCTAAGCCATGTGGATGGCATGAATGTGTTTTCTTTTCTGCTTTCCAACTGCACAAATCCAGAGAGATTTGGCTTTCCCAGGAGCCACAGATAAGGGCTTCCCCCTAGACATATTGTAAATACTTTTTTTTTTGTTTTGGCTTTTTTTTTGTCTGTTTGTTTTTTTCTGCTCCCCTTTTCCAGACCCAGAGTGTGAGGCTTTGAGGTATTCACAAGGTGAAGTCCTTGTTTGGGGGAACTGGCCCCAAATTGCAGGGGGAAGAGAAAGGAATGGGGCAGCTTTTGCAAGCGCTTTTATTTCTACAACAGAGAGATACTGGGGTGGGGGTTGGTAGGTGTTGAGTTTTAAAAGCCATTCTTAGATATCTATTTACACATACACATATTTAGGGAATAGATGTGGTTTTTATACATTATCTATATTAATCTGGAGACAGACTTGGGAGCCTCTGGACACAGGGTTGGTCCCTTATGCAAGTATGCTAATGACCAGCAGGCAAACTTGCAGGCAAACCTGGGCTGGGGGTATTGAACATCATGAGATGCTTACACCATCATATCTAAAACCAAACATCTTAAAAGAGTGAAAAGTCTTGTTGCTGATGACTTCTGCTTCTAAGTACATTGTCTCTGAAGACACACTCTGATGGGTGTCATGGAAGGCTCAAGCACTAGGCTCACAAGACAGAAGTAACAATGTACCTCACTGAAATAAACGCAGTGGTAATTGTGACAGTGGTTTAGTATGATCAATAGGTGGCAAAGCTCACTTGATTATTTACTACATGAAGGACAGGGTTAGACAGAACTGCCAGGGTGACCCTCCTATTGAATCATGAGGTTCAGAGAGGACCCCTTTGCTTTCTCAGATGGGAATTTTGCTGCAGCTGAATCCACTCTTGGTTCCAGACTACAAGCCCCAAAGGAAATGTATTTAATAAAAAACAATTTAATACTCCGACAACAGTAGTAGATTACAGGGTCTACATACCAAGTGGAATCTACATGACAGGGAGTTGGCCCAGGCACCATAACAACTGAAGGGGAGAAAACTACTGCAGACCTACTGCTCCAAGGTGGGTACAGCCAATGGCATCCCCAGGGTAGCAACAACTACATCCGCAGCACGGCCTCTGGCAGAGGGAAAGAAACAGCAGCAACCAGTATTACTGTAGGTCACCCCAGACGGGAGACCCTGCTTCCACACAGGCTTCTGGAGATGCCACTTTCTCCCTGCAAATAGCACACATGGTAAGGGAGAATCAAGTGTATTCGAGGACCAGCTTGCCACCTGCGACACAGGGCTTGGAAGTGACTTGAGGCTGTGGGCCAGGCTTTCAGGAAAGGTGATGGGTCTGCTGCACGGGGAGAGGGATCGGCGGAGGCTCAGGAGCATCCCTGGTGAGCCGGGGAGGTGCATGGTATCTCTGTCTGAGGGCCTGTCCGCCTCCTTTCCCCTCTTCCCTTCCGTTAACTCCTAGTGAATGACCCAGGGCTGCCCCAACCAGGCTCAACCCCAACAAACCAAACGGTTTAAGACTTCCCAGCAACCAGCGGGCAAGACCTGCATTTGTACCCCCCAGTGACCCCAGCCCTCTTCCGCCGCCGCGCCGCTCCCACGACCGCGCATGCGCTGGAGAGGCCCTAGCCGGCGCCGGAGCTCGGATAACGGAAGCCGCAGCGTGTCGCGCTGCCTGGCTGCAGCACCGCACATAGGTCGCTGGGGGGCAGCACCTCCGCGGCGCTCGTTTCTCCGAGCAGGTACCGCTCCCGCCGGCCTAGCTCCTGAGGTGGTAGCTTACACCGCTGCCCTGCTCCCTTGCAGTCCGCAGCAGACATTCGCTGCCTAAGCACCAACGGCAGCCCAGCGGCTCGAGTGTTTCCGACCTTCGCATTTGATCACTTTAGAAGCTTTTTTTAGAAATTAAAAGTAGAAACTCAGCATTTTGATAGTCCCTAAAATGGGACAGTTTTTTCCCTTTATTTTTGCTTTCTTATTTATTTATTCAATTAATTAATTACTTAAAACAAAGCATAAGTTGTGCTCAAATAAGTTTGTTTGAAAGGGCATCTTGTGACTTTCAGTGATGTGTTGCAGTGTCATGTCTGCCAAATATTTTGAGTAGAATTACTTTGTTGTGCAGATCTGTTGGGAGGTTGTGTAACCTTCAGCTACCCCTTTGAAATTTCTGTGTGAATGAAAAATAGAGAAAAAAATGCTTTTAAAGAAGAGGTAAGAACCTGCTTTGAGTGTGTGGTCTATGTCACTGCAGCAGTGGTTCCGTGGCCTTCCTGCGCAATTCTGAATTCTTATAGATCCATATGTAGCATTTCACAGGGTAGCATTTCCATAGTGGGATCCTGAACTGAAGGAAAATTGAAAACTTCCATTCCAAAGTGAGCAAAATGTGAAGCTATCAAATGAAATAAAACCTGGTAAACCATGTGAGTACTATGTTTAACATTTTGATAATCTCAAGTGTTATCAGCAGAACTGTGTTTGGTTAAGGTACAGATATTTCTGTCCTCAGGGTAAGATACAGAGACTTCTATTGTCGGAGTAAAATTCAGCCTTCAGTTTTGACAGTGTGCAAAAGAGGTCACTGAAATGTTTCTAATGTGTTGTTGTATCAGGAACTGAAGGAGGTGGATTTTTTGGATGTACAGAGAGAAAGGAAGGTTTATAGTGATGTTATCCAGTGTCTTCCTCTCAAACAGATTGTTAAATTGTAGTTGTTGGCAGCTTCCCTTTAGCAAAACTGACAGCTTTGAGTTTAATAAGTTTCTAATGAGTGCTTACTAACATTTCACATGTTAAGGTTATGTACTACCAATATATTTCACACTTCCAAGAGCAGGTTTTGAGAGCTGTTAAGCTTTATTCAGAGTTATTACATAGCACAATATACTTTTTCAGTAACTCACAGACATAATAAGTATTACTGTTCAAAATATGGAGCAACAATGAACTGAAATTGACTGATAATGTGTCTGTGTTAGCTGTTTGGATGACAAGCTTACAGAATTGCTGAGCTAACTTCTGTATCTTCATGAATATTGAAAATTAAATGCAGAAGGGGAAAATAATGTCCTAGGTACCTAAGCCATTTAGGAGTGCAAGGACTTTGGCCTGTATGTTTGTCCTTAAAACTGCTGGATAAGATCTTGTTCCTATCAAAGTTGGTAGAAGTAATGTGACGAGCAAGACTTGCAGTAATTCCAGAGCACAGAGACTTCTTTTTGTATATGCAGAGAGATGAATCAGTCCTTTTCCTGTTGAAATGAAATTGGTGCGCTTTCTGGAGACAGGCATGGACCCTCACTATTTTTTTTAAATTTATTTTTATTTCCCCTTAGTTTCTTAGGAATCACCACTGTTATCTCCTGTTCTTCCTGTTACTTGTGGCTGGAGTAAAAATAATTATGTACAGGACTACCAGTTGTATGTGTTTTAAGTAAAATTCACATCCTAACAGTTAAGCATTTTTATACATATGTGTATCTTAAAAAGAAATTAGTGAAGAGAGCCTTCTCTAAATGAGATGGGTGTTACTGAGGCTGATATACAACATACTGAAAAGAAGGGGTAGACAGGACTATGGTTCTCTAATTACTCAACTTCTTGCTCATCCGTGTTGCCATTTCCCAGTGCTGGAAGCTCCCTTTCAGGTAGCAGCCCATACTCATTTAGGAAAGACTCCACATCCACAGCAAAAAACTCCTCATTGAATTGTTCAGAAATGCTAATGAAATTGCTCAGAAGTTCCCCACCCTTATAGACAAGTAGAGTGGGAAGCACTTCATTTGAGAAGCGGTCTCCGGCCCCTGTGTTGGAGGCCTTGATCTTGCAGAACTTCACGGTAGCATACTCGGCCGCCAGGCAGATCAAGCTGTTGTTGAGAGCATCACAGCCCTTGATGCCATCTTCATAAATGTGGACGATGACTGTAGTGGTTTTACGTTCTTTCTCAATGGCTTCCAGGAACTGTTCCCCGTTCTGCAGCTCACACAGATAACCATATTTTGGCCCAAAACTCAGCCGCTGGTGCATATCCTGCATGCAGCGTTTGCGGTATTTTTGTAGGCAATTTTCATCTTCTTGCTCATCATGAATTAATTCATATTCCTGCATGCTCATCTGTGAATGTTTGAGAATTTTACATTAACAAGTAGTAATCTGTTGGTGCTGAAACAGGAAGAGACTAAGTTGTTGTCTAAAGAGCATCATACTGAAAACTTAGCCAAAGGCAGTCACTTCCCACAATGACTCTGGAAGATCTCTTCAAGAGACAGATGAAGATGCTGTCTCAACATTTGCATGTTAACTTGATGGTATTGAAGACTGTTACATATTTGGCAAAAACTTCCAGAGCTGGTGGGAATTTTGCCAGTGACTATAGTGGAGTCAAAGTTTAATTCCTATGTTTTTTTGGGGGGTTTGGGTTCCCCCCTTTCAGAATGGGTGAATAGTAATGAGTAACATTCAGGCTCAGAACTCTAGTCTGACCAGTAGGTGTTTGAATATGTTAAAAAATTTTCCATTGCCTTAACCAGGGATAGAGAATGAAGGCAAGGAATGGAGAAAGAAATGTCAAACTCTGTGTTGCATAGTATGCTGTTGTGAAATATACTGCTTATGTTACTGAAGTTAGACTTCGCTTGAGAGAGGACTATGTAGATGGTTGCATGTGCATTTGTTCTGTCTATACATATTATGTGAGCTCTGGTAAGGTGCAAAGGAACTGAGTCTGGCAAATTCAGGATTTTAAACCAGTATGTCTTATATAGAATCAAAATTGTTTTGCTTTCCTTGTCTTACCTTACGGCAGAATCTCTCTCTGGTGTCTTTGTCATCTTTACTGAATGATCTGTGTGGTGAAGACATTTGTCTAAGAATTTCTTTCTTGCTTAAGGATAAGGAGTCTCGATCTTCACTTTCTAATTTAAACTTCCTCCAGTCATTAATCACGCCTTTGGGCCCTGAGAGATAGGAAGTAAGATGAAAAACTGGCTGTAACAAAGAAGTCTCTTTACTGGCTTGTCATTCTGTGCCACAGTTTATCTGTCTGCCCCTCTTCTTTCCAAAATGCTCTCCAGGAGTGTTGAAAACCAAAATTTTGGGACCAATGTGTTATGTTAGCCTCCAAAAGAAAGGAAGAGTGTTTTTTTTCTAACCTGGATCGCTTTAGTGGTCTGGTTCCTATCAGGATCCTGTAAAAGGGTTTTAGTGAACTCAATGAGTAGTTAATAGAGATAGGGATGTTGAAACCTGTTGAAACTGACATGTTGGTGAAAGCTAGTGTTGTGTAGAAGTATATTTGCATTTCTCTATAGACAGTGTATAGCCTAACATTTGTAAGAACTTACAGTAAAACTAAGAATACAGGACAGTTGAGATTTTTGAAAAATAAATGATTTTTTAATTGGCAAATGAATTGTATCTACTTGAATTCTGGGCTTTCCCAGTGAACAGGGACAGTTTAGCTTATTTTTAGAAAAAAAAAGAAAAAGCCAAAATGCAGACAGTTTCCTTGCCTGTGTGTGTTGCCTGTCCTTCAAAATCTTCTTCGAAGCTGGTGTTGGCATTTTCTTCCATTTTGGTGGCCGAAGTAGGAGATACTGCAAGTTCAAAAAGCAGAATGAATCAATAACAGCATAGAAAAGGGGTAAGCTTACAGCAGGTACAGCACAGCTGTAATTTCCTGCAGCTGTCAGGTATCAGTAAAGATCAAAATACACGTAATTGTAGAGCTTCTATAGAGCAATTAAATTATTTGTCAGTCTCTTACAAAAGATGTCTACCAGATTCTTACTTGAAGTGCCTAGGCAAGACTTTCTTCATTATACTGTTACTTCTCAGTCATCAGAGAATGCAAGAACATGGCGTAAAATGGTGGTTGTGAAACTTTCTGCAGTGGGAATGCAGACTCAAATAATGCAGGGTGCAGTGAATATTTTCTTTCTGATTTCTTTTTTATTAAAATGGTGCATCTCTGTAAAGAAGGCAACCCAAGGAGGCAGATGGCAATCTCGGGGTGCTGCAATACAGTAGTACTCAAGCAACACATTTTTTATCTTTTACAATGGAATCTTTGAGGGGTGAAGTAGAACCACTGTTCTCTGAGCAAGGGGCAGAGTGTATTCATACCAAAAAGACAGGCCCAGTTGGGTGCTGCCAGAGCATTATGGAGCAGCAGGGTTTGGCCAGAGCATTGAGCTCTGAAAGTCAGGCTGTTTTCTGCTGGTTCTCAAAAGTCACAGTAAATGTTCTCAGGGTTTTGCAACTTTCTTGAGAAGATACCTGTTAAAGGAGGATATATGAGTGCAAAAAAGTACTGATTCTTCACATGTATTTTCACTACACTGCTGATAGATATTTACGATAGCCAATCTGCATGAGCTCCACCACATAGTACTGACTCCTTTCTCATGTTGCACGTCGTTCACAACTTTCCTTTGTAATTGAAAACTGTAATTCTAATGTGATAAACTGTCACTGTCCACAGGAGTCTTAAGGCGGATGATTGAAGTTCTCACATTTAGTCTAGACTAGTTTTAGCTGTTCAGATGTTATTTGATTTCACAGTAAATCCCATCTTGACACAAATGCTAACACGTTATCATGCCGTGAATGCCATATTTAAAAGCTGCTAGTGTGTTAGATTAAAGTGACATTAGTGTTGCAGCATGTATGCACAGAAGGAAATGTACCTTCATTTTTACATACCGGTGTCAAGGGATAAAGTGGAATAACAGCTGAGCAAGACAAAGAATCTGATTTTTCTTCATGTTGGAACTAAAACTGATAAGTAAATGTGCAATTAAATGTTGTACATATATACTCGTGGCAATAAATTGAAACTTGTGAGAAGCGTTGCAAATAATATTGGAAGAAAAGCAGGTAACAAATAATACTTTACCAATATAAATTCTTTCTGTAAATAGATTGTTGTCAGCATATAGATCCAGGCTGTTGGTTCAAGTGCTATTAAATCGATATCAAAGTAGAAATAGGAAGCTAATCCCTTCTCATGTATGCAAAACTAAAAATACTTGCCATGTCAGGGTTGGACTGCTATGTGGATATGCTGGGTCAAAGCCTTGTAAATCATTCTAATGACTTACATGGACATTTACAAAAAGCTTTTCTTTCTGTGGGCTGATGTTGTTTTCCTTTGTTCCATGAGGAAAGAGAGGGTATGATTCTGAATGCTTTGCTTTTTCATAGCTTTTAGCCCTGAAAAGCACTAAAAATATGGGATATGAAACTTAAGCAGTCTGTTGCAGGCTCAAACCAGAAATGAAGCATTAGAGATGGGAACTGATTGCTTAACAAATGAATGCTCTCCATAAAGCTTATGTTACTGATCTATTGTACCTAATAAATCTGGAAAGATTAGGTGACTTGCAACAGCATCAAAAGTGTTTCACCATTCTGCAGTTTGGTATGAGACAACAGTGCTGACAGTGCACAGGCTGGCAAGCTGCCTGTGGGCATGGCCCTGTGACTGAGTCAGGCTGTGAGCCTGGAGAAGGTCATGCAAACTATTCTTCTTTCTGCTCAGTGGACTTGTAAGTATTTATCATTATTGTTTTGGCACTGTGAGAATTAGGCCATCCAAGCCAGGTGTTTCCCAGTTAGGTGCCTGAGGACAAGGGCATATAAACATGTGACTGTAAGGTGATCCATGGGAATCTTGGTTATAGGATGAGCTGTCTCTTCTTTCCTCTCAAGAAAGTGCCATGGAAAAAGGTGTAAGCTATTGCATTTAGTGTGGGGGCAAAAATGGGCAATCACCAGGGTAGGAAATTCTCTCACATCCTTTTAAAGTGTTTGTATGGAAGTGTTTTGTTGCTGATTGGCTTTTTTTTTTTTGAGTGGTGAGGTGTTGTTCTTCTGTATGCTGGGCAAGCAGCATTTTCCAAAGGAAAAAAAAAATACGTTCCTAGTATTCCTAATATTTGGAGAAATGTGGGTGCTACAAGGTCTAGAGCATGTTGTGCAAGTGTCTCCATGAGGAAATGTAAATGCATAATGCTGAGACAGTAAAGCAGATGGTGAGTGTCACAGAGCATCACAAGATGTCTTAGATCTGAAGTTCCCACCTCTTGGTTTAATAGATGCGCTGAAATCTGGTGTGCCCAGCAGTGGGGACAGCGAGAGCCACCCTCTCTGCAGGACAGATGCTGTTGTAAAAGCAGCTGCACTTTGCAGCCCAGTGGACAGAGCTCAGCACTCACATTCACACTGAGCTGCAAGTGGGTCATAATTGGTTGACTGACAGTGCTGTCTTTTAGAAATTTGTTAAGGTCATCTGTTAGTACAAGCCCCTAAAACCTGAGTCAGCCTGAGAGCATCATGGAATGCAGAGGGCAAAGGCAGCACTTAGCTGCATGGGGATGGTTGCATTTGATAGGAATGAGCTTGCATGCTTTAGAATGTACATTCCTGGCCATTGCAACCATCTCTCATAGATTCCTTACTGTTTTAAATTAGGTTATTTTTTTTTTTCCATGTAAATGTGCAGCCTCACAATTCTGCTAAATTCTTGCTTGGGGTAAGAATGAGATCAGAATTTCCTGGGAGTGTAGTCAGGTCAAACAGCAATGCAGCAATGGCAAAGTGTTGTGTTAGTTCTAAGGAAGTACCGACACACTTTGCAGGGCACTATCCCCACTATCCCCTACTGATCGCAGGTTTTCTCCTTTGCACCATTTTAGCAGCATGAGATGTGCCGGATCAACAGCAATCTTTGTGGGGAAAAAGTTGCTAATTTAGAAGATATATTTCATTTTCATTAGCTTTTGTTGTTGGTTTTGACAACTGAAAGTGGCTCTTAACATTTTTATTTGAAAAATGCTAATGGAGAGAAAAATTTTCCTCATCAGGTCTGCAGATCATCAATGTATTAGACCATATTTGTAATGCATATGGTGACTTCACATACACATTTTAAGAGAGTGATCATTCTAGAACTTTTTTGTCTTTATGTTGGACTTTCTGTGTGAAGAAAGCAAAATTACAGTTTCTTCATAGAAGAGGTGTTGAGACCTATCTGTGTCCCAAAAGTCACTTCAGCAAGAAAAAACCCCAAACCCTTAGGTGTATGTCTGAAGCTACCATTTAATTTCTATGAGCTTTGGATGTGTAGTTCAAGAATATCAATTGCTTTTACTGATGCTCAGCCTTCTGTTATCATTAGACCAGATGAGCCAGCCTTACCTAATGGTAGAAATTACCATCTAATGAAGTGTTTCCTTTTCATCCAATATGAAAGAATTCTCTTTACTTACTAACAAATATTTTGTGCCTTTGGCCTTCACAGAGAGTTTTCTGTTTACCCAAAATTATGATTTTTTCTTTCTCTTATGCATAATGAATTTCTAAGGTAGCTCAGGAAGAATGTGCTGTACTTGTGTATTCGTTATGCAGACTTATTTAATCCTTGTAAAAATACTGCAGCTGTAAATACAAAAACCTGTGTCTTCTAGTGATAAATTATAGTTACAGAAGAGAGGGTAATAAAAAGTAATAGCCTCTAAACAAAATGTAAAATGCAAGATGCATTCTGTAAAGGAAAAAGCCAATAAATAAAACTTGCTGTCTAAAGAAAGAGTTTTTGCTGCTAGTCCAAAAAGTAAACAAGAGAAATACTTTTCTCAAAATATAAACATGCTCTAGACATTGCTGCTCTTCATATGTGCAAATCCTGCCAAAAATGCTGTTCTGTGTCTGGGCTTACATAAGGCCATCAATCAGCAGCATTCTGATAATGCCCAGCAATAAGTGGGACATTGCATATGAACTGGGAAGTATGACATTTTGGAGGCTTGTGTAAGAATTAAAAGTAAAGGATCTTTGTCAGCAAGCTGTTATTGTACATTTATGTTTTGAGCTACATACAGGTGGCTGATCAGCTGGTGTCTGTGTCCAGAGTGTCCCCTTGGCTCTTGCCTCTTGGGAAAAGTGTCTGAATTTTACCAGCATTTCTCTCTACCCAAGCACTAATTTGAATCTCCCTTCTCTGCCTGTTTTTCCTGGTTTCCATATGCAGAATTCCTTGCTCGTTTACTCTTGTTCCCTCTGTCAAATGATAATGGCCACCAAACTTAATAGGCATATAGGCAGCTTCTTAAGCAAGCAAGCCAAGAGAAGGACCAGCTATGGATTTAAATGTTTGTGTTGCTGGAATTTTGGGGAATCAATAATATGGAACTGGAAATAGGCATTGTTCACTCCTGTCTAAGCAGTGGACACATCCCAGTGTAGCAGAATCTAGTAAATCCTCCGTGAGGTGCTGCACCTGCTCTCAGGAGTCCTCCTGTGTTAACAATTGTGACAGACTTCCAAGGACCCTAATCCAGAGCTCACTGATGTCATTGAACACTTCTTAGAAACTTCAGTGCACTGCAGGATGTCATCTGCAGCACTGAGCAGAAATGATTGAAGGTGTATTTGCATGTGATTTGCATGGTTAGGACATGCCTGCTTCAGCTCCGGCTGTGATCTATTTCATAGCTACTATCCTTGGTCATACATCCATTTAGATTTACAAGAGGCATCAGCATCATTAGTTAAGCAACATCAAGGTCAGAGGTCAGAGTTTCAGACCTTTTGCCCGCACGCTGCAGAGGAAGCTGAAAGCCATAAGGACCTTTAGTGATCTGCTCCCAGTGACAGCTGTCAGGCACCAAGCTAAATAGCTGCTAGTTGAAAACATGGAGTACCTTCATCTCCCTTTGTATTCTGAGACAATCAGGTCCCTTACGTCAAGGTGGGTAAATACAGAATTATGAGCCAGTTGTCAGGGCTGCAGTCACCTGCCTTGATCACTTTCACCAGCATTGTGTTACCTAGATGTGCAATGACAGGCTTACTATATGGATAAATGGAAATTTCCTGGGCTTACCTAAAGGAAAAACGCAGTGTATCACATAGTAATTAGATCACTGTGTTTGGGGAAAAAAACATCATTTCAGAACACTGGAATGGGACTTTATTTGCTCAAAGAAGAGGTCATATGATACAAAGAATATATAAACCAGTACGGGTTGACGTAGAAAGCTGTCAGCTTCGCTGCAGGTCACTGTGACTGATGAGAGGGTTAGGGGATTGGATTATTTGCTCTATCCGCTTTAGGAGACTTATGCTGTTCTTTATTTGTGAGGTGGAAACATTTTAAATAGATGAGTCCAATGTTTCATTTATCCTTAAGGCTTTGCCAATTAGGAAATTCCTGGTTTCAGCATCATGTTAGGTTAAAAATCCTAGGATTAAAAAAAAAAATAAATTTATTTCTCTTCCTTTTTGTAGGCCTTTCAAAATTTGGCTGTAGTTATGCACCAGAAATTACTCATCTTTTATGAATTGCACATTTATTTCTGGATTTCAATCTGAAATGGGAAATTAGCTCAGTGTCTTTTGCATCAATCAGCGTCACTCCTACCATAGTAAGACTATGTTTTGTATGGAAAGGCAGAATGCATTTTGAAAAGTCCTTATTTTAAATCAGGACTCAATTTATTATTTCAGAAAAAAAATATTAGTTTACATTAATAATGTCAAATTTGAATTATCTTTTTTTTTTTAATTTGAAAAAGCTTAATTTTATGTATTAAATGGTGAATTTCTTTTGAAAGCCAGGATTTGAATTTTTTGATCATGTTACATATGGGGGTGGTTATATAGTTGTTACTGTTATGGTATATTATTTTTTCTTAATTTTAAACCTATTAATTTACCTTATTTTTAAAAACACTTGGGTGTATCAGATAGAAGAGAAGGAGAGTGACTGGAAGCTAAGAAAATGTCTCTGAAGTGAAAGCAGAACAGCCAATGCTTTCATATGCAGATACTTAGGGGCATGAACCTCAATCCATGTTTAACCTCAAAGCCTGGCTGGATTTGTCAAATGGATTGAGCGGTACTCTGAAGGTCAGGACAGAGTTTTCAGTTGATATTTAAGTACATATTTGATTTCTGAACTCTATGCCTGCTGGAATTGACATGTCCTTTGGAGCTTTGGTTCGAGGGGAGATATTTATTTTCTTTTTCCTAACCTCAACAGGTGTTTGGCAGTGCAGATAATCCCTATAATTTGTCAAAAATCACATATGTCAGAGCTGGAACTCTAGCAGTGACTGGAGACAGGTGTTCAGAGAGGTTGATGGCCAGTATTTTATGGCAAAGAGAAGAAACTTAAATTTGTTGTGAGGTCAATTAAAGATCTAACAGAAGTAGTACCCTGTATGGACTTTACATACACTCTTGCAGTTTCCTTCCAAGGAAGAAGGTGCCTGCAGGAGAGGAATGGAAGATACAAAAACTTATGAAACTGAGAGAACATCGGAACATCTACTGTCTGTTTTGGGATAGGGTTTGACCAAGAATGCCTCCTAAGGCTCTGGAGATGCAAAAGATTGTGCACAGAGAGCAGTTAGCAAAATAGGTTTGGCTCAGAAACTGTAATATTTAATTCTGGTGTGGTGTTGTTGGTTTTTTTTTTTTTTTTTTTTTCTTAGCTTGAAGTTTTTTCAAATGTGTATTTGTAACTGTACAAGTAAAGCAGTAGGAAGTCTTGCTTTGCTTTTGCTTTTGTCGTATCCTTTGTTACCATTACCCGCAAAAGGCAGGCTTGACATAGCCATCAGGCTCTCCGTAAATGCAGGGTTTACCTGAACAGCCTTTCTCTCAAATTTGATAGAGCTAAGTATAAAAAAAAACCAACACCAACAGCCCCCCCCCAAAAAAAAAAAACAAAAACAACAAAAACCAAACTAAAACCAAAACCCAAACCACAAAACCCAACAAAACAAACCCAAAAATCTTTGTTCAATGCAGTCCTCAAATTCATGTGTTCTTCACTCCTGGCTTTCTGTGAGCATTAACATGCATCCTCCGAGATGCATGAAGATCTTGCTTGCTGTTTTCCTATAATTTAAAAGTTACATTATCTTACAATTCTGACACTCTAACAGTGAATCAGTACTTGTCCTTGTTACATGTCCCTGTGTATAAAAAGAAAGAGTGCAGCATGTACTGTTTTGGGCAAGCTAGGGCAGTAGCTCTTGAGAGGGAGTATTTATTGAGTTCTTGTCAGTTTAGTTTTACATACATCTTGTGGTGATGATTCAGGTATAAAGTAAGTTAGAGCAGACCAAGTAAGTTATCTCATAATTTCTTTCAAAACATTTTCAGTTTGCTTTATTTAAAAATGTTAAAGGCCTTCCTTAAGGGATCTCTGAGAAGAGGGCCAGACAGTATTTATACTGTTTTAAGCCTAGAGAGTATTCCTGCTATAAGAAGAAATGGGAATGTGTGGTTATCTTAAAGTACCTCCAGCAGTATCTAAAGTACCTAACGTACTGCTGGAGGCGGGTATTTTAATAGGATCCCAGCAATTATGAAGGACAGGACTCAACACTGAAATTATTTTATTTGATACTTCATGTCAAAATTACAAGACCATGCTTTCATGTCAAATTAAGATAAAATATTTAACTCCATGCAAAGGAAGTCTCCTTAAGATATTGAATAAATGGAATAATTTAAGAATATTTTAATTATGAACGACTTATACCACTAAAATGGCAAGGATATGCAGATAGAAACAAATTTAATTTCAAGATGGCATTTTAATTTATTAATTTAATATTTTCAAAACAAAGACATTACATTTGTGAAACTTCTGATCTATACTGAAAGAATTGCCAAAAAAGAAATAAAAATCAGTGAAATAGTTTTTTTCTTTATTAACTTTATTAATACGTTTCACTTTATTAACAAAGTGACTTTATTAATACGTTTTTAACTTTATTAATGCTTTTATTAATTTTATTAATATGTTATTTACTTTATTAATACGTTTTCACCTGGCTGTGTTCAAGACCTGTTAGCCAGCAGCTTTCTATGAGGCTGAGAAAGAACAAAAACTGAATCTACCAGCCAGTGCGGCTGAGTGTAGCCTGACATCACTGCTGCTGTGACAGTTCATAGAGCTTTTTTTGGACGGCTGGTTTAGGTAACAAGTGGTAATTTGGAAATTTCTTGGAGGGGCTTTGACTGTGTGGAGTTTTATAATGAAGCAGGTGCTTTGCCGAGAGCAGCTGAGATGGCTCATTAAAGCCCAGGCTCGTGCTCTCTGCAGGAATCACCATTCCCACAATATTACGATTGCTTCCTTCAATTGAATGCAGTGAGAAAAAATATATGGCATTAGCTCACTGCAAATTCTTGCATTTTCTTTCTCTTCCATTATCTGTGGCTGTTAGAGTGGAAAAGGTTCTGGGTCATCAAAAAGTGTTTCTTGTTTTGGCAGGCAAATATATGAAGTTATTTTTCAGGCTTATCATACTTCCTCTGCTTGTTGCCTTCATCTTGCATGTCTGTCTGAAATGAAAATGCCAATAAAAAAACTGAAATGTTTCATTTCAGCTTAAAAGAAAAAGAAGAAAAACCAAGAGTTGTCATGAATTCACTAAGTCTTTCATTTGAAATAGTTGGAAGTTATTTTTTGTTTTGCTTTGGGTTTTGTTCTTTTACCCAGAAAGTGATTTTCCCCTAATTTTGGCCGGTTCTGCTCCTACATCATATTGGGTAGACCTCATTTATGTCTTTAATGTCATGTTCTTTTACTCATATTTCTGTTATATCTTCCTTCCAGTAAGCAGCAGAATAGGAATTGCTCTGTAATTGGATCCATACTGTGAAAATCGTTAAACAGCTTTCAATTGAACTCTATAGGCATTGAACATGACAGGCAAAAACTCTGATGTATGCTTGTCACAATAAAACAGAGTTCTCTGTGTTGATTTATAGGATGTTCCATCTTACATTTAAATCACTGAGAAACATTTCACTGTACTGGGACTTGAGATAAATCTTTGTGCTCATCCATGGAGTTCAGAATTAAGGATATAATTCATTTGAACTGTGGTTAGCCACTTGCCTTAAAATGAAACTTATTATGTAGTTTAAGATAGGATAGCACTGAAAGCTAGTTGCCAGGCTCTCCAGCTGTGTTTCCTGCATTCTTTTGCCATGTTAAACATTCCAAATGATGGGAGTAATCTGATTTTTCTTGCTTCTCCTTGCTCACCATTGTCTACCTAGAGTGCTGCACCATCTCTGGAGGTTTTTTTGTCCACAGGTGGCTTATGGAATATGTGTTTGACCCATTCCTGTAATCCAGTCTAGTGTGATACCTGTTGAAAGTTATTTCCCCACTGAAGTGGGGCTACTGGTTGATTCAGTCAGGCCCCTTTTCCTGAATCGGTGCTTTCTAATTTTCTGTTTTTTCAGAGATGGAAAGAGGCAGGGATGCCTTTTAATAATATAATTCAACCAGGAAAAAACTTTGCAGTTGAAATAATGATATAAACAGATGTCATCATCAGTATTTTGAAGATGCAAAATACCTGTAGGGCTTTTGCACTTTGCAAATTGGGAGTAAGGGAACCCTGTCATGGTTTGAATATCCATGGATGCTAGTGATGAATTTATCACTGGAAACCAGCAGCTGCATATATGGGCATATAGCAATCATCTTTAGCTATGCAATTTGCTCTCAAGTTGTATTTTTTTGATTATTATCGTTCATTCCCTAATTCATTTCCCCATGATATAAGCTGAGCTTTAATTAGAATTGCAAGGATTAGACATTAATATTTATAACAGAGATCAGTTTAAAATCCTATTCTGAAGTAGGATGAAGTATTTGGATATAATTCTAACAATCTGGTCTACATCAGCTGCAGAAGAGTGACTTTATGTTCAGACTGTTCCCTCCTGTCAAAAAAATTTCAAGTACTTGCTGGAAACCTGTAAAACTGTTGATTGTGAAGATCATATTCTTTGTTTCTGCAAGCAGGTTGGAAGCAAGCATCCAAAATATAATTTTGCCCTGAAGTATCTTGACCACTTAGACCTATACAATTCAGAACATGCTTACCTTCTGGGGATCTCAGCTGTAGAAAGAAATCTCTCAGTATCAAAAAATGGGAATTTAGTGGACTTTTGTACATACTAAGCTTGCTTTGTCTGCTCATGTTATTGTTATTTAATAAGGATTGACATCTGTATATAAGATGTTACTGTTCTTATGCCCACTGCCAAATACAAATCTGAGTACAAATGAAAAAGACATGCCTCTGAGAACAGCAAAATAATGATAGGTAAGTAAAGCAATCTCTGCATCTCTACTGAACTGTGGACCTGACAATTTTTTCCATTACTGTCCATGGCAAATTGCCTTTAAAGTAGGTAGGCTCACCAGCTAAAGAGAGACACTTTCTTCACCTTTTCATGTAATACATCATTTATACCTGTAGTTATGTAATTGCAACTTTCCTAAAATTAATGCTGTCACACCAGCTACATAGCAAAATTTCTTGTGCAGTGTCCAGTACATTTGGTTTATTTTCTTTCATACCGATATTTACACTTACTAAAACATTATTCTGGAAGAAAACAGTTCTGAGCCTGAAATTAGATACCTGGGTAAGAAGGATTTATTCTATAGTTAAGAGTTTCTTGAAGGCTCTGAAAAGAATGGACCCAGACATGAAGATTTTCTGGGGATTATCCCAGACACCAGAGCCCTTCACTCACCCTTCAGCAGAGCACAGAGCTCTGTTCCACTACAGGCAGAAGAAATCGTGTGTTTGTATTCTTTTGCAGATTCTTATATGCAGGTTAGTGTTCAAAGGTTACAAAATAACAGAAATCCCCTTTTGAATTAAATCAATGACAATGTCAAATAGAGATGAGATTCCATGTAAGACATATAGAAGCTCTGTTAAATTAGACATAGATGTTGCTTCTGGTAGTCTTGGCACACACTGTAGCAGCTCAGGGGGTTGGGTTTCTAATATATATCCTCTTCCCCGAAATTACTCCATGTGGAGTGAAGCACCACTTCCTGTCCAGGCTAGGGCAAAACCTGTAGTTATTTCAAGATCAGCTAACAACAGCTCTTGTAGCTTGTTATTCTCAGCTTAATCAAAAGAACTTGTCAAATTCATAACTGGAGATCTGGCATTAGTTTTTATCTCAACAATTACATCTACATTCCAAAGGTGAGGTTCTTCTGACAGACTATCAGTTGAATCTATCTATTAGAATATTTAATGCACCACTAATAAATTTTAGCAGCTGTGGCCATCTTCAAAAGACCATATTTTATTCCTCTACTAAAATAAAACTTCAAATGCAATCAACGTACAAATCACCTACCTGACAGGTTCAGTTGCTCACTTCCACTTTTTCTGAGTACTGACAAATGTCCTTGGTGGTTTCCAGGAGAAGAGATGGATTACAACTGACCACAGATAGACCTGGTCTCAGATTTACATCTCTGTGTAATGATTACCCTTGCAGAAATAGCTTTGGATAGGTAATAGGATTATCATAAGGGAATTAGAAAATTCTGTTCATTAGTTTGAGCCAATGAAGTTGCAGACTGGATGGAGGTTTAAGGGACTTAGTGCATAGATATAATTGAAGAGGTAGAAAAACAACTGAACCTGGAGAGGAGTTACAGATGGCACCTTGGCATTGCAGAGCAAGGGGTATTGCAGAGCAAGGTGTATTGAAAATGCTGGAGATATACAGATGGATTACAAGCACAAATAAGAACCCATTACTTCATGCAGGAAAGCTACCCTTACAACCCTGATGACCTTTTAAATATTTCTGAATTGTGATAGGACTCCAGTTTATAAAAGGGATAAAGCTATTCATGGAAATGATGCTAATAATTAAATCACTCACCCAGTCATACCTAGCTACTCATTAATTTAAAAATTTAAGTAACTACAGAGTGCAAATAATAATAATAAAAAAAGGATAGATAATTTTATTCTATGGAAAACTAGAAATGTCTTATGTGACATTAAGAAATATTAAATTCAGAGCACCTTTAAGTGGAAGATTAGTTTTTAAACATCTGCAGCTGTGGATCATACACTTAGCTGGATGCATTGCCATAAAGAGGGTTCCATCACTCACCCACACTGTTGCTCAGATGAGCTTAAGGAGGGTGGCTCTGTGTGAAACAAGTAATGAACATCAGCAGAGGTTTGCAAGGGATAGGGACCCTGGTGAGACAGTGTAGAAATGACCTGAATGCAGTGAGGTACCTTAGCTGAGAGTCTTCCTCCCCATGAGCTCATGTCTCATTTTGGATCTGCCATCAAGGAGAACTGGGAAATGCTGTCACTAATAACACAAGGGGTGGTAGAAACTGCTGTGCTTGAAGTTAAGTCCTTCCTCTCAGACCCTGAAATAGCTGGTGGGTTTATCCTACTGTAAGTATGATAATGTCTGGTGGGATAAAGGTAATCCAGAAAATTAGTGTGTACTGCATTCCTTTTGTGGTCTGCACAGACTGATGTGGTATTATCCTCTAACAGCAGTACTGGGAGTAAGGGGCAACGCTCTCAAGCATTGAAAGAAGAAATCACAATTTAAAAAAGAAATCACAATCGTTAGAAGCTGAGATGACAGTATTTCCTTTTAAAATTATATGTTCCAGTTCAGTGACATTTTTGCTGCAATTTCTATTTGGAAGTTCGCATACATCTGTTTTTTCTTTCTTTGTCTTTTATTGTTTCCTGCTTGATATTTCTCTGTTTGCTAAGCCTGGCCTGAGCTTTTTCCTACCAGACGTACTAGCTTTCTGAGGTTTCAGGTGCTTCATTTCTTTCACCTTTTTTATGCAATATTTAAATGTCTTTTATGAGATAGTCGTTAAATCTTAATGGAAGATCCCATTAAATTGTGAAGCTCACTTGACTCTGTTCTGAAAGGCAAACCAAGGAATTTCATGCCCTATAGAAATACATAATATCACTGTTTTCAGACAGTATCATGTAGGCAGAATTCAATTTAGTAATGAAGTACCTGAAGGGGCTTTTCCAGAGCCCTATAGGAGGAGGACCTATGTATAGGAAAAAAGACAAGCAGGGGATTTCTAAATATAAATTTGTTAGCTTCCAGTTCTTTGAAGATACAGGGTTGCATCAGCTTGAGACTGAGGGCATTAATTTCCATCTCTGCAACAGCATTATTTTAATATAAGGTTGGATACGGCTTAATTCTATCACTCTGTCTTAATTACATCACCCTCTAGGTTTTCTCTGCTGCAAGTCACAGGAATATAAAAAATATTTAAAAATACCCAGTATGCCTTGTGGAGGTAGGTTTCTAAATTAACGTAGCCAAAAAGCTTTGTGAGGCCTAAAAGAGCCATTTTGAAGTAATTTACAGTCATCTGTAACAGTAGGTTTTCTTAAATGTTTAGGTAATTCTCTCTTTTTTTTTCTTTTTGATTTTTCTATTCCTCCTTTCTTCTGATGAGCTATCACTTCTACAGTTTTAAGTTAAAACGTACCTTAGTATCTTTAAAAAATTCTGCACATTTACATGTTGCCCATAGAGGTCGGTGTTTGCCTGTGAAAAGGAGATCTGTTTGCCTGAAGAGCTGTAATGTTTGTCACACAACAGGCTTTTATACCTGCTTCTACTCATTTCTCTGGGTTAATGACATTACATGGATCTCTTTTGAGCTTCTAAAGGTGCAACTGAGAACGAAAATGTTAGGATGTATTTTGGTGTATCTATCTCGTTAAGTTGTGCTATCTTTAACATATTTTAAAAGATCAAACATGGTATTTCAAAAAACCCCAGCAACTTTACATTTCAGAAAATATTTTCATATCTAAAAGAGGACTAGAGGATGATTCAGAGAAAGAACCATATCTGTAGTTACCATCTTACATATATTTTATGCAGTCATTTTCTGGCTGAAAACATTAAATGTTTTCAGTGATGCGCTTATAGAACAAAACCCTCCCTCTTTATCCTCAGACCTATCTGCCATTATGTATCAATAGTAGTGACACTTGTGGCTGTATGAGAGTAATTACATGAGCTAATTTCCTGAAATTATGGAATATTCTTTGGGACATAAAACCTGTAAAGTGTTTTTAAGTGAGTGCTATAAGGAAATTTTAAAAGCAGTCACTCAAAAACAATGACTGCAGGTTGTATTTTGTAAGGACTGTCTTCTCAAATGCTCTTTACATTAACTGTAGCTAATGATACCAAGAGACATTTGAAAAATATTACTTTGAAGTAGGTTTTTTTTTCCCACAGAAAGTGAAGTGAAAATTCTGTGGGTTGTACCATGCTCAGTTATCATCTTAACTTTAGTTGTAAACTTCCCCAGGTTGTGTGTACTGCAGTTAACTTAGCTGTCTAAATGCTCTTTAGGCAGAAATGTTAAATGAATTTACTGTTTTAATAAAAATCTTCAATTATCATATCAAAACATGGAAACTTTGTTTACTGAAATAAGCATTTCTTAGCTTCATCAGGTGTTACAGTTGGAAGTGATTTAGAGCAGTATGCCTGCCTGAAAAGTAGTATGAATTTTTATGTTTCATGCCTGTTGATAAAACTACCATTAATAGACCTGTGTTCCTTCAATTAAGTTGGCCTCTTTGAAGTGTCCATTTTTATGTAAAAATCAAAATGATTTAATTTGATCATACTTAGCATTCCACTGATTGTGAAGTTTATAAGAAAAATAGATTATTAATTAAATGTTTGCTAAAAGCATGGTTCAACTAGTGCTTTTGGAAATGCACTACTGGAAGTGTTCAGCTAAAAGTACCTATACATTTGTTCTGATATTCTTTTTCCCTCCTTAAAAAAGTGTTTTCCCTCTTTAAGTGTCTTAGCATTGGGATCAGGGGTTCTGATACTTTTCAAATACTCTGTTTGCATCCAGTTGTGTGTCCCCTAACTTTTTTATTTTTAAAATGAAGTGCATAGAGCAATATAATGCATGACTTCCTCAATTTAGGTCTAAGCAAAAAAAGATTTCTTTTCAGACTTTCTTCTTTGAGCTCTGTAGCCAGAAGGGAGCACACTTAGCTAAGGTATAGTAATGTTCCCCTCACCCCTTAGTTTCTCCTGGCTTGGTGCATGTAGGCAGCAAATTCTTTCACTAGAACCATGGGAAAGGGTGAGGCTGGGAACTGTTTGACGATGCACTTGCAGTCTCTATACTAATTTATTGCTACATAATAAAACTTTCCTGACTCACTAATGTTAGAAGCCTTTGCTTGCTAAAATTGAATGGCAGTTCAGGGAAAGATGAAGCTACATCAGGAAGAACTTATTTACTGTAAGAGTGACAGAGCACTGGAACAGGTTGCCCAAGGGGATTGTGGAGTCTCTTATGTTGGAGATATTCAAGGCCCGCCTGGACAAGTTCCTGTGTGATGTACTCTAGGTTACCCTGCTCTTGCAGGGGGGTTGGACTAGATGATCTTTCGAGGTCCCTTCCAACCCTTGGGATTCTGTGATTCTATTGTCTTCTCATGGAGATTTGCCGTATATGTTTTCTCAACACATTTAAGGGACAACCACTTATTACTGATTTCTATTTAGACATTGAGCCACCAGTTACAACTCTTTGGAAGCAGCCATCCAGCCAATTCTTTATCCATCAAATAGTCCATTCGTCAAACCCATACCTCTCCATTTTAGAGAGAAGGATGTTGTCTGGGTCTGTGCCAAGGGTCTTGAAGAAGTCAAGACAGATCTCATCAGTTTCTCTTCCCTTATCCAGCTATGCAGGCCCTCCATCGCAAAGACCATCAGATTAGTCAGGCATTGATGAAACCATGTTGGCTGCCTCTAATCATCTCCCTGCCTTCCATATGCCTTGATATTGCTTCCAGGAGGATTGGTTTCATGATCTTACTGAGCACAGAGGTGAGGCTGAGTGGTCGGTAGTTCACAGAGTCCTTCTTATTACCCTTTTAAAAGATGGGTGTGATGTTTCTCTTTTTCCAGTCACTGGACTTCACCTGATCGCCATGACTTTTCAAATATGATGTCGAGTGACTTGGCAAGTACCTCTGCCAGTTCCCTCAGGACCCTGATTTAATCAGATCCCATAGACTTGTGTATGTTCAGGTTCCTCAATGATCTCAAACCTGATCAATATGGTATCATCTAGGATGTTACCAATTTGGGAGTCCCAATATATTTGCTATGGGCTAAGTGTAAAGGATGCATTACAAAAACCTGTTGTGAACATGTGTAACATGACTAAAATTTCATGGAAGAAAAGGTTCAAAACTGAATTGTGCAAACTGACCTGTCAGTCACCTCATTATTCAAAAGCTTTCAGTAGTCAAGTGTGGACAGCTTGCACATATCTGTTTTCCTTCCCAGGGATTAATCAAAGATCCACACATGGTTCAGTGAAGGCTTTAAAAGTGAATAGGAAGTTTTTCCCTAATTGAGTGCAAGCGATGCAGGTGATCTCATGCAGCTGTTGATTTTCCACATAGACAATTGTTAAGATGACAGCTAACAGCTAACTGCAGGCAGTAAATGGATATCTGAATACAGGCTATCACAGTTCCTGGTCCAGAGAGTCTGCAACTGAAAAAGCTGTTTCCTAGTCTCAGACTACGTGGTTCCCCTTGCTTTAGATGATTTTTCCAAGAATCACAGTATGCATGGGTCATATGGCAGAGAGCCACACTGGCTGTATGGTAAGTCACCTGCTGAGCAATGTCACCGAGATCCCAGGAAAGGTCTTTTGGACCTCTGCTATTTGCCTGTTTCAAAAAAAATCCAGTCTTTATAATAGGGAGAGAAATGCAGTGCTTGCTGGTCTCCTTAAGCTCCTTCTCAAATTTCTCTCCAATGGCCAGCTGCTCCTCCAAAGTTTATTTAAACTTAAATGTCATAGGCAGCAGTTGAATTCTAATTGCCTGTGATAATGTTGGGGTTTTTTTTGCAGTTTATCAAAGGCATCTTTTTGGCAGATGTTTGAATATACCACAGGAATGTTGGACAGGGGCCGGGTGGGAGGTCTGCGTACAATAGCCATGGTTATAACATGGAGAGAGTAAATTATTAGAAAGCCAGAGAGGAAAAAAAACCAAACCAAACAAACCCAAAAAAACCCAGAAGTGACCAGGGCAGACACACAAAGAAGATGCACAGTTATTCATAGCTCCTGATATAGTATTGGACGTCATAAAATGATGCAGATGCAAGCCTGTCTATTAATTTGGAGCGAAATGGGGAAATAAGCTGGCAATACACACAGGTATTTAATCAGCATATTATCACAGAAAGATATTTGGAAGAAATCCTTCACTGGTCATCAGGTCTACTTGCCTGCGTCATGGAAGAGTTTATTATGCTAAGCTGCTCCTGCTCAGATGGAGGCCAAGTAATCGTTACGTCTAGCAAAGATGATTCTTGGCAGTTTGCTGCACTGTCCATGTCTTAGAAACAAAAGCACAGCAGTGTAATGTTGTTAAACTCTGGAAAATGTCAGTTAAAAAATGGCATAATTTGGGCTCCATCGTTACTGCTTCTCAGTAACTTCCACCTAAGTATTTTCAGTGAATAAGTAAACTTGTAATTTCATTTCCTGAACAGGAGTCCTGGAAAATGTCCTCTGGTAGTTGAAATTTTGTGGGTTTTATGTCTTAGCTTTTTACTAAAGAATCTCTAGCTCAGATGCATATGTTTTATGTTGTCCCATATGTGCTCAGATAATGTTGCCTACACATGTTAGTGTTCCACACACATTTAAACATTGAAAAATATGAGTTCTTGAATTGTTTCTGCTTTCTTGGAGGAACTGAAAAATTACAGAAAAAAAGTTTTATTCATTGACTTTTACTTTTCCAATTTGACCTTTTGGTGCAGTGAGTTACCTGAACAGGCTGTGCCTTATTTGTAGGCAATCCTACATACAACTTTGCAAAGAATTTATGAGTTTTTAGGTCCTTTGTGCACACTTTTTTTTTGATATTCAAGATTCAAAATTATTTTTTTGTGCATGGTCTTATTTTTTTATTTGGAGAGGTTTAAATAGCGGTAGTAGGATGCTGTCCCTACAAACCTGAGAGCAGAAAATAAAGGTGTATTTACAGAGAAAATAACTCTGGATTTTCTGAGAATGATTAACTTTGAGCCTGCCCTGATTAGCTTGGGCACAAGATTATACTCAAGTGCTACATATATTGTCAAAAAAAAGTGTTTGCATCTGTCTGTGTCTGTCAGTCATACTGTGAGTGGAGTTCACAGATCAGATCTGATAATTCCTGTTGGTATTGCAGTCCATGGCAAGGCACCTGAGGGAGTTTATGGGAGTAAGCAGAGTTCATCTGAATTTGAACACAGAGGATATTTCTGCTAGTGCTTTATTATATATACCTTTCATTGATATTTTGTGCCTTTAGGCACACTATAATTTCCTCTGAGCCATACTTGTCTCATGTTGGTGAAGAGATAGGACTTGGGATGATGGAACCATTAAGATAAAATTAAATTTACTAAACTAAATTGGAGAGGTGTCAATCTGATAGATGGACCACTCGGTGGATAAAGAACTGGCTGTATGGCCACACGCAGAGTTGTGGTCAATGGCCTAATGTCCAACTGGAGACTAGTAACGAGTGGTGTCCCTCAGGGATCTGTGTTGGGACCAGTCATGTTCATCATCTTTGTGGGCAGTGGGATTGATTGTGCCCTCAGCAAGTTTGCCAATGACACCAAGCTGTGTGGTTCAGTTGATACGCTGGAGGGAAAGGAATGCCATCCAGAGGGACCTTGATATGCTTGTGAGGTGGGCTGATACCAACATAATGGCAAGGTCCTACAGCTGGGTCGGAGCAATCCCAAGCACAGCTACAGGTTGGGCAGAGAATCGATTTAGAGCAGCCCTGTGGAGAAGGACTTGGAGGTGCTGGTTGATGAGAAACAGAACATGAGCCAGCTTCAGTGTGCACTTACAGCCCAGAAAGCCAACTGTATCCTGGGCTGCATCAAAAGGAGCATGATCAGCGGGTCCAAGGAGGTGATCCTGCCCCTCTACTCTGCTCTTGTGAGACCTCACTTGGAGTATTGTGTGCAGTTCTGGTGTCCTCAACATAAAAAGGACATGGAACTGTTGGAACAAGTCCAGAGGAGGGCCACGAGGATGATCCGGGGACTGGAGCACCTCCCATATGAAGACAGGCTGAGAAATTTGGGGCTGTTCAGCCTGGAGAAGAGAAGGCTAGAAGAAGTTTAGATTGGATATAAGGAAGAAGTTCTTTACTGTGAGGGTGGTGAGGCACTGGAATGGGTTGCCTAAGGAAGTTGTGAATCCTCATTCCTGGCAGTGCTCAAGGCCAGGTTGGAGAGTGCCTTGGTTGACATGGTTTAGTGTGAGTGTCCCTGCCCATGGAGGGGGGTTGGAACTAGATGATCTTAAGGTCTTTTCCAACCCTAACTATTCTATGATTCTAAGATAGCTATGAAGCATTATGTGCTGCTTTTGAGACATACTTGAATAGAAATGTCAGTAGGTGCAGCTTAGTCTGGGTTATTACTTACGCTAGCTCACAATCTGACATAATATTGCCTGTTGCCCAGGACATTTCTGAACCCTTGTTTGGTGACAGCTATCCTGCTAATAAGTGATTTCGGACACCAGCACATCAGACTTCAGTCTTAGGTTGTGCAAATACTTTCCTATATAATTCATGAGAAAACAATGTAAAATATATATTCTTATAATGAAAGATGTAGCAGACATAAGGATTTTTTTTTCTGTGTAAAAGGTGAGAAAGAAGAGAGAATTATTACAGATATGCTATTGAACCCAAGCAATGTTGTAAATAGGAATTTGTAGGCCTGTTTTATGGGACTTCCATTCTCTCTCAGGTACAGACAATCTCACAAGAGGCTCAACTACCACAAGGAATGCCCAAGTCATTTATTGTAATCTTCGTAATGTGTTAATGATAACCTTCTGCTTACATCAATAAGCTCTTATCCTGTTTTGCTTAAGTAACCTTTCCCTTCTTGCAAAAGGCTCAAGACATGGCAGAACAAAGAGTCTGCAGTAAGATGACGTGCAAAGTTTGCTAAGTGTAAAGAACAGATCATGAGATTCCATACTATAAACTTTAGCTTCAAGCATGTTTCCTTCATGTGTGTTCCATTCTCCTTTCCTCTAGAACATCACTTTCCAAAATCTCATTCTTGTACTATCCAGTGGGGCTTTTGGCTGACAGCTTTTGCATTAGCATCTAGTCATCTGTAGCCGTTTTTGTTATTTTGATATTACTGTGGTATCAACTCCAGAGATCTTCGTTTGGTCTATCTGCCTGGGCTCAGTACTCTGGCAGCAGAATCTATCCATCTCCACTTTGTGCTATCTTTGTTGTAGCAGAGAAGATAATTTTCAATTTGTAGTTGCTGTATTAAAGCTCCACTCTTTTCTGAGTGAGAACTTCTTATGAACTTTTTAGGGTGAATTGTTTCTCATCAGAGTGACTGTCTTCTGCGTAGCTTTTCTCCCCTTCTGAAGGGTCTTCAATATTTCTGTTACTGATACCTCTTAATGGATATGCAACATTGCAACATTGCAACCTTTTTTATTTATGTTTTTTTTGCAATGGCAAGAACTACAGGGCAAGTTTGTATTAGGAGAAGGCAATTTGGGGAATTTATTTGTGAAATTCTAGAGCAAAGAGGTTATTTCAATTAGAATGAGAAATTGGCACAACAGTCAGATAAGCTGGATGTTATCTTGTATAAATGTATTGCTTTCAATCTAAGTGAAAAGCAGATGAGATGTAATTAAGTTTTGCTTTGGGAATTCAAAGTGCATGATTCTTGGTAGAGAGCACAGTAATTGATCAAGAGGTAATACTAAGACTTTGATCAGGCCAAGCAATCTCAGCATAGTCTTTGGCTTTGCTCAGGTACTGCTGAAGTAATGGGCTCATTGACTTCATTTGACTTATGGGTAAGTTTGATTCATAAATTTAAAAATATATGGATGGGCTATAAATAGTTTCCTGGCCTTTTCTGATTTCTTGGGGTGTTTATATTACCTCATTTGACTTTCAAAGGACTTCCTTTGTTGAACCTGCCAGTCATTGCCTGAGGAGGATGATTTTTGCCTAGTCTGGCGTGGTGTTAATGGCATTGAGCCCAACACTGCTGTGATCTGGCAGATTCTAAATTTTAAGGAAAAGAGATTGCTTTCTCTGCGTCCTGGGGCTTTCACTTTATCTGTTATTTGAACTTACGCATTTCTGAAATCATACTTGCATTGGCTCCCATTCTTGGCTGATTTATATGATGTTAACACATCTGTGCTGAAGGCTCTTTCCTTTTTCCACAAGCCTCTAAAAGTTTTGTTTGGATCTTTTCTATACCAGCACTGCACCCTAATAAAAATTATGTCTTACAATATTGCCGTTCTAAAAAAAAATAGGTAAAATAATACAAAGACAGCATTTTTTTTTTTCACTGACTGTGAAGGATGCTTATAGCAGTTAGCTTTTCTACATTAATAAGTATTAATGTTTGTGAATATCTCTCACAATTTATTTTATGAACAGTGGGATTGGTGGGACTGGTGCATTTCTCTTCTCAGAAATCTTTGCCTGAGCCACTGCAGCAGGCTGTGTTTAGCTGCAGAATGTATCAAGTAATTTTATTTAGATGAAAGGCTGCATGCTGGATCTGAGGAAAGAAAATGATTTGAAGCAAATTTCTGAAGGTATCCTTGGCTACCTAACTTATTGAAAAGCCTAAGGTCATGCATATAAGGAATTTTTTATACATTTTTATAAATGGAACTGTAAATATCTCACAGGAGTCCTTGTAACATAACCTTTTGAAAAGGTTGTAGAAATGCATACTGGAATCAGTTTTGGCACTATTTCTTCTGTTATCAATTGCATTACAATACATCCAGGGAAATTATGGGAAATATTGCTGTGGTCATTATAATTTTTATCAGTAACGGTTGCTTGGCTGATCACCCTGAGTATTTAAATCTCAGATTCTCTTCTACAAAAAAAAAAACAAACGCAAAAACCTAAAATGCTTACTATCCAGCAGGAGGGAAATTGTGTGGAGGGCTTCAGTTTTCATATGTACTTATGTAATTTTTATTTCTGTGGATCCCATCTTGCTAGGTTGGATCAGATCTCAAGATCTTTTGCCTAAAAAGTTTTAAATAAGAAGAGACAAAACAGGATATATATCATCAAGTGTCTTGTTTAGCTTGGAGTACGTCCCCCAAGATTCAGATACTAAGAGGAGTTGCCTTTTTAAATTTCTGTGCTGTTTATGATCCATGTAGCTGTTGCGTGTTGTTCATAAGTCAAAAATCTGAAACCTATGACTTAAGCAATAGGAATTTGCTTGTAAAATGGTAGTCTGGTTAGGACATACCAAAGAATATGTGTGTGTAATATTGGTGTTGAGTGCCCACTGAAGCCCACTGAGCTCACCACCTAACTCCTTTAGTCTGCCGGTCCACAGAATCGAAAGGGTGAATTAAAAGTTTGTCATCATCAGCTGCTAGATGACAGAGGAACATGCTTAATGCTTCACACCGTCAATACCTTATAATAGTGATTCATGAGGGACAGCTGAACTCCAGAGTATCCTAAGTAGAGGATATGCATTCAAAGAGGTCTCACCAGGATAAGCACATGTATTTTTGTGTATGAAATAGAAGTTGAACATGTAAAACATTGAACAGTCATGCTGGGGTGTTCTGAATGGAGAAGTCCAGGGAGGTGGGGGTTTAATGTCACACATTTCTTTTATCACACTTCTAACAGGAACAAGAGGAAAGTAAGTCAGATTTCAGCTACTTTCAGTTATGATCAAAGGACTTTTGAAAAGCATATCAGCTTAACAGGGGCATCAGCATCACCTTGAATTGGGTGTGCTGAGAGCTTACAAAGGATTTACTGAAGGAACTACACTGAGAGAGAAAACTCTGTAAACTTTTGGTTTATATGAAACAGTGATCATTTTTATCTCAAGACAAATATCAATGAAATCATGCAGCAGGTATGTAGTCCTTACAAATAATGGGACTTCTATGTAGCATATGGAAAGTAGCTAATGAGGAAACACTGTACAGATGATGGAAGTACCTCAAAGGACGATGAAGGGAAATGAAGGCTTTAGGTGAAATGAATGTATCTTGCTCTATCTAGATGTAATAAAGGACCACGGTTTTACAAGCAATTCAAAATTGAGTGCATCATTTTCCTTTTCCATTCTCTTTTTATCTTGGCAACAGGTAGGGAGAATTATGCTGGAAGGGAACACCTGCTGCTTACAATGATCTTTGGCAGCTCCTGGGGTCATTGGTAACTGGCTTAATTTATAGCAGAATGCTGTGAGTTATGTTGCATGACTGAACAGGCACATCTGGCCTGGGCTTAGGGGACCACGACGAATGCTTAAAGCTTCTTCTAAGTTATTACTCCTCTCCATGTTATATATGTTCCACAGCTGTTTCTGAAAATTGCAGTCATTATCTTTTCCTATTTTTTTTCCCTGTCTTTAGAGTTTGTTGTGTAGTTTCATAAAATTAGTTGAAGCAGGGGCTTTTCGAAAGCAGGCTTTGTCTTATTTTTACAGTCCTTCCCCTAACCTTTAACTGCTAGGGTTTGAGAATCTTTTTCCAAAATAATAGATAAACTCTATCTAGTAATGGAAAAAGCTCCATGTTCCAGTGGTTTAAGCCTGAACCCTTTCCAGCCCTGTTTTTTTTGCGTGTCTGCTGCAGCAAGAAAACAAATAGATGGAGGAAGTAGAACTGGCTGTATTCCCCAGTTTTAAGGCTTTTTCTGTATACATTTGGATATTTCAGCAGGTTGTTCCAATGTAAATATTTAAAGAAAAAGGGTGGAAACCCCAAACTGGAGTGGATAGCAGTTTCCAGAGCTGCTTCAGAGAATGCCTGTGTCAGGACAGCTCTTGACTGTGAAGAAGGAGGACACAACATGTTATCAAAAGATAGAAAATAATTGCTAGGCAAAATCATAACCGGTCTGGCACTCACATCTGCCTTCCTGATTCTATGATTCTATGATTCCTGATATCCAGACGGTAGGAAAACAGCCTTGGTGTCAGACTGTGGGGGGCTGGTGGAGAAAGGGTGAGAGGAAACCCGCAAAACCGCAGTCCTTCCTCCCCTCTCCTCAAAATGTCAAATGCCAGAACAGTTTTTCCTTGCATTTCTCTACCACATCTATACAGCTGTGCAAAAAAATATGAGTACCTTGGAGCACATCATGCTACAGTCATGGCTGCGTGGCTCGTCTGCCTGGCCGTGATGCATCAGTTAGTGACGGAGAGTGTGGGGACAATAAGAGGAACAGCCATGTCTGCAGTGTCTTTTCCCAGGCAGCCCTCCTGGCTGAGCCTCTCAAGGGGCTTAAAATTGCCTCGACTGTTGTAAGTTCCGTGGGGAAGAGCTAATTTCCAGATAAGAAAATTGGAAACAGTCCTATAATCCTTGTACATGATCATTGGGACAGATATTGCTTATAGTCTCTAAATGACAATGATGTAACTAAACTTGCAGCCGAGGAGTACAACCAGTAAAGAAACTTTCTCATTTGCTCACTTGTGAAGCCTCAGCACTGTGGTTTAAGAACTCAGCACAAGGAAAAATAGATTTCTATTTCTGTTTCTCTTTTTACTGAGCTGCTATGACTTCAGTCTCCGAAATAAGAGAAACACTTGTGCTTTGAAAATATCTTTTGCTTTGTGGGGTTTGGTTTTTTTTTTGGTTGGTTGTTTTGGTGTTTTTTGTTTTGTTTTTCAAGAGAAAGTGCTTTAATCTCCTGAGTTACTGGAGTGTGTATAAAATTGATTAACTTCAGAAAAGTCAGTGAAACTAAATAGTCAATTTTAGCTATGAATCCATTCTTGTGCACCAGATGGATTCATGAAGAAATGTTATGAATATATAATTTTCTAAAGTAAGAACACTTAATTCTCTTTTCTGTTGCCCTTCCAGGAGGCTAACTGTGAACCTCTGAAATTGAAACACTTTCTTTTTCTTCCTGGAAAACCCCTGATCCAATCCACGTTCTCTATGTTAGTTGCTTCAATCTATACACTGTATGGAATTTACAGGTCTTGTTTCCACAGAGTTAGGCAGAAGAGAGGTATGGTTCAGCAAGGTAACTGAAACTTGAAAAAAGGGAGATTGAGTCAGAATATCAACTTCAATGCTTTTTGTTGAAATGAGAACATTAAAAAGTGATTTTGGCTTAACTCTGTGCCACATGTAGATGTCTTATTTAATATTGAAATCACCAACGCCTTTGGATAACCTTTTAATTTTAATCAGTTAAAAAAAAATCTCAATGATTTCGCTGTGTTTGTAGTGAAACTTTTCAGTTAAAAACATCCAGATGGCTTTGAACCTTCTAATTCCTTTTCCCCACCAATTGAAAGTAATTGACAAGTAAAACCAAAATTTTTGGCATTTTAAAATCCTCTCCTCAGTCTAAAGTTATTTTATACTTTGTTTCTTCGGGGAAACAGAGGAGGGTAGAATTTATGTTGCTGTTCATACAGTATACAAATACTTCTTTGTCCCAGCTCTATTTCATACTGACTTTCTTCTAATTTAGTCTACCATTTGAGGACTGATCTTCACCAAGGGGAGCTGCTGACCTCTGTGTTCAAGGGGGGCTGGGAAGCAGAAGGATTACATATAGATGTGTGTTATGTACCCAGAAGGCTGACCTTCTGAATGGCTGATGGTTAAACTGTGAGCGCCACATCTCCCTGCACTTCATGAGCCTTATTGCAATTCCAACTTGGCCCAAAACAGGTAGAACTATGAAGGTTTGTAGGAGATGTGATTGTGTCCGTAGAGTAAGAGACACTGTCTCATAAGCAAACTAATACATGATGGATGTTAAACTGCACTGCCACCAACCATGAACTTGTTTATATGAAGCCAGTGATTGATGTGATTACCTCAGATGTCTTGGCAGACAGATGTTGAAAGGGGCTGGCTGCCAACTATTATTGTGTTACAACATGCACTAAAAGTGTGATCTCTATTTCAGTGTCTTGATACAAATATTGTATCAAATATTGTCATGATACAACAAGCCACAAGCAGGTACTTTGAAATACATAGATTCAAAATGGTATAAGTAAAGCATGTTTAGAGTGATTGCTTGTCTCTGACAAAAGTGATTCTCTAAATTCTTGTTCCTTACTATGATGTCATTGGTATTTAATAGGGAAAATGGTAAATCCTTTTGCTTTATATGTAGGTGCAATTAGTTAACTATGCTGTCCCTACTGACAGTATGCCTCTTCACTTCCCTGCATCTTCCTGGCCCACAAAAAGTGGTTAAGTCTACATCTACCTTTACTCTGTTCCAGGCTTGAAATGAAAGGGTTCATTTTACGTGCAAATGGGCCCTGTTATTCACTATGTTTAATATTTAAAGACTCTGAGAAGGAAAACATGTTGCCTGTTGTCTACAAAAAGATTCATGCAGTGAAAAGATGACTTCTTCAGCTATTTTTTCTTCCCTTCTCCCCTTATTTTCCAACTGAAGTCAAAGCGATGGAGTTATGAAACCTGTTGAATGTGTCACATTCATTTGCTGATGCATATGCTAGTTTGGGTTTCTCTTCTTGCTAGCTGCCATGCTCTTCTTCACAGCATGTCCTTTAGCATGGTATGAATGCACGTAGCCACTTAATGGTGAAAAAATGAATCACAACCTATTGTAGTATTTTTACTCATTTTGTTTTTCTTCCAGGTTACTGATTCATTCAAGCAGAACAAATTTCCATGGTAAAATTTAAGGTGTCAACTGCAGGAAACCAATGCTTGATTATATTGGCTGCAGTAATTTCCTTTTTCAAATGTTTGACTGGAAACAATGATGGTGGACCAAAAACTAATGACTCAGAGAACAGGGACTTTCTTGAATTCTTGGAATTAGTAGTGATATGTAAAGTATGTCTCACAATTTTCAGAAGGGTCTAGTGTGAGCAAGCCAGGTGGTGACCATTAGCAGGTTTTAAAGAGGATAGCAGAGGATAGTTTTGAACTCATTAATTTCAGAGTACCAGTAAGTGAAGAGACAGAAGAGAATGTAACAACTGTGTGGGCTTTCCTGTAGTAGTAATTAATAAAATAAGTTAAGTTTATGTGATTGTTAATGTTTTTGTATGGACCCTTCGTCCAACATTTTGCCTTACTGTGACACAGCAGATAATTTACTCCCTGCTCAGCAATAGTTCTAGTACATGTTTTACTATTGCTTATTTTGCTTTAAAATTTACCTGGGAAGTGATTTTATTAAAAGAAATATTCCTAAATGTGTGATATCAGAAGGGTTACTGATGGAGAGGCAGGGAAAATTTCTAATAAAATGTTTGATGCAACTAATTTTAACCTAAATTTTTTCATGATCAGATTTCAGAATGGAAATCTCTTATGCCTGGAGAGATGTTCAAAATCCGAGTCTTGTTAGTCACCCTGGGATGTAATTGGGCAACCTCATAGTTATGTCTCCTGCAGCCCAATCATTTACTGACTTTGTAATGTAAGCCTTAATAGCCAATAGAGGTCCCTTAGGAAATCCAGGTCTAACTTTTGTCTTAGCTTTAAGCATAGCTTGATGAGCTACACCTTAATAAAACTGAAGTTATAAAATTTAAGGTATTTCTTAATTTTGATTTTGAACCTCTTTTGTTTTGGCAGGTGGGTGTTTGTAGTCAAGGAAGGCTGAACAAGGTGCATCAATCATCACAGCTGTCATAGGGAGGATTACAGAGACAATGCAGATGCTTCTGTTCTTTTTGGACACCACATTCCTAACCTGAAACATGACCAAAGTCACGGCCATGAAATGAAATCTTAAGCTCAAGGTGCCAGGTTCCCTTTTGTTACCTACTACCTTTTTTATATTAATCTATTTCATGCATTATGAGTGCAATGTATTTGAAACCGTTCACACTAATTTAATAGAATACTTCCAAACAAATAATTAACTACCAAGACTAACCTTTGATTAACCTTTATCAAAGGCTAATGTAATATATCTGAAACTAAATGAACTTAATTCTTCATTGCTGATGAGGTGTCTGTACCTGATGTATGTACCTGATTTAGAATACATTATGCAGGCATAACTGTAACTCTTTTTTACCTTCCAGCTTTCAGTTCTGAGACTGAATGATCCCCCAGAACTGTCAATTTGCATTGATATTGGTACATGGGTGATGTGCAAATGTCCTGTAGGTGTACTGCTGCCTCTTCCTGTGTGTGAGGCAAGGAAAACTGATAACATGGTGATATCTTCA
Organism: Melopsittacus undulatus; assembly: GCF_012275295.1. NCBI lineage: Eukaryota > Metazoa > Chordata > Aves > Psittaciformes > Psittaculidae > Melopsittacus > Melopsittacus undulatus. The sequence continues at coordinate 27,172,988 of NC_047532.1, read as the reverse complement.
GTGTTTCATCACCATGTTATGAGTTATAAAGTTATAACTGATAGTTATAAAACTCTGCATCAGCTTTCTGGATCATATTGCCCCCCTGATGTTTTACCCGAGCTGAGTAAGCTGGTGGGGCAGTGTTTCTGGGCTGAGTGGCCCATGCTTGGAAATCCCTGTGCTGCAGTCCTGACTTAATGGGTCCTACTCACACGGGAAACCTGGATTTAATCACTTTTTGCTTTCCAAAGTATGTCTCAGATTCTAAGGAATTTGAGACTATGGGTTGAAGTTTATGAAATGTCAGCCAGAGGGCTGTTTGCTATTATGAAAAGAAGATGAAGATAAATTATTTTTCCTTATAATTTCAGTCTGCATCAGATTTCATTTCTTTAAATTCTTCTAATATCCACTTGGCTTCACACAAGAGAACTATTAAAATAGCCTTCTTGCTGGTTTTAAGATTAGTTCTTAGTCTAAACTTCAGCCAGTTTAACAAATTTAGGTTTAATTGCTCTTAAAATCCAACTTTGGTAACTGTGATGAGTGTATTTTCTAGGTGTCTGTACAGATGCCTTGAACAACACCTATAAAAAGGAAAATCCCTGTTCTGACTAGCCTGTTGAGCTGAATACTAACACACATAATCCAAGATTATAGGAATTTGTGCTAATTGCTTGCATAAATTTATTTGCTTTTGAATAATCCTCATTTTAGTCCTTGTTTAAAGCCAGAACATGTCCTGCCAAACCATGCTCTGGTGGTTTGTTTTTTTTTCTTTTCTTTTCCTCAACCTGTAATTGAATTGTTCCATAATTGCAGCTATTTGAATCTGAAACTCAAATTAGAAGATCTAGAAGGGGAGGGAATGTGGGAGAAGACATGAATAAAGCAATGTGATGAATTCAGTGTTCACCTCTCTGTGCAAATTAGAAGGATTTATACTTTAATTCCTTCCTTGAAATATAGCAAATCTCATTTTAGCATAAGACCAAATGACTCCAGTTATATTTTTCAGGGAAGAAAGTTTGCAAAGAGCAGTCATGCTACTCTGGCTGTAAATATGTTTCCAAAGATATTTATTTTTATATCTATGTTTCTTTGAGTATTTAACATCATAGTCACAAATCTTTTTTCAAGTGTTAGAGAGCCACTGTCTGCAACTGATGTTACTCTGTTTGCTGCTGTTTGTAGTAGGTATTTTGTTTATCGATACATGGGGTGCCTGTACCTGGCAGATTCCCCATGCAGAGCCAGTAAATCTTCCATGTCCTCAAGATCTTGTGTCCCATAGATATCAGCTCATCTGAGCAGAAACCTCTTCCCATCATAATCTTTATAAATCTAATCTTGTCTCAGTTTCCTGGCAATATAATATAAAATGAACTGCACTGCTCTGTATTTCATCAGTTGTTGCTCCATGATTCTCTTCCTTCTTTATGGCCCATGTATATGCATGGTAAGGGTCTCACAGCCCAGAAGCAGCTGCTAATGAGACCAGCTCAAGTGTCTTTACTTTGTCTAGAAACACCACTGAGAAAACAATGTTCAGTAGTATTCCTATTGTTTTGATAAGTTCCTGACAAAATTACAGAGGGAGATTAATATGTTTCCCACTGATGTGTGGAAATTGATTTTGAAGGAAGTCTAGTGATAAATGAAGAGATTATTTTCTTCCCAAAATTCTGACTCAGGACTGTCTCTGGGTGTCATGGAAAGTGGGAGTTTCACTATAGCTGCCTTATTCTTCCTTTGGTTTCAGCGTGAATTCTGTAATGGCAAATGTCATTCACATTTGTAGAGCATAGATATCTGGGATCAAATTTTGATTCATCTGCTGCTAATCTTTTTGGGGTTGTCTGAGGTTCTAGAACACTTTTAACAGTAGATTATAATTTTTTTAATATATATATGTTTCTACTGTTGCTATATGATGTCTGTATTGGGTATCAATAACATCTGGAGCATATAGCAAGTAAAATTTTCAAACTTGCTTCCTTGGTAGCACATTTCTTGTCTGCTTCAATGAAAATGATGGAAATTTGTTGCAAGTACTTACTTGAAAACTGGATAGTTATTAGTGACTTCTCTATTAGACTAGGACTGGAAGTCTTTAATAGAAGAAATTAAGAATCATCTTACTTTACCAATAATTGTTCTAAAATTGTCTAAAAGACTATTGATATGATTTAATATGGCATTTCCTAATACATTCTGCAGAAACACATCCTTCATTTAATTGTTTTACCTGGTAAATGCAGAGAATGACATTTTCTTTTTAACTCTCCTAAATTGAAATCTTTTCTCTTGAATCAACTTTCTGGCAAGTTTTCCATGAATAGGGATTCCTCTAGGCTGAGTACATGTGAATTCACATACTGAGTATGCACTCAGGCATTGAGTATGAATTATGCTCAGTAATCAGCAGAAACAAACATTGTCTCTTGATCTTTATTTCATATTTTACCTTTGATTGCTTAAGCATTTTGGATGGACTCTCTGTGACCTTATGTCCTGGTCTGAGCAGTAGCAGTAATTTTTCTCCTTCTTGGTAGCTGGTGCAGTGCTGTGTTTTGACTTTTGGGCTGAGAACAGTTGCTGATAGCAAGCATGGTTTTTTTTTACTGCTCAAATGTTTGGTTTGTCCAAGGCCTTTTCTGAGCTCATGCTCTGCCAGGGAAAAGGGGAAGCTGGGAGGAAGGAGAGACAGGACACCTGACCCAGGCTAGCCAAAGAGGTATTCCGTACCATAGCATGTCATACCCAGGATGTAACCGGGAGAAACCCGGAAGGGCTGGAGCTCAGGGGGGATGGAGGAGGTATCGGTTGGTGCTTGGTCAGGCAGGGTGGGGTGAGTTATGGGTCGGTGGCTGGTGAGGTGTTGTATTCTCTTCACTTGTTATTGGCTTTATCATTATTATTTGTAGTAGTAGTAGCAGTAGTGATTTGTTTTATACCTTAGCTATTAAACTGTGCTTATCTCAATCCGTGGGGGCTACATTCTTTGGATTCTCTTTCCTAACTCTCCGGGAGTTGGGGGAGAAAGGGGGGGAGTGAGTGAGAGAACTGTGCGGATTTGGTTTAAACCACGACGCCTTATTCGTAAGAGGAGGTTAATCCTGACCAAGTGCTACTGGAGCACTGTGCTGTGGTTGCTGATTCTGCTCAATAGTTAAAGCAGTGGGAAATAGGGGATGAGAAAATCTTATTTTCCTTAAGTGAAAGGGTGTATAGTGATGAAAATTACAGCTTTTTTTCTTTCAGAGTATATTCAACTTTCCAGATGCTCCTAGTAAAGCCCCCCCCCCCCCCTTTTTTTTGTTCAAACTTATTAAAAAGAAAATCCTTTGTGAAATTCAGTTCCTGGTATCAGGCAATTTTTTTTTGCCGAGTAATGAAGATAGTGTTAAAATCTCCTTGTCAAGTTATGGCAATACTTTACGTAAGCTTTAAAACATTTCTTTATTATTTCGCTAGCCATAATTCTTCATGAACCAAAGTCTCTTTTCTGTGTTCTGTAAAAATCTCAGAAAAATTATCTTCATGTCTTTTTCCAGGTAGGGCGAAGTTTACACCAAAACAACCCAAAGCTACTTTGGAAGGGTACTGAACAGGGGAAGATGTGCAAAAATGCTTTGTATATGTCTAGGAGATTTGAGACTGAGGTTTTATGCCTCAAACACGATTAATTGCTTAGTACATATATTCTTTTTTTTTATACCATGTGTGAATTTTGTGTTAAAATCAACTTTAAGTGTATTTATTTCTTTATAATAGCAAAATATTTTTTTATTTAGTTTAAATTGTTTTATTTTGCTTACTTTCAGGGTAGTGTATGTCACACAAACTTTTGGAATATAAGCCATAACTCCATTTCAACTGAAATTTTATCGGACGTAAAAAGTAATATTTTGTAACTTTCCCTTTTCATTTGTGTGGAGTCACATTCCTGTTATGCATATCTACCTAGTATTTGCAGCTGGAAACAGATTCTGCTTTGTTAACAATATGTTGATTCCAAATTGGTTGGAAATCTCTTCATGAAAAGGAAAAGAAAAATAAAGGCTGTAATTTTTAGAATTACAAGAAAAATAATCAACTGAATAACCAATTGTGTAATTGCAACAGAAAAAAAGAAGTGGATTATTAAAAAAGAAACTCTTTAGAAGTATCAAAAAAATAGACTCTTTTAGACAAAATATTTGTGTGGGCACTCTAATCCTTCACTAATGAAAGAATTGGCTTATATTTTGGAAATGGTTGGTAGAGCAAAATGCAAACAGAAGAATTAAAAGATATGGTGTTAAAGCTTGAACAGTGATATCCTTGTGCTAACCCAATGTCTAAAAATGATACTATTAATAAATAGCTTGACTGCATGAATTCCAAGGATGTTAATTACAAATCTATTTTCTATTGGCTCCTTTCCTATAAACAGAAGGGGGTTAGAGCAGAGGAATTTTGTGTGCTGAATTAAAATCTGAAGCTGTTTATATTTCAGAGGCAATATTTCCCCAAAGGGTTTTCATTTTGCTATTTTTAGTTGCTTGCAGTTCATTTCAGGAGATAGACATTAAATTACAAAAGCAGTATTATTAGAAATACACCTTCATTTCTTAATTAATGTGCGCTTCAAGCTAGCATCAATGATAACAGTTTTATGAGTTTTTTCTCATGCAACAGAAGTAATTTTAATAGAGGAAGATTAAATCTCGGGCAGGTCGTTTTGCAAAGGAGAAGTTACTTTCAGTAGTTTCCCCTGAAGAACTACAAGATCCATTAGGATGAACTTCTGTTTTGAAAATGCAAACTAGTTTTTTTTTATAGTGATTAAATTAATCAATGTTAAGGGCAAAATGCTGCTTCCAGGTGGATATTTGGAGATTAAATATAATGTAAGACCTTTCAGAGGACAAATATACTTGAATGGCAAGAAGAGCAGGTACTCTTGAGGTTTCTGCAGGGAGAAAGAGCTAGAAATACTAGAAAATTTTATCAGGACATGCTGTATGTCAGCTTTGACATTCTTTCTGTAGTGCGGTCTCTGCTGTCCTCCAGGATATTGGATCACTGTGACCAGAGAGCAGGAACAAGTTTGGTGTTTTCCCATACACCTCAGGAGCAAGATAGAATTTTAAGTGTGGAAATGAGTTTTCTAGAAAAAGATTAAGAAAATATACCGAATCATAGAATCATTGCATGGCTTGGATTGGAAGGCACCTTTAAAGATTATATAGTCCAACCTCCCTTGCGATGAGCAGAGATATCTTCAACTACATCAGCTTGCTTAGAGCCCTGTCCGGCCTGACCTTGAATGTTTCTTGGGATGGGACATCTACAACCTCTATAACTAGATCTAATTTGCTTTACCAAGCATTCCTGAAAAGGGCTAGGGCTCCAGCCAGAGATTCCTTCTTTAATTCTAGTAGTTCAGTTTATCTGGTATAAGAGGTAGGCAGTCTCTAGACTATCAGTTTATAAAATACCTAATTTTATTATCAGAACTCCAAATCATACTGAAAATTAATGTGGTCAACATCATTGCTGGGTATCGGACATCATAACTGAGGTGTGATTAGTATGTATCTGACTTTATCTGATCTTTTTTGTGTATTAATAAATAATAAATGCAGTTTAAATAAACAATAAATGAAGCTTTAATCCACAAAATAGGATCTTAGTGGAACAGTTCTTTTTAAAACAGCTGGCAATAACTTATGGGTTACTATGTCAGTCACTCCCCTGAGAGGAACCATCTTGCTGTTTGCCTAGAAATGTCCAGGGAAATGACCTGCTTGTTTTCTGAGGCGCTTGGTTTTGTTCACATCCACTGCTTCATCCTTGACTGAACCACTTAATGTATTTGAAAAATATGTTAGGGTTAAAGATATTTATTTTGCAGACATTTTCCTACACTTAATACAAGTACCTTGTAGTCACTGAAAAGAATGGACTGCTGAAGTGCTTGGATCATTGAATATGCCATCCGTATGGTGGCACTGGACTTTCAAAATTTCTACCTAGTTGTCTTAACTATTTTGCTTTGTCTTTGAAGATTTATGGAGATAGTCACTGAGAAGATCACGTATTCCTTCGCTATGAGTTTTTCCATTCCTGGTGTTTATGACAGCTCTTAAATTTCACCTAAATACCATCTCTTACACCAATAGATGGAGCTGGAAGCTCATTGCATTTCACCAAAGCCAAATATTTGCATGCCTGTTAAATACAGCCCAATTCATAATCAGTCGCATATGCTCTGTGCCAATGCACAATTAAAGGTAAAAGGTATTTCATGGCAAAATGAGGACCATAAAGAAACTGTCACTCATATGGGTTAATGAATCACACAGGAAAAGCTAAAGTGTGGGAGAGAGTCTCTGGGGGCAAACATCGTGTTAATTAGAAAATTGAGCTATGACCTGAGGGTGAAAACACTAAATTCTTATTTTCTCAGGCTTGTCTTTTGTGTGTGTTCTATTTCAGATGGAGGCTATGACTGAATCTTTATAGTGGTCTGTGTTTGATCATAAGGATTCAGAAGAGAAGTATCCATATTAATAAATCTTGCAAATATTTGCGTTTGAAAAATTTCATCTTCCACCTAGGGATGCAACAAACATTTTTTGAGTTTTCCTGTATTACATAGGCATGGAGTTGAACGTCAAAACCCCTTTAACACATGCTCTAACTTTCTGGGTAGTTTCTACTTCTAATGTAGCTCTGTCTGTGGTGAATTAACTGAATTAAAGAAAAGCATAGTGCATGGTCTTTTTGTTACCATCTTTACATGGAATATGGAAAGTTTTTCCTCCAAAACCACCATTTACACAAGCTGCTTGCTGGAGGAAAACTGGTAAAAAATATTCCTCCAGTTGCATTTTAAATGTTTGGAGACTGAAGTAATTTTTTCTTTTTCCCTAGAAAGCTCTTTTCTTGCCTTTAAAGGAAACAGAAATGTTGGAAAATTCCAAGGCTTTTTATGTTGTGACTTTGATACATTGTCAAAAAGTGAGAGAAAGAGGCCAGTGAAGACTCCTGCCTCCAGTAAGAGGAAAGGTTTCCTCATCAAACTCCTGACATTTAATTAGAGTGATTTTCTGCCAGAGGAACCAAAGAACCCACAAAGTGGTCAACTATGGTCAGAAACAGTGGGTTGTGACTGGGAGCCCTTCTCGTCTCCTGGCCTCAAAGTAAAAAGGCCTGATTGATGGCGGGGGCTGAAAAAAAACCCCTTTACATGGGGTTTGGTTGAAAAGGGACTCTCTAAGCACAATGAAATGGGAAATTACTGTTCTTTCTAGGGGCTGGTTGCAAAGCCCAGCACTGGGGACATAGGTGGGAAAAGATCTTTCAGGGGTTACAGAAAATTTGGGGAACTTCACCATATACAGACTGTGCCATTTCTGTCCCAAGAAAAGCTTGGCAACATGAGGCTGAGATCCATCACAATCCCAACACAAGACACAAATATTGTAGGAAGTGTGGTGGGGCCTTACCCCCATTTGTATTATCTAGTACAAGACCAATTTTAATTTGATCTACAGACAACAAAACATGGTTTGAAGGAGTCCTTCACTTTCATGCATTTTAATGGCTTGGACCAAAACTTTTAATAGGACTGCTTTCTGGACTAGAAGTCTTGGAGGGATGCCACATCTTCACTTCCTACAGGAGAAAAGTGAAGACGATGAAGGTTTCACACAGTGATGAAATTCTTGTGGAAAAGTACTTTTTTTTTTTTTTTTGTCGCAGTGAAAGGCAAATTGTATTTCCCAAGCTGAATTATAAACTGCTCTAGCAAATTAATGTTGCCATTTTCACCCCTTTAAATTCAAGGTTTAAAATTTTTTAATGTTAAACATAAAATTTTTTCAGCCAGCTTGTGAGGCCACGCACATAGCCTGCAATCCAGATGTTACTAGCTATGAATGATATATAGGTATTAAATACCAAGGAAAGCTGTTTTCTTTTTCAAGTTATGCTAGAAAATTTGCTTCTCATGTATCTTTTTAAAGTCATCATATCACAAAGGCTTCATTTGTCTTTGTTACAAGTTGCAGGCTTCACTAAGGTGGCTGGGTTGAGCAGAATGCCACAGGAGACTCAGACGACTGCTATGACTACTAATGTGAGATGGAAATCCATAGCTTTAAGGAAGGTTTTGTGAGTTACAGAAACATGGTTCTTCTGCATAGAACTAAGCTTCTATTTTAGTGAGCTTTCTGACATCTCATGTGGATACACAGTCCCACACTGTATAGTGCTGAAGAGTACTCAGTGACCTTTTTTGAGGGAAACTATAAACACTAGTTTTGGCTGGCTGGGTGGGCTGTATTTCAAGGGTGGCATGCCAGACTTTATTTTTCCTTTCTCAAATTAGAAGCTATGCATGCTGCTGGAAACTCAGCAGAGACAGGGAGATGCTTCATCCTGAACAGGTAAGATGTTTCTAGGTGCTTCATGGGTAGCACCATGCTTCAGAGCAGGACAGCCCTGCTTCTTGCAGATCCTATATCAAGATAAAACCCACACTGCTCCTGAGTTTAACCCAGCTCTGCCATGTGATGCTGACAACGTGCCTTCAGTCTATTTTTGGTAGTCTGTTCTGGGGATGCTGGCTCTACTCTGGTGGTTGGTGAGCAGGTATGTGCATGCCTGTGAGAAGCCTAGTGCTTGGATGTGGACTGAATGACTTTGAAAAGAGACTTTCACTTCTCAGACTTTATGCAGTGATTCTATCTGTGTAAGTGGATTTGCCTGAAGGACTTGCTGAGATGTGTGCAAGCGATGCATCCCAACTAGGAAATAAAGGGTTTTTTAATTTTCAACGAGGAAAGAAAGAAAGGGCATTAAAATAGCAATACAACTAAACCAGTGTTGACATGGCTGTACGCAATCAAGTGCTGTGCATGCCTGAAGTGTCTCCATTCTTGATGGGAACCAGCCACAAGCTGCTTTTCAAGCAGGAGGTGTCTGCATTGATGATCAGCTGCACACGGCCCTTGTATGGCTGGTGGGAGTACATGTTCAACAGGAAATCATCCTGCATATGCTGTTTTAGCTTCAGTTCTTAAAGCTTTCTTAAAGACTTAGGCAAGATGAGTTGCATAACAAGGAAGTTTACTTTCAACTCACGCTAGCTTTCCCTCTGGACTTTCTTACTTTATGTAAGAGATTGTTTATTTTGCCTCAACTTCAGTGTGATTCAGGAGAGGTGTTCTCGTTTAACAAAATGTGGGAAAGCTTTAAGAAAAAGGCTTCCTGCCTTCCTAGGAAATGGATACCAGATTCTGCAACTGTAATACTCAAATATATGTAATTTATAATTTTTTTGCTCATATCAGAGACAGAAATACTCTATTCATAGTTGTTCAGGAACAGTGAAATCAAGGAGCTCTGCACCCCTTCAATGTACAGAACAATATAAAGCATAAAGAAATAGGGAAGAAAGGTGGGCAAGAAGCCAAGAGCTTATTTTGAGCAAGGAGGGAAAACAGAGAAACGACTAACTGTGTCTCCAAATAGAAAACGTTCATATGTGCCTTCCTGTTTATTTGGGAACATGAACAGTTGTGCAGGGAGGAGAGAGCTGGAGTCTGAGGCACATATACCTCCTATGCATTCCTATGAGACACATGGGTCCTTGTTCATCCATGTTTATCACCTGGCTGGACCTCCAGCATCTGGAGCTGGTCCTTGAAATCTGTTTTACCATGTTGCATAGGCACAGGAGGAGCAAATGCAGAATTAGGTCATGGTAGCAACAAGTTCACTCTTTTGCTATAGGCTCTTGACTAATCATCTAGAAACAGGGATTTCTGAAACTTCCTATTCTGTTCCAGAGCTAGTTTTCTTGATTTAATGAATGAGTATGCAGGCTAAACTGGGGAAAGGTATCAGATGAGGTGGTTCAAGAGCTGGTATGACCCAAGTGAGAGAAAGACAGAGGATGAGGTGGAGAAGATAGTTGCTGAAGTGTGGAAGAGAAGGGAGAAGAGAGGGCAGGTAGAATATTGAAGCCAGAATTAATGGTGTCTGTGGAAAAATGCACCTTCCCAAGAAGTGTGGTGCTACCTCTGTAGCACAGTCTCTATTTAAAACCTTGTGAGGCTTGTATAGTTTGAGGCATTTCTTTTCCTAAAATGTTGTCCTGACAACTTATCTTCTGTGGCCACTATATAAAAAGGGAGATATATTTTCATGTGATTTCTAGGAAACTGGGTTTTTGACATCCTGAAGTTTCTGTCTTCTTTGATCAGTTTCTTCTACTTGGTAGAGTGTGAATGGTTGTCCAGAGAAGTTAAAGAAAAATAAAGCTGAAAACTTCTCATCTCATTATCAGCCTTTTCAGGTTAATGGTTAATGCATGGCAGCTGCTAGTTCCTTTGCTTGCTGTGGTCCTCCAGGATGTCTGTGTCCTTCAGGCAACCTAACTGGCAAAAACAGGATGGGTGGAATACGACAAACTCCAAGGGATTTATTCAGTCTAAGCCTCAACTGCTAGGGGCAGTAGGCTGTTTTGAATGCACAATTTTCCTGCTAAGAATGATACAATGATATTGATTTTTTTTTTCATTACCAGCTCTGAATTCTGTAATGTGGGCTATTCGCATCCTGGGGCAGAGCTGGAGATGACAAAACATCTTCTCAATCATCTACTCGGACTCCAGCCTGTGGTTTGAGGGAAATGCCATTGCCCCATGCAGAGAAACCCATGTGCACCCAGCCCAGAGAGACCATGGCGTGCATGGCTGTCACACTGATACCCGCCTTTCCAAATAGCATGGTGTGGCCACAGGGATACAGGGAAAAGTACCTTCATAGTGAGATGATGACATGCTGACTACATGGTGTGTGTACAAGTGGTTGCAGACCGCATGGTGTGGAAAGGCACAGCATTTGAAGTGGAGTTCTTATTTTGTGTGTTGAATTTCCAGTTTTATCTACCCCCTGAGGCCACGAGGTCCTTAGGCTGGTATTTAGACCATCTCAATCTAGAAAATAACTACTGAGAAGGATTTCTTTTTTCTCGTGGATACCTTCTCTCACTTTCCTGCCTCTGTTTCACTCATGTTCCCAAAAAGTACATCCTTTGCATGTGATTTATATCTCCCTGACAAATAATTGCATATTACAATTTCCAAATTTCAGCAGGGTAGCAGGCAAAAGAGGAAGAAATTGGATGGATTTAAACTGCAAACTTCACACAAAACATGATCTGAAAACAGTCTTCCTGATGACCTTATTTGCATTTTCACAGGCTTTTCTTTGTTACTGGGGCACTGAAGGGGGATGTCATGAGAAACACTTGACTGAGATTATGTTTGTCCAGTGTAACATAGGAAACGTTGAAACCTTTCAGGGGATGGGTATTTTTCAAAAGATTTCCTGGTTGTTTCAGATTGACCAGGAAGAACTGTGTAGGAATGGAGAAGCCCTAGAAATGGGTCAAAAGAGGGCAATGCATAATATTTCTTTGATACATGGAAGAAAGTGAAGAAACTGATACGTGTGCTGGTTTCCACAAACCTGTGTCACACCTCTGCCATCCCTCTCCAGAAAAGAGCCATTTATAAATGAAATGTGATGACAGATGCCTTTTTTTTTTTCCTTCCTAGTATTTCAGGCAAGTGTCAGAAACATAAAAGCGTACCTGTGACATCTATTTATATCCCCTGAAGTCTGACATTTTCATTGTGCTGTACATGCAAACAGCTGCATCTACCTGCCCATCTGGTCCAAGAGGCCTAAAAAATCTAGAGAGCCACAGGGAACCCAGACTTCAGTGTAAGAAATGCAATTACAAGTGTTAGTGGCCTTGCAAATCTCTGCAAACTGTCTTGAAACATATCCTGTGCTAGACTGGGTTGCCCATCCTTCCTTTCTTAATGCTTGTAAACCATACCTCTTGTTCCCTGATAGACTCACACTATCTGTTTGGGAAAAAAACTTAAAATCAAGTAATAAGATAGATAAATAAGATCCCCCTTCCACCCCCAGTGTTGTGCTGACTTCACAGTCTTGGCAGCCCGTAACAGCAGTGGGTTGCTGAAGGGACACGTACATCAGCCAGGATGTCCGCTGCACAACCTTGTCCCGCTCTGAGGCATTGTCAGAAGTATCTGTCTGCAGCTGCTGTGCACTGGCGGACCTGCAGTAACGTTCTTGTCAGACATGCTTGGACAGTGGTGCTGTGGAGCTCTGAAGTTTAATTATAGCCTCTGATGCTAACCCTGCCTTCCCACAGCTTTCTGGCAGGGCTTGTGTCCCAGTCAGGGACGTGGTCAGTGGAGGGAGAGAGGCCACTGAAAGAGGCGGATATGTGGGAAGGAAGACTCCTGTGATCAGAGTTTCTTCCTGGAACTTCCCTCTTCCCTGTGCCCCACCAGCCCTATCCCTCTGATTGTGCTTGCTGGTGAGGCTAAAGAGGCAGAGCTGGCACTTGCCAACCTTGGCACAGAGCATTACAGGGAAGGGTATGGGGCAGCCATAGCAAACTGTCAGGGTACACCTGCCAGCAGGGCAATGCTAAGGCTGCTAACAATCCCACCTCAAAACCCAGCTAAGTTATTACTAAATATTGTTTGTTAAAAGCTGCCTTGATTATTTTTTCTCTTTCTTTGTCTTTCTCTTTCTTTGTCTTTCTTTCTTTTTCTTTTTCTTTCTTCCTTCCTTCCTTCCTTCCTTCCATCCTTCCTTCCTTCCTTCCTTCCTTCCTTCCTTCCTTCCTTCCTTCCTTCCTTCCTTCCTTCCTCCTTCCTTCCTTCCTTCCTTCCTTCCTTCCTTCCTTCCTTCCTTCCTTCCTTCCTTCCTTCCTTCCTTCCTTCCTTCCTTCCTTCCTTCCTTCCTTCCTTCCTCCTTCCTTCCTCCCTCCTTCCTTCCTTCCTTCCTTCCTTCCTTCCTTCCTTCCTTCCTTCCTTCCTTCCTTCCTTCCTTCCTTCCTTCCTTCCTTCCTTCCTTCCTTCCTTCCTTCCTTCCTTCCTTCCTTCCTTCCTTCCTTCCTTCCTTCCTTCCTTCCTTCCTTCCTTCCTTCCTTCCTTCCTTCCTTCCTTCCTTCCTTCCTTCCTTCCTTCCTTCCTTCCTTCCTTCCTTCCTTCCTTCCTTCCTTCCTTCCTTCCTTCCTTCCTTCCTTCCTTCCTTCCTTCCTTCCTTCCTTCCTTCCTTCCTTCCTTCCTTCCTTCCTTCCTTCCTTCCTTCCTTCCTTCCTTCCTTCCTTCCTTCCTTCCTTCCTTCCTTCCTTCCTTCCTTCCTTCCTTCCTTCCTTCCTTCCTTCCTTCCTTCCTTCCTTCCTTCCTTCCTTCCTTCCTTCCTTCCTTCCTTCCTTCCTTCCTTCCTTCCTTCCTTCCTTCCTTCCTTCCTTCCTTCCTTCCTTCCTTCCTTCCTTCCTTCCTTCCTTCCTTCCTTCCTTCCTTCCTTCCTTCCTTCCTTCCTTCCTTCCTTCCTTCCTTCCTTCCTTCCTTCCTTCCTTCCTTCCTTCCTTCCTTCCTTCCTTCCTTCCTTCCTTCCTTCCTTCCTTCCTTCCTTCCTTCCTTCCTTCCTTCCTTCCTTCCTTCCTTCCTTCCTTCCTTCCTTCCTTCCTTCCTTCCTTCCTTCCTTCCTTCCTTCCTTCCTTCCTTCCTTCCTTCCTTCCTTCCTTCCTTCCTTCCTTCCTTCCTTCCTTCCTTCCTTCCTTCCTTCCTTCCTTCCTTCCTTCCTTCCTTCCTTCCTTCCTTCCTTCCTTCCTTCCTTCCTTCCTTCCTTCCTTCCTTCCTTCCTTCCTTCCTTCCTTCCTTCCTTCCTTTGTTTTTTCCTGGCAAATTACATATTTTTTACATTTTTGCTCTGGGGAAAACATTTTTAAAGGAGAAAAAAACAATTCTAGGTAACTCTCATGTAAAACTGAAGAGGTTCAATTACTTCATTCTTCATATTCTTTTTTTTTTTTCTATACAGTGTGCTGGTGGCAGCAATTAAATTTTATTTTTCTCATTATTTTGATTATGTGTTTTAATACTCTCCTTTTTCATCTAGTTAGGTTTTACTAAGGAAGGCAGCCAATAGGCCAATAGTACAGATTGGAGCATCTTTGCTATGTGTCTTTGGCTGGTATGGTATACCACATACTACTTAGCAAGCATCACTATGGTAAAAATAATAAAATAGTATAACACAAACAACAGCAAAACACATAATTCCTGTATTTAATGTATGTCATTGTTCTGAATTACAAAGAGCAAAACAATGTGTTTTCTCTGAAACTGAAATTTTTAGGAGCTCTGCTAATGGCAGATGAGGCCTGATGGGAACAGCCCCAGTCCCTTTCCCCTTTGGCCTTTAAGTACACCACTGGGTAATGAGTTGGTGAGAGAATTTTTAATTGAGAGTTTCCTTCAAGTGCTTTTCTGTTCCTATGAGTGCTTGTAGACCAGTTAAATGTGCAGTTGCCTCTGCTTGTAAATAGGCTTTGTGCTAAGCACTGACCAACCTCTCAGCCTCATCTAGGTCCACCATGGCCTGCTTGGATCTTGCTTTCAGCTTGTCCTGTTACAAAAGCATTTTTTCTACAGACCAAGTGGCCACTATTTGCTTTGTTGTAGTTTTTGCTCCACTTTGCAGTACAGTGGGGTGTCACTTGGCCATATTTCTTAGCTGACAGCTGGTAGCAGCAAGGGGTTATTCAGTTATCTGGTGATCTCAGCAGAGGAAAGCCAGCACAGGAGGGGAGATGCCGTAAGGGTTAGCATCATTGTGCAGGTTGAACAGTAACTCTGCAGTTTGACTTTCAGAATTTAATTAGGGTGATGAAAAATCGCTTTTATATAAGATGTGTTTCTCTGGGCCACACAAATGGTGCCAAGTTGTAGTGCTTCAGAGTGATGAAGAGTTCAGGAAATGTCGTAACTTGCAGGTGATGGCTGGTAACACAAAATATTCACCTCACCCCAGTGCTGCTCTGTATCTCTGCTAAGAACGAGGAATTTGCAGCACTCACATTCCTTGTAGTATAGAAATTAAGCACCAGCCTTTGGCCTCCAGACCATTGTTTTTACAATTCTCACATCAAGTGCAAAACCCTGTTTTCACGATGACGTGGTAACATCATGTGCAAGGTCAGGTGGAACTATGGTTTAAAACAGATTTAAGTTAAACAAATCTGTTAAATAACTAGACAGAAGTTTCATTTATAACCTCTAGAGACTCATACCAAGTGGAATGGTTTTAATCAGAGCAATATCCTGCTCTGTTCCCTCTAGGATAAGGGTCTGACAAAGCAAAATACAGCTGTTGCAGACCAGCTGCACTTCAGATGGAGGAATTTGAGGGGAAAAAAAAACAAAAATGAATCAAGTTTGTCCAAAACAGCTCTGACTGGGAAGCATGTGTTAGGTTCCCCTTCATTTAACCCGTCCACCCCTGGCAATTAGAACAGTCCACAACTGTTCTGAGCAAATGACTCCTCACTGGAAAAAAACTCCAAGGAATTTTGTGTGGAAAACTGATTTTTTGAATTTTATTTCCTGCATTATATTTCCTCAATGGTGTAATGTCATCCTGGCCTACAGAAAATGCAAAAGCTATTTCCATCCATCCATCCATCCACGTGGCAGTGGGGAGCCACTGGTGTGTAGGTCCCCATGGGATCACGAGGAAGTGTCTGGTGTGGCTCCATGTCAAAATTTGGAAGCCAAGAAGTGAAGAAGTGACTTTTGTTGGCTTACACTGCAAACCTGTGCTAAGGCCAGGAAAGCACTCCTGGCTTTTGAGGTCTTAAGGAGGTTTTGTAGCACAAAATCTTCATGTACTGCTGAACTCTACCCTAGATTCTTGGAAATGCAGTACTGCTATGGAAATCTTCCTGAGAAAGGTTTTCTTCTTAATCATTTCTCAGAACTTGGGCGTGAGAAGTTTTGTCATTGTTCAAGAAATTCATCTTTTTCACAGTAAAGTGCTCAACTTGCTCAAGCTGGAAAAGTTTTTCTTTCTCCCTATTTTGCCAGAGTATTTGTCCACATGTTGGTGAGCATCTGCTTGTGGAGTGCAGTTAAGCAGGCAGAGCTTCACTTCTGGAGAAAAAAATGTGGGCTTTATTTTCAGTGATGTTCAGTTCTCATAAACATCTTCTGAAACCTCCTCAGGAAGTGTTTAAAAAGTGGAATGGACCCTGCACTCCGTGGAGGGACTGTGACTCTGTGCACTTCCAGAGGGGCAAGTGAGATCCAGCCCTGCTCCTTTGCTGTGTGCTGGGGCTGGATGGGGTTTTTTGGAGAGTGCACTGTTTCTCCACAAGCAGCCAGTGGGAGGTGGAAAAGCCTTCCTCTAAGAGGGAAAATGTTCATGGGCAGTGAGGAGCCACTGTGGCTCCAGAAGGACCCTCCAGACCAGAGGATGTGGCAAGTTCATGTGTGAGTAGAACAGAAAACTATTTTTTAACAACATGCAATTACCAGCAACTGAAAGGTGCATTTGATTCCCTTGTGACATAAAGGCAGAGAGAGGGAGGTTCATATCCCTGCTCCATATCAAAAGGAAGAATCACCTCCCAGCAACCCAGTGGAGCATCTCAACTGGGAGATGCCCACGGTTGTGGCCGCATTGTCTTTTTGGGGTGCAGCTACATCAGCACACATGCAAACAGAGCTGGACATGCACATGTACACATGTAGGCACATTCATGAAGAATGTTAAACCCTCATGTTATTTTCATGAAACAAAATCCCTATTTGAGGGGCCAGCTTTACTTCTAATCTAGCAGCTATTTCACCAGGGGCAATCCAGAGTCTGTGATGGGTCTCTGAGCTTGCTCTCTTTTGCATGCCTTTCAGCATACAGTTTTGGTTTAGAGTTATGACTGACATCAACTAATTTAGGTGTAGGTTTAATTGTAGGTAATATTTTCCCTTTCCTTTCTGATGTCTAAATAATTCAAATATTGGATCATGGTGTCTTCACAAGACTTTTTTGGCCAGTGTCTTGGCCCTCACGCCTACTATACACAGCTAGCTAACCATATTTTGCTAGCATCCTGTTTATTTTCCTGACTGATTTCCAGGGTCATCGTAATGTTTATCTTGAATTTAGATGAATCTAACAGTGAAGTGAAGAAAAGTAAAATATTCAGTAAATTGCTAAAGAATCATTTGATATTCCAGCTTGCTCCCTCTGCTTCTCATTATGAAGCTAATTTTAATCCATTTTTAATTAATTCAAGTGTTCATCTAAATAAGTCTTCAAATATTTATTCTGCTCAGCCCTGGCTTGCAGCTTTAATGATGTTTTGTTTCCTTAGCTGTTTCAGTAAGCTAAACAAAACCTGGGTTTCAGGGGGTTTATTGCATTTGACTTTAAAAATGAGAGGGAAAAATAGATGCTAAAATACCAAAAAATGAGCAAAAGACTTATAACTGTTTTATGTGCTCAGAAGAGATTTTATTTTCCTGCTGATGTCTTTTTTGCTTGAAATGGATATTTAAGGAAGACAAAGATAGCTATACAGTGGATTCAAGCACAAATACTGTCAGAAAGTGTGAGCGGCCAGTGCACAGCGTATTTTTTAGCATGGTGTTTGGAAGTATCTTTTCATTTTGTGACTGTCTGAGCTTTGTTAGTTAAAATTGAGAAACTGGCCACAAGTTCCATTTCCATTTGTATACGTGAACTCCAGCTGAATCATCAGTTTCTAGAAAATTCCTCTCACACCTGTGACAGTTTAACTTGTGTAAGACTGCTCAACAAATGCAGTGTTCATGAAATAATTCAGAGTCAGACACACACATTCAGCCACATACACAGCTCTGAATAAAACATACACACTGGATGGACAACATCAAGAGCTACAAATAGTTGCAAGAGGATTGAGCTGTACAGAGGTGCTCCTGTACTCAAGGGAAGAATGAGATGATCCACTGCTTGTTTCCAAATACAGGATGCAGCCATCTTTTCTGTTAAAGACAATTTCTTTTGATATTTCAGTAAACCTTTTAAAACAGGCTTTAAATGTGCCTTTACAACACCAGGTGATTTGTAATAAAAATAGAAGTTTTGAGACTGTATCTAGACTCTCTACTGACACTGTTCTTGTTGCTGGTATTCTCTTGGGAGTAGGAAACTGGTCTGGATTCTCCTTTACTTCAAATTCAGTCTCCCCAGACCTGCTCACTCTGCAGAGCACATAAGATACATTAAAACATTGTTAGCATTATAAGCCAAAAGCTGGATGCAGGTGGGAGACAGACCTCTTGAGTAGATCTGGAGCCTTCCTTGTTTGGTTGTGTCTCACAGCAATACCCCACCTATGGACCAGCAATTTTTAGCAAGCTTCTTGATGCTTCAGAGAGTTTTCCTGGGTGAAGGCCAGAGATAGACCAGGAAAGGCAAAAAAAGATGTAAAGGGCAGAGGAGGAAATGGCCAAAGTAATCCAGGGCAGAGGAGGACTTGGCCAAAGTACGCCCTGTGTCAGAGTGTGATTGGAGACACCAACCTCATAGGTGTTGCAAAAGACTAGTAAAATGCCCTTGCTGTCTGGGAGAAAAAGATGACACACAGAGAAAATAAATAATTGGAAAATATTCCTTCTTTGTCTGGGCATAGTAATAGCTGCAGGTGTCTTTTCCAGGACAGCTCAGCATATTATCTTGTTTCATTCATTTCATTCCCATATCTTTGCTATGGCTGGAGCCTTCATCCATCAGGGAGCAGAAGGCATCTCAGATAGGGGTACCAGCCACTTGTAGGGGGTGCAGAGGACTCTGTCAAAGAGGGCATATGGAGAAAATACTCCCTGTCCTTGGGGCTATACAGCATGATGGCAAAAGGCAACTGGCACACAGTACAACAGAAGAAATAGCAAATTCATAGAGAAAGCAATTCAGCCCTGGAGACCATGCAATCCCCATCCTTGGAGATGTCAAAAGCTTCACTGGAAAGGCTCACAGCAAGCTGACCTGGCTTTGATGCTGTGCTCAGAAACATCCTGCTAGGGCTCACCAGCATCTCTTTCTCATTATGGTGTCCCCCAGACCACTAGCCGTGACATTTTAATGTGTGTCACGTCAAGCCTAAATTTGTGGAGAATGGCCTTTATCATCACTTTGAGTATTTCCTCTGAAGAAAGCCACTGTATGCATATAATTTGTTGTGGTTCTCACCTGAACTTCAGACCTCCATTTGTTAAAAGGTTTTTTTTTAAGTACCTGCTTAAACAGGATGATCAGGATGGATGCTGCCAGCCTGGGACACAGGCAGGTGAAGGCTAAAGAGAAGACATGCTCCTATAGTGCTTCAAAGGCAGTTTGACTTTTATGGAACATGAACCTGCTGGTTTGAAGTTTTATGAGCCCATTAGAAGCACAGGGTGAGTTCTGACTAGCTCAGGCTTTTAAGACAAGTCAACCAGTAAAACTGCCTGTGAGACTAAAGCACAGTAAATAATAACATGGCAAAATATATGATTAAGTTTGCTGTTCTCTGTGCTCTTTTTTTAAACATTTCTTAAATGGAAACATTTTGTTTCCTTGAAACTTTGTTTCAACTTAAGTGCAGCTCTTCACCCCTGACTGGTGATTTTTTGTTTTGGTTTTTTTTTTTGTTTGTTTGGTTTTTTTTAATGATTTAAGCATTAACATTGATGTTAAGATTAATAGACAGGCCAAACAAAATTAAAAGTATGTTTGTGGGTGCAGCAAGTGCTTTCCAGAAAAGAAGGATTTTATAGAGTGCTATAATAAGTAACACAGGTGGGATATTAAAGTTAATAAACCTCAGATACTGAGAAGGAAGGAAATACCTGTAAAAGATGATTGTAACAGATAATAAAAATGCTCACAGGTAGTGTGTGTCAGAACACTGGGTCACCTCAGCAGGGGCCTCCTGTACCCTGCCCATGGCCCCAGGGCTCCACTTAAGCTCAGCCCTGGAGCTTCTGTTTGAATTTGCTCCTAGATGTGCCAGTTAGTTGAAATCTGAAAATTCATGTGCTTCTGTGGTAAAGACTGGAGGAGGATTATGGAGTCCTGTTGTGGAGGGGTACATCCTTTGCTCTGGTGGCACTGTCAGACTCCTCTCACTGCTGGCTGATTTCCTGAGTTGTCTCTCAAAGTGGCTTCTTGGTTGACTCCTCATGCTGTGTTAGGTGGATAGGGCCTTTTCTGTTTGGGGTGCTCAGGGTGTTTTGGCTGAGTGAACCTAAGAACATTTGGTGATGAGGATGTTGGCAAGAATGAGCAAAGCCTGGAGAACTTTGATCACCAAAAAAAAAAACAAAAAAGGAAAAATGGATTAGTTTACATCCTGCTTTTAAGGTTTTTTGAGCCAAGAATTTTTTCAATGGAAATGGAGTATCCTGAGTCCTGTAACTATAGTCCTGCTTTTCTAAGCTGCATTTTATGGACTTTGTTCTTTAGGCTTAGTTTTAAGTTATGTTTTATGGAGGACAGGCTTCTGGAGTCTGTAAAAAAAAAGGACATCTAGTCTGAAAAAGCCTCTTGCAGGGATTAAGGGAACAAGCTAAGGATTTCTTCCTGACCACAAGCAATAGAGCAAGAAGTTGCTGTTTTAATTTCCGATAGAAAACTTCAGTGTGTTTCTCTGATGAAAGCAAAGCATGGGTCTAAGAGTATGGTATCTCCACTGGTTTTAAGAATAGATTGGAACAGCATCTGCCAAATTATTTAGGTCAAATTGATCATGGCTTGGGGCAGTGGGAGGGACCATGTTGAGCCTTCTTGGAGCTCAGCATCACTTAGGAAATAAGCACTGCTCCCTTTCCTTATACATATGATTCCTCACTTCCAACAAGGGTAGCTCTGGCCAGCTCCTTGTTCTCCTCCACGCATAAAATTTTTGGGTTCTGTGCTGGTATTTGTGTTTCATCTGTGCTCGCTTCTCCTGAGAAACTGTTTTATTACCAGCCCTGGGGTCTATGATAGGAAATTTCCCTATGATTATGGTTGTAACAGAATAAAACCGCTGGCTTCTAAATGCTGTTCCACTTTTTTAGCTCAAAGTATACAATGACTTTTTTAAACACGTCAGCCAAATCATGAGAATTCCTCATGTCTGCGGTTGTGACCAGGAGGGGCTATGTCAGAATGTTTGAATGTTTGAAGCCTGAAGAGGCCATGGTGTGAAGTTATTGCCAGTTGGTGGACCATAGTCAACTGCAGGCATTAATACTATTACAGCAGTCCAGTGGTATGTATACTCAGGACTCACGATGCTGTCAATTTTGGTAGGTTACATCCAGAAACAGGGAAGAGCTTACCATTAACCAGTTCTTCCTAAAACTCTCACAGGAGGTGGAATGAGATCCACCAATCCTCTGTTATGTCAAAGAGGTGGTTTTCTGCCTCTACTTAGCAGGAAAGTTCTGTGCCTGCTCATTTGGGTTCTCAAACCAAGCACATTGATACATAGTATGTTTTTATTTTGTTTGTAGTGGAATGAACTGCTTCCTCTGTTGGAAGTATTTCTAAAATGGGTGAAAAATGGGTGTTTGCTTTTACATTCAGTGCAAGAGAATAGGATGAGTGCTCTTACTGTGTGTGGCAGTTACCCATGAGTATGGGAACCTGCTCAGTTCATCGCCTTTTCAAGACGCTTGTCCTTGCCACAAAATATGTAATAAGAATAAATTCATGTTACGGTAATAAATAGTTAAAACCAAAACCAAACACCATCACCACCCCAACAAACAAACAGTTGTGTTTTGACATGAAGAAAAACCTTCCTTCCTTGCCCTTTAGTTCTGCTGTAAGGAGTCTTTGTGAGAACAGAGAAGGCAGTGAATTTCAGAGCAAGTAGCTTGGGCTCAGAATTTGTGTTGGGGGAATAAAGCAAATATTTGGATGCTCATGTGAGCTTTATAGATCTGAGCACCTTTAACTTAGCAGAAAAGTTCTTCCTTAAGGGAACATTTGTCAAGAGAATGTTGTTATCCCTTTGCCCTTTTTTCCCCCATCTTTTCTTGCTGTGATCATCTGACTGTAAATTTTTATCACACTGTAAGATGCCCAGAGATCGCCAGGAAAGTCCAACATGGCATGTGAATTTAGGGTACATCTATTTGAGTGATGAGGAGGGTGTTATGGGATACCCACTCCTTCATGCACAGTAATATGTGCTGCAGGGGAAACCTGAGGTTTCACTAACTCATTGCTTGTATGGGCAACGTGAGAGCCTTCACACGCAGGGAGGGGGTATGATGTGGTTGTGGGAAAGCAGAGCAGGCAGGCATATCGTACGTGCACTGCTGTCTGTGAAGAAACCCTATGACTGCAACAGCATTGGTCTCATAGGAGAAGCAACTGGGTCTGACAAGTTTTAAACTACAGCTCACTGACGCATATGTGTGTTTGTTTGTTTGTTTGTTTTAATGAGGGAGGTGATAAAACTTGATGCCCTTGGTTCCTCTGGCAGGGGGTGTTTTGGTCGGTGAGTTACTCATGGACCAGGTGATAGGTAAATGAGCAGGAGAAAATTCCTTTTAAACTGGCAGAGAGACTGAACTCTATAAAACTTTCCCGAGAAAATCTGTTTCTCAGTTTCTAAACACATGTTTTTAAGAGGAAAAAAATTGAAAAGGAAAGGGGGTGGGGAAAGCCAGACTAAGCAGCATGTTACTTGGAGCTCAAGGCTGTGAAAAGATGGAGGAAAAGGGAAAAGGAAGAAAAAATACTTTGAAGAAGTACAGAGGGATGTGTCGACATGAATCTGCTTTGGTTTTGACAAGGTTATAATTTGAGCAAACAGCAGAGCTGGGAAAGTTGGAGTAATCGTGAAGGTCAGCAGCGCAGCACCCTCCTGTTACTACTTACTCATTTTGTCAAAGCACACCCAAGAGAAGTTTTCTTCAGATTGCTTCCTCCAAAACAGTTCCAGAACTGAGGTTTTTGGCACTAGATAGTTCCTTTTTTTGGCCATTTGTATCATACTTAATTTTCTTTTATTTCAACCAGAGAGGAAAGCAATGAAAGTGAAATATGATATATCTCTTAGCTGTACTGAGGTTCCCAACACGCATTTTAATGATTCAAGCACTAATAATTAATTTTACACAATTAAGCCATTTCCTCAATTGTTCTGAGCAAAATTAGAGTAAATTTTTGCTGTCTGTTCACGGAAACAATTTCCAGGTTGCCAGCCAGAGTCTTCTATATGCTCAGATAAGAGATCACAGTCAGATTTTGGCTTTCACATACTGAGCGCCTGAGTCAGATGACCTTTCAAAGGCTGATATGCTAAATAGAGACAATAAATTACCAAAATGGGTTTGATCTTTGTGTGGTATTGTGCATTTGCCCTGACTGCACCCTGGGGATGGATGGAAGCAGCTGTGCGCTTACTCTTCAGTACTCGGTGTGATCCATCATGGATTTGATAGGCAGCTCTGGTTCTCAGTGTACTTTGTGTCATGGCCCAGCCTGGATGTTTAACTGTCTGGAGGGAAGCAGCTTCCTAGTGGTACAGGTGCTAACAAATCAAAAATTACTGCTGGATAACTTGGAAGAGAAGGGATAGGTGTGAGCCATGTAAGGAAGAGTTTTAATTCTGGTTTTCTGTATGTGGCTCAGCAGTACTACCCCCACTGTTAAGAATCAGATTTTAATGAGAAAAAATGCCTTCTTATGGTGTCAATGTGCAGGAAGCCTCCATTCAACAGCCCCCACTCTTCTCAGTGGCATTTCTTGCTGTAATTGTTCAACTTGGCAGAGGCTCACAAAGGAATATAAAGAAAGAACTCTGTTGCTGCTTCTCACTGAAGACTTGCTTTCATCTCCTGGGAGGCCTCCTATAAAGTAGTCAGTGGTTTAAATAAATAATAAGCTCTGAGATCTTCTCATTGCCATATTAAATAAATTGCAGTAAAGAAACTCAATTTTACAATGAAGTAAAAGTGAAACCTCAAGTCCCCTCAAGCAACTTGCTGCAGGAGGAGTGCCTGGCTAGGCTGGAGCAGGTCAAAGTGTCCATGAAATTGGGTTAAAACTCAGCCATTCTTTTTTATGAAAACCTTGAGCTCTTTGAAAAAGACATTATTATTAATCAAATACAGACCAGAAAACAATAAAAATTCTTTCTCCCCTGCAAGTAGTTCCTTTTCATTTTGAAGAGGGTGAGATGTTTGCTTAAGTCATGGAGCTTCAAATCTGCAAGGCTCCCTGTGCTGGGTCTGCTTTGAGGGCAGTTCACTGAAATGAACCATTTTCATGAAACAGTTGAGTTCACTAAAAGGGTGTTTTGTTTACTGAGATAGGGAGGAGCTGAACTCATTACTGTTGACTGGGTCAGGGCCTTGGTCTCAAAAATGGTCTGCTCCTCCAGCAATTTTTTTATCAGAGGAAAGTGATGGTGTGTCCTGGGTAATCCAACTGAGGGTTATTATTGGTTTTAGCATGTGTGATAATTGCAGAATTGAATAAATTATATAATTCCTGAAGATCTTACTCTAGAGTCACTAGGATTGTAGGTGTTCCTCGAAACCGAGTTCAGTTTGGTGCGTGCTGGTGTAGAAAAGGGGAATTTGGTATTTGCCTCAGAAATCTTCAGGATGAATAAATCACCAATGGTACATGGCATGTGGCATGAGTGGAATTAAGAGATGATTTTGAACAGATTATTCAGTGATGATGAAATGCTAACATCTGAATATGAGCAAATCTCCTGCAGTAAGAAGGGCAAGATTTCACAGGTTTGGGGTTGAGATAATGGTTGGATAGAATTAATTTATTCTAAATTTAGCCATGTGAAAGAAAATCTTGTCTAAACAAGGCCCGTACCACACACATCTTGAACATCTGTCTCCGAGTGGGATGACTCATCCCCTGAACACATCCGTCTCTTATCTAGTGGCCATAGATGGAGCCTGGCTGACCAAATTGTTTAACTTTTGCACTGATGAAATTAGGTGAGCTGAATCCCACACAATGTATTTACTAACAGTGCATTTCTTCTACATGTTTTAGTATTTTTCAGTGCATATTGAGCACTGCAGCCACTTCTGCTTGCCAGAGAGCTGCTTTGAGTTCTCTGCACAGAGACCTTCTGAGAACTGTGGTGCAGAGCTGCACTTCCCTTACAACTTAAGGCAGACTGTAATAACTAAACTTGGCTCACTGGAACAAAAGTGTCTGTTTTGCCCCAGGGCTTGAACTTCACATCTTTCTCCATACAGAAATCTATCCCACTCTCTGTGGGACTCCTGGCAAGATGTTCAATGTTTTAATTCGAGACTGGTGTTTTCTGCAGCAAGTCTGTGCTTTTTGCCTCTCTGTCCAGAAGACATTTAGGAAAGCAGATGCTTTGAGATGTTTCTGTTTGAAACTGGGGAAGAACAGAAAGAGAGGGACAGTAAGAAAAGTGCATGCCGAATATGTCATTTAGGGACATGCTCAACACGCATCTGGGAAACAGAGATACAGAATTTTCTTCTTTTACATGTAGGCTGAAACACTGCAGTCAGTTGTGGTAAAGCTTAACATCTTGCTGTTTGAGCTCTTCCTCTTTTGCTGGTTGAAGGCTGGCTTTGTAGTGGGTTAAATTAACTCTCTCCATTCCCTACCATTTAAATTGCTTTTTAATCAATTTTCTCTCTCTCAGAAGAAAATACTGTTTGAGGCACAATGCAAACCAAAGTTGCTATGTTTATAGTAGTTTCTAGTGCAGATAAAATATCAGAGATGCTGTTAACCTTTAAAAAGCTTGCTTTACTATAATGCATATTAAAAGGAATATAATATATGGACCTGAATATGACACAGTAAATATAGCTTAACTAAATCTTAACAGAATTAAGATGAAGGATCCTTGATCAGAAACCTTCCTCCTGCCTGGCCCACACCACTGTCCAAGAGCCACAGCCCTTCCCTCCATACCTGCCCATAGTGCTGAGAGGCTGACACCGGGGGCATGGACTCAGTACGCCGTCAGACCTTTGACATATGGTGAGGCTCATCTCTAATTATTTCCTGCTGCTCTGAGAGCATGTTTTCCCCTACCAGTGGCCAGATGAGAGTGCTCTTCCACCAGATTGGGATGATGCTCCTGTGGGATGCTGTAGGGAGCCTGGGAAGTCCCACATGCAGATTATGCCACCAGATCCATCCCATCCTATGTCACTGTGCTCCCAGCACATGGCTTAACAACTGCAGCATCTCCTTGGATGTGTGTGCCTCACATTGGTCTGTGCTCTAGGTGGAGTCTGCAGCATTGGGCTGGGAATAAAAATGAGATGAGTCTTTATGGGGAAAAATATAACACAGTCAGCTACGTTACTTTTGGTGGGGCTACGGGCTTGACGGAAGGTCCTTTTCTGGCCTGGTCAGCTAACAATGACACATGGATTGTCTCATGTGAATCTGCAAATCCTATGTTCCCCTAGTAGCTGGGAAATACAGTGATCTAATTAGCTCTCTTTCGTAAATCTGAACTTTATAATGTTGCTTCAGATTTTATTTATTTAATGGTTGTATTTTTTATTGGGTTTGGAAAGGGTCTCCTGTATAGATCCTGCAAGCTGATCTCTGTTTTCAGATCTCCAATGCGTCTGGACTTGTCCAATCAAAACAGCTTGTTTCTATACCCTCAATCTGCATCACATTGAGGCAGCTTGTTGAAGATTTGTTATTTGTGCTCTTTCAAAGTAGGGTTGGGTGAGTTGTATTTCTAAGTCCTAGTAGCTACACAAATTAAAATCTATTTCTGAATTGACTAAAATCAATTTCATTTGTAACAAGTTGTTTTGCTCTATATTTACATTTAAATACATTTCTTTTGATTAACCCAAACCCACAAATAAAGCAAACTCCATTACTTCTACCTTCAGTTTGTGAGGGGATGGAATTCCCCAAACCCACTGACGCTGAAGCAGAAACTTGGAGTATATCAGTTTGAAATGCTCGAGTGCAATTTCATCTTCCAGATTTCCTCTTCTGTGTATGTCGTTATGATTATACTTAATTTGATGAGCACTGAAAAATAGTTTCCTCTTTCTGGATATTTTGATGAATTTTATTTTTTATTCTTGTTCTCCCTGAACTCGTGTGTAAAGGTTAGGGCCGTCAGGATACTGCAAAATGACAAATGCCAGCTTGACCTCAGATTTTTCTAGAATATGAAGTTAACTTATTTATCTAAAGTAACTAGCTGGACTTATTTAAGGTGGAACTGTGGCAGGGGATGATTTTTTAAAAATACTTTTCCAAACATGTAAAGTAACTGGAAATTTCAAATGTTCCTTTTGCCTGTTTTGGTGTCTGTCTTCCTCCTCTTCCCCCTGATTTAACCCTGTAGTTTAATAGGCAAATACTTTTAGGACAAAGAAAATGCCAGCAATATGGTAGAAAAAGATGTTTCCATTAAAAAAAAAATGGATTTTTCTTTTTGTAACAGGCTGATCCTAGAATCGTTAAGTGTAACAGAAATTTTATAGGAAGTTTTGACATTTTATTTATCTTCCTGATCATAGTCAGTCATGCTAGTCCTACATCATGTGAAAGTACAATTAGTAAACATGTAATTCTCCCTGCTGCATTTTTACTAACACTCTGAAGTTGATTGAGACACCTGAAATAATTGGTACCTATTTTCTATAATTTATTTCCAGAGCATTCTAAAATCACATCAAGAGAAGAATAAGGTCTTCTCCAACCAGATGCGGCGCTGACCAGGCTGAAAATCTTGATATTGATGTTGGCTTTTTGTTAGATCTCCTGGGTTGAAGTTATGCTTGTAGGTTTGAAATGTAAAATCATTCACCATTGCAAAACATTTTTTTTATCTAGGTTACATTAGATTATTGGTCATGTTTGAATTTATTCTGTGTGTTAAATGTATACAGACAAGCTTAACTCTGCTCTGAATTGAATAAGTAAAGCAAGCAGGTAATAAACAAGATTAGGTTCATATTGATTTGCTTCTTTCCCATGACAAATTTGAGGTAATGTTAGTCAAGAGCATTTTATCATCTGCAGAGTTATTTCCCTGTGGTTGTTACTAAAATAAATGATGAACACTGAAGCAGACTTCCCTGTTTCATTTTTCTGAGGACAGGAACATCTTGGTCCTCCGAGAAAGTGAAGTCCCTCTGAGTCAGACATAGTCAGGGACAGATATGATAAGTGTTGCACACAACTTGCTTATCATTAAGAAAAAAGGGTTTTTTTTTGTTTGTTTGTTTACTTAGAGTTTCCCTTAGATTTGTTTAGGCTTTTGAATGTTTTCCTTTGTGTAAGAGTTCTGGGTTATGTTTTATAAGGTTTATATCTTCTGAGAGGAGGGAAAGAGAAACCACTTCCTGCCCAGGTTTATCTTCTTTTTTTATCAGCTGGAAATACAACCTGGGCTTTTACAAGCTGGTTTTTTGGACTCTGCAAATCTGTTTAATACAAATTTCCTGCTGTGGGTCATGCATGTTCCTCCTCTCTGATTTTGATTCTCATTTTGCACAAGGCAGCTGTGGAAACAATCCCTTTTGTACAGCATATAAATATGGAATATGGGGGTATCTTCATAGACAATATGTCCACTTTCAAGGGAAAAAAAAAAAGGAGGAAAAATGAGAAAAATTTTGAAGATTCCTGTTGAAGGAAGAAGGCAGGCATTCATGATGCATCTCAACCAAAGAAATCCATAATGGAGAAGGGAGGTGTGGTGTTAAGCTCCTGACATCCAAAATGATTCAGGAAACGATGTCATTTCTGAGGGACTCATGGCCAAGCAGCTAGGGTTTTGGTATAAACCTGCCCAGTTACCTGCTGTTGGAAGAAGGAGCCACTGGGAATGCCAGTGACAGAAGCCTGTGGTTTTGGGAAAGCTGTTATGGCAATGACTGGAAGGCTAGGAACCATCCTGCTTTCCAGTCTGACCAGTTGGTGTGTCCAGCTCTTGGAAGAGAGCTAGTATTGGTAGTTGAAAGTGATTGGGTGATCTTTTTCCTGTCTGTGACTTTCTAAGACCAGGGAATTCCGAGCTTCTGAAAAAATAGGTTCAGGAAGCTTTGGATTAATTGGGACAATAAAGGCTTGTGACAAGTCAGTATCTGAGTAAGTGTGACTAGTGTTTCATCTCCCAGAGCCGTTTCCTTGCTCTACCCACTCAAAGTACCTTGCTGTTTTGAGGCTTTGCTAAGTTGAGCCACCCTACACACAGCCAGATAAGAGCACTCAGCTGTATGATCATTTGACCTCTCCCCGTTTGCATTTTCAGCATCTAAGAAGTCATTGTCTACATTTTGAGTCACTGCTTAAATCTAGCACAAGTTGAGCAATTTAAGACTAAGGAAGTGCAGTTGGTACAGCCTGACAATCCTGTTTGGATTAACAGGTAGATGATGGATGAATGTCTCAGAAGCCCTGAAGTTTTTCTTCAGTACACAGTACACATGCAGTATATGAATCAAATCACATAATTAGAGAGGTCTTCAGGTTTTCATTGCCCTGACCACTTGTCTATGCCAGCAGTTAGGAAATTCAGTCATCCTACCTGATACTTATTGTATTCTTTTTCAGCATGGCTGGACAATGTCAATATCTGCAAGGACAGCTAATTGGAGTACAGAGGGCGCAGGATATACCACAATGTTCGGGCTTGTGTGACCACTATGCCTGAACGTTTTATCCCCAAACCAACACTCTGAAAGGGAATTCAGGATCTTAAATGCTTGGTCTTGTTCTGTAAAGTTACTGACCATATTAAATTCCGTCTTGAGCAGTTTGGGTCTGCAAATAACTTAACCTTACTGTGCATCTTGGGTTTTTTCCCTATGGCTTTGGAGTCACCAGGATCCATGCCTCCACATCTGAGCTTTAAAATGAAGAGCTGTATTTAAAAGATTAAAACAAAACAAAGCAGATCAAATCAAAACAAAACACCCCACAAAACAAAAAAACCCCACAGAATTATTAAATATCAGCCAGCCCTGTAGAGGTAATAGGCTTAGCTCCAGAAATGCTTGAAGTGAGGGATAACTTCATTCGCAGTTGTTGTGTATAGAAGCACTGATGTAAGGAAGCTTTTTCTCTTCTCTGACAGGGTGAAAATGAATAGTAATAGGCTTGAACACTGAGAGCATCTGCCTGTGAAGCTGAGCCTGTTTCAGATATACAATATTAGATGGAGACAACCCACATTGCTGGTGGTATTGGAAAGTAAAAGACATTAGAAGGTGACTTTCCTCCTCGCCTGCTTCCAGTCCTGGAAGGAATGTAGATGGAATTATTTTGACTGTCAGACTTTTTTTTCTGGTCTAGTCCAGGAGGTGTGAAAATCCATGCAGCATTTGTCATAGATGATTGGCAATGCAATGGTCCTATACAACGGTGGGTATTATGTATTAGCAAATTTCTTTCATGCAAATCCTTTTTTATTTGATTGATTCAAATTTTCTTACTTTAAGTTTGAATTAGGAGCTTGAATACAAACGGATGCAGAAACCCCAAGATCTTTCTTTAGCTTTATAACTTCCATCCCAAACCATCCTAGGTGTCAGCAATGGGGAGCTGTTGTTGGTTGAAATCCACATTTGGCTGTAAACTTTTGAGTCAAATGCTTCCCTAATGTGCTTAATACATTGCCACTTGCTGATATGCATGCATATGTATTTATGTGTGGTCTAAACTTAGACTGGAGAGAAAAGTCATACATATTAGAAAACACAGTAAGCGAACATCTTCTCTACAATAAAAATATTCAGATTCAACATACATAGTTAGTTTTGAAAAGTTCTCAATCTAGCTTTTAGTCTGAACTTTACCAGAAAGGTAGCAACCTAGACAAGTAGTCATCACTGTGGTTTTCTTATATTTATTAATCATTTTCTTTACACTCCTTATTTTCAATTGCACGTTGACAGCAGGATAATTCACATTTTGCTTGAGAAAAACAACTTTTATATCAGTGAAGACTGGTACTGGAAAGGCAGAATGACAGGGGTGGACCCAGACACAGAGAAACCTGGGTGCCCTGCCTGTGTGCCAAAGCAGGAGAGATGGAAACGGAAGGCTGGTATGGTCCCTATTTGAAAGGAGACTAAGAAAAAACCTCCTCTTGGGACTGAAGCTTAGACAGATAATGCACATTTGCCCCTGGGACCCTGCAGTGTAACTTCTGTTGTAGAGTTCAGTCTCAGTGGATGTTTTAGAAGATGTTTCCTGTCAAATAAAAATTAGGTAAATTGCGCCAGTTCCCAACAATTGTCCTCTGCTTGCTAATAGTGGTTTTTCTCTTCTTGGCAACTAAGATATATCTGCTTCTCCACACTGTATTTACAGTAAAATTCTGGGAGTATTGGGTTAAAGTCGAGGACTAAGATATCAATGTCTTATAAGAAGTTTTGTTGTGAGTCACTCATGAGAATTTTTTTCCTATGAAAAATGTTTGCAATTTGGGAATAAAAGGTTAAGCTTTATGTCTGCAGCGAGGACTGTTCCTACTATTCTCGTACAAGGAGATGAGCAGATGCCATTTGGACTCTACTGTTCCTACTGGAAGAGAAAGGGTTTCAGCACTTCTCTTCTTGATGATTTCTCAACTGAAGCAATGAAAAAGGCTACATGTTGACTGAGTCACAAAAAGCACCACTTCAGCTGCATCAGCCTTCAGGAGGCAATTCTGCAAAGCATGGAAAGTTTCCACAAAATGTACCTGGGGTCTCAGCATGATGGCTTCCACTGGCTGCTGCTAGTCTGTACGATGACTGTCTTGGTGACAAACTTAGTAGTGCTAAAGGTATCCAACTTGCTGACAAGCACCTGCCTTCCTCCTTCAGACATGCTTTCTCTTGGTGATCTCTCAGGCACAAGATGAAAGAGCTTTCTGGGAAAAGATCACACACCGAAAAACCTTTGTAAAGTGGCTTGGTGTTCACCTTTCATGGAAATATATGATGATTCCAACTTTGATGGTCCCGTGAAAGGCTGATCTGAGGATCTGTGTCAAAACCAGCCTGTTCAGCTGGGTCTCCCAATGCATGATGCTAGTTAGTCTGTGGCTTTTTCAAACAGGATCAGTCCACGATGCCCTCTCAGAAGCTTCTTTGTTTCTTAGAGAAGGATGCTTTTTTTGAGTATGTCTACAGTATAGATCCATAGATCACACAGTAGCCTTATTAAGTGACTGATTATAATGCCTGTGCTGCTCCCAGTGCCTTGCCTTTGCTCACTGTCCCTTGATGGTTCTTTCTGGCCAGTAAAGCTTGACAGCCATCATGTGCTTTCCCCGCTCCTGCCCCATATCCGCCCCGACAGCAGATTAAAGGGTGAATGAAAGCAGCCGTTTCCTCTCCTGAATGGGAGTAAGAAAGGCTTGCAAAACCCAGATGTCCCCAGAAAATGTCCCGATGAGCGTGTAGGCATGTAGCAGTGCTTTGCATAGCAGAGTAACAGTGCATTGGCAGTGCATGCATGATTCAGGCATCTTGCATCAGCCCCTCAGCTGGATAAAAAGATCCCTTTCTGCCTGTAGGTCAAAGAAATTTGGGGGTTCCCCTTTTTCTAGTCACTGCTCGTATGTGGTCAGTGTGTCCAGGAACTGTTTATGGTTTTTATGTTTATTAAATAAAAAATTGTTACTTTTAACTCCTGCTTGATGAGAGCAGACATGAATAGACATTCAGCTGTGCTAAAATCCTGCTAAAATCTGAATTACCCAGTTAATTTCAGGAAGCTTTTGCCTGCATGTTGTTCACTGTCCTGCAGTCCCAGATACAGAGAGCAGTCAGGTATTTGCTATTACTTCCCATACCTTGCTAAATGGAGAGAATAAGTTTACTCTGTATAATGGCAAACTATGGTATGTAATATATGGATTGCGTTGGGAATCTTTAAAGTCTGTATCAGGGGTACCCCATCCTCTGAATGGAAATCACTGAACAGTGACAGAACCAGCATTACTGGTTGGCTCTTTTATTTTCAGATTCACAGCAGAGTATATTTAAAAGATGATCCTAACTTGCTTTAAGAAAAGGCAAAGATTTTAATAATGAAACATTCTATTGTTATTCTTTCTATATAATGTATTAGGAAAATTGAAGTAACACAGCCCTGGTCAAACATTAATTTATTTGATTGTTAAGCACCAGCAAACACAGAGGTACAAAAATTGCTGAAAATGTCCAAATAACTTGCATCACTCTCTGCTATCTGCTCTGGTTAAGAACAGAGATAGTGGGAATGGTTTATTGCACTTTTACTTATGTGTAGAACTTGCCGTACAAGTTCAGCTTCTAATGATATGAATAACTTGATTGAAATACAGGTATTAGGGAAAGATAGCCTTTAATGTCTCCTGTCTCGCCTCTGGAAACAAACTCATCCACTAACTTTACTGAATAATATAAAAGATCTATTAAAAGATTTGTGTTTTGTGAAACACTTCTATGTATCTTATCAAAAACTCTGAAAAGCAAAGTGCAATTGCAGGGTTCAGAACACCGTGTTCATCAACAAGAAAATACTTCTAGTATTTCATTAGAAAGGATCTGAGAGGAAAGGCAGAGAGAGGGATATGATGCAAACCAGCATAATTAACTATTCTATGATTCTATGATTAAATATCTCGTTCTCTTGAGTAACTTGAGCTCGATAACAAACTCATGCAGGCTTAATATGACTGCTTGTGGGCCCCAGTGGGGCTGGAATCAGGTTTCATCAAGTTCTGCAGATATAGTCTGTCTGTTTTAAACTTGTGATCTTGATCGAGAAAGCTTTGCAAAACAAAACAAAAACCAAACAAACAAACATACAAAAAAAAACCAAACCCACAACAGAATGCTAAGATTTCTGTGCCTCAGTGATACTTTAGGGTGTAGTGTGGGCACCTGGTTTCAAATTCTGTTTGCAGCAGGTCATGGAGTTCTGTTAGAGCAAACACTTATTTCAGCTCATGCTCCCCTTATAAGAACAGTGCATCGTTTTGCCAAAGCTTGCTTGTTGTTGCTATTTTCCTCTTTTCCTCCACACCACAAAACACCTGACCAGGCCTGTGCTATCTGCCATGTTCCTGTCTGAAATTTGAAGCAGTCCTCTTTGTCCAAATACACGAGGTACCCAGGGGAGCTAAATATACTTCTGTGTGGCACTGGGCAAACTTTACCCTGGGTTCTTGTCTCTGGGCCATACCTTAATGGCCTTGCATTTCCTCTGAGCAAAGATGAGGGCTGACCATCACCACCATGTACGGAAGTTTAAATGCAGCTGAGATGAGGCAGAGAGAACTGCCTCTTTCCCCCTGCTTGTCAGAGCCAACCTGTTGTCTCAGACACTCATAAATGTCACTCTTTGGGATAGGTTTCTTCAGGTTTTTGCTTGTGTTAGAAAAAAATGCCTCTACTGTTGGCTGCTGAGGTGGATCACACACACATAGACACTATCTACATGGACATTGGCTTCAGGAATACAGAGACTGCAATCTCTTCCCTCTCTGGGTGTTGCAATACTGCTGTTGGGAACTTATATACACATGTCAGTTTACAGGTGGCTATGCAGCAAATCTTAATATCTCAAGCACTAAACAAAAATCTTTTTTGTATCCACAGATTTAGCTATTGCAAAGCCAATGTTTATTGCCAAACCATGAGGGCTAAGAGAATAGAACATCCTTGAAATTGTAAGACACGGTGAGAACAGGAAACTCCTAAGCTGTAAAATGCAGCAAATCATAAAATCAAAACAATTAAGCATAGCTACCCTCAGCCAAAGCAAATGTGTTTGTTGTTATATTGACATATCTGATCTTTCTGTGGTGTGTATGCATAAACTTGAGCAGGACTTGTGTGAGCCAGAAGATGCTGTCACTCAGCAGCTCTCCCTTGTTTCAGTGATCATTCTGCATCAGACATGTCATGACTGTCTCTCCTCTGCACTCTTATAGCAGGTAGAGTAAGT
This sequence comes from Melopsittacus undulatus, assembly GCF_012275295.1. NCBI lineage: Eukaryota > Metazoa > Chordata > Aves > Psittaciformes > Psittaculidae > Melopsittacus > Melopsittacus undulatus. The sequence continues at coordinate 27,138,149 of NC_047532.1, read as the reverse complement.
TTGCTATTTGCAATGAAACTGTAAGCCTCACAGTGAGGAGGTATTTAATAACTTTGCAAAATCCCACAGACTCCAACAATGATGTTAAATACTGAGCATTTCCGCATAGGTTTAGGGCTGACTGCTAGCCCTGAGGTGGGTGAAGGATCTTGCACAGGTTTAATCACAGGGTTGCTCGTGAGTGGTCTTCTCTCTGTCAAGGTAAATGGACATTTTCAATGGTCAATGTGGGGCTGCTCTCTCTGCTCTCAGAGACCAGAGGAATTCTTTAGGTTCCAATTTCAGTATTTTTTTTCTCCATGATATTAAAAGACTTCCCCAGGTAACATTCCTGTACAAAGCTAGTTATAACAATGGAAATGAGTGTCACTGTTTGGATCAGAGCTGTCTCCTGCTGCAAAACAGGATCTGACCTTTACACAGCTATTTGTTTTTCTCAATTGTAATGAAAATGGATACACAATTAGCAGAACACTAATAACTGCATGACCAATAGTCATGCACTCAGTATTGCAGCATAGCTTAACACATCTAAACAGTGACTACATTTTGTCATGAGAAAAGTACAGTAAATCGAAGAATACTGGTATTTCATTCACGAAGATGAAAGAATTCGTAGTGCGTAATTCTCTGCTAAGTCACCCATTGTGCAAGCGTGAGGAAACTGTTCATGTGGTCAGCTTGATGATCCTACTAGATCTCATGGATCATATCTCCTGCAGTGAAATATCTTTGCATAAGTGCAGGAAGTCTTAAAAGTTGTGTCAAATATTAGTGACATATTATGTTTGCTGACTGATGTATGTAGAAAGTACTATTTCTATAACATAACATCACAGGGTAAGTGAGGCTGGAAGTGACCTCAAGAGGTCTATGCCCAACCTCCTTCTCAAAGCAGTTCAGCTCTGGGGTCAGACCAGGTTGCCCAGGGCTTGATCCAGCTTCATCTTCAAAACTTCCAAGGACAGAGATGGCAAAAACACCCTTGGGGAACGTGTGCACGGGTGACAAGCTGTACCTTTCTCCTGCCCAGAATGACCACTGAGGGTCAGTTATTCTTGTCCAAATAGCCACTGCAGCATCCATTTCTAAAATAAATTGCTTTGCTGAAAATATTTACTCAGACTGGGGTCATGACATGTTATGGCCCCAAATCCATTGTTATTGCTCTGCTCTTTTAAGTAGATTAAGTAGATTCTTAAGAAACTAAAATTATGTACTAAAAGGTTGTGATATGTTTTTTGTGGTAACATGAAGAATCCCTACCATGATAATTCTAGAGCCAGGTCCTAGTGAATGCACTGATAGCTGGTAGGAAATGTGTTAAAGATGTCAGAATCTGCTTGAGGATGTGGGCTCTGTGCCAGGCAGTAAGACCTATAGGCTGGACTCTTCATTCTTGAACAATATTTTTCTCTTTTGTTCCCTGAGTTTCTTTTCAAGATCAAGTCCTTCTCTGTACAGATCTAGTTTATTTTAAAGAAGCTGAAGATTCAGAGGCCATAACTGCATTACATCATTGCTATTGTCCTATTGCTAAAGTCTTCAAGGAAAATAACTGGCATTAGTTCTTTCTTTCCCCTTGCCCCAGGCAGGATGTATAAGAAAAAGATTCCCTAAGACCATGTAGATGATGAAAGTATTTTTATCTACTCTTTTTTATGGTCGTTTTTATTGTCATCAGTAACTATTCAAAGAATAAACTGAAATCCACCTGTTTTCAATGTCATTTGTGGAATGGTCTTGTATGAAAAATGTTGGTTATGCACAGTATAAACAAAATTGGGGTGATTTACATTAGCTACTGTAACAGGAAGTGTTAGAGTGAAACGCATTGTGACATACCGTGCAATGCCTCAAGGCAATGAAATTAAAGTGAAATTCTTTCTTCTGATTGCAACTTTTTTAATGTTGACATATTGCTTAAACAAATTGGGAAAGAGCTGGTGACGTTTCTGGTCTGTTTGAATGCCTTTTTAGAATGAACTTGGTCACTTGATATATAGTGCACTTGGCTGTGCACTATAAAATTGCACAGCCAAGAATAAGACTGTATTTTATTTAAATTAAAAAGTGGAGTAGCATTTAAGAAAGGGCTGCTGGGCAGCTTTGCTAATATGGGTGTTTTAGAGTCCTTAGGGTGTTGCCCTTGGTAACATGTTATCAGCATACCTGATAATCCATATGTCTCAGAGGTATGGATTTTATGAAGTTGGAAAAAATGTTCAGGTCAACCTGGAAAGCATTTTTCGGGTTTAACATCAGCATGACTAAGTTTGACTGAAACATTTTGGACCTGAAATCTTTAATTTCTGTCTTAGGACTTTTTGCTCTTCAAAATAAAAAGAAGTTGCTTTCACAGTGGCACACTTCACAGTGAAATCCAGCATGTGTTGTGTGCTGAGTGTAGACAAATGGTTAATGTTCCTGAAGTATTTTGGCAGACAATATTTGATAATAATTTTGGAACTAGACTGCAACAACCTAAACATCAGACAATTTTAATTCACTTCTGAATTGCAGTCTGAGCCTACTTTGGAGTCATGAACAGCTACGTTATTCACAGATGGATTCTTGATCTTCGCAAATCAGTTGACCTGTTCCACAGCAGAAGAGGGCTGGGCATCAGGATTCATTGTTCTGATCTCTCTTACTGCCTCCTGCTGCCACCTGAGGACAGATATTCCCAGAATCAGCCTGGGCAGGTTCAGTTTTCAGGGCCTTAAGTGAAATGTTTCCCCCATTTAAGGATGAGGGTGCCCATGCTGGAGCCAGATCTGATACAGTGCAGTCATATAGACTAGTGACAGCAGCTGTGGGAGAAAGCTCCACTTCTGCTAGGAAGCTTGACTTCAGCTCAGGCCCCCACCTTGGTCCAGCAAGGATGGCTTTGATCACCACCATGGGCTTGTCCTAGCCTTTCCTCCAGCAAATTGGTCTTCTGCAATGATTCTTCGTAGAATGATGGAAATAGTGGAAATTACTTAAATCTTTAGTGCTTAATTATAGCATATTTCAGCAAATAAAAATTATCTTAAACACAATGGATCTTCTGCTGGTCGAAGGGTTGTAAAGGCAGATCCATGGAAGCGAAATATTCTTCACAGTGTACTAAACTGCTCATACTGTTTCTTCAGCTTTGTACTGTCAAAGCTTTGGCCAGGGCTATTTGTTCAATAGCTGCTGTGCACTGCAAAATGCTTTGCATTTTTTATTTTCCTGGGTTTTATTTCTCTTCATTTTTTTGTGTCAGCTGGTATTGGCAGAACACCCAACCTTTCTGCACTATCTTGGCATCAAGATTTCCTTAATAAAATGGATTAAACTACTGATTACAGCCCAACAGAATACTTCCTTTCACTAAATTCCAAAGCCTAGGGATGCTTCTCTTCTATCTGTATGCATTCTTACTTTCTTAAAAAAAAAAAAAAAAGAAAAAAACTTCTTCCAAAAGAGAGTTTTGCTTCTGCAGATGGAATTTTATGAAAACCTATAAATCTCCTTACAAGGTACATTTAACTAATACTGACTAAAACCTGAGGTAAAATAGACTTTAAGAGTTGAGTAGTCTCTTCATAAAAATTAATTTTCGGATTTCTTCTTTGGTATTCATAATATTTTTTTCTACTACATCATAAACCTGCATAGTTCAAACACTGGAAAATCTTGCAGATAAAATCCATCACTTTTTCTTGTTTTGCTTAAAATAATGCTGAATGCTCAGTAATTCATAGAACCACTCCAGGTGTAAGGGGCTCAAGTCTCTCTTACTGACAGCAAGTGTCAACACTAAGCTCAAAGCAGGTTACTCAGGGACTTATCCACTTGCTTCTTGAAAACTTTTAAGAATGAAGTTGCAACTTAGTCCCCTGCTTGACTGTTTGAGTGGTCAAAAAATTTATGCTTATATCCAGTCTGAATATCTACTGATTCAGTTTACGCTGGTTGTCCTTCCTCCTGCCAGGCACCACTGTGAAGGGCTTAATGCCATCTTTTCATCCACAAACTATGGAAACTGAGTGCTCTACCTTCTGTTGCAGGTCACTGAAGCAGGTATTAATGAGGACAGGTCCAAGGACAGACCCCCGTGGTATCCCACTGCAGTAGCCTTTAAAAGTTAAGAACTTTTATGGCCTGCCCTGCATTCACAGATGTAAATATTTCACCATAGGAGGCAACCAGGCTGCATGGTCAGGTTTAACTCACCCTTGGTCAGGCCATGCTGTTCCCAGTCACCTTGTTCTCCACACACATTCAGAAGTATGAACCAAGAGGTTCCCACCACGGCTTTCCAGGGACCGAAGAGAGGGTGACTAGCCTTTATTTTCACCATCCTCCTTTTGCTTTTTGCAGATGGGTATAATGTATACTGGGAGTGACAGCTGTCTTTTCAGTCATCTGGGTCCTTCCCTGGTGTTCATGACCTTGCAAGGACACCAGCCAGCACACTCAGCATCAGTGAATACGACATTTGAGGTCCCATGGACTTGCATGCACTAAGATTTCTCAATCAAGACTTGATTGTCTTCCACCACTTCTAGATCCTCTCCTCCTTGAACTGTGTCTCTATGCTTGAGAGCCTGGGAAACCTTCCTGGTGAACAGCACCACAAAGGAGACATGGAGTGTCTCCACATCTGCAACAACTGTCTCTAAATCATCTACCCCACTCAAAGTGGGCCCACACTTTCTTGGTTCAGCATTTTAGTACCCATGTAGGGATAGAAATTCTTCTCACTGCCCTTGACATCCTTGCAAGTCTCAGCTTGAGGTGAGCTGTGGCCTTCCTGATGCCATCCCTGCATGCCTGGGCCATGTTTCCACATTCCTCTTTTGTAGTCTGTCCCTGCTTCTAGCTCTGTAGGCTGTCTTTCTCAGTTTGGAGTTCAGTCTAGGCAAGGTTGCCTTGGATTACAGCATCTCCAAAACACACTTCCTTTCAGTTTTGAGTAGACTCCTTCTGTGTTTAGATCTAAAAGCACTTTGTGAGTCTAATTTTGGTTTTCTCATACTGGGAAAGCACAGTGTCTTCAGCTTCTCACCTGGATATTAACCCTGTCAAATATTCAAGATGGCATTTGGATGACTGTCACCCTAAGTAATGCTACTGAATCATAAGCTGCCAGGAGAGAGTATTTATAGCTGCCATTAATGTTTATAGAAGTGAAGAAACAGGAAACTTTGCTTACACGTTAAAAAGAAAAAAAAAGTTTTAAAAAGTGTTTATTCTAGAAGGCAGGGTTTAACTCCAATGTGATTACATGATGCTGTTGATATTCTGCAGGCCTGGGCAGATCTCTGGATATTTTTTCTAGGGCCATGGTGACCTTTACATGCTGTGTTTAATGGAAAATTAGAGAAAAAGAGACATTATTTGCACACACCATGGTAGAATAGATTAATCCATGTTTACATACATAATTTGTGAGTCACTAGATAAGTGCCAAAAATCTGAGGAGAACAGAAGATTATGGCTTTGCAAAGTTCCTTTTCAAGGTAAACAGTGCTCTGCTGCTGCTTGGTGTGTGATATTTTTATTTCCTTTGTATTGAAAGAAGGGATATTTGAGAAGTATGTGCTCAACCATCGAGCAGATTAAAGGATTAAAGGTTTTTCTGTGCTCTGTTACCTTCCATCTCTTGGGGGAGTGAGTGTCTATAAACATTTTATTTTTAGCTCCTAGTATGTGGTGCTTGGACAGATATGTCATATGTTTTCATATACTTCTAGGTATTTATTTCTGTTAGCTTCTCAGATACAGAGAACACGTACGCAGTTAACCACAAAAATACTGGAAACTGGACATTTTTGTTTACCCAGATATGCCTCTTAGGTTTGAAGGCTATTAAGGGAAGGCTCAGTATCTTTGAAAATTTGACATATATTCTGATCAGGAGACCTGTGAGGTACAGGTACTATGTCATATTAAGTTGTAAGTAAAAGTATGCAATTTCTTGATCAGTTTTAGAACAGCTTCCTAAATCTCACTTTGTCCTTGTGAGTTGTAGATGGACACATAAATGTGAATATGAATTTAAATTAAGTAAATTTTTGTAGAAAGTCTTGTTATGGGAAACCGTAGAATAGGATCATTACTGCACAACCATAGCAACAAGATGATGACATACATCTTTCAACAGCCATTGATCTACCCACTATTATTTTTTATGTTATTCCTGATGTTGGTATTTCTGAAATCACCTTTCACAGAATTACTACTCTACAGGAAATCTTTGAATTGCAACAAACCCAAGTTGAACACAAGTTGAAAATGTTGAAATTCTTTACAAATTGGAAATGCTGTGCTTTGATGTGCTGTATGTGGCAGTCTTTTCTGTTGGCCATACAATACTGAGTCAACAGTGAGGTTCTGTGACAACGACAGAAAAACAATAGTAAGCAATGGGAAAGGTCTTATTTGGCTGTTGGTGTGCGTGTGTGTGGTAGGGTGTTGGTCGTTTTTTCCATCCCAGAAACCAGTAATTCATTTCAAAGGCTTTCTCCATTTCATGACCTTGATGGAGATGACTCAGATGAGAATATTTCTGAAATTTCCCTTGGCAGGTTATTACACAGTTTTATAGCCTGTCACCATAAACAATACTTCTGTGAACACATTAAGCCCTTAAAAATACGCATTTGTTAAAGTTTTGTGTGAGCTAATGTGTGAGCTAATGTGGGTTCTGTAATAACATGGTGGCATAAAATGGACTTTCCCTGAGGTATGGCACTGGGGGTTCTTCTCATCCAGGGAGGGGTTATTTGCAAACAACTAGACAGGCATCACTGCAAATTGAAGCCCCTACACAGCATAAGTGTGGTCATGGTGTTAGCTCTCACTTTTCTGCCTTGCAGGAAATCAGAATAGCTAATGTTGCAGACAGTTAAATTTCTTGGGTTTTTATCTATGCTAGCAGTTCTTATTAGCAGATTTTTTTTTGTTCACATCCCAGGGTTGATGTTTTGCTGTCACTTGTATGGCTGGTTTTGATGGCACATTAAGGGATACACTAGCCATAGAATAATGGTTACCATTGACTTGCATCTATTTATGTTTACTAATCAAGGAATGACCCTTCTCCCATTAATCTAATTGTTAAATCTATTTACACTTTGGGTTTTTCCAGTATACGGTGGCAAAATGTTGTGTAGTTTTACAAGTTGCGTGGAAAAAGTAATTCTTTTGTTTTAAAATTGCATCAGATAATTTGAATAGGTCTAACGCTTGGTAGTGAGAAACAGTGACTACTTCAGTGCTAGTCACCTTCCAAACACCATCTGGTCACATCTGCGTCATGGATCAAAACCTGGGCAACCTGGTCTGACTGTACAGCTGACCTGCTTTGAGCCAGAGGTTGGACCAGATACTTTTTGAGGTCCCTTCCAGCTTGAGTTTTTCCATAACCTTGTTTCTCTCACTTCCCACTTGCTATCTTCAAACTATCTTATCATCTATCTCATCTCATGTCATCTCATCTCATGTCATCTCATCTCGTCTCGTCTCCTCTCATCTCTCTCCTTCTGTAGTTGCTTTTCCCTTTTTTTTTTTTTCCAATAATTTTTAACGATAGGAGGGGAACTGGTAAAAAAATCCAAGGGTCTCAGTTGCTTGCATTACATTTTCCATAGCACCTCTTCCACACAAATCTTTTGTCTACTCCTGCAGATTGGCTAGCACCCAACATTGAGATTGGGTCTCTTCAGACAACTTCATGAGTTTTGCTGTCATATTTGTGTCAGGAGTAGAAGGTAAAACTGTGCTTATGAAAAGAAATTCGGTTGCCAGAACTTTGCTCTGAAGGATTGTCCTGTCCTAATAGCACTTGTCCACACAGACAGTGCTCATGAAGACAACTAATCTGGAGAACTGCACAAACTGTATAATGGTGATGTAGACAGTGTAATGCTGCCTGGAAGTAAATCACTTCAGGTCTTTAATAGCTTCTCCCACACTTAAACTGACGATCTACCAGAGGATTTTCTTTTTTTTTTTTACTCTATCACCAGTTTCAAAAGTTAGGCAGTCCTTGGTATTTCAATTAGGGTTTTAAGTTTATGAAGAAGCCGTTATAGATTATTCCATTTCAGCATGTGGGATGTCTGCAGAGATGCCATATAAATACCAGTGGCATGGGTTTTCCCATCAAGAATGAGTGTAGGAATATTTGAATGGGTTGCAGACTTTAGATTCAGACTTGCCTTGATGTGCTAAACTTGTTTACACACACCTAAGCTGTCTGTTGGACAGACCTGATGTCCGTTTCTGGTAAAAGGCAGAGATTCAGGATTAATGATTCATAGAAGACAGATGAATCAGATATAGAAGTCAAAGTTTCTTTTAATTCAGACTATTAATGTATGCAATATATAGAAATAAAATGGGTCAGGAAGAGTGGATTACATGTACATATGTAATTGCATTACATTACATTACATACAATAATCCACTCTGTTAATGTCTTCAGAAACACTTCTGATGTCATTGTTAATTCTTTAGTGCTTGTATGAATTTTGCTTTAGATTACAATATGTATGTACTTTTTTATATATATACTGTAATACAGTACTTCTTTAGGAGAAGACAGTATTTCAAATGAAGATAGTAACGGACACACATATGATAGACAAATCACACGAAGCCAGACAGCTACAATTAGTTCAGGCTACTACAGACTTTTTCATGGGCCTGAGGAGAAAATACTGGTTTGTCCTGCGGTTTCAGACAGGTTTGCGTGCTCCTGTGTTAGTGCTGCCTCTCAGTGTGTGCAATGAGCACAGAAGCAAATGGAAAAACAATTGGTCTGTATGGCTGCATTTTTCTGAAAGTAACATTTTTTTACCATCAGAGTCCAGGAATTGGGAAAAAAAAAAGAAATTGCTGCTGTTCCAAAATGCTGGAACAAATATGGTGTTACGTCACTACTCAAGAGCTAGACAAAGAAAGATGTGGTTGCAAAAGCTTTTTGAGCATTGTAATACAAGTCCTGGCTATCTAAGCATGTATGCCTTTCACAAAGTCTTCCTAGATTTCATTTTGCAGTGTTTTGGATGCAAGCCAGAGGAATTTCACTTTGTTGGAGTTCTCATAGTAGTACTGGCTTACAATGATACGATTATACAATACGATTATACTCTTCTTACAAAATGCTTTACTCTCTGTAGCTTCTTCCTGCCTGAGTGACAGCGTTAAGGCCTGAGAGGGCAGAAGCAGTTTCTGCCTTTACAATTTTTATCCTTTTTGGTTATTCTACATATTCAAATCCCTCTAAAAGCCAGGAAAGTTGCTATTGCACATTATGCAAGGAGGAATAATTAATTTTTTATTTTATCCTTTCACTACCAAGTGACTCAGTCCATATTTCTCCCTCCTGTGCTTTAGTGTAAGTCATAGATAATTTAGGTAGCCATAGGAAACTTTATGATTTCAGACAATATAGGAATATTTTCCAAAAATCAAAGGGCTTTAGACATCTGAGATTCTCTGAATCATCCTTTGTAGGTGCACAGCTCCGTCCACTGACTACACTGGGGAGAAAAAATTCCTTTTTTGAGTCTTCTGAGTCACGGATCAGTCAGATTCCCAAAGGAGCAGCAGGAGGAAGATCAGACGGGAGGTGGACCATGGGTTCATCTCCTTCCTCAGAGAGGAAAAATGCATGGGATTTGTCAAAAGGAGCCCCACTGGTCCTCATGTCAGGTGGGAACTCAGCAGCCAGCAGTGCAAAGCAGCCTCATTCAGGGCCCATAACACAAAATCTTTCTTTCTTATATGGAATGTGGTCTCTAATGATCAGTAGAGACTCTTGTAACCTATCAGTGTAACTCGAGGATGGACACTTTGTTTTAGACCAAGGGTCTTTTTAGGGACATACCCATCTTCTCTGGTGGTGCCTGGGGAAGAACAGCACAAGCCATTTCCACCCTGACGTGGTTCCCACCAGCCACCTTTAATAAATTTTTCTGAGTACTCCTGCAGCCCCCCCCCCCCCATATAACACTTCCAGCTTGTTTAGAGATTGGAAGTTAACAAACATCTTCTGCCAGCCTTTCCACGAACCTCTTTCTAATCCTCAGTGCTTCCTTATGCCCTTTTTTGGAGCATGGTGACTCCAAAATTGTGAGTTTTCTTACAGCAGTTTTCTAGCACATCTTACTCAGGTGGCTTGCCAGTGAGCTGCAAAGAGAAGAGCTCCTGCTAATAAAGATGGGGAGATCCCAACCACCAGCAGGACAAAGGGCTCTTTCAGATGTTCTCTGCAGCTGGAAAATCTGTTGTGCTCATAGGAAAGTGACTACAATGCTTGGGGCCCCTCATATATTTATCTGAAGGAGATTTCGTTAATCTATGACAGAAATGCACCTGTTAAAAAGTTGACCTTTGCCTTAGAATCCTTTGGCAATCTTGGTCATAAGCTTGGAACAGTCAATCACATATGCTCAGCATTCAAGCATGAAACTGCTTCGTGGGACATTGCAGGCACCTCCAGGATTCAGTCACCCTTTAAAAAACATTATCTGGGGTGTTTTTTCTAAATTTTTCCCTCATGGCTTTCATGGTTCAACTTCCTTTATCAGAGCTGAGCTGTCATCTTCTAGGGAAAAACAGCTTTAGTAAAGCAATCAAAACAAAGGGCTCTTCAGTAAAAGAAGAAGAAAATAAAAATCAGGGGAAAGAGCTGGAAAGCAGAGGCAGTGGAGGGAGGGCAGGAGTTGTGGCCCCACAGCAGCCCTACAGATGTGCTGGGCAAGTACACCTGCCCCCAGGGGCAGCCCTCAGACACAGCTGGAGGTCCACGTCATATCTGCCGCCCCTTCCTGCTCCAGACGAGCATGATGTCAGGCTCCTTGCACAGCTGGGAATCTGGACACCAAGCCCACTGATGGCCACTCATGCTTGGTGCCTGTTTACGCAACCTCAGGCTTTGCTTCTCTCCTTCCCAGACACTTCCATGTGCTCTCACCATCCACTTGTGTCTCCTTTTACTATGCTGTCTTTTCATCACTCCCTTCTCCTCTTTGTGCCACTTTGCTCTAATTTTAGAGCATGTCCCTTTGCTCTATTTTTGACTCTTCCTCCTTGTGATATTTTTTGTTTCCTACACAAGAACACAATCCACTACACTGCTGATGCTTTGCTTCGCTGCTGCGTTGTACCTTTCTGAAACGGAAGCCCTTCACATGAGGGTCTGTGCTGTTTCTTTTGTTTCTGGACCACAAAACCTGCTCCACATGGAGGCCCCTAGGCACCATGAAAATATAAACAGTGATAATTAATGGAGCACTGACAGTGCAAAAGAGGTAGGAGAACTGACAACATGGGACTGATATTTTGGGAACATGTTCTGCCATTAACAAAAGGCTGCTGAGATGTTTCTCCTGCAATTTGTAGAATCACAGAATCATAGAATATTTAGGGTTGGAAAGGACCTTAATATCATCTCACACTAAACCATGTCACCCAAGCCTTCATCCAACCTGGCCTTGAACACTGCCAGGGATGGATCATTCATAAATTCCCTGGGCAACCCATTCCAGTACCTCACCACCCTAACAGGAAAGAACTTCCTCATTATATCCAATCTAAACCTTCCCTGTTTAAGTTTTAACCCGTTACCCCTTGTCCTGTCACTACAGTCCCTAATGAAGAGTCCCTCACCAACATCCCTGTAGGCCCCCTTCAGATACTGAAAGGCTGTATCCTTCCAGTATGAGGTCTCCACGCAGCCTTCTCTTCTCCAGGCTCAACAGCCCCAACTTTCTCAGCCTGTCTTCATACGGAGGTGCTCCAGTCCCCTGATCATCCTCAAGGCCCTCCTCTGGACTTGTTCCAACAGTTCCATGTCCTTTTGATGTTGAGGACACCAGAACTGCACACAATACTCCAAGTGAGGTCTCACGAGAGCAGAGTAGAGGGGCAGGATCATCTCCTTTGACCTGCTGGTCACACTCTTTTTGATGCAGCCCAGAATATAGTTGGCTTTCTGAGCTGCAAGCGCACACTGCAGCAGGCTCATGTTCATTTTCTCATCGACCAACACCCCCAAGTCCTTCTCTGCAGGGCTGCTCTGAATCTCTTCTCTGCCCAACCTGTAGCTGTGCCTGGGATTGCTCCCACCCAGGTGTAGGACCTGCACTTGGCATGGTTAAACTTCATGAGGTTGGCATCAGCCCACCTCACAAGTGTGTCAAGGTCCCTCTGGATGGCATTCCTTCCCTCTAGCATATCAACCGAACCACACAGCTTGGTGCCATCAACAAACTTGCTGAGGGTGCATTCAATCCCACTGTCCATGTCACTGACAAAGATGCTGAACAAGACTGCTCCCAACACTGACCCCTGAGCGACACCACTCGTTACTGGTCTCCAGCCGGACATTGAACCATTGACCACAACTCTTTGCATATGGCCATCCAGCCAGTTCTTTATCCACCGAGTGGTCCACCTATCAAATTGATGCCTCTCCAATTTAGAGACAAGGATGTCGTGTGGGACTGTCAAAAGCTTTGAACAAGTCCAGGTAGATGACATCAACTGCTCTACCCCTGTCCATCAGTTCTGTAGCCCCGTCATAGAAGGCCACCAAATTGGTCAGGCAGGATTTCCCCTAGTAAAGCCATGCTGGCTGTCACCAAGCACCTTGTTGTTTTTCATGTGCCTTAGCATGCCTTTCAGGAGAATCTGCTCCAAGATTTTTCTAGGCACAGAGGTGAGACTGACTGGTCTGTAATTCCCCGGGTCATCCATTTTCCCCTTCTTGAAAATGAGGGTTATATTTCCTTTTTTCCAGTAGTCAGGAACTTCACCTGACTGCCATGGTTTTTCAAATATGATGGCCAGTGTCTTAGCAACTTCATTTGCCAGCTCCTTCAGGCCCTGTGAATGGATTTCATCAGGGCCCACGGACTTGTGCATGTTCAAATTCTTAATTGCGGAAGCCTTTACTACTTCAGACTGGTGTTACCTCCCAGCAGTTACCCATTAACACATGAGCAAAGCACAGAACCACAGTTATTAAAATATAGAAGAAATCTATGCATAAGCAAGCTTAATGAACAATAGCAGCAGATGGAAGTAAACATATAAGGCTAGATCCTTGTATGGTCTGCCCATTTGCCGTTGGCTAAAGTAAACACCAGCCAAGGCTTTAAGGACTTTAACTTGCTTTTCCATACAGCAATGCCTATCAACATATATCCTCTGGCAGAATGTGACAAACAAGCTCACAATGCAATACCTTTTCACATATCTTTCTTCCAAAACACCCCCACCTGAAAAGAGATATTTCTCTGTTCCTTCCAGCATAGTGTGTTGACATGCACTGATGCACCACTAAGTGTGTTTGGGGCACTCTTTAAAAGACACTGAGCTGAGCAGTGAAATCTGGGCATTAAGACATATGTTTGCGTTGCACAGACATTACAGGAAACTTCTTGATGTGCCTGCAGAGAGATCTGCTGGAGGAGAGGGGAGTGAGGAGGTGTGGGGGAACGGCAGGAAGGAGCAGGGAGCTCTTCCACCCATATCAGGGAGTTTCTTCCCTTCTCCAGTCAAATCCCAGTGCATTTAATTCAAATCTACACAGCACAGTTAGGCTGTCAGTGCAGTGTCTTGCTGCAATGACATCTGAGATCTGCCCCATTGATATTAGACAGCATCAGGTCTCCCATTTCTGCTTCTCCTCATATTCCCTGATGCCCATGTGCACATTGCCTGACATTTAACTTGGTGTCCTGCATGGATATCCTTTTAGAGGTGTATAGAAGATGTCAGGAATTTCCCTACACTTTGGACATACTGGAATAACCCTCTCGCCTGTGTTGTAACACCACAGCATTGCTATCGCTCCACGCTGGTAGCCCCAAGGATCATGGCATCATATAAAGGTTTTTTTTTCTTATTTATATTCCAAAGTTTCTCATAACTCTGAGATCATTTCCAAGCACGCAGGAAGCCTGACTCTCTGCTTTCTGTTGAACAAAAGGCTGTCTAGTTTCCTGTGCGCAGATCACTCTGTGACTGAACTTTCTTTGTTGTGGGCTCATGATCAGCCTGCACCCCTGGCACTTCAGCACTCTGTTTTCCACCAGCCTCTGGGAATGAAGGGGAGGAGGGAGGTTTGATGGCATGTCAAAGTTTACGCTCCTTGGAACCTGCACCTGTGTGCCCGGAAGTGGATCAGATAGGCCATATATGACTAAAATAGATTTGGTATAAATGCTTAACTGGTTGGTTACTGTATCTTCGCAAGTCTACGTAAGAAAGTCTAACATAATAGTCTAGAAAAAACAAATAGTTTCATTTTCCCTAGCCAATTTAAATATATTTATTTTCCTTCCTGCAGGCTCTTTTGCTGTGCTGCCAGCATGACTTTTTGTGCCTGACAATGACTCTACTCTACATACAGGGTGAATTTTAAAACCTTTTACTTGTCCTAGTTCACTTGAGGGCATTATAAAATATCTCCAGCCTTTCCTTGGGCATCCACCCCCCAAAAAACTTATATACATGATTTAAACATATTTTTTCCTGTGATAATTTAAGAAACATCATTCAAGTGGTGTGATCACATTTTGGCTAGGGTGCTTCTTTTTAGAGTATAATAGACCTGGGATTACGCTGTCATGTCCAGACAATGCTACCTTAGTCAACTGACCCCAGTAACTATATTACAGATTATCCTTGTACAATATTCATAGCCTCTTTTTGCTGCAAAAAAAACCAAAACCCTGACCTTTTGCAAAGCCAGCATGAGCACTGCTTCTCTCTAGACTCCACTCTTTGGCACTTCTGCTCAAAAGGAGGGTTTCCCCATAGGAGGTGGGTGAGGTGGGTTTGTCAACTTGCGAAATTCTCTGCTGCCTGCCACCCTCTAGCAGGTCATGGAGAGTGTGGAAAAGGGAGAGGAAAGGGAGGGGAAAGCCAGGATACAGCAGGTGGGTCTTTAAGACTTACAAAATGGGGTAGTTCCCTTTAGGAAAGAAAGGCTCCAAGTGTAAATACTGGCATGAAAAAGGCAAGTTTGGTCACCAGAAGAATAAAGGCAAGATTTGGCTACTTCCTTGTTATCTTCTGGACCTGGCTAGCAACTAACTACATTACAGCTTGGAGGATGGGGAGATTATAAGAGGCTCACCAACAACCAGTGACTCTCCAGAGTGTTTCAATAAAGGACAACAGGTTGATCCTTGCACCTTTTCTATAATTGTAGTGTCTCATTAACTTTCCAATCCCAAATTGGTGTTCATGCTGAACTCTGCATTTTTCTTTTACAGGAAAGCTGCTTCTGCAGACAAATTAGTTTCTGTTAAGTACAAGGCTGATAATGAAGTGAGAAAACAATTGCATGGACTAGTGATAGGCAGGTAAAGATTTGTCATCCTACAAAAATTCTCCCGTTTTAGGGTGAAAGAGAAATGGAAACTTAAAGTTGTGCTTTTTTAAAATGAAACAGCAAGGAAGGAATCAGTGGGGAAGGAGTGATCCTACAACAGAAAACCTATTGGTAGCTAATGTATTTACCTGGAGGATTAAGCATTTCAAAAGTGTATCCCAAGCACTTGCCTGAGAGCCTCCATAAGAGTGTAAACCTCTGCACAAGCTATCAAATGAAGGGGAGGGGAAAGGTCTCAGCTGTGTTTTGACCAAGAAATTCCTTCCTAGACCTGAGAAATATTTCCCAAAGACTGTTCAGTTGAACTTGGCTTGTTTCCATAAAAAATGCTACATTCTGACAAAAGACAGATTTGTCTGGAAATTTCCACTGGGCTCAAGTGCAGACACTTTCTGGCTTCCCCAAATACAAAAGAGATGAAAACAACCTCTTATTTTCTTTGGAGGTGAAAAAAGGTGTCTTCCAGCTCTGAATGAGTGTGGCACCTCACGTCCACTCTTTAGTCATCATGGGTCCACTCAATACATTTAAAGCAAAATAAACTTCCCATTAAAGATGTTTTTGTACGAGATCAGGAAAAGTCCAGGACCCAGCCTGAAAAAGGTTACAAGCAAGTTTCTGCAAAACTGGTCATGGCCCAGTCTGAAGCTACTTTAATATTTGTGCCTGCAAACATTACTTTTTTGTTTAAGAGCTGTGTTTATGGGAGGGTTAAAACTTGGCTAGCAATATAAGGACTTTACCAGCAGGTCAAATGAGATGATCCTGCCCCTCTACTCTTCTCTTGTGAGACCTCACTTGGAGTATTGTGTGCAATTCTGGTGCCCTCAACATAAAAAGGACATGGAACTGTTGGAACAAGTCCATAGGAGGGCCACGAGGATGATCAGGGGGCTGGAGCACCTCCTGTATGAAGACAGGCTGAGAAAGTTGAGGCTATTCAGCCTGGAGAAGAGAAGGCTGTGTGGAGACCTCATAGCAGCCTCCCAGTATCTGAAGGGGGCCTACAGGGATGCTGGGGAGGGACTATTCATTAGGAACTGTAGTGATAGGGCAATGGGTAACGGGTTGAAACTTAAACAGCAGAGGTTTAGACTGGATATAAGGAAGAAATTCTTTCCTGTTAGGGTGGTGAGGTACTGGAATGGGTTGCCCAGGGAGGTAGTGAATGCTCCATTCCTGGCAGTGTTCAAGGCCAGGTTGGATGAAGGCTTGGGTGATATGGTTTAGTGTGAGGTGTCTGTGCCCATGGCAGGGGTTGGAACTAGATGATCTTGAGGTCCTTTCCAATCCTAACTATTCTATGTTAAAAAAATTAAAAATCGAGAATGAACTATCACATTGTTTATCTAGATGTTAAATTCAACCAAGGGAACCTTAGCACTGCCTTTTCATAGATTTTTCCTATTGTGGCCCTCTGTTATCATCAGTATATTTATTTAAATATTGATTTCATTTCACCTGTTTTGTCTTTGTGTGCATATCATTGTGAAGTAGAGCTAAAGTCATTTATTGCCCAATGTGCATTTCTTTATCTTAATAGGTTTATATTTGTTTTAAACATTAACTTTACTTTTATCCATTACAACATTCCTACATTTTACTGTATTCTAAATTAGAGTTGTTCTTTTTCTTATAATATATTCCTGTGTAAACCCTTAAGAAGTTTAAAAGAAGTCTTACTATATGCTGCTCTGAAGTATTTTAAGTTATGAAGAATAAAACTTGGAAGATGCTTATTATAACTACTTCAGTTCAGAGATGCAGGCCAATTTTTACTGAAAAGCAATAAACAAAACAGTGAAATTGGTTTTGCAACTGATTTTTGTTTTGCCAGGGCAGTAAATAGCCCTAAATACACTATAAAAATAAGACTGTTTTCTTCTCGTCTTTGTGTTGCTGCACTCCCTAAATATGAATGCACCCTCCAGCCTGTGGGATAGTACCTCTTTAGGATGCAGGCATGTACACACATGCATGTATATGTGTACACACGTTATCTGTAACATCTGTTGAGGATCTCTGGATGAATGGGCAGCTTTCACAAAAGTAATTTTTGTAGTTATAGTTTAAACCTGGAAGTTTCTTATTTGTGGTTGATTTGCTTCTCCTTGCAGTTATGAATGATCATCATATTCCTTCTTATAAATAGGTCTGCAGGCAGGAACTACCTTTGAGGCAGGGCAGTATTTTTATAGTAGAAGTGAAGGTACCTATAATGATGAGAAAAGATTTTTCTTTCAGGCAAATGTAAAATGCATGCAGTCTAAATAACAAGAATATGCCATATGCAAAGAAGGTGCTACATGGCACCTTCAAACAAAAGTCTACTTCACTACGACTGTCAGAAACCCACCCTGGTCTCCCTGCCCAACTGATACCAAGGTCCTCTGTACTGTGCTGTGAGATTTGCAGATCGAAGTAGCAAGCCCAAAGACCAAATCCCTGCAGACGACTCCAGTGGATCACCCTCCCCTTCTGACAATAAATGTGACTCAGCCATAAATTAGACCAATTTAGATTATACCAGCTTTATCTGGAAAAAAGTGGGCTGCAAATCCGAATTTTCACATTGATTACAACAAGCTAGAAGCTTGTATTAGCAGGATATTGCTGAACAAAGAATTATGTTCAAACTTGGGTTCAGTCCTTGACAGGTTATCAAATTTCTATTGGTTGTCTTCTCCCAGTAGAAAACAAAAACTGGAAGAGTTATGGACTGCAGCTAAAACCAGTAAATAACAGGCTTTTAGAATGGTAAAAACCAGATAAATAACAGGATTTAGAATAGTAAAAACTGGCTGAATAAAATAAGCTAAAATGCAAAATGTTCAGAAAAGTTTATTTTTATGCAACTCATTTTATGGTAAATGCACTTTATTTCTTAACCATCTTAGAGTCTGTGCCCTAAAGGTTATGAGAAACAGGGAGTGCAGTAGGGAAACAGGGAGGGATTTTGTTAAGGAATTGAAAGTGTGCAGTCATTAAATCCTTTTATATTAAATGTCAATAGTGGAGTAAGAAGAAGTTGACCAGTTTGAGGAGAATTGAGTGTGGTTGTGAACTAGAAGGTGGGGCTGGCTTTGTGCAAGTCACGCAAATCTAGACTAGCCTAAAATCTGATGACGGATTGCTCTGTCAAGGCTTTATTCAAGTGGGTGCATTTATGGCCTTTTAATAATAAGGAATCTTATTCATAATCTCTCATGTTGCCTACCCATTAATGTGTTGAATCATAAGTAATGTAACATTTTGTAAAGGAAGTATCTTCCTGTGAAAATGGAACTAGAAGCAAATAAATAAAAATCTTATTAGTCACTCAAGAAAATTTACATCTTTTTCTGACTTCCAGTTCCCCCAGTAAATGTTATAGTTATTGAGAATGAGCAAGCATTAACGTGGTGGGGAGTAGTACGTCCCTCTGCAAAACATTTTTTTTCTCAAGCCAATCATTATGAGAGTGCTGAAGCAAAAGGATCCTCAGTCTATCTCTGGCTCCTGGTATGTAAGTGAAAGTAAAAAAAAATAAAATCTGTATTAGAGGCTGGTCTTGTAGTGTCTCACTATGACTGAAAGCAGAAGTGACAGAAATCTCATGGGAACCCTTTCTAGTGAGCTTCCCTGTTATTTCTGCAGCCAGGAAAAGAAGATAAGCACTAGGTTTTCAGAACTTGATTCTAAATCTGATATGCAGTCACAGGCAATTTTTTTCAAATTGCTTCATAATACTGAGCATCCCAAAGTGCTCTTTCATGTTGAATGATACCTGCAGATTTTTTAGTTCTCTAACAAATTACATATGAAAATTGCTTTGTTATTCTACTGCATCCCACTGAACATGGAGGGTGGAAAGTACCATTAAAATAACTTCCCCTTGTTTCTAGGAAAGGACATAAACCTTGCAATTATGTTTGCAGCAGAACAACATTTTTCAGATCATGTGCAACTTCACCAATGTCAAATTTGTTGTAATAGCTGAAGTCATTGCAGACCTGACTATCAAATAAGCAAATATGGTGGTAAATGTTCACTTGTTTGCATAGAAGGTTTAAAAGGGGTTATGAGAAACCAAGCAACCAGGGGTGACTGAGGAAATTACTTTAAAAGGGAGATGAACTTCCTAAAAAAAAAAAACAGGGAACCTTGGAGATTTAATTCTCTATTCACAAAGCCTTGAGAAGTGAGAAATTAGAATATTGAAAACATCTTTGAGATATGAGAAATGGTTTTATTTTTTCTGTTGCTTTAAAAAATTATTTTGTGAAACATTACTGATCTTGGCTTACTGGAAAATCATTTCTTGCTTCTTATTTTTTCTGCATCTTATTTAAAATGATACTTTAACTGAAAAGCCTTGCATATTTGGCGAGTATTTTCCAGCACCCTGAGGGAGCCCTGGTCTTCAATATCAAACAGAAGATCTCTAGAGATGCTTTCGGAAGTGCTAAAAGAATTGCGGAAACCAAAACTCCGGGGTCGCTAAAACAAAGTTGTTTTTTAAAGTCTCATCTCTCATTAGACGTTCTGATATTTGTTTAGTTGTTATGGGAGACTAAATTGGTCTTCACAGAGGGCATTCATATGCCTTTTAAATTTTCCCCAAAATGAGGAGAGCAATCTTTTTCTTTCTTCAGTTTGAGGAATAATGTATAGAAATTTCAGTACAGTATTTTAGCCCTCATTGTCTATTGAATAGGAGAACTTTGTAATTGAATTAAAATATCTGATTTAGAGTGAAAGAACATTCAAGCTTACTTACTATACAGTAATGTGAGATTGCTTTTGTGTTGATTTTATGTATCATAGAATCATAGAATGGTTAGAGTTGGAAGGGACCTTAAAGGCCACCTAGTTCCACTCTTGTGCCATGGGCAGGGACACCTTCCACTAGACCAAGTTGCTCAAAAACGCCAGCCTGGCCTTGAACACATCCAGAGATGTCACATCTACAACTTCTCTGCGCAACTTGTGCCAGTGTCTCACCATCCTCAGTGTAAAGTATTTCTTCCTAATATAAATCTAAGTCTCCCCGCTTCCACTATAATGCCATTGCCCCATGTCCTATCTCTACTTGCTTTTATTAAACATCCTTCTCCAGCTTTCTTGTAAGCCCCTTTTATGTACTGACAGCTTCTGTAAGGTCTCCAAAGAGCTGTGTCCTCTGTAGGCTAAACAAGTCCAACTCCCTCAGCCTGTTTTCATAGGAGAGGTGCTCCAGCCATCTGATCATCTCCATGGTCCTCTTATGGACCTGCTCCAACAGGTCCATATTCTTCTTATGTTGAGGGTCCCAGAGCTGCACACAGTACTCCAGGTGGGGTCTCATGAAAGCAGAATAGAGAGGCAGAATCACCTCCCTCTAACTGCTCCTTTTGATGCAGTCCAGGACACTGCTAGCTTTCTGGGCTGTAAGCTCACAACTCCAGGTCATGTTGATCTTTTCATCAGTCAACACCCAAGTCATTCTCCTCAGGACTGCTCTCAATCCAGCCTCTGCCCAGCCTGTATTGGTGATTGGGATTGCCCTGATCCAGGTGCAGGATCTTGCACTTGGACTTGTTGAGCTTCATGACGTTTGTACTGGCCCATTCTCCAGCCTGCCAAGGTCCCTTTGGATGGCATCCCTTCCCTCTAGCACATTTTGGTTGATCTGTAGAAGGACCTTCCATTTCATGGTCAGGTTGGGAAATCTTTTATTCACCATTAAGAGAGTCATAAGGACAAACACCAAAACATTTCACCTAATGGTGAAAAGAAGCTGGTTTTATTGTCCCAGGTCTGGAAATACATCCCGATTTTTTCTGAAATTCTACCAATTTGTTTGACACTGAGAAACTTAAGTCAATTTATAATTCAGAAATGCATTTTTCTTTTCTGCTTTCACAGAAATTCTCTATACTCAAAAATATTCAGCCCTGATTTACTTGGAATGGCCTCTACTTCCTTGCCTCATTCAACATATTACCTTTTTTACAGCTTCTCTAAGATGTGATTGGATCCTCTTATATTACATCCCAGCCTTATGTAAGAACTAGTATTTCACAGCTGAGCAAGCTCAACGCAGTTTTGTTTTAATTATTACTTATGACTGCTACTTAGCAACTCTGCATTATTTGTTATGCAGGATTAATTAAAATTGTCTAGGCAACAGGCTTGAAAGCCACAACTGAAAGGATATAGAGTTGTGTCAATTCTCAGGGCAAAGTTTTGAAGGTGCTGGAGAACATAGCTGGAGTCAGCATTGTGGCTTTTAGTCATGATTTATTGTGCTGTCGTGGTTCACTGAAGCTTTTCTGGGATTAAAATCAGACTGAACAATCGATGCTTTTGCAGTCTTACAAAGCTGGGCTTTTATACCAAAGTAAACTTACACCAAGTCTCAGGGTCTTTGTCTCACCTCCCATCTTTGAGGACTGGTCAGCATAAATTCGGAAATACCCTTATTAGCAGCCACGCATTACGGCATTACGCTAAAGCCAGTGTGACTTGCACAATGTTTCCTTGATGAATGCTTATGAAAATATTTTCTTTCGGTAGATCTTCATGGTATAGGGGAAAGCAAGATGAGATGACACATCGTCTGGGGAACATGCCATCTCCAACTGCCACCTGGCTGCTCCATCATGCTCAGTGTGATGGGCATTGATTTCACATTTTTGTCCATTTCAAGGGGTGTGTGCTTAAAAAGTTTCATGTGCTCTCATAGCGAAGACTACCACAAATGCAGTCCTTTTGTGGAAAATGAATGGGTGTTAAAATTATCTGTCAGCAGGGCAGGTTTGAACAAAGATGCTTGCACACACCTATATCCACTACTGTGTAAGCCTGAAGTAATGAGCTACACCTGGTTACTGTGAAAGAATAAAGTCCAGAGCAAGAATTCATTTCCCGCAGGATACTCCTTTTCTTTTTGCAAGTATTTTTGGCTTAGAGATGGAAACATAAACTACTACTGTCCTACTGCATTAAACAAACATGTGATGGACTTCGCAAGCAGGCTCCTGCTAGTTATGCGATACTTTGTATTTTCCCAGTGCCCTTGTGGTAGCAGCTACTAATTAGCAACAACAAAACAGGAGATTACAGTTTGTTAGAAGATACAATGTATTTTCAACTTTTTGTAGACATGCCCTGTGGTGGGCAAGATCCTCAGATGGTATGCAGTAGGTTGGTTTTAAAGTAGATGCTTTGAATAGTATTTGACTTCCCCCTCCAGGTTTGGGGTTTCCATGTTTTCATTTCTATCTGATGGCTAATATCCACTTGCTCAGAACTGAGGACAAGCAACCAGCATGAGTCAAATCTTGAGTGCTTTGTACTCTGCCCCCTCCCAATGGTAAACTATTGAGATCGCACAAGCTTTAATATCCTGTCTCTACTGGTGGCGCTCAGCTCCCAGTTTGCCCAGGCCACCTGTGACTGTCTGGTTTCCCATGAGGCTTTAGTGTGGCTGTAAGTGAATGCTGTGATTTTCAGTATGGTCTCAGGATTTTTGTTAAAGAAATGTAAGGAAAATTTGTGAATTTTCATTTTCCTTCTCACTTTGTTGACATCAGTGTTCTTGTTTGTCTCATTCCTGAACAGCAGAGGAGTAATGTAGTGGTTGGTGGGTTTTTTGGTTGTGATCAGTTTCTTGACAATATCAGTGAAAATGTCTAGAGTTACAGAGTAAATAAGAACATAAGTCACAGGAGATTTTATGCTAATTTCAAAAAATAAGTACCAAAGGGAAAAAAAATTACAACCTGAAACCAATCATGTTGCCTCTCAGTATAATGTTATTTCCAAAGCGAAGTTCCACATTAAAGGAAGTCGAGCACTCTGCTCTTTCCAATGAGATTTTTTCCCATATGACTTTTCTTTGTGATGCTGCTGTATTTCTGCCTTGTGTGGCTCTTTTCATGCCTTTTAGCAAAAGGTGTAGGATCTCTCCATTCACCTCCTTTTCCATATTTAGAGTATATAGGTAGAGCCTGCTCCTTTCTGTCATATATGTATATATATATGAGTGTGCATATATATAAGTATATATATTCTTACAACTTGCAGATTCTTTTCCTTTCTGGTCTTCCAAAGGAAAAAGCACATCTTTGCACTAAGCTTTTCCAGACCTATTTCAGTAGGTGTGAGAAGTCAAGGAATGAGTGATATGTCCATTCCCCTCTACATGGGTTTCCCCTCTCTCCTTCCTGTCCTTTCTACACCTTGGTCAAACTGTTAGCTTTTCTGGATTGCTGCTGAAAGCTGAAGGAGTACTCTCTTGAAAAGCTGAAGCCACTTATGATAGAACTATCTCCTGAAATCTGGGTGAAGCAGATGTCTTGGGAGCATTAGCGCTCCTATCAGTGCACCTCTGGTGAGCATATCAGAAATAATAATCCTGGTCAGATGCCTGCGGGGCTCCGACTCAGCATCCATAAAGACCTCTTACACAGCAGGCAAGCAAGCCAATGATGAAAGGCAAAAGCCCTTGATAAAGGTGATGGTGTATAGTTACCTGCTCCCAAAGCACAGAGCTCTTGTAGTCTTTGATGGACTTCCCCTCCAAGGGTATGACTTAAATGCTGAGCCCCCCTTCTTTACCACATTGCCTTGGGTGAAACAGTTACCTCAGCCCAGGCTGGAGAGCAAGTATCTCATAGGGCAAGTTTCCTCTGAGGAACATTCTTGCCTTTTGTATCATCGGACATGCCCCTGCTCAGAGGGAAGGAGGAGCTGCTCCACGATCAAGCTATCTCATCCATCGTGTACTGAATCCATCTAGACTGGCCCTTCCCTAATTAGGGCAGCAGTCACCTGAAACACCTTCTGTGTGGATGACCTCACTGCTGCCTTCATGCTGCCACGCTTCCCCATGCAGCACCTTGCCATGCTGGCAGCAGCAGCCAAACCCATGCTTCTCCTGAAGTTGTCTTTTCTTTGCTCACTGCCTTGCTCCATTTCCCCTCAAAAAAGAAACATGCAAGGAATGAATCAACTTGTCAAGTAAATGCATTGGCTGGCTATTAAAGAAAAATAAAAGCCACATTCCTCATACATGGTCTGCATGTGCCTCTGTTCACCCATAGCCTCCGTATCCAGCCAGCTGAGGGACTGGAGTGATGGTCTTGGAAGGGTCCTCAAAACATTGCTTTTTTGGAGCTGAAGATGGTCACTGAAGGGAAGAAGACTGAATTTTAAGCTGAGGGGAACAGCTGGAATTGTTTAGGTTCCTGGGTACAATAAGTAAGGGAACTGTACAGTGGCTGGAGTACTGTTGGGTATATAAAGCTGTGTGTCACTGGGATGAGCCTTTAGACCAAAGACCATTTTGTGTGGCTGGAAGGAAGGTGACTCTGGGTGAAGGACTGTGGCTATGGGATTGATCTCTCATGAACAAGCTATGAGAAAACAGGGCACCAATAGTGGGATGGGGGAGTATTTGAGACAGTTAACAGTGGGATGATAGTGGGACCTGAGCACAAAAGGGTGCATGAGGTGATATTTGCTCAGTGTCTGGGTGGAGGTGGTAGGAGTTGACTGAAACAGTACAAGGTGCATGAACCCCTCAGTTGTCTCCTTCACAGCTTCCCCTCATTCCTTACCAGAGATGAAAATATAAGGAAGAAATTGATGACCTTGGAGATGCTCCTTGTACAAGAGGAATACATTGCACCAAGTCATTCAGTTCCTGCTTCTGTTATTTTATTAAGCACACCACTGTTTCTCTTAACCCCATTGCCCACCTTTCTAGCTTGCATGACTCTGCAAAGTTAGCCAGTGATTGCGATGATGATAGCAAAGCAGGACCCTTGTGTAAAGGGAAAGCAATCAGTGAAGAAGTGGATGTTACAGGTTCAGAATTTCCTGTCTGAATACAGGGACAAGCTACCACTGCTGAAAACACACTCAAGTGCAAAGGACTTGTCCAGTGGTTGCTTGCATGTAGAACTGGTTTCACCTCATGAAGGTGAAACCAGGTTGGGTCAAAGATAAGTGACTGTTGAAATGTGGCTGCAGAGTACAAAACACAGTGAACATGATTCTGTTCTAAGCTTGAAGAGAAAGATCTATGGCCTGTTCTGGCTTAGGAAAGTCTTAGCACCTACAGTGGTAAAGGGAGGTTGGTTACACCAACTTGCTGCTGTGCATTTCTGATTTTGTACTTCCCCTCTAAATCACCTACATCCTCAAGTGGCACCATTGGTGGCATCTTCACTGTTGGGGAATAGCAGCTGGCTTCTCTGGCTCTGTCATAGTGAAATCCTACCCTCTGGTCATCAGTGAAAAGGAAAAACCCTAGACAACATATTTGGATGATTTAAGTTACAGGCACCTAGATCTGAGAATTTATACAAGATAATTTAATGCTGTTTAATTGCCTAGAATTCCCCATTTAATATTGAGTGGCAAATAATGTGAAAGAATTATTTCATACTAAATACAGCTGAAGGAAATCACACACAAATAAGCCCATACAGGAAATGTTTTCAATTTATTTATATAAACAATTGCATTTTAAAAACATGATTGTCCTACAAAAATAAAATGAAAAACAATTCACAGACTTTAAAAATAAATAAACTCAAACATATATATTTATCATAAGCAACTTGAACCCAGCCAAACCCAGCAGGTTGGGTCAAAGATAAGTGACTGTTGAAATGTGGCTGCAGAGTACAAAACACAGTGAACATGATTCTGTTCTGAAGCAGCTTATAACTCAAATTACATGGTCTGAGGAATTCCTCTATTACATGCCTGAAAATAACTAGATCTGTCCAGACTCGTCTTCCTTTCACTCTAAGCCAAACACTTTTCCTTGTTACTAATAGAAGGGTGCTCTGAAGTGTGCTCCAGAGATGGATCTGAATAATAATTACATGTTTATCAAGTGTTCAAGCAGTTTTCACTTATAAGCAAATACAGTACTAACCACCTTTTAATACAAGGTTATTGAAGATTTTCCCTTCTTCATGCTTCAAACAGAAGAAGGAAAACAAATGCCCTTCTTTCTCTCAAAGCATTCATACCAAAGACCACCTCAAATCACTCACTCATACTGACTGCTATAGGAGATCTTGATTCAGCTATTCACACTAACAATTACAAACTTACACAGCAGAAGGTAATTTGCCTCTTTAAATAAATCAACAGAAACAGAAGTCACAGTCAAACTATACTACTGCCATAGCCATTACAACATAGAAGCCTCTAGAAATGTTTGAGAGATTCACGTGAAATATAAAAACTCAAGTCCTTTTCCAGTAGTCAAGAAATTTTGGGCAGAGGCACAGAATAGCAGGTTGCTGCTCTGTTCCAGTCTGAAGTGACTTTTCTTTTTATCTATAGTTCCCAAGCTGCTTTTATGGGAGGATCATCTTCTACATTTCCTCTCTAGAAATTAGAAAAAAAAAAAAAATACCCTTACAGGCAAAGTTTGAAGTGGTGGTACAAGAACCTGTGTAACTCCTTACGTACTCAGGCAGGACTACATAGTTTAGTGCTGGATCAGGACAAATATGCCTAGGAGATTCTGTGCTAGCTAGCCAGTTTTAAATAAGCTTAAGTCACTTAAAATGCCTCTGTTTATAAGTTATAAACAAAACATTATCCCTCTTCCCCCCAATAAATAGAACTATAAGTCACAGATATAGCTTGTGTACATAGACATAAGCTACCTTCAAGTCTTGGTGCCTTGAAGTTTTGCTAGACCTACTCTATATGAATTTCTCTGCTGTGCGAGTTTACACAGCTTCTCAGTTTTCACTATTCCCCAAGAATCTGGGGTTTGGGTACTAAAAGCTATCCTATAGTCACATCCTTATCTAAACCCATACTGTCCATTTATCCTTAAAGTGACAAAGATTAAAATTATATTATCAAGTAGACCAGAGAGATACAGCTACGATACCAATAATTTGGACTAAGTTTAAGACCTCCCCAAGCTTGCACAATAAAACATCTGAAGCAAGGTACAAGCAGCCTTGTATTGCAGCACGACAGTTATTTCTAAGCTCAGTACCTATTATTATCTTTTTACATAAATAATACATCTGTGACATATGCTTCAAGAACAAGTAGTATCCAAAAGAAGTTACATTTTCTTTAAATAAATTAAAAAAGTATAATGCCACATGAAAGTAGATTTACACATAAAACCAAACGTAAGTTACTACACAAAGTGCCTTATTTGCAATAAGGGAGAGGTAGTATCAACAATCAATGCAACACATTTTGCGACTTGACATGATTAAGTCTCAAGTATATGTATTTTTGTTAATCTTTGAGTGCTCATATTGAATTCATAATCTTTTCCAGCAGTTTTCATTAAGGAATTTTTTTCTTGTACTTTTACTTCAATGGCCTGTTCAAGAAGTTGCTGAGGAAGTAACCTGCTTTTGTAGTGTTATGTGACCTATCGAGTGAAGAGACAAAAACCCCACTAACACTATTTGTCAAGTATTAAAACAACATAAAAAAAATTGGAACCTTTGTCCAGTTTGGAATACATAGTTCTGTTACAGAAGACTTTAAACAAGGGATTCAGCACTGTAGAGCTCAAATACAGAAAATCCCTTTTGTAAGTAGAAACCTTACCCAAGTAAGGCATCTAGGGCAACCTCCAGAATGAAGATGCTCAAGTTTAGGGTATTTTTTTTGCCCCCCTCTTTTTTTAAAAAACACTTTAAGCCATAAATAGAATAAATTATACAGTTAAATAAATAAATAGATGGGTTTTTACAACTCAGCAGATCGTTCTTTCAGTAGTAGTGTGGGATTGATGTCTTCCATTGTTGTTTTTGAGGTACTAACATTAATGGTTGCCTCTGTGGGTTCAGGATTTAAGATGTGGAAAGCTGTGAAGGGACAGCCTTTCACATTGTTGCAGATGAGCTTCTGTAAGGATGCAGTATTGATTATTTCAAATCCAACTTTTCCACCAAAGGTGCTAGGCTTCCAGTACTCAGGGGAGCAGATAGCATTTCCCATGAGTCCTTTCAGAGAGAATGGTGCTCCAATCTCCACCATTGTTTCACCGAAGATGGCACCTGGTCGTGGCTTTTCTACAAGAAGGCCTGGGTACAGCTCCATAGCATCAATGTCTCCATAAAGCTCTTCCAGTTCAGCTGCCATTTCTTTTTCTCCTGTAATTGATTAATAAAAACCGTAAGTGGAAAAACCCTATTTTCATTTCAAGACTGTCCTGTTCAAGCCAGTAACAACACTGTAGGGCTCTTAGTAATTTTAAGAAGAGGGCCCTTGTTTGATAGAAAGGATGAACACTGTTACCTGTAAGTTCTTCAAATGATTTGAAAGGTTTCAACATGAAGCGTTTCCTGTACTCATTCAAGGACTGGTATCTCATTTGTCTGCTTTGGTCAATTGAAGCCTTTGCTACTTTCTGTACTGCAGCAGGAACGTTTTTCCCACCAGCAACCTATTTAATAAAGATGAAAAGTAGTAAGATCTCCCAGTAAGAGTAGTGATGAAGTTGTGCCTTTATAGTATTTGATTAGTCTTTGATAGCTTTATCTTACCCCCTTGTCCCACCCCTAGTTTACATTTCTGTTGGTTCACTAGCAACTTCAGAGAGTACCTACCCTGCCAGCACTTTGCTTGGAGAAAGATTTCACCATATGGGAAAGGCCATGTTCCAGCATTATGGAGTTGTTGTAGAGAAACTGCTGGAAAGTGTACTCCTGGTCATGTATTTGGAAAGTGTCAGGCAGAAGTGGGTGCCAGTGGTAGAGAGTATTGAATTCGGCTGCAATTCTGTTCTGGTATTGAAATCGCTGGTTGAACAGCAGCTCAGGATCAAACTTGAGTTTGAAGTGGTAGCCACTCAAGTGTTGTACATAGTCCTCAATAACAATCTTGATTGTTTCTCCTGTTGGTCAATGAAACAGAAGAGAACATTGGTACCAACTGCCTCACAATATTTAGGTGATTCCCCTGCTCAGAGAAAATACCATTTCTGAACTGTTCTTAAAAAAACCCCTCCAGACCTATAATTAGCAGGGTAACATGGTCTTCAACATTGTTATCTCTTCTAGAAAAGAATTCATCTATTTTACATGATTAAGGGGTGAAGCAGTACTTCATGATTCCAAAATTTTTTTGCTGTGGTGGAGAAGCATTTTCTACAGGCTGCTTCCCCCACCCCAGATACACTTCCTTGTATGTTCCACAGAACAACACACATCAGTATCTACATAGTGTTCAATTATACACTACTCTCTAGGGTGGATGTAAGGGATAATGAAGAAAGTTGGTATCTGAAAGCAACTTTCAGCTTCTGAGCTGCTTAATAGCATTGCCTTGGTTTACTGTTTCAGCCAGTTTGGGCAAGGTCTTTTCAAGCTTAGTGTACATCAGAATGTACAGAAGGCTAAACACCACTAACAGACAGACAAATATGCAGAATTACATTTTACATAACTTCCTGAACATTAAACAAACACAGCTGTTCTTTTGAAGCATACCTGAACTGACCCAACCCCTGGGAAAAAAAAAAAACCAAACCAACAACAACACAAAAAATCCACACAAGATCCAAGAGACTGAGGTCACCTAGCTTTCCATGCTTTCTCTGAGAAATGAACCTTATCTTCCTGCTTTTTCACAGCTTTCAGTTCTGTTTCCATTTGATAAGGGAATTAAGTATCACTTAGCTCAGTTTTATTCAGTTCTCTCTTTAATATAGCTATACAGGAGGAAACTGTATCTCAATACAATCCCAGTGACAGGTCAGGCAGGCTCAGATGCATGCCCTCATGTGCCAATTTAAGTAATAGCTTTGCCTTTTACTACACCTACTGCATCGGCAGTAGATAACAGGTAGAATTGTCATGCACAAGAGAAGGTTAGAGTTGCATGTAGTAGAAATGACACTCACCTATCAATATGAGTCTAGTAGTTTGGAACAGCTGCTCATCATCCCACTCTGGGTGCTCCTGTTTCAGGATGTCACAGACCCGGTTGTGCTCCCTCAGCCATATTGTAGCATACATCATCAGGCCTGGGACCAAACCAAACACCTCTTGCCCAACAGAAAACTGCAAGTGTTCTGGTATGTGAGGAGGGTAGATCATCTCTGCCTGAGTGTCCTTCACTGTTGGTGGATACATTTCTCCATCAATCATCTGCCAGGGGTAGGGAGAAAGAACAAGAGACTTGTAAGCCATGATGCTCTGAGTTAACTTGTGTTGACTGTTACTACCAACTTTAGGCTTACACTTTAGATCAACTACACCATGCACAGATCACTTGTTTTAAGAAGTATGTGTCATGCAGTAAGAAGGCAGGGATTCTGAAATAAGACATACCTGGTATTTTAGCTTTCCATCCTTCAGAAGTCTCAGTTTAAGTTGCCTCTCCAGAGTCTCTCCATAAATATGGTTTAAGTCAACCTATAAAATAAAATCATTTGCAACATGAAGCCAGCTCACATTTCTTGCTATTTTAGGATATGTCCCACTTCTATGGATGCCAATAGGAGTTCATCCCTTAGACGTTTACCCTTTAATTCTATTATTACCTTTTAAGTATCATGCAGTGATATTTAAGATGAAGCCAAATTATTTCCTGGCAACTACAGCCATCTCTGCATAATAGTAAGTTTTTAAATTGACTGGCAATTTAAAAAGGACTCTGTTTAAAGTGTCAGCAGCTTTCTATTATGCAGAAAGGTCTTTATATACACACATATTTTATTGCTTTGTTTCAGACATACACATTGCTTATATTGAAGAACTCTTTGTCCAAAGGTTGCCTGTTTTATAGATAAAGATCCTAAACCAAGTCTGCTTTTGAAGTTCTTTTTAAACTCTCTTTGATTAGCAGCAGACAACATACTTTACAGTGCTGGGTACAGCTCTTTGCAACCGAGAAGTTCTAGGTACTCAATAGACCTAACATGCTTTAGGTGGTAACAGATTCTTGGGAATAATAAAAAAGTCAAAGATCGATATGTAGATATTTTAACCAGAACCATGTGCTTTACATAAGTGGTTCTGACCCAGGGTGAGATGCTGCCAGGTGCTAGAATTTTGCCTAAGCAGAAATTAGAGAGGAGATAAAGCCATTAGTTTCTGGCAAACAGTGCTGCACAGTATGTGCACTGGTATTTGTATACCCTGACAACCTGCAAGATAGACCTTTATTGCTACTGAGCAGCTATAATGCTAAAGTACTGTGTTCAAGTTACAGAGCTATGATCATACCCCATGGCCGAGACCTCTGGTGAAGCCAGGTCCTTTCTTGTGGTCTGTCTTGAAGAACTGATGAGTGAAGTGTTGGGCAAAGAATGTGAACATCACATTTGTACCTTGTGGGTCAGGAATAAATTTTTTCCTTAGCAAAAACTTCTCCACAATCAGCTTTGAATCTGGGAGCTCTTTCTTACCTGCAAGAAATAGTGAAATATTCCAGACAACTATGTTTATGCAACACTTAATTTTGTTCCTAACAAAAAGGTTTAAAACTGTCAATAGATTATCGAGGGATAGCAGCTTCTGTATAATTATTTTCTTGATTTTGTTTGAAACTTCTAAATTCCTCAGTTTTAATATGTAACTCAGTGAGAGCCAGCATAGTTTTCTTTTACGTCTTTACAGTGTATCCAAACCAATGGCTATTCTTACAGTAACCTACACTGAAAAAAAAGCTATAAAAAGCAGGTCTGGTGGTATTTTCCAAGATAAGATACATAGAAATTCCTAGAAGTGAACATTATGCATCTGGTTTATTCCTTACCTTTCACACCCATTGGTGTTGGACAGTCAAGTCCTACTGGTGGAAGGCTTCTTGTGTAATAGGAAAGGTTGGAATAAGCTTCCCAGTTTTTGTAATTATAATCACTATTGTAAGTTGGTGGGCTGTCGATCAGGTGTGATCTTGCTGAAAAAGAATATTAAAAATTGTTTGGTTGTTTGTTGGCTTGTTTTTTTTCCCCAAGCTGTCTCAAAAAGTCATAAGGCCATATCTTTTCCATGTATTCTGGAAGAAGCTGTATTCATTGAGAAATTACACACATATAGGCTACTGATGGTAAATGGGATTACAGTTGCTGAATAACAGTATTGAGTCTCTGATTACTGAATACAGCTATTAGTATGAGTAATTTAGTGCAAAGTTTATGCTGGCAAAATCCTGAATTCTATTAGAGATCAGAGCAAAATGCATCTCCATTTCAAAGCATATTTCATACAATTCTGCATCATGCAGAAATCTCAAGTAGAGTGTTTTTACTTCAGTGCGATTTAGGTTGCTGACTTTATATACAGACTAATCAATCATCCTGGAGTTCTAGGAATGAATTCTGTCAGTTAAGAGGACTAGAAGAGAGAACTCATACTTACATGTTAATACATATCTCATAATAGCATCCCGTAAGAAAGGTATGTTGTTGATGATATTCCAGGCTCCTTTGAAGTGGGTGAGGATGTAGTGGACAGTATTTGGTGAAGGTTTCAATGTCAGCCTCAGCCACGTGAAGAATTCCGCTGTGAGCATTAATGAAAAGATTATTGTAAATTAGCTATTGAGGATGACCTGCAATACTGGAATTTAATTATCAAATTTCAGTTCCATGAAGAGAGATTTAGGATACTTACGTGTTGTACAGTTTTCCCCATAATACCCTGTCCTTGTACAGTCACATTCATACTGATCAAATCCTGTTGTCATACATACTCCTCTGTTCTGACAAGGGTTTGAGCAGCAAGGGTTGGCTGGAATGAAACCAAATGCTCCGATTAGCATTTTATATAGCTATGTCAGTATCCTTATCTCACTAAGATAACTTATCAAACTTAGGCAGGCAATATCCTGAAGTTCAATGCTTATTGGAAAGATAGAGACCTCACAATAATTCAACCTACCCTTTAAGCTGCTACGGATAATTGTTATTAGCAAAAGCATAGGAGTTTTTTTTCGTGGCAACAATAAATATCCTCAGAAGCGTTGGATTATCTAGCAAGAGGCCTAACATACTTTCTACCATATAGCAAGCATAGGAGAAATCACAAGAGAATACAGAACATTAGAAACCCCTATAAATTTTAATTCATCCGCAGCCGAAAAGAAATGCTCATCGATGGCTTAGATCAAGATTCACTCGCCGCCGAACGCGCTCCTGCCCCCGTGAGGGGAGGGAGAGCACTCACCTGCGTGGCTGGCAGCTAGGAGGACAGCCACCAGGGCGCACAGTAGGATCATCTCCCGGCGGGGCTGTGGCGGGGACTCTTGCTGTGTCTCAAGCTCTGCGGGTGCTCGGCGCCGAGAACCCAATGCCGCTCCCAGGTAGGCGCCCGCCTATTTATGCCTGGCGCGGCCAGTGAGTCACCCGCTCTGCGCCCGCCCGCCGGAAACTATCACGAAATCGGGGATTTCGCGCCGCTTCTCGCCGGCCCGCCCCGCCACCGCCACCGCCCGCTGCCACCTGCCGTGGGCCAGCCCCCGGGGTGCCGTCACGCTGCGGCGGGGGGCGCTGAGGTGGCGGCGGGCATGCGGCGGCCCCGTTCTCTTACCTCGGGTAAGGCTCAGCCGCGGAGAGCCGCGGTCTGCCAGCCGGGAGCAGCGGGGGCTGAGGGGAACCCCGGGGGGTGGGGAGGACCCTGCGGGCGACCCCCGCCCCCTTTGAGTCCCCGGTGGCTTTGGGGAAGAAGAAGAGGGGGAGGCGCTTTCGCGGAGGCGGCTCCTCAGCGACCGGGGTTGGCCTGTCGCCGTCGCCGCCGCCGGCGTCTCCTCAGGGCAGGGAGGCGGGAGCCACCCACGGGCGCCCCGGGGCTGACGGCGTTTCTCGGCGGAGCGACACGGGTGCGTGGTGTCTAGAGAGGTGCTGAAATCCCATCCCCTATTCCCTCCTCCCCCGCCCCCCAAACTACCCCTTTTCCGAGTAATGTTTCTTAATGCCTGTTCTCGCACCTGCCCGCTGTCGCCCCGTTTCCTCGGGAGAAAACGCACTTTTCTGACTGAAAAAGTGCCGTGAAAACTGTCACCCTGCAGGAGAAATCTAATGGTCAAAAGGCACGGTGCCGTTAGTATCCTGCTGACTTCCTGGTGCCCCCCCAGTGTGACACAGCACTGAGCACTCTGGGGAACGTGGGGATTAGCTTGTTAACGAGGTAATTTTAATATGTACATTAAACAAGTGGTTGGAAGACTGCTTTTCCCCATATGCATGGAAGGAGGCTCACTGCAAGACTCTTGTGTTGCAAATGGATGTATGGGGAGAGGGGGATTAGAAAGTAATACTGAATGTATTTCATTTTATTTCTAGGTACGTTATGATGATACCAAATCCCATTATTAGGCATCTTATTTTGAAATCACCAGTGACTTCTCTGCAGGCACTTTTGCTTTAAAGTACCCCCCGCTGGTCTGTATAGTTGTTCTGTAAACAGATATTTGCTCATTTCCGTCAGATTTTGCCATCTGAAGATTCTTTACCTTTTTGTCATAGGTTATTTATTTTTTAATCAGTATGTTCTACTACTATTTCTAATCTTCATTGTGCATGGAAAATGTCTTATGAAACAAGTAGAATGTAACGTAGTTGTGTAATTCTCTACAGCGTGGTGATGGGGCCTTGCAGCAGTCTTCCCATTGCTTGTACTTTCTCAATGTCAGTATTAAACAACAAAAAAACCCCATTGCTGTTTCACTAGCGATATCTTTTGAGGTTCGAAGCTGATGGTGTTTAAAATTGCAAATCAGTGACTTTACAGAAAGTGGAATGGTCCAGATTAAACAGAATCTTATTTTTGGCCCAGAGCTGTGTTGTGGTTAGTGAATAATTCGTATACATCAGCAGTAGGTCATCCTGGATGTTTTAGAGGATAGTGTACGAATGTCTGTAATCACACGATGCTTCTGGCATAGGAAAAGGCATATATTATATATTTATATATTTATATATTTATATATTTATATATTTATATGCATATGTGTAAGAATACTGGCTTTGGTCATACACTTGAAGCAGAGGATAGCTGTCGGCAGCCTGTTCCTGTGTAAAGCATAAGTCGCTGCAGGTTGCAGCTACATCTAAGTCTTGTAACTATTACTCAGACTTATCAAGTGTGAAAGGGGAATGTTTTATTTTTGCACTATGAGGGGTCATTAGCCAAATTGACTAACACAACACACTGGTGGAATAGAGTATAGAAAGGGATGTGTGGTAAACACAACGGTGTAGATCAAGGGTTTTGCTTTGTAGAGTTTAAATGCCCATTTTACAATGATTTTATTCTGTCTTACAAAGTTTTTATTGATGCTGTTAGATAATAAATTTTTACTGAAAATACTAGGTGAGATACTACATTTCAATAAGGATCGCAGGAAAATGTAAATGCAGAAAATGTTTCTAGGGTGTAGAACCAGCAATGTTAAGGGGGGAAATGAGCTAATTATGTGCTGCAAGAGAATTACCCCTAACATGATACTACAATGCTAATTATGTTATGATTTGGAGTACCCTGAGGATATAGGTAGCTGGTATTGCTTAAA
This sequence comes from Melopsittacus undulatus, assembly GCF_012275295.1. Taxonomy (NCBI): domain Eukaryota; kingdom Metazoa; phylum Chordata; class Aves; order Psittaciformes; family Psittaculidae; genus Melopsittacus; species Melopsittacus undulatus. The sequence continues at coordinate 27,102,265 of NC_047532.1, read as the reverse complement.
GTTTTCAATTATTATAAATAACCAATGTGCAAACTGAGCAATAGAGCAAAACTTCAGCCTTGGCAGATGTTTCTCCTTAGGAAGCGGCAATTTTTGCAGCTGAAAAAACAGTCAGCACACTTCACCTTCCACCCCACCCTACATATGGTACAGCAGGAGCTCTTTGCAAGTCTGTTTTTGGCTGGGGAACATCAGTTGCACACCTGATAGCTGCAGTATAACTGGATGAATTCTTTAGCTTTCCAAGATGATGGAAAATGGGGGAAATATGGTAGTGCTGTTTTTTATTCAAGGCTGCCCTTCCCCCTTGTTGTTTTGGGACTGTCTATAATAAAGAACTGGTTATATGTTGGAATGGGAATTTCTCTGAAAAGTTTACTGTGGCAGATTTCACCACCAGGTGGAGATTTTATGCATCAACCAACAAATGCCATTTTTGGGTTTTTGTTTTTTGTTTTTTTTTTGCATATAAATCATCTTTGAAAAAAAAGACCAAAACCAAAACACACACACACACACACACAAAAACCAACAGAAAACCCCGCCACCAACCAGTGTTATTTTTACTTCTGCAATAGTCATTTAAGTACCCTTTTGTCCAAATGAAAGCAGCCTGTTGAACAAATGTAGCTAATTTTATGTTTGCTGAAATTTCTGGAGGAGATGATTCTCTGAAAACTCTTTGTTCCTTTCCTATTTTAGGTTTAACTGCCTATGGAGGTTACATATATAATATATCGAATTCGCACTTCTGCTGAGATCAGGTTATTGCTTCCCTAAGGTGAAGTATCAGGACAGTATTGACAGAAGATACAGCAACCCGTAAGGGTCAACATGCTTCAGTAATGCCACTAAAAGAAGGTGAGGTGGAGCACCAGGCAGAAAATGTTGTCCCATGGCACTGGTGCTACTCCATTTTTGCACTGACTCCCGTAAATATAAGGCAAATGCCGTTGTTTTCATAATACAAATTTTTCAGAGATGGCAGTTCTGTGGGAGGGAGCTGAAAGCTTTGTAAAGCCTATCATGTGTCCTCTTGCAAGGTATCAACAACCTTTAAGCACATGTTTCTAAGAAAGGTCTTTCCAGCAAATACGTTACCCACTCCCCCAGTTTATTTACATTAATATTATCATGTAGCTATGCTTCAGTGGGAAAAATTAGCAAATTCTTCACTTCTCATAAATATTTTTCATTATGACTTGAATGAAGAAAACCAAGTTTTCTTTATTGCCAGCTGGCTACCAAACTTAAACTGTGAACTCTGCTATTGTGATTCAGTTCTCTGGGATATTTTTTTTAGCAGAGCCCTTGTTTTTTTTTTCCCATGCAGCCTCAATATGTTCTGCATTTCTTATGTAGACATTTGATCACAGTTAGCTCTGAGAAACACGTCATGAGGTTTTGTAGCTGCTTTACAGAAAGAAGCATCAACTGACATTTTATGTGCTTTTTATCTTCTCAGAAGTTGGTTGTAACTCAGGGTAATTGCTTCTGTTATGCCTCTTATAATAAGCATTGTATATCAAAACAATCAAAAGGCTATCTTTCTGTGGAAAAACTCCACAGAAAATCTGTCCTTATACAGATTTGCAAATATTATGTTCCTCATTGCAGATGCTGGAATTTTCTGTTAACTACTTCCTGCTTAACTTTTAGCAAATTCTTTCATCCAGTCTCACACTCTTTTGTTCTGCAGCTGAAAGCTGGCCTGTTGTTATGCAGTTAATATCATGCTTTGTAATTTTCCATTGCTTTCCAGCACAAGGACTTAAACTGGATAAGGGAAACTGTAGTAGGTTCTACTGAGTAGAAAATAGTTATCTCGTAATGCGTTTTTACATAAAACACCTCTTAGGGTATTGAAGTTAATTAAGTTTTATTCATTAGTCCCTTTTCTCATTCAGCAAAAAGATATTTATTTTTTTTCCTACAAGAGCATTTACCAGATCAATTTACAACAGTGAAAAAAATGCTGGTCCATCTAGTAAGCTCTACTAAGCAGGGTTTTATAATGTTTTCTGAGAACTCATTTCATAAGGTGAGATGTCTTTAGTCACTACAAGAAGTCCACAGATCCTGCAGATACAACATACATTCGTATCAAATGCTTAAATATAAGACGTGAACCCAGGATGTGATACAAATGCTCCTTTGTCACGTAGTTGAAACTCAGTCTTTTGTTATGGAGGTGTGTATCATCTCAGATACAATCACTTCCCAAAGGAGAAAAAAGGAAAAAAAAAACCTCCTGCAGCACTTTGGCATAAACTGCATAAAGCAAACTATAATAGAGTTTACTGAAGAGAAGATTGAATCTAAAGCCACTTAAAACATCCACATACGTAACTACATACAGTGCATATAGTTATATGTTATCCACATATATAACCATATTTATAATGATATATAATGATAAATTAACTGTATTCACGGAATATTATCAAACACTCAAAAGAAAAGAAAAAAATGAAGCTGCATAAAATTAGCACTGCTTAAGTGCAGCTCATGTACTTCTAATGTAGACATTTATCTGATGGGATGCTAAGCTGTTTCCTGGAAGGCTTTGATGTGTGAGGCTATGCAGAGGTATAAAATTCTGTGGGCAGTTACACCTATGAAGGTATGTGATTCCCAGTGATTATGCAGAGATGGATTTATTAACTCACAGTTCATTGTAAACTTCTGTCCTTAAGGCAATTCTTAATAGAAGTTTGAGGAAATTTTTACAATGTGAAGTACGTAAGTACAACATTTCACCATTTTTCACTCTCTTAGCTATGGATGAGTTTTCATCAAGGTATAATATATTGCAATAAATTTTCTATGTGTGAAACTCACATGTGAATAATAATTGTGAAAGTGCATGCATACAGTGCAGTAAGACTTTGTTACGGCTTTCGCATTTTCAATACATTATGGGATTCTGATGATTAACAGCAGGATCTCACGAGGTGGATACACCCACCATGTGTATAGTAACATTCAGTGGAGATTAATTTTGGTGCAAATAAATGGATCCATGGAGTGTCCTCAACTTGTCCTCTGGTTTTCAAAAGCTGCTTTTGGTTGCTATGTTGGTTGCTGTGATGCGGCTGTACTTACTGTGATCAGCAAATTAATTTTAAAGTAACTCAGTTGGGGGTTGTAGCATGATCAAACACTACTTGTTAAGTAATAATATTCAACGCTTTGAGAAGAAGGCAGCTCTACTCTGTAACTTCTTGTTGTGAGCCTTCACTCACTGTTGAGTGCTTACAGAGGAAGAAGCCAGCACGGTATATTCGTCGAGGACTGGATGTGCATTAAAGTGTTTATATTAAGATGTTGAGTCCACTAAAACTGGCTTTAGCTCTTCACAGCTGAGAGGCTGGAGGAGTCATCTGGTGTCAAACCAACAAAAATGTTCCATGACACAGATCCATGGCAGCCCTTCGGGATGGACAGTGGACTGTGCCTGCACAAATTATAGTAATAGCTTGAACTGGGGTGGGAGGTTCCTGGAGTATGTTGTGTCCAGTGCAGGCTACCCAAAATCCCAAGTCTTCTTTCTAATAATTTCCATTTCCAGAGGTAAATTGTGAAATTGTGAGTGTTTTCCAATGTTCTTGTAATGGCTTGCTCTTCGGCTACACTTCCAATATACCCCTACAATTAAAAAAAAAGGGAAGAAATTAAGAAATAAAAAGGTTGAAATTCTATTAAATGAGCTTATTACTGGTGAGTGAAATGGACTCAGAGACCAGATAAAAAAGTGTTGCCCATGATCCTTTTCTTTAAAAGGCCTTGAGAAAATCAATCATGTGGATAACTTGGTGTAATTATTTGTAGTTGCCAGTAGGAATTGAAGGCACTTTAAAACATATTGCAAATTAAACCATTCAGGTTGGAACGAGTTTTAATCCAGGAAGATTCTGCCAAGAAAATGTACATCTCAGAAGAGAAAATCTGGAGGAATTCCTGCTTTTTTTCAAAGTGAAATTAGATGATTGTGAAGGAGACATCACATCATGTTATGTCTTGCCAAGGCATATGACTCTAAGCAAAGGCAAATAATTTAGAAATTGTTCAAATGCTTTTATGCTTTTTGAGACAGCCAATTATGTAATGACATAAAAAAATGGCTGGCTCACTGGGCTTAAAACTGAGCCTCTGAGGGAAATAATGCCATCACAATACTTATCAGGAAATAAAGTCTTACTGGTTTTAATTTCTTTTCCCTAGAATTTTCAATTAAGGAAAATATATAATGATCAAACATATAAAAATAGAAAACTATTAAGGAGTTACAAACACTGCAGTGGCTGTAAGAAACCCACAGCTCAGATAGTTTAGTATGTGCCAGGGAAAACATCTGACATTTCCTTTTAGTGCTTGAGCTGTTACAGGTTTCAGCTTGTGTGCTGTGAGCGGAAAGTCATCCACTTATCATTTCTATCTGTGTATATTAGGGAACCAGAACCTGGCAAACTGCAACACTGCAGAGTACCTTTTGCCTGTAAGAAACCCCCTTTACAAAAAGCAAAATAGGGGAATAATTGAAAGGCTGTTTTCTCAGAAAATGGCATGTGTTAATTTGATCCTGACTTGTCAGAATACAGGTTAAAGGACTAACTGATTTCCAACTTAACATTTCATTACTGTTTGTAATAGCAATGCAAATGATCTTGTGAACAGTTTTTATTATTGCACTCCACATGATTCATCTTCTATCATGACTTTTGATGGCATTTCTTTGTGGAGGAATTGTAAACTTAGTTTAATATTGACATGACTCTCTTCCACTATTTTTCTGTTTATCCAGTGGTGGTCTCTAATGTAGTTTTGGATTTATTTTTCATCTTAACTCAGTGAAGAGAAGATAAATCATACAAGTCCAACTGAAAACATTTCAGCTTTCCTTGTTTGTTTTTTTTTTTTTTTTTGCATCAGCTGTGGAAAGTCTGTGCTGGTGCCACTCTGTACCTTGCTGTGTGCTTCTTATAGGCAGTTCATTAAGTCAATGAGGGCTTTGCAACATGTTCTGGCAATGCATGTTATTTTGGTTTTTCATTTCACATGACAGTTTTCCTGGGATTGTTTTGGGGAGAGTTGCCAGAGACCTCAGGCCAGTCAGCCCTCAGCTTTGGCTTGGGGACAGGTTTGGCTGGAAATAGCAGGATATGTTGCACCATTATAGGGTTCTGTCTGAGGAGCTTATTCTGTGCTGGTGCTCCCACAGAGCCATTGTTTCTTTGCACCACCCCTAGTTCCTTTGAAGCAACTGGTTCCAGACCATTACAAAGGCTATCATAATCTTGTGATAAGCCTTCAAGTGGTTTCTAGGTCAGCAGATGGTGGCAGGGCCTGTTGGCTCCCAGAGAGCTTTCCTTCTTTGCCTGCAGCTCCTTAAGATTTTCAGCTGCTGCTGAAAAAAAAAACCTGCCTGACATGCAGTGTGTGCCTTTTGTCTTTACTTGATTTTTGTAGGGAAGGGCCATAGTGCATATGCAAATAGTTCCCCCGTGGTTTGTTCTAACCACAAACTCCACTCCCAGAAGGCCCCTCTACTCTCTCTCCTGGACTCTGTGAACTCAGATGATTCCAGGTCAGGCCCATGGGCATCTTGGGGTAGCTGTTAATGGCAGTATGGATGTGGCAAGCAAGACCTTGTGAACTTCCTCTTGGTGAACTCATTTTAAATAGCTGGCACTCCTGCCCATATCAGTTAAATATGGAGCATTTAATGCAAAGTAGTTCTTAGGTGTTATAACGTAGCTCTTGGGGATTTTTAAATGTTTATGGACTTTCCAGAGGGTAGGAAAGAGAAGAAATATTTATGTGTAGAACATTTTGTTGTTTCACTTGGCTGGTAAGAATGATTAGCCCCCTTGCCCAAGGCTCCTTGTCCCCTGCTCATTAACACTAATGAGTGTAAATGACATAAAGGCAGTACTATGAGAAGTAATTTATTATTATCACATTATGAGCAATACTGAATGGGGAAGAAAAAAACCCAACAAATGCAAAGCACTTTGCACAGAAGGAATTATGAGGTAATCTGGGTAACATCCTTTTTCTGTTGCTGTACTTCACATGGTGCATTATGGTATAATTTGATTTGTTATCCACTCCCAAATAAATCTCTGCAGCTCCACAGAGATTTACATTGCAATGTTTTGGATACTCTATGAGTTTTGTCCTAGGGATGGAGTATTTTAGTGATTGTCAATTATGACAGTTACCTAGAAGTCCTCTTCAGCACAAGGCAGTATAAAATTAATGTGAAAGAATTTACACAACATCAGAATTTGGACAGTGAAAATGTTTGTGGTGAATAGGAATGAAACAAGCCTGTAAGAAGAAATCAAATTAAAATCCAAAATATTTCTTACACTGATACAAGCCTATCAACTGGACAACACTGTAACCTGGGACCAGTTCCTATGCAAAAACCGTGATTTGAGGCATCAGAAGTAGGGTTGATTGAGATAATGTGTTTCATTTTACACCCTAAACCTATTTGTATTTCATACAGGTGAAAATTTTAAAACCTCCACTTTCCAGGGTGTTCTGATTCCAACTTAATTAGGCTTGTAGTTCTAATTTTCCTCTTGCTAAACTGTTCCTTTTTGCTTAGATGCTTAACTGAAATACTAATGAATTGTTAATCTCCTGAGGATTAAAACCAGACTTTTTCACCTGGCATAGCTATTTCCTTGTCTTAAGGTAAATCTATATCTCTCGCTTTGAATTTCAGATTTCATATAGACTTTTTAAACCATCTTTTAAAATTACTAGTATCTAGCATCAATAGCAGTATCACTCCAGGTACTGGGATTGAATGTTGAGCCCTGAGTTCTAATCCTATTGAGGTTTTTGCCCATGATCAAGCCTTCATGAACAGGAACACTATTTCGAAGGCTTCCATTAGCATATCCATATTCATATCCAGGTCTAAAAAAGTATATTTGAAGCTTGCAGAAAAACAATATATTCCTCATTTGCATAATTTTTGTTTAAAATACAGCACAATACTTTCTCAAAACAAAGCACTTTGTTTCGACAAGAGCTGAAAGTGTTTTAGTCCAGCCTGATACACAGACTCACCCCTCTGCTCATTCCATGCCTCTGTCATAGCTGAGAAGCATGGCTCCCTAGAGAGGGTTTTTAGGAGTATGGCTTATGTTTTTTCAGTTCTTTGCATTGATGCTGGATGACAACAGGCAGTTAGGAAAGCATGAAAACCAGAAACTGTACAGACAGATTTGGAAGAAAACTTGCTGTTATTTTATATCCATTTAGAACAGGAGAACTATCATGGTATGGTAGTGCTGCATGTTTTTTCAGACACAAGCTGAACTGTAGCTGAAGTGCTTCCAAACTGACTTTCATGAATTTGTGTAAGGACTTACATAATGCATTTCATTATGTTTTGCACTGAACGGAAGATTTGAAGGATTTCTCTCATCCTATGCTCACAAAAGTTATGGAACAAGAAGCTGCCCAGCATATTTGATAATTTGTGCCTGATTCCTTTCATGGATTTCATTGTCCAAGAGCTGGTTTATTTGCTGAATTAATAACTTCAAAACTGAAGTTCTCTGTTCCTGCTACTTTGAGAACAAGTCATAATTTTGTTGAGTTCTGTACAAAATGGAATAGATACCCAATCTCCTTTTTTCACAGCCTTCTAAGTTGTACCCTTATCTTTCTCCAGTGAGAAAAAAAAGGAAAATGATGATTGTGAGAGTTAGCATACTTGCTGGGTGTTGCAGCTGAGGGGGAACATACATATAAAAACTTGTGGGGAAAAAAAAAAAAAAAGGAAGCAAACTTTATTTAGGTAATTCAAAACCCAAAAGATTATAATTAACATTAAGGTAAACAACACTAACAGAAATAAATGGGGTTTTTTTGGTTTTTTTTGTTTTTTTTTTTTAGTTACTGAATAAAGTAGCATTAGGCAAATTGGATTACAGATTTGAATTGACATGAAATTGCAGTAATGGTAGCCAACTTTCTTGTTCTTTGAATTCACACCACCTCCTTTTGCCCATATGACATGACATGGCATTGGAGTTGCGTGAAAGATGATAGTTTGCCTTCTCTGGTTACAAGGAGTGTTTAATTCAGAGGTTACCAAAATCCTCACCTCTTGAAAAGCTTGGGGATTATAGTGAGCTGCAAGCTCTGCAACAGCAGAGTAGCTGGGGTAGTGTCGTCAGCTCAGAGACTGTACTTAATAAAATATGGGCATGGCTAGTTGATAATTTTTGGCTTGCTGTTGGTCTTTTGTCTGTTTCACAGCCTGGAGAATAAGGGTGAAAATTAAGTAAGACCAAAAATTATTATCTGTTTACAGATCTTCTGCTGTTGTCTTACCATTTCTTTGTACACAGATGTGATTCAGGTACCTTTTTGGTGAAGTTCATGAGAGTGTACAAGTGTTGAATAGCAGTCTGCATACATGCCCTCTTCAGTCTTGTGTCTCTGGTTCTGACCTCAGCAATCTCCTTTCCAGGTTTCTATTTTTTCATGTTTTATGAACTCTACTAGGCAAATATGTGTAAATTATTAAAAATGTTTGTTGGTTTTTTTTTCCCATTAGCTTCATGTGTAACCTGGTGAGAATTGTTCAGGCTGCGGTGCTAAATTCTTAAGCAGGAGAACAGGATTTGTCACCTTTGCCTTGTCTTCTGGGCAGGGGCACTCTTAAGTCCCTGCAGAATTAACACCTGGATTGCGGTGTCAGTGGGAGTCTGTGGTATTGTAAATTACAAATAATCTCCCTAACAAGATGGATTGAAATTTTATGATTGTAAACTCTTGACATGAGGTGTGATTTATGCTCATTGGGTTGGCCCTTTTCCTACATGTTCAATTAAGAGAAGTGTTTGGGTCCCTTTTAATACATGCTGAGAAGAAATCTGCAAACAATTGTGTTTGGAGAAAAAACCGGGGGAAGTGTTCAGTCTAAATTTAAAATGTAGATAAATATTGTGCCTGATATATGGCTGTTGTATCTCTCTTCAACAGGTGTAGGTGTGATTTAGTGATTCAGCTTTCAGGCTAATGTGGGGTATTTGGTTTTTAATAGCAGCACTAGGTGGCACACACAGTCAGGTCAGAGCACCTTCTCCAGCAGCCGGGGTTTAGCTGCTCTCTTGGCTAACTATTGAAATGACTGCACTGAGCCTGTGGCTCTCAGTCCAAGGCCCCTTGCCCAAGTTTTCCAGCTTACTGCAGAGTCCAAGAGATGCTGAAGCTGTTCTTGATGACATCTGCATTTATGTGCAATAGCTATTTGCCACACCTGAGAGTACTGTGCTACCTTCTTACAAGCACAGTTAATTCTACTCAGATTTTAAAATGAAGAGTCACCTGAGAGTGAAGTGCATATAATAAACAAAAAGCAGCCTCAATGTGGAAGTTCATGCATTCTTAATTCTCATAACTTGGAAGATGAAGGCTTGGTGGTCTGTGGAGTTGCTTGGATGCTGGATGGTTCTTGCTAAGAGAAAGCTGTGCAGAGTCTGTGCAGTGAACTCCTGCCGTAGCTAGGTGTGTACAATCAAGGTGAGATCCTGGTGCCGAAGAGCATCAGTAGGGGACCACGGGTTAACACCACCACTTTGACAGAAGCTGTTTGCTGGCTCCATTGCATGTCATTTGCATTGTTTTCTTGCACCTTAGTTTACTAGTACCAGTCTTGTAACATACTTCAAAATAAATCATAGAATCAGCTAGGTTGGAAAAGACCTTTAAGATCATCGAGTTCAACAGTTACCCACGTGGGTAACAGTTGGGTAACTGCCAAGTCCACCACTAAACTGTGTCACTGAGGGCCTCCTCTACGCAGTTTATGAACACTTTCAGGGATGCTGATTCCAGGTCTTCCCTGGTCAGCCTGTTCCAATGCCTGATCACCCTTTTGGTGAAGAATTTTTTCTTAATATCCAGCCAAAACCTCGCCTGGTGCAGCTTGAGGCCATTACCTCTTGTTCTATCATTTGTTACTTGTCAGAAGAGACCAGCCACCTCCTGTGTCTATCCCCCTTCAGGAGGTTGTAGAGAGCAATAAGGTCCCCCCTGAGCCTTCTTTTCTTCAGACTAAACAACCCCAAGTCCTTCAGCCATTCTTCATATGACTTGTTGCATTTCTATTAAGTAGCTGGCTTAGCTATAAAGACTTTTTTTTTTTTTTGGCCTCACTATCTTTGTGAAGATGTGTATATTTTTGTGTTATACCGGTTGGTGCTGAGAAACTTGCAAAGAAACTCCTCAAAACACCTGCACTCATCCTGCCTCAGTGCAAAAGGGTGATCAGCATGAATCCAACAACTGGCAGCCAAATTTGCTGAGGGCTCAGCATGCTTCAGTACTCATGAACAAAAGGATGAACCTAAAGGGGTGAAGAGCCAAAGTCTGCATTGGCTCCATTGGATGTGGAGACATCTTTGTTATGCAGAAGAGCAGCTGGCTGCCAGAGAGTGATGAGTCTCCTGATGGAAAGCACAATTCTTAATCTTCCTGCTCTGTTAACAAAAACTTCTTAAACCTGAGCAGCTCCAGCTGTGTAAAGAAAACCTCAGCTGGTAAATATTTCTCCTTTGGTTTCTTTTCTCTTTCTTGGTTGTGAGTAATTGATATGATATATGATGCAGATTGTGTTTGCCTTCCTTTTTTTGTGTCTTTCTGGCTCATACTATAGTGGACAGATATGTTTATATAGACACAGACGGTGTGTGTGTGTACACATGTGTGGCACATCCAGCCATATAAACAGGTACTGACTGGATTTTTTGAGAGTCCAATGTGAAAAAATAATTTGGTGCATTTGAAACTCTTGATTTGATTCCAATCTAGATAAGAAATTTGTAGCATGTAGTTTCTGAAAGGTCTGGCTGTAGATACAATTTTTGAAAAAATGTAGATAAAATCTTTACCATTTTTTTTAAATTGTGGTCATCTCAGTTTAGATGTAGATTATTTGAAGCTGATAAACCAAGTGATCTATGTAGATGCAGAGGCTTTGTATGGTGCCAATAGTTTCAGAGTGTCACCATGCTCTATGGAGCCCATTTGTACCAGGTGCCTGTTGCACTCAAAGAAGGTAAAATTATTGATGGTAAATCGATTCCCTGGTCTTCCTTCTCACCCTTTCCTTCTCATTTCATCCAATCACTTCAGTCTGTGGATTGGAAAATAGCACAGATATTTCTCTAATTTGGGAAGGAAGTGTAAGACTGTATCGATGTGTGCTGTGAAGCATAATTGGAGGCATTGCAGAATGACATTTAAAACATACAGAGCTGTTCTGGAATTGTCAAAGTTGGCATCAAAGATAAACAGTGTGCTTTGCTAGAACAAACAGTTCCCTAGTAAGACACGGTGTAAGCATAGGGATGTCCTCCTCCTTGAGATTCTTTCAATTCTGTGGAGCATTTACCACTGTGCTAAATTTAAATTGGGAATATAATTTCCATTTAATTATTATGGAAGGAGCAGTTAGGTTTTTCTACCTAATCTTGCCTTGTTAATGACCCTCTGTGTCTGCTGGACTACTTGGTGTTTTCTCTGAGTTATTGTACCTGTCTGGCAGATGAGTAAAATATACTGTGTATGTATAAAACTTAAAAATCTACTGATAATGGGTATTCCTAGCATGAAATAACTGAACATTGTGGGGAGTAGGAGTTAGTTATTTCCGTGCAAAATTTTCCTAAATTTCAGCAAGCACACCAGAAAAAGCGTATTCCCTTTGGCAGCCAGTGTTTTCTGACAAGAAAAGCAAGCACTATGAACCTGGATTTAAAAACTGAGCTCATTTTAAACTGTAACAGTTAGGACCTTCAAAAATGTTAGAGTTATTGTTCAGTTCTTAGAAGCACTTAAACATCTGGATGTTTTACACTGAAAAGTAAAAATTTCAAAAGAAAAATGTTTAGATCAAAGGGGTCTGGATTCAGAATATGTTTTTAAGACTTGAAAAGTGTATCAAAATTTCAAACCTTCTGACATTGTATGGTTCAAACCTTTCTTCTTATGGGAGTTTTACAAAACTAGTAGATGAAGAGATGACAGCATATGGCTATGAAAGAATGTTCTAGTGAAATATTGTCAAATGAAATAGAAATTAAATCTTGATATCTCAACTGCAAAACTCCTTGAAATTTCCAGTGGACTGATTATAGGCTAATGAACAGTAAATTAAAGATAATAAAAAATAACTGTTTTGTTATAGAATTAGCTACCTACTCAGTTGTTCTTAGTAAGTTAATTGTCTATGAGTGATTGCTAATTAAATTTTGGATATCTAGGAAAAAAAAAGTAGTAAAGATTGAACTGATCTGATGAGTATTTGTGGTTTTTCTTAAACTCATAAACTTCTTACTAGTGGTGGCTTCCTAAGAAGATGTTCTATTTGTTTGAATTTTTGGTAATATGAAAAAGGGTAGAAACTTTAAAAATATCATAATATTTCATTATGTTTTCCTGCTACTTCTGGTTTTAAGCTTCATATAGCTAAAGTGTTACAAAGGTCTGTACATGGAGAAGCCTGAAATGACACTCAATGGCAGGAAGCCTTCCAGACAGAAAGGCATAGAAGTTAACATGCTGTGGTGAATACTGAGGACATCATGACAAAAACATTAAAAAAATATAGGATGAGAAATACAAAGATTTTCAGGGAAAGAATTATTCCATTGAAATTGCAGTGTAACAATTCAGAGCAAGATTCTCACAAATCCCCAGAGCAACCCAGTATGATTTTTAGGTTGGTCCCATCACATACCAGAATGGGAGATAGTAATTTTTAATGCAATTACACTTAGATCATGGCATTCCTTCTGAGCAGAGGAGAGCTGGAAGAAGTTAAGATCAGATGCAGAAATAAAAAGGGTAAGTGGCTGGAAGGTTTGCGTTATGAGAAGTTATTGAAGTAAGTATATATACTGCATAACTTGGCTAAGTGACAATTCACTGGATAGCTAACTATCTATGGACATTGGAAGGGTATATATAAGAGGATGAAAGAACAGTTTCAGGTGCCTTCAAAAATAGCAGGCAACGTAACGGGGGAAATGTTCATCTTGCTAAAAGGGGATCGTTTAACAATAATGTCTTGTAGGCCATTCATGGTAGTGGAAACATAGGAGAGTGCTGAACAGCACATGAGGAACAAGGAATGGGAAGGAAGTGAGAAGTAAAGCAGGCATAAACAACAGGCAGGAGTGGTGGGAGAAATGTCCTGTTCTTTCCTCTTCTCAACCATGCTTGTCCTGTCCTCCTGTTACTGCACTGACTTCTAGAGGACTATTGTTCTGCTGAGCAGAAGGGGTTTAATCTGCTAGAGCCTTTCCAGGTCTGTTTTTTTTTTTAACATTTTGTCTCAGCAACTGAAAATTCATTGAGTCTTGCTTAGAACATACATTCCATATGAGTGACAGTGGATTTTTAGTTAGCAGCAGCCACCTTAACTGCCTTTTTTCCAAGTGACTGGTAGCAAGGAGCTCTGATGTTAAGACAGCCTGAACTCAAGGTTGGCATGGGACCAGATGGGATGCATGCCCATCCAGAGTAGTAAAAGCAAGAAATTCTGGTTCCCTACAGTGGAGAAGGACTTGGAGCTGTTAGACCAAGTCCAGAGAAGGGCCGTGAACATACTCAGAGGGCTGAAGCATATCTCCTATGAAGATAGGCTGAGAGAATTTGGCTTGTTCAGCCTGGAGAAAAGAAGGTTTAGGGGAGACCTTAGAGCAGCTTTCCAATATCTAAAAGGGCCCTACAAGTAAACTGGAGAGAGACTTTATATAAGTGCATATAGTGGTAGGACAAGAGGGAATGGCTTTTAAGATCGAAGACCAGAGATTTAGAATAGATATTAGCAAGAAGTTCTTAATTGTGAGGTTGCTAGGAAACTGGAATAGGTTGTCCAGAGATGTTGTGGCTGCGCAGTCTCTGGAAGTGTTCAAGGCCAGACTGAATGGAGATTTGAGCAACCTGGTGCAGTGGGATGTGTCCCTGCCTGTGACATGGCAGTTGGAAATAGATGATCTTTAATGTCCCTTTCAACCCAAACCATTCTATGATTCTATGATACAGTGACAGCAACTAACTGGGTAATTGTTTCAGAAATTTTAATATTCCATGTCTATTCTTTAGTGAAGTTTTATGGGCCAACAGAAAAGAAACCAAAAGGCTTGAGAACATAACTGGTAAGAAGGAATATGAATGGGAAAGGTTTATGGCAGAAGGATTTGCTTGCTGACCTTTAGCCACTGGTAGTGTTAAAATAAATTCTAAGGAAATGCACCTAGGAAATTGGTTGTCTGAAACAAATAATGGCCTGAAAGAGCAGTTTGCTGCCTTAGGCAAAGCTTAAAACCAAAGACGTAGTAAATTAATCATTAACCACAGTAATGATTTGTTTTCAACAGTTTATTATAAGAAAAACAGTATTTTAATGTCATGTCTGAGAATTATTACTCAAGATTTAAAAATTTCTCCTAGTTAGGCTTAGGATAATTTACACATACACAATGGAGAAAGGATTTTGTCTTGAAAAATGAATGTGTGAGCACGAGAATTAATTCCCCTGAGGGAAATACAAGATCCCATAGGATTTTGAATGACTGTAGAAGGTGGCCATCTATGACCCATTTCACACCAACCTTTAAGCATACAAGTAAAAAAACACATATGCTTAAATTTCTTTGACGTCAGTAGGGCTTCAACAAGGCTTAAATGATGTCCCTGTTAGAGAAGCTTCCATTACCTCTGATTTCTGCTGATTTAAAACAGGACTGAAATGAAAGTCCTTCGAGCCTGTGTGCCCTTTTATGGGGTATTAAAGTTCTATTTGCAAATATGTGCACAATAGAATGAAAATGCAGCTAGGAGTCATATTCAGAAGCGGAGGTAGCTGGATTGTTTATTGCAATTTTTTATCTAGCTGTTCACAAATTTCAACACAGGAAGCTTCATTTGGGGATGTACAGTAAGGTGTTTCCTTAGGGGAGAGGCAGCAGGAAAGATTTTTTACATTCATTGAATTTGATGCCGTCCTGCCACATGAGAAGGGAGGGAAGAGGTATCCAGTAAGGAAACAAGAGTTTTACTCTGATAAACAGATAACCAGTGACAGGCTGGTTTGTCTTGCTGAAACATTTCACTGTCACATATTAACAAAAAATGTTTATAATTTACTTTCCAATTATTTTTATTTCACCTGTTTTACTTGGCAACTTCACAGGAGTAAGCCCTGTTGTATTCATGGTAAATATGGAGCTATGTCCTTTAGGAGAATTTAGTTTGGGCATATCAGGGATGTAAAGAATTATAATCTTTGAGGACTAAGCTGTTGCACTCATATAGTCATTAATAATGAGGATTATGCTCTATCAAATAACAACATTCTCTACTAATTCATGTATAAGGTTTGTTTTATTTGACTGTATATTCTTTTCCATTAGACAGTGATACTTGTAAGGGGCAAGTAAATGGGAAGCTAAAATGTATTTCAAAAATTGCAACACTATCCTCTGATACATTCAGTCTGCATTTACTGAAATGGAGGTTTGCAGTTTTGTTCTTTTCCAGGCAAGAAAGCTGTTTCTCTGGTCTTCTGCATTATGAGTTTTGGTTCTAACCCCAAACAGTGAGACTTGCAGTTTAAAAGAAGGATTAAGGGGGTAGGGCCTCCCAGAAGAGTGAGAGACACTACCTGGTGGGGTTAGGAAGCCACTGTATTCTATGAGATGGTTGTGCCTTCATTCACTGCCACCTCATTGGATAGGTCAGTAACATATGCCGGAGAAAAGAAAGTAAGAAAAGGTAAAATATCGTGTCCAGCATTCAGCAAGAAATGTTTTAAGAGCTTACTGATGCTGAGGTAATTCCTGTGACAAAGCATTTAGTGTCTGTACATGGACATATCTTTCATGTACTTCTCTAAACTCTGAGTTTGCTTAGTATTTGGACCTTTACAGTATCTTCTGTTAGGGATCTCCAAAATTTTGTTATGTGACAAAAAGCTACCTCATTCTAGGAGGATACAGTTCATTAGTATAAGATGTAATAAGTGAAAAGCACAACCAGTGTTTATTTAGGAATCCCGCATCTCAGAGATTTTAATTCTGTATTCATTTAGCTACAATAGATTCCGCCTGATCACTTTATCCCAGTGCAGAGCATGCATCTTTAGAGCTGCAGAACAAGGTTCATAGGGCTGAAATTCTTGTCTTGCGTTGTACAGACATGAGCTGCAGCATTAGGGATGCAAAACTGGGGTGTGGCGACCCACTTTTTGCTGTTACTGACGTATTGTTACAGTCTGAGATCAGTCTGCACTCCACACTGCACAGCACTCCTCCCCTTTCTTGTCTCATTAGACTAAATTATTTGAGGAAACACATCTGCTAGCTGTGCTTTTGGAGGTCAGTCACACTGGGGCCTTACTCTTGGTGAAAGCCGAATAACTCAAATAACAAGAAGATAATAATAGAAACGACAACTCTTTAGAGGAAATATATATATATATATATTATTTTGACTCCAGAAACTTTCAGTCTGCTCTGGTGTTGCATCAATGGCACAAGGCACATGTTGTGTCACTCTGCCTGCAGGTTGATATAGCCTCTGCTGTATAGGTTCATGCTTTAGAGTATCTCTAGAATTAAAAAATTAAATAGAAGTTTAAGAGAATGAGGAAAGCTATAGGAAAGTTACCCAAAGTGCATTTGTAACTCAGCTGTGCAAAACAGCAAATCAAGATATTCCCAAGCCACAGCTTCTGAGCCATGCACTGCAGCCTTTTTCTTCCTATGTTGGGTTGCCCAGGATTGTCTGTAGGGTTGCAAAAAAAATATTTCTGAATATATCATGTGTTTATCAGCTCTTCTGTGTTTGTCTCTGTTTGGATATTTACAGGTTTTACTTCCATTTCTTAACTTCTACTTTGTTATTTTGAGGAGAGTGACAGATTGCCGCTGGGGTGACAGATTGATGATGTGTGTTTAGTTTTAATGTTTTCCAGCCATTTATGAGAGAAGATACCTTTAATCATTAGAATACTTTGCTTCAGAAATAAGTAACAGAAGTATTCATAACAGTGCATATAATTAATTGCCAGGATCAATTTGATAAGTAACAGCAACTCAAAAATTCAGCTTTCAGACAGTAAGAAGTCTTTGGGTTTACTCTTATTCTGGAGTGCCTTTGACCATTTTTAAAGGCAGGATTACTTGGGTTCTCAGGGAGAGATGTGTAAGTCCGTATAATCTCTGAGAAACAGCTGGCTTCTGGAGTTCTTAGTTTTATTTATATATTAAGACAAACATTTGAGACATGTTTAACTTACAAATGATCTATTCCTAGTGGTGCAAAACAGAAACAAAGCCAGAAAAAGATACAATTTTCTCATTCTGCAAATGTAAAAATTGATTATGTCTGAGTGTGTTCTGCAAATTTGAACTCAATTCTTCCCAAGCTTTAAAAATTGCGGGTTGAGAGATTGTTCCATACAAGACTTATTTTGATTATTTGATGCCTAATACCAGATAGCATTTGTACTTTGAAGTTCAGCTGTCCTAGAAGTATTCTGAAAATTCACATTCAGCCTCAGTACACCAAAATGCTTGGTTTCCTTGTAGTGGAAAAGTAGGGCGGGTCCATAACTCTTACAGGTAGAACAATCTCCTATTTGAGTTTAACTTCTTTTATAGAGTGCTTCTTCATGGTTAGAGAATATTTTTATGTGCTTTGCAATTGCCGTTAAGAGTATAATAGATTTAGGGCATAAGGTTTTCTGATAGCTGAAGATTCTTTGATGATATCTGGAGTCTTTACTGAATATTAGAACATATTCAGAAATAAAGACATCACTCTGCCTTGTGCAGTTTCTCATATTGGTCTTTGGTGCAGGTTTTTTATGTCTAACTTGCTTTATGGACATAATACAAAGTAATACTCAAAAGAATGAATGCAAACTAACACAAAGAGATTAAAGCAGAATGTATCAGCTGATGATTCAATACTTAGCAAACACATTTCTCAAGAGCTTCTTAATGTTGATCTTGCATACCTGGATTCTTGGGCAGTGAACAGTCCCTGGGGATGTCTCTGCTCTTTAGCAGCAGAAGTCACATTTTGGAAATAGCACCTGAGATTTTCACTACTCATGGGTTACGGTTATAATTTCTGATATAATTGTAGAGTCTCTTCTTGTGGTCACACTAAAGCTCAGATTGGTTTTAGTCAAAGAAATAGCAGAGGAGTAACGGACATTTGGGGGTGGAGGGCGAAAGGAACCCCCTAAAAATCACTTTCTTAACTGCCTGAGCAAATAATTCTGCTAAAACCAGAACTGTATTAATTTGAATAAGAAATAAATTTCTGGAGTATTTAAAATATTTAAATGAAACAAACTATTGCAGAAGAAGAAACAAACAAAAAAAAAAGAAGTGAGAAGAAAAATTAATGCCAAAATGAGACATTGGAGATTTTCTTACAGTGCAATGTTATAGTAGTGGAAATTTTGTTCTAAATAACATGATGAGAATCTTCACCATCACAACAAAAGAAAAAAAAAAGAAGAAAGGAAAAAAGGAAAAAGGCCATTATAATAGAAATGCACTCATTTAGAAGAGGAAATGTGCAAGTTACCCTTTAACTGGAGTGTTCCTTTGAAGAACCTGAACAAAATATGCAGAAAACCAGTGACCTGTGATGTCAATAATAGTGTGTCAAGAGAATGTTTATTATGCAATAATTCTCAAAAGGGCAAACAAGGTTGTCTAAACACTGCTTTCAACTCTTTAGCAGAAATATTTTATCTCCTGAAAAGTGTTTCTCAAATATAAACTATGTATTTCTTTCAAGATTTTTGTGATACTTATGTGAGTTCTTTGGAGAAAACATAATTTGCTTGATTGAACCCTTAGTCCTCTCCAGTACCATCTGCTCAAGCACAGGAAGTGTTCAACCTGCTCCATCCTTTCGAAGTCAGAAACTTATTTCTCAAACTTCCTTTTTTTTTTTTTTTTAAATCATGCATTTTTTCCATACATCCTCTTTGCACATAAAACACTTAAAAAGAATAAGAAAATACACCCTGCATATACCTATTGCCAAGAGTAGTAGAATTTTCTTTATTTGAATGAATTTCATGAGTAAAGATTTGTGATAAAGAACATGACAGTAAAGGACGGGACATGATGATTTGTATTCTTGTTACTGCTGTGATAAACAGAGTACAGTCCCTATGTGTGATTATCTGCTTTTCACTGATGTGGCCTTCCACACTCCTGGATATTTTTCTTTGGATATTTTGAACAACTGCTGTTTAGTAGTGAGGTTGACTTAACTTCTTTTGATTTCTGTGTTGATGCAGGTTTTTTCAGATCACAAAGTCTTAGTGAGTTACTGATTTTTAATGTATTTCATAGAGTTTTCTGCTTGCACTGTCTTTTTTTATTCTTTTAGATGCATACGAGGCGTAATAGGAACACTCAAGGATGATAGCAAATTGTAGGAAATCTAAATAAATTTAAAGCATCTATCCTCCATACAGCAGAAGTCAATAAGATTCCCACAGTTGAGTCATTCATGGGATGGGGTTAGAGGGAAAATCTTAGTAGATGAATTTTGTAACAGATTGATAACAGAACTATAAGCATAGCTCATGTAGCAAAATTTCAAACTGCTAATTTGGATGTGTGCACCCTATCACTCGATTCAGTTTCACCATGAGGCCAGTAGCTGGTGTGCTACTCATTTTTTTTAACAATGGTTGTAAGGTAGAGCCACAAGATTCCAAGGGGAAATCATGCCTTACAAATACACCTTGGAGATGTCAACCACCTTTTAGGTGATCCAATTTTATAAACTGGGCTTTTTGAAAAGAAGGTCGAATATTCACAGTCCCCTTATGGGTTAATAACTAGTTAAAAGAAGGGAAAAAGTATAGGAAGGAGTGTTGACTTTTTGTAACAGAGTGATAACCAGTGGAATCTCTTGCTGGAGCCCATGTAATTTACTTTATTCATTCAGGGAAAAAAAGATTTAATAGTGGAGGAGCCAGCTTCTAATTATTCCTGCAGCTAGAACTGCAGCACATATACACAGACGAATATTCAAATTCAGTATTATTATTTAGGAAGGAGATCTGGTAATCACTGTGGCTAGCTCAGCAGTCAGCAAAAGGCAAGTAGGAAGTTAGGAAGGGAACTGAAAACAAGCAAAGCCATTGTTACTGTATGAACTCACAGCTAGCCCATGTTTTGAATGAAACATCATTCTACTCCACTGTCTTACAAAGAATATAGAAGAAAGAAAATGTAAATGAAAGACCAGTGACTTACACACCTCAAGAAAAAAAACAAAACAAAACAAAACATGGATTCTTCAGATGGAAAAGAGGTAACAGACATAAGTCTGTAAGTGATTAGTGATTTGGAAAAAGTGTATAAGAAATTACTTGCTGTTAATTGCAGCATGACAACTCAGCTTCCGCTAATAAACCTGTACACAAACAAGGAAAAGAAAGTAAGCTTTCTATCAACTCAAACTGTGGAATTTCTAGACATAGGAAGGTATAGAGGTTGAAGGTATTCCATCAAAAAGATTAGACGGGTATGATACGAGTAACGTCCACAAACAGATATTTAAAAATCAGGGTCCTGGTGCAACACAAAGGGGAGTAAGTCCTTAGTCTGCACTGTCACTGTCAGGGAAAGGAGCACATTACACCTTTTCTCATTCCTACAGTTTTTCTTTAAGTCCCACCACTGATTACAGTTGAAGACAAGGTACGGGAAAATAAGGAAGGTTGGAAATTATAATAAGGACAGCAGATCTTCAGAGTAATGAACTCCATACAATTCATGTTATCAAAATGATTTTTCTTTTTGTCTATTGCTTCTTTTTGTGACTGATTTTTGTTTAGATGGAGGTAACTTTATTTACTTCTATAATATAAATGGTACTCTATGGTATAATTTAATAAAATATTTGGTGGCGTCATCGTCTCCTTTAAAATGAATAGTCCTAGTATAAATAAAATCAGCCTTAGTGTATAATTATTCTAATTTTTTGGAAAGTCACGTGATTTTCCTGTCAAGCATGTGGCAAAGAACCATGTATGAATTTTAAATAATATAAAACTACCTTGAAATATCAACTGCTTTGAGATTACTTAAACTGACTTGATAACTCACAAACTGGCTATGTGCCCATTCAGCTGGCCTTTTGGGTTCCATTGATTTGGGAGAATCCAAGTAATGTGTCACTTTGTGATAGACATGGCTGTTCGTCAGCTCAGGATCTGATGTGAAGTAGATCAGAATGGGTTCAATCAAGCTCTGCCTGCTGGAAGGTGGTCGGGAGGATGGAGCCAGGTCCTGGGTGGAGCAAGGTCCTTCATAGGTACATGATGGGGAGAATTTAGATAGTGGGTGTGAATAGAAACAAGAGGGGTATGTAATGGGTTTGAAGACAAACTTTTTCTACAGATCTATTACAGCTATGGCACAGGTTGCCCAAAGAGGCTGTCAACCGTGACCAGCCTTGTCTGACTCCAGAGGTGCTTTGAGCAGGAGGCTGGACCTGAAGTCCCTTCCAGACAGAGTTATCCTACGATCCCATCATTTTGTGAGGTCAGAAGTTACAGATATAATAACAGACAATTACAGAGACTAACTTCTCCCTTAATATAAAGGTTTCACCCGACATGCTGTACTTCAGGCTCTCAGAAGATATTTCAGGATCGCAGGATTGTGTCTGAAAGTTGTGTTATTTTAGCCCTTCATGTTTGTTTCCATAACTGCCATGGGTGACTTGGTCACAACTCCAGAAAACCACAATGTAGGTGGAAGGAGGGACAGAATGAAGGGGCTTGCCAAGGAGTCAGATACCTGAGCAGAATTCCCTTGGAATTCAAATTCACCTCATTCACAGTGGAAAGTCCTCCAGACTTTTTAAGTGATAGGAAAAATGTTTGTGTGTGGATGCAGGTGAGTAAATTCAGAGGTAAGCTTGCTTAAAGGAAATTTCACCTTTCTGCTGTACCAATATGTCTGATAAATCATCTTAGAGGAAAAAAAATGAAAATTAAGAGTGCATTTATTCCACCAAATGTCAATGATAGGAGGTACTGGACAGCTGCTGCAAGCTGAAAATCCAGCTTTGGGACAGGCCCCAGCAGCACCATTTGAAGTTATGCAATTGATAAGCGAATGGCTATTTTTCACTAGAAGCAATCTCAATAGTAAGATTTACCATTTCCCCTGTGGAGTTTGTAAGCTAGAGATCAGAGTGATTTTTTTTTCTGATACAGTGTGAAATGTCAGTGCTTAAAAATTACTTGAAGAAAATACTGGATTTGTGTTAAGCATCTGACAAAACACCTCTGTTTACTTGCTTGTTTTTTTGTCCTAGTATGCTCACTCTCACTATTCTACGGTTTGCCCGAAGTTGCATCTGAGCTTTCATTCTCTTGAGCAACACAGTAAAACATCCTCTGTAATTTCTCATTTCTTTCCTTACAAATCTGCTTCAGAAAAGACCTTTGCTTTGTACTTCTCAATGTCATTTCCCACACCCTCTAATCTGCAGTTTCCTCACTGCAATTCATAGCTTGTTTCCACAGTGGACCAGTCACTGCCAGGGAGGCAGCTCATGGTCTGGGGAGGCAGCTCATGGTCTGGGGCTTCTGGCAGATCAGAACATATGGAGCATGTCTTGATCAGTGGAGGGCAGAAATGACATCTCACACCATGGGAGCAGGTCTTTAGTGAGTTAAAACTGTCTGAAATAAAAAAACAAAGCAAAACAAAACTTCACATAAAAGAGAATGGAAGGAGGATTCTGAACCCTTATCCTTCACAGATTAGTTGTTGAAGCACCCCACAGAATCTAGCACAGGCACAATGAGTTAAGTAAGGACCTGCAGTGTGCTGGGAAGAATGAGAGATGGGGAAAGGCATCCGCTAAACTTGTTTGTCATAGGAAAAAAGATACCATAAAACTCTACCCATCGTTTTCTTGAGGACATAGTATTAACACCAAAAGTAACTTTCATAATATTATATGAAACAACAGGAACAGTCATAATGTAAAAAAAAACTTTTTATTCTTGTATCAAAAGGGAAGAGGAATTTTTGCTTACTAGTTAGTCAGCTGCTTATCAGGAGTCTGTGCTATTTCTTTGGACAGGGAAAAATTATAGTTTGGCTACTCAGAACTTAAGTTGGGGAGTTTTAATAGAAATACTGGAGTTCCCCTACTGGGGTTTGTGTTTATTTTTGTATTTGCTATCTGTAAAACTACAAAGAATATAAGCAGAGCCATACCCTGGGGATGTTTTACATAAATTTAAAATGCCAAGAAAGAGAGTTGGAGATTAGCTTTGGTTTACAGACAACCCTTCCTTGGCACAGTTCAGGGACAGATAAACACGCCTGTGAGCAAGATATAGTCCACAAAAGTTTCTGTGTGGCTAGAGCAGGACTGTGCCAGAGTGGAGATGCCTGGGACAAAGTCAAGCAACAAGACCCCTAGGAACACAGCTCATATCTGTGCTGGAGTGGTGGGTCCTTAATGTCACCTCTGGGACAAATGCAGCTTCTGGGAAATCTGCCTTTCCAGTACTCAGCAGTATGTAGTACATGTCTTGGACACTTCACAATAAGAAAATCTGGGAGATTTAGAGCACAGGAAAGGTGGTCATACCCTCTACCTTGCCAATCAATCACCAGCCAAAGGGAAGAAAGTAACTAATTTCCTAAGAAGCAATCATACCCATGCCTCTTGTCATTTCTACATGTCTCAAGACTATTGCTGAGCTCTTCTGACACGTTAAAGAGTACTCTTCTACCAGAAGATGATTTGATGGTGTTCTTCAGACAGTAGTTTACGTGGAAGTCAAAAAGGCCTGAATAATGACACCATAGTGGTTTTGCTGCATTTTTTTCTGGTAGATGTTCCCTCAAATAGGCATGATGAGGAAGTGGGTGAAGAGGCTGTCCACATCAAATAAGTGCTTTCTGAGCTGGCAGTCCTAGTTTTGTTTTCTAAACATAAACTTGCCCTTCTTTGTGTCAGTACTTACAGGACAGCACTTTCTTACCATGCTTTTTTTCCTTAGAAGATTAGATGGAAAAGTAGATTAAAAGTAATGGCCAGAGTTGCTCAGCTCTTGCAGTGCATCATAGCAGGAGACCAGTAAGATGGAGAAAATGAGGTTTCTGGCTTGCATTGGTTTGAATAGAGGAGTGGCTCGCTGTCTTCTAATTGTGGCTACAGTTTAGTGCACATTAAGGAACCTTGTTAAAAGAATGTGAATTGCAACTTATTTATCTCTCACTTGTGGAGATGTGCCCTTTGTTTTTCTTTGCTTTGAGGAGGTCCTAGTTGAGTCATTTAAACAATTTTCTCTATTTTTCCTTTATCTTTGCTTTTCTTATGGCCACATTTTTCAAAGAAGTTAGTTACTATTTAGATAAGTATGTGCAAAGCCCCAGCAAATTCCCAGGAATTTCAAAAGAGCTTGATGTCAATATCAAAGTGAAACTCAGTCTTGTCTTTTGGTGCATCTAGAGAACTAGCTGCTTTGAGTACACAAATTGTTGTGGTCAATGGCTCAATATCCAGTTGGAAACCAGTAACAAGTGGTGTCCCTAAGGGGCTGGTGTTGGGAACCGTCTTGTTCAACATCTTTGTTGGTGACATGGACAGTGGGATTGAGTGCGCCCTCAGCAAGTTTGCCAATGACACCAAGCTGTGTGGTTCTGCTGCGGAATGGACTCAGTCAAAGATCAATATGATCAGACAAAAAGCCATTTATTGCAAAGCATTAACTCCTTATCTACTACTGCTTACACACACAGCAATTTGGCATATCATGATTGGATACTTGTCTTGAAGACCCTTAGTGACTAACATGTAATTGGTTAAGCACAGGTGTGAGAACTTGACCTTGAAAGCTTGCCAACATTCCACAGTTCTCATAACTCGGTGAATTCCAGCTTCTTCTTATCTTGCTTGCTTAGGCTTCCTTGGGCCTCTCATGGCCTTGCTGTATCCCTCAGAGTTATTCAGAGTTCATGTACCAAATATCCATTCTTCTGTGAGGACACTGTCTCCACATGGTTCAGTTAATATGCTGGAGGGAAGGAATGCCATCCAGAGGGACCTTGACACACTTGTGAGGTGGACTGATGCCAGCCTCATGAAGTTTAATCATGACAAGTGCAAGGGCCTACACCTGGGTTGGGGCAATCCAGCTACAGGTTGGGCAGAGAAGAGATTCAGAGCAGCCCTGAGGAGGGGGACTTTGGGGTGTTGGTTGATGAGAAAATGAACATGAGCCAGCTGCAGTGTGCACTCACAGCCCAGAAAGCCAACCATATTCTGGGCTGCATCAAAAGAAGCGTGACCAGCAGGTTGAAGGAGGTGATCCTGCCCCTCTACTCTGCTCTTGTGAGACCTCACTTGGAGTATTGTGTGCAGTTCTGGTGCCCTCAACATAAAAATGACATGAAACTGTTGGAACAAGTCCAGAGGAGGCCACGAGGATGATCAGGGGACTGGAGCATCTCCCATATGAAGACAGGCTGAGAAAGTTGGGGCTGTTCAGGCTGGAGAAGAGAAGGCTGCGTGGAGACCTCATAGCAGCTTTCCAGTATCTGAAGGGGGCCTTGTTGATGAGGGACTATTCATTAGGGACTGTAGTGACAGGACAAGGGGTAACGTGTTAAAACTTAAACAGGGGAGGTTTAGATTGGATATAAGGAAGAAATTCTTCACTGTTAGGGTGGTGAGGCACTGGAATGGGTTGCCCAGGGAGGTGGTGAGTGCTCCATCCCTGGTGGTGTTCAAGGCCAGGTTGGATGAAGGCTTGGGTGATATGGTTTAGTGTAAGGTGTCCCTGCCCATGGCAGGGGGGTTGGAACTAGATGATCTTAAGGTTGTCTCCAACCTTAACTATTCTATGATTCTGTGATTCTAAGTTGAGAGTGCTAGATATGGGCAAGCAGCAGCTGAGTTTCAGCCTTCCAGGTTCTCTGACTGACTCACTGTTAAGTCCACACACCCAGGTGGGAAATATTTTTTGGGTGTTAATGATGCAGCAAATAATACAATACTCTAATTTATAAATATGCTTCAGTTTATTTCAAAATGCTCCAATTTTAAATTCCTTAAGGAAAACAGAAAATGCGTAAGGAAACTTTTAAGTTCATCTTAATTGTTCACGAAGGGTGAAAAGTGATAGAGCTAATAAATATTAATGTGTTGTAGTAAAACCAACCAAAACCAGACAGCTGTGTTCCTTAATCCCCTCCTCTGAAATTCCCATTCCTGCAGGAAAAGCCATTGCACACAGCCAAAATCTTCAGCTTTTAATTTTGCATGTATCAGGTGGGAAGCCAGTGGCATAATTTGAATAAGGTGTATTGGAGGTGTTGTTCAGACTGAAATCTTTAATAATGCTGAAGTGTGAAGGGAAGCAGTAGCCTGACAGTGAAAAGATATTGACAAGGAATTACTTCCATTTGTATGAGCTCAGCTGCTTTCAGCTGGTAAACCTTAGGGTGGTAAAATGCTACCTTGAAAGTCCGATTCTGCACTGCGGAGGCTTTCTTATCACTGAACTGAAGGATTTCCATGTGGACCAAGACACAGAGGACTTGCTGGTAGCTAGCAAGCCCATGTGCACAGCTCAGTGCAGAGCCATGCAGGTACATTAGGCTGGGAAGTATAGCTGTATGGGGCACTGATACGAAAATAATACACTGTGTCTCTGGTTGCTAGCATACACTCTTCATATAGAGCTTCTGGATTCAGACTCTCTGCTTACTGATTTACTATGCTACCAGTTTAGGTACCTCTGCATGGAAGTGGGCATAATTTCATCATATTGGTCTCCCACTTTTGATGCCTTTTTTTGTAATTCAGGTCTGTGAAAGGGAGGGGAAGCCCTTTTAAAAGGAGATTGTGATGAGGCCCTGCAGCAGGTTGCCCAAGGACATGGTAAATGCTCCATCCCTGTCAGTGTTCAAGGCCATGTTAGACAGTCGTGGGTGACATGGCCTAGTGTGAAGTGTCCCTGCCCATGGAAGGGGGGGTTGAACTAGTTATCTTAAAGTCTTTTCCAACCCTAACCATTCTATGATTCTGTGTTGTGCTTGATGGACAGAATTGCCATTCCTGTCTGTACCTCTGAGGATTCTGGATACTTTTTGAACCCTGATAAATCCCTGGTGTAAGGCCTGAAACATATTGCTGGCTCATGGACAAAAGCGCTTGTGATCCTCCACCTGCACTGTGAAGCAGTCACAGGCTGAGGAGTTAGAAGATTTACACTGGTGACCAGCAGGACTCACTGCAGCCTCTGGGGCACTGCTGAGGCAGGTACCAGTGTCCTAATGCACAGAGACTGGCTGCTCAGCAGGGGTTTGCAGTGCCTGTTCCCACAGCAGCAAATGCAGTGCTGCTGCAGGTGCTTGGGGAAGCAAACAAATGTAGTGTGAGTTAACACCTATTTATTTCCACAGGGATAGCCACAACAACAACGAAAGTCGTGGACTTCTTTTTTTTTTTAAGTTATTTCAATGCAAACTTCCATTTAGCCCCCTCTGCGATATTTTTTTTCTTGGGGGGGATGTTTTTTTTTTTTGTTGGCCACACTCGGTACCTGGTGGCTTTCTACGACTTCACCTTCACACTGCTCGTGAAAAGCCCCGCGGAGAAGCCAGTGATCTCCTGCCGGGGGGCCAACATCGCCCTTGCTGCTGCCTCTTCTCACAGGGGCGAGGCCTTTGGGGAGGCAGGTCGCCCTTAAGGCTACCCCCCTGCCCTCGGGCCTGCCTTCCAAGTGACCACCGCCGCCGACCATGGCTAAGCGTACGTCCCACCCCGGCACAGGCACGGAGCCGAATCCAATCTCACCTCACAGCCATCCCGACCAGCCGGCCGGTCCTTCGCTCCTCCTTAAGAGGCGGTGGTCAGCTGACGGCTGGCACCTCCCTCCCCGCGAGCTGAAAAGTGCCGGATGCCTGCAATGGGGACCGCGACCGTGCGTTAGCTGAGAGGGTTGGCCGAGCCCGTCGGACCCCAGGCAACTGTAAGCGCGGTGTCTTCTTATGCATTCAACAGCGGCTCCTCGGCGGAGTGAGAGGGGAGGGCGGAGGGGTGTGCGGCTGCTGCTGCTGGCCCCGCGGGCAGGCAGGGTGCGGGTGGCCCGGGCTGAGGCGCTTGGAGCAGTCGCAGGAGAGAGCTCGGCGATGAGGAGGGATGTTGTCCGCCCTTCCTCTCGCAGGGCGGGCGGCTGGTGAGCCCCCTTCAGTGAGGGGCGCCAGGAAAGGTGACTGGGGCCGAGGGGCATCGGGACGCCGTGTCCAGTACCTGCC
Organism: Melopsittacus undulatus; assembly: GCF_012275295.1. NCBI lineage: Eukaryota > Metazoa > Chordata > Aves > Psittaciformes > Psittaculidae > Melopsittacus > Melopsittacus undulatus. The sequence goes on along the minus strand of NC_047532.1, from coordinate 27,073,874 downwards.
GCCGTCGCCTTGGCCATCCGGCAGCTCCGGGCAGCGAGGCTGTGGCTGCTGAGGAAGGCGCGCTCCCCGCTCGCTTCCCTGCGCTGTACGGCGTGCGTCCTGCCCTAGGACATACGCACTTAAAACGAAGCTTTCATAAGACGAAAGAAACGGAGCAAGGGGTAAAAAAGCGTTTGCAACGCTCAGGATGGGTGCCAGAGCAGTGCAAACGTGTGCAGCGAGAGGTACGAGGGCATGCCCTTGGTGATCGTGCAGCAAATGGAAAGAGAGACTGCTAAAGTTGCATAAACTGCGTTACTCATGATGAGTCCCTCTTGAGGTGGTATGTTCATGCTTGGCCTTGGCCCAGTGTCACTGGGACTGATTTTGGCAATGAGTACTGCAGACTCTCTCTCTTTTGCTTACCCTTGCGTAGCATGCATGATGAAGCAATCAATTTTGAAATGTATAGGGAAGTAAAACAATACATCTGTTGAGGAAAAGAATTCATAAAATGCCTGCAATAGGAGATTTTCATTTGGGTCTGAAATGAAAAAAAAAATATATATATAAGCTCCTGTCCATGATTTATAGACAGGTCTCTGTTATCATCATATATCGGAAGTATGATCACAGGCTGTAATCCCTTGTTTTCATGGGGTTACATCTTTCTCTTTGGAACCAAACTTGCACACTTGCTGGTAGAGGTTAATTTGTTGTCCTGATTGACCTGTGGTCAGTCCTGCTGCATCAATTGGAGAAGCTGCTGTCTCAGTGGTATGATCATTTCCTCTGCTGGTGTTTGTGCTTATCCTCTCGAGTAGCTTAAGAGTTTGCATTGGTGCAAAGTCTGTCAGCTTCCCTTGAGCAGCCACTGACAGTGAGTTTGAACTACCGTGAAATGGAGCTGCTGAGGCTATATGGCTCCTGCAGAGCTGTGCAAGAGCTGGTCTGTTGGCACCTTGTGTCATACCTTTGAAGAAAATTACTTTGTCTACCTGTGCTGCAGAGTGTGAAACTTTCAATTTGGAGCCTTCTTGCAGATGAAGGCAAGCAGAGTGTGAAAATAGATAAAAGATCTAATCCGAAGTGAGGAGACATGGTGCAGGTAGGACTTCTAATGGCAGTGGATGCTCCTGGCAGAAAGATGGTTTTCTGCACTTCAGTAGGCTCAGATACTTACTGTAAGAAACAGTTGATTGGTAGGATCAGCTTTTTTGTGGTTACCAACAGTTATTCAACCTACTAAGAATTTCAGAGAGAAAATGTGAACCTAAACTTGAGGCATTTTTTTTTTCCTGTTAGTGGGAGGTTTTGAATACAGTACTCTATATAGTGCAATATAGACTTTAGTGTTCCTCTGCCATTGTTGTTTCTCAAAATCTCCATATTGCCCCTTTATGACAACCTTTCTGCACTCTCTTGTTCTGCTATGTCAGGGATAAATAACAAAAGAGAAATGGAAATATTTATTCTGGAATAATGGCATTTAATCTCCTCTTACCTGGCCAGTTAAACCGCACTGGAAAAATACCAGTATAACACTTGGCACCAAGTGCTACTTATGACTTGTTCCTCTTAGAAGAATTAGAGGAGGAAGAAAATAGAAGTTCAATATAGTTGCATACTTGATTTAATCTTAACCTGAATGTGTTTTATTGAATATAGTTGTCATAAGGTGCCCTTCCTGTATTTTCATGATACTTTGACTAATTACTTTTGTTAGCTGGCTTAAAATAGCTAGGATGGGAAATGTTTCAGCCAGTATGGCTTTCCCTCTGTATACTTCAGTTCATACCTTTTAGTCATACATAGGGGAAAAATAATCAGTGTGGGTGAGCACTGTTTCCTTCAGAGTTATTCCTGCAAAGCCATTGAGCAAGCTTCACTGACATTTTGGTAACTTCTACTCTTCCCTGGCATGTATTCCTGACAAAACCAAAGGACTCAATCCAGTGCAATGTAGCAATGACTTTGCAGGTGCATGTTACTTCAGGAGCAATAGGAATGTCTCTGTTTGAGTCTATTTTAATTGACATGCCATATTCGAGTATGTAACTATGGTGACTTCCCCATAGTTTGGAAAAAGATGGCATTGGCAGTAGAACTGACACCGTTCTAGAAACCTGGGAACAGCGAATTCAAATTGAATTAAGTAAATTGAATGGCTTGGGCTGGAAAACATCATACAATCATAGAATAGTTAGGAATTGAAAGGACCTTAAGATCATCTAGTTCCAACTCCCCTGCTATGGGCAGGGACACCTCACACTAAACCATATCACCCAAGCCTTCATCCAACCTGGTCTTGAACACCACCAGGGATGGAGCATTCACCACCTCCCTGGGCAACCCATTCCAGTGCCTCACCACCCTAACAGTGAAGAATTTCTTCCTTATATCCAATCTAAACCTCCCCTGTTTAAGTTTTAACACGTTACCCCTTGTCCTGTCACTACAGTCCCTAATGAATAGTCCCTCATCAACAAGGCCCCTTCAGATACTGGAAGGCTGCTATGAGGTCTCCACGCAGCCTTCTCTTCTCCAGCCTGAACAGCCCCAACTTTCTCAGCCTGTCTTCATATGGGAGATGCTCCAGTCCCCTGATCCTCCTCGTGGCCTCCTCTGGACTTGTTCCAACAGTTTCATGTCATTTTTATGTTGAGGACACCAGAACTGCACACAATACTCCAAGTGAGGTCTCACAAGAGCAGAGTAGAGGGGCAGGATAACCTCCTTTGACCTGCTGGTCACGCTTCTTTTAATGCAGCCCAGAATATGGTTGGCTTTCTGGGCTGTGAGTGCACACTGCTGGCTCATGTTCATTTTCTCATCAACCAACACCCCAAAGTCCCCCTCCTCAGGGCTGCTCTGAATCTCTTCTCTGCCCAACCTGTAGCTGGATTGCCCCAACCCAGGTGTAGGCCCTTGCACTTGGCATGATTAAACTTCATGAGGCTGGCATCAGCCCACCTCACAAGTTTGTCAAGCTCCCTCTGGATGGCGTTCCTTCCCTCCAGTGTATCAACCATTATAACTGCATCTTTCTCACTAGTCTGAAAAACAAATCCCAGAACCTGTCTTAGTAATGGAAATGATCTCATCACTGCCCTAGGTTATAACGTGATGTAGTAACAGCATACTTTTTCAAAAGAACTCTCTTTTGTTTCTTTTTTTATAAAAGGCCAACAAAATCAACAAGCTAAGGAAAACCACCTCAACCCACCCTAGTATTCAGACTTTCCTTTCAGGCTTTCATCTACTGTTTACCTCAGAGCAATGATATGAATTTCCCGACTGTACCGATTTCCAGTAGCCTGTGTGTCAATGTCTGGAGCAGGGTTACTCAGCCCATGGTGCAGGAATGGGAGGTGGTCCCTAGCACATATGAAAATGACCCACAAAGTGAGAGCAAACAAAGCACCAAAAACCTAGAAGGAATGATTTTTTATTATTTTTTTAAAGCAGGTTTTGAGAAAGTAAAAGTAACTAATGAACATTTAAACCTTAGCCTAACTTTTGGGAAATGGAATATGTTGTGGCAATACTGCATGTGAGAATTGGCAGACTCCCCTTAGGAAGTGTGGTGTCCCTCAGGGATTGGTGTTGGGACCCATCTTGTTCAACAACTTTTGTTGGTGACATGGATAGTGGGATTGAGTGAGCCCTCAGCAAGTTTGCCAATGACACCAAGCTGTGTGGTTCAGTTGATAGGCTGGAGGGAAGGAATGCCATACATGGGGACCTGACAAGCTTGTGAGGTGGGCTGATGCCAACCTCATGAAGTTTAACCATGCCAAGTGCAAGGTCCTACACCTGGGTTGGGGCAATCCCAGGCACAGCTACAGGTTGGGCGGAGAAGAGATTCGGTGCAGCCCTGTGGAGGGGGACTTTGGGGTGTTGGTTGATGAGAAAACGAACATGAGCTGGCTGCATTGTGCGCTTGCAGCCCAGAAAGCCAACTGTATCCTGGGCTGACATGAATGACATGAAACTGTTGGAACAAGTCCAGAGGAGGCCATGAGGATGATCAGGGGCCTGGAGCATCTCCCATATGAAGACAGGCTGAGAAAGTTGGGGCTGTTCAGGCTGGAGAAGAGAAGGCTGCGTGGAGACCTCATAGCAGCCTTCCAGTATCTGAAGGGGCCTTGTTGATGAGGGACTATTCATAGGGACTGTAGTGACAGGACAGGGGGTAACAGGTTAAAACTTAAACAGGGGAGGTTTAGATTGGATATAAGGAAGAAATTCTTCACTGTTAGGGTGGTGAGGCACTGGAATGGGTTGCCCAGGGAGGTGGTGAATGCTCCATCCCTGGTGGTGTTCAAGGCCAGGTTGGATGAAGGCTTGGGTGATATGGTTTAGTGTGAGGTGTCCCTGCCCATAGCAGGGGAGTTGGAACTAGATGATTTTAAGGTCCTTTCAAACTCTAGCTATTCTATGATTCTGTATCCATTAATTCTTTAGCATGAAAGTGTTGTATAGAATGAGATGATTTCTATAAGAAAGACCACAGTGTTGGTGAGGGGGAAAAATATCAGATATGTATTTATAGATGATGGAGCCATCACTGTACAAATTTTTTTCCTTATTTTTGATGTTCATAATAAAATCCATGGGCTGTACTGGTGGTATCTCTGAAGCTTGTGTTGGTCCTGTATCACCTGGCAGGTGTGGTGGGGTGCACAGACACTGAAGGCTTTCTCACAGTATGTTTTCCTTTCCTGGAAAGATCATTGCTGAGATGACACCTCCCATTTCAGCTCATGCTTTTGCTGTGTGCGGGGGCTTCCCAATCTGTCAGCATGTATAGTGATGGAGCTTTTGGGATCTGGATTAACAAATAAAGATGTTGTAGAAGCTGATGTGTGAGTTGTCCAAGTAATCCCTAGAGGAAAACCAGGGGCTTCCAGGATGAAATTAATGAAATTAAAGCAGATATCTAAGAGGTCACATAAATTACGTGCTAGGAATGCTTCTTTCTTATCTAGCTAAGCACAGATGGTATGCATTTGAGGTTAAGTGAGGTGAATCCTACCTTGGGTGTCTGTGAGTGTGCTTCACACGTCTCTTCCCAACCACTTTTAAAATTTTGATATTCAGGCCCCTCTCAAAAGAGTATTACTGTTGGCAGTGATGCATCCTAGAACTTACAGCAAAGAATACAGAACTTCTTTTTGTCTGCTGTTAACAAAATTACTGTGGCAGATGCTTATAGGCTCGATTACTAACCCAAATATTGCTTATTATTTATTTTCACCACTTTAGGATGCTGAAAGCATGTTTTTCAAAATATAAAGCAGGCTCTTTGCGAACACGGATCATTGTCTCTGTTGTTGCAGCTTCCATCCTTAAATATGCAGATTTAGCAAGGATATAGAAAATACAAAGTCAAAAGCTTCCATATAGACAAGTTCAGAGCTATACATGGCTTGACTCAGTCAGATTTGTGTTTTTTGTGGTTATCTGATAGTAAAACCACTGAACTGACTCATCTTTGATATTTACCTAATGTTTTCCTTAAAATTATCTCAGCATAAATCAGTAAAACTTTTATTCCTTTTTCCACTAGTATTATCAGTCAGTTATAACAATGCTTATATATTTAGCCAAGGTCTGTAGGAATGTGTACTTCTATAATAAATTATCCTTTCATGTTTATAATGATTATAAAGCTATATGTTTGTATACACAGAGATTGGAAGATCATCTGTACAAATATGCGTTTTCTGTCATAAGTGACAGCTGCAGCCCCCAAGCGACTGCATTTCTGAAGACATGCATGATGAACAAGAGTGGTAAGGTGGAATGCTGGGGTAGATGGAGATTATGGAGTAAGCAGCACAGTGAATGTATAGACTGTGTCATCCTGTCTAGTCCATTGCATTGACCAGACTATCAAACAGAAAAATCTGTGTTTTGGAAAGACTTGTAGATTAAGTGTGTGGCTTTGGTTTCATTTTGAATTTTATATATATATATATATATATATATAAACATTTATAATATTTATATTTTTGTAAATAATATATATATTTAGTTTTTAATATTTTTATTTTCCCTGTGTGTCTCAGGTTTATAGATTATATATGGGTCTTAACTACTAGAACTGTATTTTTAATGCATATAACTTACTGGATGCTAAAAATAAATGCTCTGAAATACAGGATTCATTTTGGCCTATTCCAAACTTTATTAGCACCAGTGGGAAAACAACACCTGTGGGCAGTTGTACCAAATACGAAGAAGTTTTCCCTGTTGTCTGAACCATTGTTTTGCATACTCCATCAGAAAAATTGTGCCTTTGTACTCTGCATGGAAAAATGTAACTTTATGCAAAATCAGCAGCTACTGCCTAATTTTGTAGTCCTGTTAGGGGAAAAAGAACCCACAGAGCTACAAATCATTTTGAAGAGTAGGTGATTGTCTAGACCTGTGGAATATAACTAATTTTAAACTGATTGTTACTGTTGTGTAATATCTTTTAAGAATAACCCATAATGGAGAATTGTAAAAGATACTGTGCTTTTAAAGGCACTTCTATTTAAAGATTCATAAATATGAATGCCTTCTTAAATGAACATCTGCATCCTATCTCAACCTATGCAATTCTGTAAAATATGGAACTAGGCAGTTTTCTGCTGCATTTTTGTTTGAATCTCTCTTTTTCCTCCTAATCCAAGGAGAATTGATAATGAGTTTTTAATCATAGCACTAAGTGCAACACCTCTTTTTCTTTTGGTAAAGGCATGAATCTGCTAAGATTTCACAATCATGATGTTTTTGGCTGTTGTCTTATGTGGAAAAATACTTCTTCATGTAACCAAAACCCTGCAGCTACAAATCGAGGACCCCGTGAAAATGCTGTGTGTGTTCAGTGATGATACTGGCAAACTTGTTTTTTTTTCACCAGGCAGTTTAAGATTCATGTAGGATGTTGGCATGATGTCTGTGCCGACAGTAATAATAGCCAGTTCTTTACTAATTGCAAAATTTTCCAACATCTTGCATTTCTCTGGTATTTTCCACTTTGAATAGCACATACCTCCCTAGTAAATGGCTGATTACATTTAACCATGACATACTTCCAGTATTACTTGGCTTTTTATACTTAAATTGCTTTCTCAAAGAATCACAAATTTATTAATTTAATGAGCTCTTCAACTTTCTTGTGGCCTAGTAAATATAGGTTTAGTTTTTATAAGGATGTTTTTGATATAGAGAAATTAAATAGCTTCTTCCTAGTCATTAAATTAAAAAAAAATGTATAAAACACTGAAACCACTTTTCATAGTCTTCTCTTATGCATTTTCCCCTCCCAGAATTCACACTGTTGTGAAAAAATAGCCACTATGATTACAAAGAATTTTATTAGGTGGTATTGTCTGGAAAAAAGTAGATGTGGTTTTTTTTTTTTTTGGCATATCTTTTATATGCCTCTGAGGATTATCTCTTGTAATTTAGGAACTAAAATAATGCAAGTATGAAGATGTTTGGTATGCTAAAGCTGAAGGAAAACAGGTTTTGTTGCTTGTGAAACTTTTTTCACCAGTGAGTGCAAAGTAAGAAGGATCATATGAACCCAGGCTAGCTTCTCTCTCCAGTTCCATCTCCTTTTTAAAATCATTGCTTTACATAGGCCTGTCTATGATCAGCTATAATGTATAAATGTTTCTGATGGAAACTGATGGGTGATGATGGGGCTAAGTAGAGCAGAGCAGGTGAGTGTTGGCAAACACATTGGTGTGTGGAGGGGGAAAGGAGTGTTCAACCTGTTTTCTGCATATTTCAGAGGAGTTTGTTCCTGAATTTTATGCATGTTAGAGTAGAATATGTAGTTGACTGTGGGTCAGCCCTGCTATTTGGTATTACATCGATGAATGGCCAGCAAAAGGATTAGCATCAGGGATGAGGGAGACTAAAATTAATATGTCTGCTTTGAAATGAATAATGTGGAAAGGTGAACTTTAGTCTTCTCTAAGAGTGACTTGGCCACATACAAGCTGGCTATTTTGAATAAACTTCGGTTTTGAGCATAAATTTGATTAAACTCTCCCCAAAAGAGTTTTAATAAAACTGATGTAATTCTCTGACAGCTTTTTGTCTTGATGAGTTGACGGCTTTTGGAACAAAAACTCTTGTTGAAAAGTTCTTGAACATCTCTACTGTGCATTCCTTTGTCCTTTAATATGTGGCAGTGATTTCCTTTCAGCACAGAGTGGACACATCTGCTGGCGTTTTAATATGCTGAGAAAGATTTTGAGTTGGCAGGGAAGGTAGTCAATCCTTAGTGTCTTAAGAAATAAATAAATTACAACTTACTTTGGTAAGAGAGTAGTCATTGTTCATCTAAGTTTTGCTGAACTTTCTCTGGCTGACCAATTCTCTATGCCTCAGAGAACAGCATGAAAGTCCCCCTTACCTCTAATTTTGCAAAGCTATTTTAACAAGGGAATATGTAAATGTGGGTTTTTTTTCTTGACTTTGATTGCTGTCCATTTGCTTCTTGAGTCATTGTTTGTGGCTCCTTATTGAATTAGATTGTTTGTATTGCATTCCAAAGCCACATTTAAGGTCTGGGTAGCTAGCAGTTACTGCTTTTTTGTTAGTTTTACGGGTTTTGATTGCTTTACGTAACCACTGGTTTAGCTAATCTCTTGCTACTGTTAAAATTAGGTTACAGTAAGGTTTGTTATAGCTTTTTGTTTATGATCAATTGAAAAAATTCCAATAATTGTATTAAATCAAAATGTTATTTTCAGTTTTAACCCATATCCAAAGCCATAGTTGGTAATGTTAATAGTAGCTTAGATCCTTCCCCTTGTCCCCTCGGGGCTTGACTTGCATTGGTAACATTAGCACTGGAGAGAGTTCTCTAAAAATGAAGCGTCACTCAGTTCAAAGCTTTCTGACTAAATTGGCTGAGAGATTGCAAAAGAGCTCTTGCAGCAGCTTGGCGTTTTTTGCTGTTGTTACTCTGAACTTGGCCAAAATGGTGAAGCAGAAAGTTCAAGTTCTTTCAACACTGCCACTATAGTCCTGTGAGGAGAGCAGGCACTTGTTGGCTGGAGCACAAATGGCAGCGGTGACCAGGGAACTGAGAGCCTCAAAGAAGTAGTGAGGGCATGGTGAAGTAAGAGGAAGCTCAAGAAGGGCCAGAATAATGTGCCACTCCCTTGTGCAGTCTCAGAGCAGAAAGATAGATTGCTGTTTACCCTTTCCAGCTGGGAGAGGAGGGCTGTGGAGGAGGTCCAACAAAGGCTCACTTGAATTCTTAGACAAAATCAAAATCCCTCAGCAAAGGCTTTGGTGGTGTATGTTTGGCTTCAAACACAAGCTGGTAACGCCAAAGCTTTTTTGTAACAGCTCAAATTCTGGATTGAAGGTCTCTCTGGCTAGAGACTCAGCTGTGTGGGGTTTGGCAGTCTTTGCCCCAGGCAGTTTGACTTTGTGTGGAGGGTGGGAGTTAGATGAAGACCACTGGTATTGAGGTACTTTCTATTGCAAAAGTGTCCAGCCACAGACTTCTTAAAACAGGACAGTTGGGCTATCATGCTAGGTCTAGTGTTTTTTTTTTTTTTTTATTAGCTGATTATAAAATTACTTGTAGATGAAAAATGCAAAGAATAATCTCATAGTATAAGTTTACCACTTAGTCTCTCCCCTCAAGAGTATAATATATGGAAGAAGGATGTCTATAGCTGCCTTTGTGTCTGTGCTTGTGTTGTATATTACTCAAACTCCAGCTGGCAGTAGCCATAAAGTATTTCCATATAAATTTTATTCACATAATTTAAAAGGCTGAAAAATCTCAACGTCAGGAGTTTGTTCATGACTACTTTTACTAGAAAGTCCTGACAAATTTCCTTGAGTCACTGTATTTTGTCATGCTTTATAATGTCATGACCATATAGACCAAAGGAAGTGCAGCACAATTATCCTCTTTATTGCAGACAGTGACCAGAGCTCATATTTTGAGTAAACGGTTCAAAACCAGAACATGAAAGTTTCAATGGTGACTCATGTTGTACAGACACGATGAGTGTGAGATGGTGAAACACACCTTCTGTGTGCAGTCCTTTATCCATCCCTGCAGAGCCTGAAAGGCAGTAGATTTTGTGTGCTGGCTGATGTTACAGTTGGCACTTAAATATCAGGAAGTTCAGAAGGAAAGAACAGTTTGGATTACTTGTTCTGTATCTGGTTAAATTAAAAAAGACCTTTAAAAGGTATTTAAAGAAAATGTAGCTGAAAGTTAGGCAAACATTTGTTTTATTGTAGACATGTGTTACCTGAAAAGAAGCCAGCTGTTAATTTCACCAGCTCCTTGCATTTTTTAGCTATTATTAAAGTTGTTCTTTTGTGTATAACCACAGCATAACTGTAATGCAGAAGGACTGTCATCTGCAATTGAAGCCTGAGGGCATTGGGCAGCTCTGTATGCTTGTCTCTTCCCCTAGAAGTCAAACATAAATACTTACATCAAAATTTATTCTAGTACTTTTCCTAAAGTTTTGTGTGTTTTTTTTTATTTTCGTTTTTTTTTTTTAATTTATTTTATGCCATCCCTATTTTACAGCAGGAAAGCGATAAAAAAAATGAAGGCATAGCTAAGTTCAAAGATGCATAAGAAGCAAACTCTCATGATTTATTAAAATCCTTTAAAGGCATTAGCCCAGAGATATTAGAAGTTGGATGACCTCCCTGTTGTCACCAAGGAAGAATGAGGGGTTTGGTTTGAGATCTTTGGAGTCTCAATATAGTGCCCTAAGACATTCAGCAACCGTTCTTTACATGGTACCAATAAGGCTTCTTAAAGGGGGCTCCTGGAAGTTTTAACAGGCAACAGTTCTTGACCAGCACAGTAGAGAAAGTGGAAAGTTTTGTCAAAAGTCCAGGTAAGAATTAAACGCATTGGAGGTTTTTCTTCCATTCACTAAAGTGTTAAAGGAATATATTCAACAAGCAACTATGTCCAGTTAGGTGTTGCACTGGAGAGGTATATGATTTAATTTTAGAGGTTATTATTTAAGTGTTTGCATTTTTTCCAATGCTTTTAAAGCTCCCACTGATATCAGACTTTTCTGCTTCTAAGAACCTAGCTTGAACTCTTGAATGTGCTAGGTGCTTGGGGCACCTATTATCTTTAAAGGTGAGGTTTTGTTCTCTACTACCTTATGTTGGACTTCCAAAAGTACAAATGACATTAAATGGATAACTGTCATACATAATTTTTTTTTTGTGGAATAACTTAAGTTCTGAAACCCTAATATACATAAATATTGGATACTTTTCAATTTTCCTTTTGCTTAATAGCAGGGTGCATATAACAAATAGCTTGCATGGATGATCTTTTTGAAATGGTTTCAATAATAGGTGGACTTGACTAGTGTACTGTGATTGTTTTGACAGGTTATATGTCCTAATAATTCTTCTTTTTCATGGAAATTCCACCAGATTTTTCACATTCTTCTTTGTGTTTTGGCTTTCTTGCTGGAAAAACAAGACAGCTGCTTCCCACATACTCTACAGGGAGCTGGACCCACACAGTAGGGATTTACTGATCAATTGCTTGAGTTTTTTTAACAAATTTTGAGACTCTGCTATCTGAACTATCTGTCTTGTGGCTTGTATTTCTGTAGCAAAAGACAGTGATCTTTGCTACTTTTAAAGAATACTCTTGGAGTCCCTCAGATGAACTTGTTTTGTTTTGTTTTTTTGCTTTTAATATTCGAGGCTTTTTTTAAATTTTATTTTCTTTCTAATTCTATTTCCAGACAAGTAAAATGTAAGTTGTTGAAGAAAAGCTAATTTGACTGTGTTAACTCAAGGAACTCTTTCATTTTCAAATAAAGTCCTTACTTTGAAATTATTCAAATCCACTTTTGCAGAATCATTCAATCCCCTCATCCAAATCATCAGTGAAGATGATAAACAACACTGGCCCTAACACCAAATGCTGAGGGGTGTCACTAGTGACTGCCATCTAGACATGCTACCATTTACCACCACTCCGGGCTCTGCCATCCGCCCAGTTTCCAACTCAGTCCAGAATACACCTATCCAGGCTGTAAGCAGCCAATTTGTCCAGGTGAACACTGTGGGAGACCTTGTCAAATGCTTTACTTCAGTCCAAATAGCCAATGTTCACAGCCTTTCCCTCATCAACCAGGTGGGTCACCTTTTTGTAGAAGGTGATCAGGTTGATCAGGCAGGACCTGCTCTTCATGAACCTTTGCTGACTGGGCCTGATCCTGAATGTTAATATTCCTCTTGGTAAAGTCATTCCTTCAAGAATGTAGAATAGAGATTTTTAATTATTTCTCTTCTTTTAGGCTAAATCCATCTTAATGAAGTATATTACAGGATTATGTCTGACTTCCTCTGACTCGCCTCCTGTTACAGGAGGTTACTCTAATGTGGAGCTCTCCAGGAGGTGGTGGACAGCTGTATATAGGGAACTAGCCTGACTGTGGGTTGTTCTTTTTTTTTTTTGTTTGGTTGGTTGGGGTTTTTTGCCACTTTTGTCTTCTTCGCTTTTGGCCTCTAAAGTAGCCTCCAGCACTAAATAGGGTTGAAATTTATCTTGTTCCTGGCTTCTGTGATGTTTCCAGACTTTCAGCCCTGCTAAGGTATTTTAATCTCTTTGCTGAAAGGAAATCTTAGTTACTCTGTATCAGCCATAGTTTCAATAATTGGTTACAGGCTAACAGGTCATCTTTCAAGAAGAGATTCACAATCTCCTTCATCTATTACATCCTCTTTAGCAGGAAGTCAAATGTGGTTTCCCAATCTCAAAATCTCCTATCTTGCTATTTATGTTGTACCAACTTCCTTGCCAAAGTTCGCCCCAGAATATGCTTAGAATCCTTCCTGCCACCCGTGGTAGCAAGGCATGGGAAGAACAATCACTGCACATCAGCAAAGCATATACTTTTAATTTGTAATGAAAATGGAGCAATGGGAGCTCTACACAGAGTAAGAGGTGAGCCTTGTTTCTTGTGTGGAAAGACCTAAATTAAGAAATATCATTACAGTGATTTTCCAGGATGCTGGGGAAAATCATGTAGAAACAGATTACTTATTATTTCTGTTAAACAATCACAGGATCAATCTAACTAAATAAATTTCTGTTATATGATAAAAATGGATGGTGACATTCATACCAAGAGCCTGAGTCAATACTGAGCTTATCCTGTACCCCTTATTCTTATCATGTTAGATTAAGCATTAATGACTGTACCAGTGAGTCACTTTTTTTTTTTTTTTTTTAATTATCCAGGTCTTTTGATTTTAAAGAATTGGCCAGCTTGATATAAACAATTTCCGTATGATTTTTCCTCTTACGATATTGAGGACTTACCCTGCTGGTGATACTTACATTGTATTGTGCTTTACCCATTTTGAGACCCTTCCCCTTGGTGAGACTAAGTGTGGAGTAAGCTCATGTTCAGCATGAAATGGGAAAATCTCATTATTCTTCTTGTCCTTTTTCCTGGGCATATCCTCTAAAACTGAAGTATCTGCAGGAATTTACTGAATCAACACAAAGGATAAAAATGTTGCAGTAATAGTCTCTCTGTGTGTGTAACTCTTTGTGGAATTGCTCTGTTATTTATTGGTCTTTAGAGACAATAATCTCTTATCCATTTCAGTCTGTCATCTCAAGTAAAAATCAACCAAGGTCACAGAATTGTCTTGATTTCAAACAGCAATTAACCTATCCATTAATAGGTTGTTACTGTTGATGTCTGAAACTGAAATTAAATGCTCTTGGATTGATAGAAGTAGAGGTCGCATTTGGATGAAAGGGAGATTTAGAAATTTAACAGAAAGTTGTCTCTGTATTGCATGACCAAGCTAAACAGTAATCTTTCAAGAGATGTGTTTGCCATGGTGTTTTGTAAACTTTGACATTTGTAAAAAACTATAAAGAAGTTGATTCTCAGTCTGGCCAGCTTAGTTAATTTTGGTGATACTGCATGAATTGACAGAATTTATGCCTCTGTTATTGCAGAGGCATTGCCTGCAAGGTACTTTTGTTAGTGCTTTAGGAAAGAATTCTATCAAACTTGGCAACAGCACAGTTCACAGGTGCTTCAGTATTACCAGATATCAGAGAAACAAAGCAATGAATGTTAATAATGTTAAAATGTCTTTGGAGACTTGCTTAGAAGTGATACTTCACCTGCAATCTGTCAAGGGCTGGTCTGCACGAGCTTCAACTACAGTTCAGCTCTGTGTGCTTGTGATAGAGTCCTTAATTAGTCAATGATCTTTCTATTAGTCTTTGTGGAATGTGCAGTGTATAGTAGCGGTGGTAGGTGAGGTAATTTTGAGGTCACAGCTCTTCTTACTGCACATGTTTGAAGTAAACATTCCTCAAGACTTTCTTTGTTGTGCTTGATGAATGTAAAAGCACTTTCGCTCTCTGCCACACCAAAATTTTTAGATGCAGAAATACATTAGTGTGCTTCACCGAAATTCTATTGATAATGTAGTGCAAGCTTGTAAAAGGTGTGGTGTAATTATATTAGGATCACATAATTCTGATTTTGGTTAAATCCACTGTAATGGACATAAGTATTCAGGTCACTTAAACATAGATGTCTGTTACCACTTCAAATGTCCTGCTGGCTTCTGGCAGAGCATGAATACCTGTACATCTGTCAGCCTTGGGGTGCCTCAGTGACACTTGCATATCTGAAATAGCACTGGATGTCTGTCTTTGCCTCTGTATATTTCATGTGAAAGACTGTAATTAAGACAGCAAGCCAAGAGCTCCAATTTGGAATAATACCAGCATGTCTAGGGCTGGCGTGTTACACTGTTGGTTAGAACTGTATGGAAACATAAGATATCAAGCTTTATGTACCACATCATGATCTATTTGCTCCCTGACCCTTTACAGAGACTCTGGCTATATATCTTTAGCTTGCCATTTGAGCATGTGTGTTTATGATACAGTTGTTAATGATGTGATTGCATATTTGTCTGTCTGCGTGATCCTTGCCTCATTCAACATGGACGACAATGGGCTGTGCTTGGGGAGTTATTATATCTCTGTAGTCAGACACTGTTGTTTTGAAAGATCACAAATGTTTTTCCTGCAGATGTTGAAATAAATGAGGCAGGGGGTTATAAGAAAAGAGAGGATGATATCATGTCTCGACCAGTTGACCAGTTGAGTGATGATCTGGAGAACTGGAACTCTGCCTTTGGGATGCTAGACAAATAACTTGAAGCAGGGTTCACATCCTAGGCCTAACCCATTTTCTTATTTCTGCAGATAGAGCAGTATCCTCAGCTTGGTTTCCTGCATCCTCTAAAAACAAGCATGGTAACTTGTTGGTAGTTGACTGTGCAGTTAGGGGAAATGGTATATTTTCTGGTTTATGACTTACAAATTTCCTCATCATTACAGTGCTTGGATAGTCCTTACTCTTCCCTTTTTTTGATTGCCCTTTTCTTGATTGCAAGTTTCCAGCAGTTCCTCAAAACCTGATACAGCAGAGCTTGTTTACCAAGGTTCTCGAATGTCATGGTTTAAGTGGGACACGAGATAAAATAAACTGGAATATAACAAACCAGCTATGCAATATGTTTATAAACGCAATGTTACCTCCCTCTAATCTTCCTGTTTGCACCACTAATGAATTTACTGGATAGATTTGTAATAAGAACAAGTATTTGCAATTATTAGTGCAGTAGGAGAAATAAAGGTGGATTTTTGTTACAGATTTTTCCTCTAAGCCTGAAAAACTAATCACTTTTTATGATAAAGATGGCTTGTTCCTGTTGCCCTGTCACTGAGCTGCCTTGAATGAAAACCATGAACTGAATGTATGTTAAAGTCTTTCTTATTCAGACTTCCCTAGACAAAAATAAAGAAATAAACTCAGAGTAATTTCTAGCCTCAAGCTATTGTTAGAGCTGACAGGATTAAAGAAAGGATATTTTAATGTTCTAGTGATCATAACAAAATTTTTATAGAAATGCCTGCATGCAGTTGCTTAAGAGTAAGGGTTTTGGAGTGACATAAATAATAATTGTTTAGGGCTTATTCTGCCATTTCAAAATTGAGGATAAGGAATTGTTTCTGTAAGACCAAGTCCCATATGGTGCTTTTTTATTTCCTACTGTGAAGCTTCTCATGGTTCAAGTCTGACTGTGGTCCACTTGAATCTGAGAGCAGTTTCTGTCCAACAGTTGCCATGGTTTAGTTGTTGGTTTTTTTATTTCTTTTGTTTTTCTTTTTGCATTTTTTTTAGATATGTGGAAAGGAATAACTTTTCTTAATATGCTTCTTAGTATGTTTTACTTTGATGCTTGGAAACAGTTCTGAAGTTTAAGGCCTCTGGTAGCCCCTGATTTCAGTAAAAATCTTTACAAAGTGGTGGGAAAACTGACCTAGGAAGAACCTGTTTAACTGCTGCCAGCTGGTTTGCAGTTTGCCCATCAAAGCCTCTTCTGTTGAATTCCCTTCCCAGGTTTACAGAGGGCATCATTGCTGCCTGTTTGTAGTTAAATGGGCAGCTGCCAAATGAACTCTCCTGTGCTGTTGCTGTGGATTAGATGCTGGAATTGGTTTTCTCTTATTTTCTTAGGTGCAGTTGGGTGTGACTTTGGGAATTGGCTCTGTGGAAAAAGCTTTCAAAGTGAACATGATATGAAAAGCTGTGTTAAAATACCTAAACAGACCCTTACTAGGGAGGGTTGCAGTTGTCTGGTGCAAGTTGCTAACTATTGTGCTTATGCTGTCTAACTGGCTTTTTAGTTCTAAAATTCATGTCCCTTGGGGCGAGTGCAGGACATAGCCTTGTACCTCACCTTGTACAGAAAGGAAGATAAAAAGAGGACCTTTGTCTTTTTCCTGACCGTGTGAGCACTTTAATACACGAGCAAAGCATGGGAACCAGGAATTTGTCAGTACTGTAAAAGGGCTAATTAACTGTGATTTTTCTCTTTTTTTTTTTAATTCCCCCCCTCCCCCCCCCCGGGATTGTAATGCATGAAAGCATATACATTTGAATGCATGGAATAAATATAGTGTCCCTATTCTTTCGTTTATCTGTAGAGCTGCTAAAAACACTTGGATGACTGGAATTCAAGACAATTGGTTCATGGTCATACACTGAAGTAGAGGAAATAAGCACAGGAAATTTTTCTAGTTCAGGCAAGTAAGTATCTATACCTCTTTAGCTTACATGAAATTAAGTTCTTGGTAAACAAATGAATTGTGGAACCTTCCTAATGTCAGAGAACTAATTTGTTACAAAATACGTACAATATATTTTGTTACAAAATATGGCTTAAAAAGAACATAAGAATTTTGAATTTTTATTTTTTTTCCTTTATTTAATAGTTAAAGGATCTGTCATACTGAAGTCTGCTTTGACAAACTAGGAAGCTTCTTCTGTGTAGGATTGGAATAGACATTTGACAGTTCTGAATAAAAGCTAAAGCAAAAATGGCCGTCATAGATCCTTATCAACACATAGTGGTGAGTAGCTTTGAATCTTGCCTGTATTCTGTCTTGTATATACTGTCTGGTATAATGTACCATATGAGAACTTGCTTGAAATATGCATGCAGCATTAGAGTTATTAATTCCTTAGAGAAATGGTAAGTGAAGTTAGAGTATAATGGAAGTGTGGTTAGAGCAAATTTCTTCAGGAATTTGATTGAAATTGGAAAGATTCAAGCTAGCTTTTCAAAAGCATGCCATGGCTTTGAGTATCGTTGCTCATGTGTAAGTCAAAATGGAATACTGGCTCCTAGCAACCACCTCATGGATATGATGTTGGAGGATATTGTTCTAAAGGATATGTCTGTTCAAAGTGTTTCATCAAAGATCCTGCAGCTATTTCATACAAGTTTTTGCACACACTAATTTACTGATTGTCAAACTGAAATGTGATCTCCAAAAGCAGTCTCTTTCTCCCTTACAGTACAATTTTTTTGTATAATTCTAATTACCAAATAACTATTTTTCTCTTTTTATTAGCATTGATAAAGTGATAAGTTAGAAATTTTGGATATTTAAATTTTAAACTAGTGTGTATCAGTGGTGTTGATTCAAAGAGAATCTTCTTCAAACTATAGCCTGCAATCTTTAAGTATCAGTGGAATGACTTGTGTCACTCAACAGCATACTGCTCCCAAAAGCTCCTGCTTCCTACTTCCTGCTTTATTCTGGTGTTCCTGCTGCATCCCTTGTACCAGCTGTCAAATGTGTGTTATTGGGGTGAGCCAACTGACCTTGCTGAATTTGTGGAAAAAGTTGGTAAAGTTTCATTCTCTGCTGTCAGAACTGGCTTGAGGAAAGAATACAACCATGTGAGAACAATTTGTATAAGTAGAGAAGTAGGGACAAGGAAAGGAGAAGTGGGAGCAGAACTGCCCTTTGCATGGCAAGCCAGTGCAGCGGCTCAGCACCTAGTTGAATGTTGGCTTCTTGCTGTAACATTCATGCATATCTTTGCTTAAATGGCTTTCCAAAGTAAACAGTGAAATTCAATTCCTACTCAAACTGAAATCTTGAAACAAGCTGGGTGTGTTCATATGAAGCACTTTTCCTAGCAGTCACATAATCTCGTGTCAGGAAAAGTGATATGTACTCAAAGATAGTTAATATACATTTGTCGTAATGTTGAACTTTTACACTGCTAAAAATACAGTGTATACTTCCTTGAACTGATCCCTTATCAGTTATGTGGTTTCTACCCCACACAGTCATATCCTTTGCATGAATTTGCATCCAGCAGATGGCAAACTGTTGTTTTACTCGCTCCATAGTTCTGTGAATGCTGCTGTAAAGACCACTTTCAGGTTGATGTCTGTATTTAAGTGTACTCTATCTTGGTCCTTTCTGCAGCAGTGCCCTCTCCTGGATGGAATGCTTCATTTGATCTGTACTTCTATGGGTGATCTGAGGAACTTAATTGAATAATTCACATGAAAGATCTTTTTTTGATACCAATATATATACAATAATGAACAAAATGGAACATAGACACAGTCCTCTGGCAATGCAGGAATGTTTAATGCCGAAACATTGCTAATGCAAGAGTTGATTGCTTGAAAAGTGAATGGAAATTTCTGAGGTTTCTTCATTTGAAAGACTTATGAAAGACTTGGAGGAATAAAATAAAGCATTCATAAAGTTACTGCAGGTACAGACAAAACTGTATCAAAAATGTTTTTAGTTTCAGAGAATAAAGAATTAAGATGTGTAATATGCCCTTAATAACATTGATATGGGAGATAAATATTGTAGCAGTGGGAAAGATTACTTGAAGACAAAATTTGTGTGTGCATGCACGAATGTTTGTCTTAATTGGCTTACCTTGTGAAAGAAGACCATGGAATTCATGACAATTTCTTAAGAAAGCAAGGAAATTGTCAGCTGAAGTGTCCTTAATGTTAAGTCTGAGCAGTAAATACTTATTGCACAATCTTTTCTATACCAGACCTTCCTGACTGGTATTTTGTGTGCAAGTGTATCTCCTGATTGGGTTACATTTTGTGACTCAGCGCTCTGGGGTATGAAAATTATTACATTAACGCATGCAAACCCCTTGCTTTCTCAGTAAGCACGGAAGGTTCATAGGTAAAACCTGATTGTGTTACAAGAGATCTTACTGCATTGTTCTGTTTCCCAGTCCTGTTGTGGGGAAGGTGGTGGCATTTATGTACATACAAATAAAGTGAGATGTAAAATAGAGGGAAATCAGTTAAGGAAATTCTACTGGGAGGAAAAAAAAAACAGGCAAAGGTGGGAAAGGAGCAAATGAGGTAGAGGGAGGAGTAAGAAGAGATGAAGAGGTGTGGTACGAGAACAGGAGATACTGAACCATGGCTGTGCAGAATACTAGGAAATTGAACCTGTGAAGGGTAGATACTCTCCATAGGAATTTCCATAATTCAGAAAATCCATGTTCAGAGAGCATATTTTAACTTTTTTCCTCCTTCTCAAAATTTATGGAGAAAGAGGAATTGAAATGAAACACATATGGAAAGCTAGATGACTTTGGGTGTTAGGAGTTAGGTTTTTGATTAAATTGTGAGCTTCTGAAATTTTTAATCTGGCTTAGATTTTTAAAGGTATGCAGATGTTGCTCTACTCAGTGTTGCAACATTTAAGTGATTTATGTACTATCATCTATTTTTCAGGATAATTGAGGAGTTGCCATTGTACAGATTTTTATCAAGGCTTAAGGTGAAGTCACTTTGCAAAATGCAGCTTTGTCATCTAAACTAGCAAGGGCTGGATTTCTAAAGGTATCCATAGGCAGTACATGTCTTGAGGTATTTCCAGGGGGCATCTGACTTCTTTAGAACTCAGTTTTCCAAAAAAACTTTAAAAAAAAAAAGCATCTGAAAGTTGTGCTAGCTGTTAATTTAGGCCTTGAGATACTTTCAGAAACTGGATCCTAAGTGGAAAATTGTCTTAATTTCTGATTGCACTTAGATTGCATGAAAAATGTTTATTTTGATGTAAGAAAAGATCTAGACTCTGAGCTCCCTGTATATCTCTGTGTATATAGTTTTTTTTGTTGTTGTTGTTTTACAAAGAGGGAGATTGTTTATTTTAATAGTGGCAAATTTCTCCTGTGTGATTATGGACAAATATTAATATCTCTAATTATAAACCTCAATGTGTTATTTTAGGTGAGGCATTGGGAAAGAAGAAGGCTGTGTGGAGACCTCATAGCAGCCTTCCAGTATCTGAAGGGGGCCTACAGGGATGTTGGTGAGGGACTCTTCATTAGGGACTGTAGTGACAGGACAAGGGGTAACATGTTAAAACTTAAACAGGGGAGGTTTAGATTGGATATAAGGAAGAAATTCTTTACTGTTAGGGTGGTGAGGTACTGGAATGGGTTACCCAGGGAGGTTGTGAATGCTCCATCCCTGGAAGTGTTCAAGGCCAGGTTGGATGGAGATTTAGGTGATATGGTTTAGTGTGAGGTGCCCTGCCCATGGCAGGGGGGTTGGAACTGGATGATCTTAAGGTCCTTTCCAACCCTAACTATTCTATGATTCTAAGAAGATACTGTTTTTCTGTTTTGCCAGACCTCTGTGTACTCGCATTCAGATTGGAGGATACCAGATCTTAAACTAGACTTAACTTTTTTGGCAAAACAACAGATTGCTGCTTAAGTGAATACAAAGCAGTTCTCGCCATAGCGTTAGCAAAACTGTTATTGACCTGTAATAGAGGGTCGTGATGGTAGGCATTTTTATTAGTTATGTGAGTTTCCTAAGTAGGACTAGGAGATGCAAGAAGTGCTTTTTGTCAGTGAGCATCTTGTAGTATCCCCATTTTATAGTCAGGACTGTAAAATGGGGATACTACACCAGAATTGTACGAGTTCCACCTAAGAGCTAAGAAATAAATCCATGTCCCATACTTGTAACTTAATTGTAACTCTGTCCTCCTCCTTGTTGCTAAATGTTCAGTGATCTCCGATTTGTGGCCTTTAGTGAGGACAGGTTCTTTCTTAACAGCAAAGAATGAGGAGGGTGGTGTGTTAGTACTTTGGGCTATTTCTTCTAATTATAAGGTTGTATATGACAAAGGAACTACATCAGTCTGTGTGAACAGAGGGCAGTGCTGAATTGTGAAACTGGCACTTCAGCAATTTGACATGCTTGTGCAGGTGGTGCACACTGATAAAACAGCTTTGAGCACTTTCAAGAAGTGTCTGGGTTCCAACTGTACTGCAGTTGATGAACCACTTGCTGTGCAATGATGATTTCAGTATACCACTTGTAATAGTTTTATTGCCACAGTTTCCCTTCCTGCCTGCTTACTTGTTCTTTGAACCAGACAACTCCTACAGCTTACAGGGGAAAAGGAGCTGAAATTTACTGTTGGACATCATGAAATGAGCCTCCGGCAGTCATCACAGCATGTAGGTGATTACAGCCGTAATAAAGATGCAACAATTCAGTGTCTGGGTTAGCCAGTGTCTGTGATGAAGTCATACCTTCAGTATCACTGGGAGCATTTTCTCCTAGTTATTTTTTGCCATGGTGATGAGGCTGTGCCTTTGAAGACCTCTAGATGACAAACTTTTTTTTTTTTTTTAACTTGTATTAGAGATGTTGAATTTGGTTCTTGTCTCTGGGTGTAGGCATGTTGTAGATGTGAAATAATGGGGCTTGGCTGCAACAACCAGTTCTGAAATTGCTATGAGAACCACTTGGAGGCCCTTATAATGTCTAGCACTTGCAGCAGCAGTAGCTTAAGTGGAGGCATGTGCCACTGTTGAAAACACAGGCATATGGGTTGAACTAGGTAGACTGTATTACCCCTGGTGATCCCTTCCAACCTCAGCCATTCTTTGACACTCTTTGTAGAAGCACAGCTCAGGTGTGAGGTAGCCTCTCCCGGTGCCTGAGTTTCTGTTACAGAAGACCAAGCTGATCACACTCCAGGTTGAACCAGCTTGTGAGTCAACATCTAGGCACTGTGTCGTAGGACTGGCTTGAAGATAGCAGTGTAGATGTATCTGCTGAGAGGCAATTGTGTGAGACCTGATGCTGGTTCAAAAACATAAAACTTACCCACAACCTCTGTACTGTGTACCTGTAAAGGCCAATGTTGTTTCGTCTCCCTTGTGATATGCCATTCTGGTAGTGGTGTTCAGTAGGTGGGTCCAGCTTATGGCTGCGTAGATAAAGTGAAAATGATGTGAGTTAGTGATCTCTTAATTAAAGTTTTAACATGTGTTTCTTAATTTCATGTCTTTTTTACTTCCCTAGTTCATTCAGGTCAGATCTGGAGTTAGAAAGGCAGCTCCTGCTATGTGCTTAGGCTTTGCAGGAAACGGGAAGCTCTAGAAGCTTCTTGAAGTTTGCTTGTGGATGTTTTAACAGCCTGATTTTTCACCTTGCCTCCATTGTCTTAAGGACACTTGCACTTTGAATATTGGTGTGTACAGAAAGGTATATTCAGTTCATTACTAACTATATCCCTTGTGTGTACAGTATGCATATATTTTTTCCAGAACATGTACTTTGAAATAATTGCACCAATTCTTTATACTAGGGGACAGTAATTACAAAACCAAGCACACTGTAAAAAAAAAAAAAAAAGCCCCCTTTTATTTATTTTTTTTTTCTTACTATACCACATTGTCCTGACTGACTAAATGCCTTGAAGCAGGCTCTGCAGAGAGGAGGAGTGTTATTCATTAAGATTAGTAGGTGTGGCTGCAGGAAAAACAAGCACTGACCTTTCAGTAAAGCTACAGGTTGCAGTTCAGCTTTAAGATGCTCTATCCAGTATGAGTTTCACTTACGTTTTGACTGGGTGATTTCTCTCAGAGTTTTTGGACAAAATGAAACCTATTTTGATAGGTTGTTTTTTGTTCTGGAGCTTAACCTTTTTGAACTCTCTGACTTCCAGGTAGAACACCAGTATTCACACATATTCACTGTGACAGTAAGGAAAGCCACAAATGTCACAAAAGGAGCGATTGGTGACATGCGTGAGTATTTCTATTTTGTCTCTTTCTTCTTAGCAGACTGTTGCTATAGGCAGGGGGAGATGACACATCAAGTTTGTCATGCGTTAAATGACTGTTAGTGGGTTGGTGGTTTTTTTTCTTGCTTGTTAAAGCTAGGGTAATGTACCCATTTCATTGCTCACTCACTCTAACTCAGAAAGCAGATTTGCCACTCCTTTCCATTGATCCAAAAAGCTGAATGAGTTGTAAACAATTTGCCTACAAGCAAGCAACACCTACATTTAGTCTTCTGGCACAGTTGAAAGTGCTGTTTTAACTATAGTGAAACTGGCAATTGCTGTATCTTCAAAAGACTATGGTTTGGTGGTGGGAGCACAAAAGAAAAAAATAAAAGCCCAGAGCTCTGCTGAGTCAATGCAGAGTAAAAAGAATAAAGAAAAGTCCCAAATGGGTAAGGATAAGCAAAACTCATGGCAGCGAGCTGTAGAAGACACCAGCTGAATCTGTAAAGAGAATATTCCTGCTTCCTAGATTATGACTGATGTCAGGTCATCTCCCCTTTTGCTGGTGCTTTATGCAAAGTGTTGCATAGCCCAAAACATGCAGGCTAGAGCTGGGAGGGTGAATGTGGTGCAACACTCCTGATCTCTCCTCAGGCTGGTTTGACGTGCAAATGTTTCTCTCCCAGCATGTTCCTAGTAACTGCTTTTAGGTCAAGCTACAGCAACTTCTCTGACACACAGCTTTGTTTCAGTGTGTTAACAGTTTTGGTTTGGGGGGGTTTTGTTTGTTTTGGTGGTTGTTTTTTTTTTTCTTTCTCCATAGTTAGTGTCTACTGTTGATACTAAACTTGAGGACTGAGGGGGAGGGTGGGGTTTGATAAGCAGGAGGAACAGTTGGAAGGGGAATGTTGAAAAACCAAAAGTATAAGGACTTTCTGGAATAGCTGTGAAAGACCTGATTAAATCTAAGTATTAAATATGTGGAAGTGCTTATTATTTTGCTGTTTGTGTGTAGCATTTTGCATTTTAAGTATTTCAGGTCTACCTTTGCTCAAGGAGTTTTTGATGACATTTACTATGCATGGTGCCCCAACTCTAGTTGGGCATAGAGGGCCTAAATGACATAGTTATCCACACCTCTGGCTCCTCAAGCCTAGGCTTGGGACATCAGCAGTACTTTCAGCAAGTTTTTCAAGATTTTTTTGAGCTCTTCATTAATGGAGAATATGGTTACATCATCCTTAAAACTAGGTAATGGATGCCCACTACACTGTAACTTCTACAAGCAGTGTTTTTCCTCAAGTGACAAACAGTTCACACAGAACACTGCTGATTCAAGACATATTTTTAGGCCTTGCTGATCTGGATGGCTGGAACAATAGAGAAAGCTGGAGCCAGGATAGCTTCCCACCCTCCCTTTTTATTTTATTTGGCTGAGATTTCCCATTGTCTCTGTAAGCTTTAATATTTTTGTAAAGGGATCTGACAAACAATGAAATCTGAATCTGGGTCATACCAGGATCTGAGTAGGTAAGCTACAGTAGCTGCTTTTGTTTCTTGCTGATAAAACAAATCAGAATAAATTAAACTGGCGATAATTGCATCACAAAGTTTCCCTGCAAATGCTTTTCATATGTGAAGGAAGTTAGGTACTTACACCAGTTTCTCATTCTGTGAATATGGGGATGATAAATGAGAATTACTGTAAGAATGCATAATCCAGGATGTTCAGTGGGGAGGGGAAAGGGGAATTTTTGAGAGCAGACTCCCTCTTTCTCAGTGTTTCATTCAAATCCCTTCTTATTTCAAGTATCTGCCCAATTACTGTTGCCTTTGCGTAGGAGTACTTCCTTTACTGATTTCACTTGTTTCAGTTTTATGCTGTCCCTTTCAAGGTGACTCTTACACTCTACATACTGTCCTAACGATACGTTTTTACAGGCTGGAGGATTTGAGATGAGGAATTGCAGCAGATGTGTGGTGGGTTGACCTTGGCTGGCTGCCAGGCACCCACCAAGCTTCTCTTACCACTTCCCCTCCATCAGCAGGAGTGGAGGGGAAAACCATGATGAGAAGATTGCATGAGTCAGGACGAGGACAGGGTGATCACTTTACTGTTCACCATTACAGGCAAAACAGACTCAACTTCAGGAAATTAGTTTATTACCAACTAATTGTAGTAGAGTATGATAGTTAAAAATTAACCTTCCCCATTACACCTCCCTTCTTCCCAGACTCAGTTTCACTCCTGCCCCCCAGGTGATGCAGGGGCATGGGGAGTGAGGGCTGAAGTAATTTCTTAACATGTCTCTGCCACTCCTTCCTCACACTTTTCCCCTGCTCCAGCATGTGATGGAGAATGTCCTTCATGACCTTCAGCATGGGTCCTTCCCATGGGCTGTTGTCCTCCAAGAGCTGCTCCAGCTTGTGGCCTTTCCATGGATTACAGTCCTTCAGGACCAGAAAGCTCCAGCATGGGTCCCCCATGTGCCAGAGTTCCTCCAGAAAATCTGCTCCTGTGTGGTCTCCTCTCCATTGGCTGAACCCCCAAAGAGAGTTTGCTGCTGCATGGGCTCTACACAGGCTGTGATTTCCCTCAGAGCTCATCTAACTGCTCTCATGTGGGATCTTCCACAGCCTTCAGTGTGAATCTCTACTCTGCCCATTGTCCTCCATGGGCTTGCAGGGAGACAAGCTGTGTCATTATGGGGGAATTTCTGTGCTGGCACTTGGAGCATGTCTTTCCCCTCCTTCTTTATTGACTTGTTATCTGCATAGTTGCTTCTTTCACATTTTCTACTCTTTGTCACATCTGCTGTGATGTGTGGCTTTTTTGATGGGTGTATGGGTTTTTTTTGTTTTTTTTTTTTTTTTTTTTTTTTTTTTGTGTTTTGGTTTTGCTTTTGTTTTTTAAATGCTTTCTTAGATACATTATTACAGAGGTACCAGCAGTGCTGCTGCTGTGCTCAGCCTTGGCTAGCAGTTGGTCTGTCTTGGAGACAGCTAAAACTGGCTTGATATGATATGGGGGCAGTTTCTAGCACCTTCTCACAGCAGCCACACTTGCAGCCCTGCTGCTGCTGAAAACTTGCCGCATAAACCCAATGCAAGATGGAATATCTCAAAATTTGTATGATTTTGGTGAGGATTTAATTACCTAATTGCTTAGCTTTCCCGTGGTTGCAGGGGTCAATTGATCTTTTAAAATCACTTCTCTGACTGGAGGTTTTGGAAATGAACTTGCTTCCAGTCCAGTGAGTTCTTATATAGTGGATGTTTAGTTTTGGATCTACTCCAGATACTGTGCCTTTGTCATAGGTCTTTAAAGACCTATTTTTCTCCCAATAAAAAGCCATTGCTGATGTCTACAAAGGAAACCAGTTGTATGACTCTACTCTTAGTGATTGCTAATCTTGTTTAATCCTGCTTTGGACTTGCAGCTTTCAGTTGCTTCATCTACTTTTGATGCTATAATAATAAACAGTCTAATTCTGGGCACTTTAAGGAAAATAGTATTTTCTTAAAAATAAAAACTTTAAAACTTTGGATAGGTAATGGCACTAGTACTCAGCTGATATCCTGGGTTCTTTCCACCCAGCTGGAATTAAGGATGTGTTTCCTTAGGCTGCTCTGACAACAAGTTACAGTACTGGGAGCAGTTCAGTCAACAAAGCTCAACCCAGATTGCAAAACTTGCTAACAAAGATGGAAAACAGCTCCTGTAGGTGGCTTTTGGCACAATTAGCCCTTACTGCTGCAACCAGCAATAGATGTCCCCTCCAAAGTCAAGGAAGGCATCCTTCTGCTGGGGCAGTGTTGCTGATATGCTTCCTATTTGCCTTCTGCCTTCTCCAAAGGAAACTAGGAATTGTGGCATTGCATAGCACAGGTATGCACATTTCCCTGCCTTCAGCAGCAGCTTGGCCCTGGCTGTTGGATCTGCTTTAGCATTGTGGAGCAAGAAAGGATGTGATGTCCAGTGTAGTTCCAGTCTCTTCATTGGCCTTTGCCCTGGAGTTGTGCTCATCATGAGCCATAGCATGTTGGTGCTGGCTTATTTTAAGGCATACTCCCTGTAGTCTAAGTGCAGTTTAGGCATATATATGAGGTAGCTGAAAGGGAAGGTATTGGGAAATTTGCCTGTTTTTATTGGAACAGGGACACAAAAGTTTGTGTTACAGCATCTCATTCAGGATTAATCCAGCTGTTCTCTGTATCACAGCTGGCCTGTCTTGTACCCTGACTTAGCTACAGTATACCTGAACTGTACTGAGCTGAACTGTTGATGTGTTACCAGATAATGCTCTTCCTGCAAGGCCCTGGGGGAAAGCAAGCCACACTCCTCTTTGCCAGCTTAACTGGCTGGAAAAAGTAGGTCAGAGGTGACCGATCTTTCAAGTTCTGCAGGCTGCACATGCAGATCTTCATGTGGCCAGGAGCTGTAAGATGTACTGTATGCTTTACAGAGAAATGTTCCCATTTGGACCCATGCTGCTCCAGTCTGTGCTAGGGTGGCCTGGATGGGCATCAGAGTTCCAGATTGACCAAGCTCTGTGGGCCTCAGCAACCCATTTTAATTTGGCTCTTCCTGACAGCCTTTGTACCAGTCCTGCTGTTGGTCATATCCTGTAGTGGTCCATCACCAAACATAGCAGCTGACTGTGGCTTTAAAGCCATAGGCTTATAATGAAGCAGTGCAGGGAGGTGGAAGTTCTGTGGGAAACAAACTCATGTGTTCCACAGTGAAACAACTGCTCCAGAAAATGCTGCTCTTTCCAATTGCAAAATATCTTTTCAATAAGAACCAAATTCTGTCTCTTACTTACCATGTAGTTATTGAGGCAGGGACTGTCTGTAAAATATTAGTGCAAACTGGTTTTCGTCCTAGATGAAGGCTTTCCTGTTACTCTGTTACACTGCAATAATATTAAAGCAGTTTTACTGGCTTAGACCAAGCATCCATGTTGCCTGATACTCTGAAGGACCTTCTTGTCTTTCTGCTTGAGGCTCTTGCCACACAGGACCAACTGTAGCCGCAGGAGAATGGTACTTGATGGTGACTGGAATCTTGTTTTATTTCATGTGCTGTCATGTCTCCAGGTAGAACTTTGTGGTGGGGCTCTTCTCCAGAGAGTTGTGGACACCACTTTCTCTAGTTTGAGCCTTTCTCTGCCTCCATTTAGGATGGGCCTTCCTCCTTTTATTCCATTTGTCCTCTGTAACAGTTTGATTTCCTCCTGCTTCTTTTCTTTTCCCTCTCATCCCCCTTCCCAGGAAGGGCTTTGAAGTTGCCATAGGGTTGGGCCAATGCCTGGTCCTAAGTGAGAATCAGGAACAACATCAGTCACAGTCAGATGCAAAGGAAAACTATTGTGAGCATGTGATATTTTCCTCTGATAGTCTCCAAGCACTCAGCTGTCTTCAGTAAGGGACTGCCTGAGCTGGATGTGCTTGTGATGTAACTAGTAGCCCTCACCGAGGTTTTCTTGCATTAACTTCGCTGCTTTTACCTGAATCCACATAAATCTTCTCATCCATAGCTTCTTTGATGACAAGAAGTTATGCAGGTTGCTGTCTACTGCATGGAGATGACTTCTTAAATTTGTTTTGAAATTTTATTTTTCGTTGAGTGTGATTTAAAGCATCTTCTGGTTACTGCCTTGCATTTGCAGGATGCTAACTATCCCATATACTAGTCTGTATCAAAGGAAAATTCTTACAAATAAACAAATGTTTTAATTTATGTATTTCTAACTGAACATGTTCTGAAAGGGAAGAGGGAAAAAAAATCAGTCTTCATCTTTGCTGTAGAAAGGAACACTTTTGTAAAGCCTGGTAGCAGAAAACTATGCGCTATCAAATCACCCAGCTGACAGTGTTACAGGACAGTTGAAATACAGGGAATGTCTGCTTAATGCTAGGTTGTGCTGTTCGAATTAGGACAGATTAACTCACATGCACAACCATCCCTTTCCCTTTATGACCATTGATTTCCATATGCTGTTCTGACTCAGTGCTTCACAATCCATTTTTCAGGCCTGTAAATGAAATGCCTGTAATAACATGACAGAGCAGTGAGGCTGGGACAGAAATAATTCCAAGGTGTCACTTTATTGTTTGGTTTCCTGTAATTGCTTGCAGTAGCAATGATGATGGTTTTACTAAGATGTGATATTTACATATTGAACCTGAGCTCTACTGTTCTGCCCAGTTAGGACAGCTCCAGGTTTTTAAAATGTTTCCGATGATTGCCTGAATTAAAAAGTGTAGGGAAGGACCTCTTCTCACTTAAAGGCTTGTAGGCTGTACTTTAGCAATATAGTAAATCAAGCTCTAGGGCTGCAAACCTCTGAAACCTCATGATATCAAACAACTCCAGTAAAACTTGTTCTGTGACTTCAGGAAATGTTGCCAGTTTAAGTTTGTATTAGCAGACTTTATGCCAGACTAGGAATAATCTATACTCCATCAACTAACATAAATCTGGAATAAAAGTCATACTGTGAGTTTTGACTAATTTACCAGGAATGTAATGATACACCTAAACCTACTCTAGCTCAATTTACCACTGCCCAGATCTGGCATTACTGTGGACCCACAGTCATAGCTGAACTGACCAGCCACTCCACTTGTTCCTTCTCTCCTGCTTGTGTCTTTGTTTGTGCAGTGAGACATTTCACAAATAAAATACCAAAACTTTTAAGAACTAGGCATTTAAATTAATTAAAACCAACCAAACAAAACCAGTCCAAAATCCACACCTCTTAGATTCTGGCATGCTACTAGAAAAGTAGGTTTTTCCCTGGGATATTGCAAACTAATGTTTCAGTCTGCTGTCTGTTTGCAAAAGGTCTGTAAAGACAACCTAAGACATGAATAATTTTTTTCTCTTGGCACTTCTACAGATATATTTGGAACCTATGAAGGGTTAAGCTGACTTACTTGTTTGGGTTTTTATTTCCTTTCAAGTCTGGATCAGTGAAACTGCTAGTGGTGTCCCACCCCAGTAAACGGGGTGGTGTTGCAGTGCCAGTGCTGGGAGGTCATTTCTTTTGCTTCACATAAGTAACACAGGAGATGAAAAGCAGCATAACAAAAGGCACTAATAAGCTCTAATATATTATGCAATCACAGGATTTCTCATAGCATGGCTGCTGCTTTGGGAGCTGCCTTACTTGTAATCACCTTCCACCCTTGACATCTCACATTGCATCATCCTCTTTGCAAAATCCCTCTTGAAGGCCAAAAGCCCTGGTGTTCCCTGTAATACGTTAACCACAGGCAACTACCTGTCATGTGGGGCCAGAATTAATAGTGGACTCACCCCTGTGAAAATGGAAATTCAGAACAAATCTAAAAAGGACAGATTGAAAGTTTGACCTTGTTGCTGCAGTGTCTTATGGTATTGAATTGAAGGCTTGTGATTGTGCAGCTGTGTCAGTTTTTAATGTAAAAATTATCTAAGGGCGTGATAGGATGCTTTTGTATGTGGCAGCCTGACACAGCCAGTTCTACTCCTGACATTCCCAGGCTCCACCTGTTCAGGCTGGAGAGCAACTTGGTTTCCAAAATCTCACCACCAGCCTCCGCAGCAAAGACTCTATATACTTGTTTGTTGTCTATGAATTAGCAGGGAGGGTACGCCAAGCTGATGTCCTATGCTGAACACCTAGCAGCCTAATCAAACTGTTCACCATCCCATCTTATGGCCAAGTAGCACCGCTGACTGCTGTATGGAGGACCTTGCAGCTCTGCCTTTTTTCCATTCCTCCTTGCTTGTCTGATACTGAATTAATCGGTTACTGTTGCCTGTGTTTTCTCCTGAACACAGGAGACATCATTCTTTAGGCCTTTGATTTATGTTGTGGTTTAGGCCCAGACAGAAATTAAGCTCCACGCAGCTGCTCACTCACTGCCCACTACTCCCAAGTGGGATGGGGAGGAGAATCAAAAAAAAAAATGTAAAAAACAGTGGCTTGAGATAAGAACAGTTTAATAATTGAAATAAAATTATCTGTGAGTACTGTTTGTAATAATTCCTTTTTTAAAAACTAGAAAATCACATTGATCTGGGAAACCCCATGATTTTAAAATCTATTACATTTTCACCTAACTATGGCAGAGAGACCATATTTCCATGCCATGCTGTGAAACATGTTGTCCAGTGAATCCCATAAAATTCACTTTTTTGAACAAAATTTATTATTTAACTAACAATAATTAATTATTATCTTTAAAGGCATATCAAACCTACATTTCTTGTCTAAGAAGAAATTCACATAGCTCACGCCATACTGGTTTCCTGGGATCGATACTAGTTAATGTTCAACCCACTGGAAACACCTTTGTGCTCCCTGCTTTGGGTTTCTGTAGGGAAACGGTAGGTTTGATAACTTCTTTAAAATACAAAGGAGCCCTGTGCTGCACAGACAGCTCGAGTCCCCTTCCCCAGCCAGAACAGCTTGTGAGTAAGGCATAGCTGGCATTCTTTAGCTTCCTTCTCCTCAGAGGAGAGGGAGGTAGTTCAGCAATTCCCATTATTAGCTTAGTCTCAGTCAAGCCTCTCAGCTGCATGTAACTTTGTGCTAAACCAGTTATACAGTAAGTAGTGTAACTGTGTAGTAAGTGTGTAGTACAGTAAGCTAAAGAAAAATGGTGGGAAGTAGACAAAGGTGGTTGTTTGGGATCTAGGAAGCTTTTATGAATGGGGTTGCACTTCATGATGGAGGATCTTGGCTAACCAGAAAGCAAAAAACTCCAGTGAATGAAACTAACATAGTTCTTTCAGGCAGTTCTGCCATGTATTTGCTGGAATATGCCTTAAATTGTATAAGCATGGTACCTGGAGATCATAGATGCAAAAAATCTGGATCCAGATTTACTTTCTATAATGGTGGTGTGTATATTAATTGAAATGAAAATAAATAAAGTTTTCTTTAATATCCATTATGATCACAAGTGTTTATGGCGTGCTCATAAAAAAAAAAAGACAAAATCTTATGGTGCAGATTTTTTTGCAGCAAACCAGATTTTGGAATACTTCAAGGACTTTGTATTTCTTTCAATTTTTGATGGACAAATAAGGTAAATTTTAATGTATGATGATAGCAGCTTCATCCTTGGTATTTTATATTCGAATATGCTTTCTGTTGTTCTTTATGTCTTTTATGCTTTTGAAGTACTTGAAATTGAAATGACTGAAATATAAATTATATGTCTGAAATATTGATTATATTACTATGGGGGCCTAATGACAGTCATCTCGACAAATTAGTAACATTAGATCAAATGGTTTCCATTATAGAAAATTTTACGGGTTTCCTTAATATAGAGATTGCTTAAAGCATTACTTATTTTTAATGTGAAATTATTTATCTTAATTATTGTCCACTGTTTCACTTCATGATTTATAATGTAATTTAGAGATATATTTCTGTAATAATTACTTAACCACGAGATATGTTGAACAAGGAAAAGACACTTCCTACCTCTCAGCCATTTCTTAATCTAGTGTGTTTAAAAATAACAGATACTGACTCTGCTTTTGTTATTGGATACCCGTGTTCAGCCCCTGGAGATCTTGTGGATGCTATAAATCTTACAAAAGGGTTATTATGAACATCTTGTTAATTACCTTTAATTCATTGAGGTATAAACTGCTAATTACAGGACTCTTATTTCCGCTGGCATCAATGTCAAAATTCTTAATTTTATTTTTTACTGTAATGGTGGGGTTTCAGATACACTTGTTCATATTAGTTTTTTTTTCTTGAGTAAAACTTAATGAAGTCTGATCCCTCTATTCCACAGCATTATCTATGCCCTTATGTAGGAAGCTCTTTGACAGTAGAAGTGTAACATTTTAGTTAAATGCACATGTTGAGGCACTTGCTTTAAATAGTCAAGGAATGCCCTGAAGACAGGAATATGGAATTATATCATACAGTCATCATCTTAAGGTAGTGCCTGTGTCCATTTGCAAATCTTCCAAGTTTTCCACTTGCAAACCTTCCAGATTTTACCTACATTACAAAGTTGAGATGTACTGCAGATAACTAGCCCACAAATTACAGAGGAGTCATGCAAGAATGCTTGTGCAAAGAATAATCCAGAGCCTAGCTGAGCTGTATCAAAACTCCATTTACTTCAGAAGTGTCCTGAGGAAGAACTACCCAATCTTGTAAGTTGCTTCTTTTTGAGTCTGTGGTTGGTATTTCAAGTAGGCTGCTAAAATAAAAGAGCAGTTCCACAACCACAAAAACATCTCATAAAGATGCTTCCTTTTAAAATTAAAATACAAATAACAGCAGTGATTAAGCTACTTTTCTCTTACATTTTCAGATAAGTTTTTTTGAAAAACATACCTGGCAAATCAACTAGCAAAAATCCAAACAGAAATAAATACGTCCATGCAAAAAGATACATACTCTGCCTGTTTTATCTGCCTTTGATAACTTTAATGTTTTCAAATACATTAAGTGTTGTAATTCAAGGGAGTTAATGTATTCAGTAAAAATTGGCAATTAGCTATATCTGCAAGTGAGAAACAGATTTAAATAGCACTTGGCGGTTGATCTCCTCTTCCCCTGGCT
This sequence comes from Melopsittacus undulatus, assembly GCF_012275295.1. Taxonomy (NCBI): domain Eukaryota; kingdom Metazoa; phylum Chordata; class Aves; order Psittaciformes; family Psittaculidae; genus Melopsittacus; species Melopsittacus undulatus. Next base: position 27,039,821 of record NC_047532.1, on the reverse strand, counting down.
TTAAATAAGAGACAAGATCAGACATAAATTCTTAGTATCTAATGAAGATTGCTGTTTAAAGGCTTTCCACACTGATTCCCAGCTTCAAATAGCTACTTGTTAATTATGCAGGTAACAGTGTGACCTGCCAAATTGTATCAGTTAGCTAAGCCCCACAGATAATGGAGCAAAGTCTAGAACTCCATAAGAAATTCTGTGGAGTGTTGTAGCAGTCCAAGGAAATTCTCACACAGTGAAATCTTTGAATCAAAGTCATACATACACAATTTTAATTGAGGGAGCTCAAGTCTAAGAGAAGATTTGTTTAATGTCCCTATTTTCCCTAGCTAGAAGAATACTTATTTCAAAGCCCTTGTTATTCTGCATCTCCAGAGATATTTGAAGTACTTTATGAGCAAGTTCAGTATCTTTTATGTTTGGTGATGGCATCAGAAGGCACATTAGGTCTGTTGGATGTTCCCCACTAGAATTTCTGGGAGGCCAAGTTTTGCTTCCATTCTGCCCTGATACACATACAGAACATTCTGAGTGGTTTCAAACCTCCATTTTTGTTGTTTCTTTTCCAAAATACAGTTGATTACTATTTGAAAGATCAGACTTTTTTGGTTTGCTCTTTTCCTTTTTCTCCCAGCTGAAATGGGTTATTAAAAATAATTTCCATTAACTGGTAGAAGCATATATATTTCAATAAAATTGAATCAGTCCCAGTGCCATTCTGATTGTTAAGAGCTTTTTTCATCCCCTTTAAAGCCATGATGTCTCTTTCTTTTGGGGAGATCGTTAATACAGTTTTATCATTCATGTCATTGTATTTGTTATATTTATAGTTTAATATTCTATGTCATAGACCATGAGGTGATCTGTAGTTTCACATAGTTGCATTCATTGTTACAACCCAAACTTGAGTTATACCTAACTTGAACATGTGTTTTGCTCTGTAGTTGACACTCCAGATCCTTATGTGGAGCTGTTCATCCCATCCGCCCCTGATTGCAGGAAGAGAACAAAACATTTCAATAATGATGTGAATCCCATGTGGAATGAGACCTTTGAGTTCATTTTGGATCCTAACCAAGAGAATGTTCTTGAGGTAAATGACATGGCTGAGCTGCATCTGTAAATTGAACAAAGTCTGGAAGATTAACATGACAGTAGCTTGTAGTGTGTGGAATTTGTTGTCTTAAGATTACAACTTTTTTTAAAGCATTAAAGGCCGATTTTTGCCTTTAGGCATGATGTAAGAAAGAGGTGTTGTATAAATTATTCAAGGAGTAGCCTTGAAAGTCATTATAAGATATGCCTCTGAGTCATCTTTTGGACTGATCCTGAGGGCTAGTAGCTTAGTATTCTTCACATCAGCCATAATTTTCTCCCTGCTTCCTACACTGATTCAACTGTTAAGGACAGCAAATAGGTGGGGGTAAAGTCAAGTCTCTGCTCATTCCCTGCTTCTCCCTAGGGAGACAGAAAGCAGAAGCATGGTTCTGCTGTTTCCTCTATGCCTGGAGCCAAGGGCTGAGTAGCCCACCCAGTGATGTTTTGGGTACTCTTACTTCAATTGTTTCAATTTTGTCTGATAAAAACCTTTGTGAATTCTAACAGAAGTCCTGGGGCAGACTGTTTTACCTGTCTATTTGCAGATTTTGTGCTTCTTTGGAAGATCTGCAGGAGCAGCTGTCTAAATAGTTGATGTGATCTATGGTAGTTCTCATGAACCTCAAAGGATGAGCAGAATGGTAAACTGAGGAACAGCAAATAATACTTAAAATACAGTCTCTTAGGTTTCCTGGCATTATATAAAGACTGGGTCTGAGTCTTCTTGCAGTTACAATTAAGCAGCTTTATTAGTAATGTATGAATTTGTTGAGTACAAAATTTGGTTCAAGGAGTTTTAAAGGATAAATTATTAAAATCACAAACAACAGTGGCCAATGGCTTATCTGCTGCCTTCTTGGGAACACTACTACCTCTTATACTCTTACCTGTATGTATTCTGATGTGAAGAAGCCGAGATGCTGGCAAGCCATTAATTTCTTACTGCTACATGATCTTTTTGACCACATGGAGACCCAACTCATTTGGTTCCTTTTGCGGTAACAATGTGACTAGCTCATTTCACACCAAGGTGAGAAACCCCAGCTACTAGAACTTCTCTTGTAATTTAGGTAACATTTTGTGAGGTATTTCTCAGGCTTTATCATAGTTTTATGCAGTCATTATGAAAATTTTATGAGCTGGCACACTACTGATTTCCAGCGCAGTATGGCCACAGCATGCTGCCAGGTTCTGCAAGGCTCACCTCCCCACCCAAAATCCTCTTTGTGAATTCCCAAGCTCAGACAGACTCCACAATCTTCAACTCCTCACATTATTTTAATCTAAATCTTTAACTCCATCCCAAGTACAGTTTTGACTCTGAAGTGTAAGATGCTCCTCAAAATCCCATTAAGAAGTTTTTGCTGTTGGTTTTAAAAGACAGCTCTCATAGATTGCAGCAGGGGCATAAGGTTCTACAAGGAAATAGAAGAATGCAGATGCTATTAACATTGTCCAGAAAAGTTGTGTCTGCCCTGTCCCCGGAAGTGTTCGAGGCCAGGTTGAATGGGGCTTTGAATAACTTGGTCTAGTGGAAGGTCCCTTCCAACCCAAACTATTTTATGATCCTATGAAAATAATGAGTTCTGTCCTAAAATACAGTTCATTGTTTCAAAGTGTTGCCTGTGGCAGAGGATGAAGAAGATTCTTTATAGCCGAGAAGAGGCTGAACCCAGATGTAGGAACTAGGTACGGCCCAAACCACAAACATGATATTTTAGAAGACACAGTTCTACCAAGTGGAAAAAATTTGTAAGCCAAATGAGTTTGCAGAACTTATTTGATACAAACCATCTAAACATTAACTTGAAATTCTTTCTGACTATTTTACTTGAGAACTTGGAAGGTTGTCACTGAGAAAAGAACTGCTATATGTAGATCAACATGAATTAAAATAAAAGCAGTGAACAATGTTCTGCGGTATCCACATGCATCTTTGGATATTATTGCATTTTGAAAAGGTATATGCTCTGACATGGAGAATATGAGAAGAGACTTGAAGATCTGGCTGGATACAGAGAAAATCTTTGTGTAATTTGGAATGCTGTGCATTTTTCCAAATTATTGTTATAAAGATCTAGGTCTGTAGATACAAAGCTAAGATGTATGGATTCCATCTCCACAGAAAAGTTGCTCTATGTTTTTTTGGCATATCACAGTAAAAACTGTGTTTCTCCGTAGAGAAGTTGTGGTACCTGGAAATTTGAGATAATTGTATATTTTGTATGTCAGTTTTTAAGTTATGTCTGCTTAGAAAGATAGTGAGATTTACTGACAGGAAGATGCTCAAATAAAAAAACTTTTCTAAATGGTATTGTCATACTCATGAAATTGAATGCCTTGAAGGTGCTACCTACACTATACATGAGAATATCCTGTTTTAAAAGAACATGTCTATTGGCACTGGGTGTTGACTGGGTTGGATTAGGCCTATTCCTTTTCCATATTTTCTTTTCATATTACTTTCAGCATAGACTATGGAACTTAAAAGGGATTTATCAAAGTAAAATTGAATACCCATGTATGTTTTCTAGGTTACTTTGATGGATGCCAACTATGTTATGGATGAGACTCTTGGCACATCCACATTTCCTATATCTTCTTTGAAACTGGGAGAGAAGAAGGAGGTCCAGTTAACTTTCAATGATGTAAGTTGCAACATTCATAGCTTTGCCTGTATTGGTGCAGTTTTGAACATGATGGACATTCCTTGAAAAAACACCTGAACTGAGAGACCTAAACTGTTGTGTAAACCAGGATGTGCAACAGGATGTGTCACATTTTAGTCTTTTATCAGGTGTCTGAATTTTATCTGTGCCACATTCTTGTTAGATAAAGCTTCTTCACAAATCACCAGAGGATGGTTCTTATAAAGGCAAAGTGATGCGTCCTCATGACTCTTACTGTCTGATCTTGCTCAAGTATTCCTGTTGTCATTTTGTTGAATCACAAGAAAAGCATTTGGCCTCTTGATACTTGTCAGAAGTACATGTTCCTAGATGAAAGGAAATCCAAGACTATTTCTGATCCCATCAGACTACCTGTTTTCTTAATATAGAGCTAAGTTTTGAATTCAAGAAGGGATTGGAGGGTATCATAGCAAGGATAAGGTTGGTGGCCTTTCAGTCAGGAAATAGCTGAATATCTGGGAGCATGTGAGGGAGTATCTCAGGTGAGGATTGTTCTCTGCACACCCTGTTCTGAAGCTTTACTGTATTTATGTTCTTACAGTCCTGCTGAGAGGAGAATTAAGAAAAAAAGTGTCACTGAATGCCTTAGTGTCCCTGTTGAGAGAATCCCCTAGAAAAGTCTAGTTTCAGACTTTTGCTTGCTAAACCAGTTTCTGCACTATTTGATTCAATTCATTTTAACAGTCTTTGACTGACCTTTGAGGGATTACACGAGTTTGCTGGTCAGTATGTTGCCTGTACTACTGATGTTTGTGGGTTCTGGAAAGCTAGCAGAAATTATTTTGTTATTATATGTTTCTCTTTCAATAAATGGTTTGTTGTAACACAGTCGTGGTTAACATGCAATAATACATCTATTGGATTATTCTCTTTAAACATGTATACAAAACAGATGGACTCAGTTTAACGTTTATTGTTTGCCTGCATGTGACTCCTGGAAACTGTTGTTAAAGCTATGTGTAATTGAGGTTGTTCTGCTTATAATAGCATATCAACATTTATTGGAGTAACATATCATAGGCTATTCTGAGCATACCCCTCATACTTTGTCTGATGGAAGGTGTTCCTGCCTGTGGCAGGGGTGTTGGGGACTAAATGATTGTTAAGATCCCTTCCAACCCAAACCAATCTCTGATTCTATGATATACATATGTATATTGTATGCACATAATACGTAGAATCATAGAATGATTTGGTTTGGAAAGGATCTTAAGATCATATAGTTCCAACCCCCCTGCCTTGGGCAGGGATGCTTCACACTAAGCCATCCCACCGAATGCTCTGTCTAACCTGGCCTTGGACACTGCCAGGGATGGAGCATTTACCACTTCTCTAGGCAACCTGTTCTGTGGGAATTCTTAAAGAGCCAAGGCCACATAGTGAGTGATCCCGATACTCTGAGCCTTGTTACTGTAAAGTAAGAAGATTTTTGGCAGGCATAAGCAAGGTCAATTGTCTCATTAGGCCTCTGTAATTTTCCACTGAAAACGTGCAGAGAATGATCTCTGCCAAGGTTGTAGTTTCCCAATGTATTTTTAAAGTAAGGTATTTAATTGCAATTATAACAAGTTATAAACATGAGCTTTGTAAACGGGAGTAACCTCCAGACTAACCAATTAGAGCTCAGTATCCAAGGCTGTTACATAAGAAACCTAATGGTGTAAGGGTATAAAAGGAGCACTGTATCTGAATAAATTTTGGCAATCGCTTGATCACATTGATCGTCTCCGCGTTGTCCGTGACTCCTGCGTCAACACTGTTCCAGTGCCTCACCACCCCCACAGTAAAGAACTTCTTCCTTATATCCAATCTAAACTTCCCCTGTTTAAGTTTTAACCAGTTACCCCTTGTCTTGTCACTATAGTCCCTAATGAAGAGTTGCTCCGCAGGATCTCTACAGGCCCCCTTCAGATACTGGAAGGCTGCTATGAGGTCTCCATGCAGTCTTCTCTTTTCCAGTCTGAACAGCCACAATTTTCTTAGCATGTGTTCATAGGGGAGGTCCTCCAGCCCCTTCATCATCCTTGTGGCCCTCCTCTGGACTTGCTCCAACAGCTTCATGTCCTTCTTATGCTGGGGATACCAGAACTGTGTATAAATATTGTCTGCATTTCTGTTATGGGCTTATTATATGATCAGAAGTTGTGATTTGTGACTGCTCTGCTGTTTTCCATGTGATATAACTTTAAAAGTGTGGTTACAGCAAATAACTGGATAAGACCTTTTTATTGGAAATCACATTGTTTCCTGACTGAGCATTGAAGTAGGTCACCTTCCTTGGAGATATTCAAGAGCTGTCTGACACAATCCTGAGCAATGTGCTCTTCTTGATGACCCTGCTTGAGCAGGGAGATTGGACTAGATGACACCCAGTGGTCCCTTCCAAACTCAACCATTCCTTGATTCTGTGATATGTAAGATATAGCAATTAATTAGAGAAGTTGGAATTTTGCCACAGTATGGGCTGACTGCAGTTGCCTGGTTCTGCCAGGCACAGGGTGAGGTAGAGAGATAGAGCTGAGGAATAAATTTTGAGAACTCAGTTTACAAAGCTCATGCCAATAATGCGAGGCATTGCCGTGTTACAGATATGCTTTAATTTCTCATCAGCACTAAGCAAAGCTTGGTAGAGAATAGAGAATGGGATAAAAATTCAGTAAAAAAAGCCAAATACACTGAAATTTATAAGCAAATAGTGAGGGAACACTAAGTCAGGTTGAGCTCAATGTAGACAATTTGTATACACAACATGAATTCCTGAGATTTCTGTGGCAGTCTGTATAAGGTATAGAAAATAGCATGCTGGTTCCCTATTGGAATGTTTCACTTGAAGGGTTTATTTAATACTCCATGTGTACATTTTTTTTTTCAACCATTGGATCACTGCATGATTTCTGAAGTGCTTTCTAAATTAGTAATATCAGGTGCTAGAATAATGTAATTGCCACCCTGTCTTTGAAGTGTTTCTGTAAATGACTCTTCACTCTGTTTCTTCACGTTCTCCTTTTATTATTTCTCTGCCTTTTCCTTTTTTCCACCATTCTGTTAATTCACTACCTAATTTACCATTTCCATTCCAGAGAGCAGAGTGCCAGGTTTACCTGGCCTGTTGGCAGGTTTGTGAAATGTGGGAGGCCAGAGGCAGCTTTGCGATTCTATATGCTTAACTATTCTGTTTAAGTGTCAAGCAAATCTTCAGCCTGAGGTGTTCTAGCTCCATTCCTAGTGATCACATACCACAAACAAGGAGGATATTCCACTTATAGCTACAGGCAGTAAAACAAGACACTGTGTGTGAGTCTGTTACACTCCTAGGAGGCTGTACCAATGTGTAGATGGCCATTGCATGTGAGAGAGCTTCAGGAGATGAGAATGCCTGTCCATTTTTTCTTAGTTCTAGCAGCCTCCTACTCTTGGGTTTTGTCTTAAATGCACTTGGTGGTTTAACCATATTTTTTTAACCTTTGCCTGCAGGCAACCCCTTAAATTGCTCTATGAAAGGCAGAGGAGATCAACCCATAGCTTATGGGTCAGGTGGATCTATGTGGTCTGCAAGTGAAATAATTTTGTAGTGGCATTTATTAGTTTACTTGCCTCTTTCAGAAACCTGAAAGAAATCACACTTCCTGATTGATAATTTATTATATTAAACTGTGGAAAGACACTTGGTGGCTCATATGGAACACAGAGAATTCATTCCCTTACAAGTCTTTGTGTCAGATAGAAGTTGAATATGAAGTTTACCCAGTGAACTGGGAAGCAAGTGGCAGATAGACTGTGGCTGGTGGTAGAAGCAAATGATCATAAATGTGTGAAAACAATTAGATCCCTTCAGGCCAAAGGTGAATAGCACTGTCAAAAACCAATTATCAGGGGAAGAAAGCCAAAACAATGGGATTTGATGAATGAAAGTCAGGACCTAGCAGCATTTTCAACTGTATTCAGTGTTAGTGGTCGATTTTGGAATCACATTGTGTGCTGTAAAAAAATAAGTTAAACAGAAAAGAAACTCATTCACATATTTCAGAAATGTCCTCCTTTTTAGAAAAAATGGTCTAAATAAAAATCCTAACAGTAGTAGTTTCTGTTCCTGGTGTGTTGATGTTTTTCCCTCTGTAAGTGGTGTAACCATATTTAAATATTTCTTGTTTAGGTCACAGAAATGACTTTGGAATTGTCTCTTGAAGTATGGTAAGTGTCTCATATTAATTAAAAACAAAAAAGGGGGTGAAAAATATGTTAGCAGCAAGGGTATTTTCTTATTTTACTCCATGAGAATTTTCTTAAAATCATGTCAGGTAGACTACAAAGCTTCTTGTTTTAACACAGAAATACCATGTACTGGAATCAGGACATTTTAAAATTGAAGGTTATTTTCACATTTTAATTCTATTGTTGACTTAAATACCATTACTTGTACTAACAACTGTGTCCTTTCCAAATATTTGCAGGAACAAGGCCGTAATATATGAATTTCTTGTCCTGGTTTATGTTAAGTGCTTTCATTTTCAAGGGCCTTTTCTCTAATGAAGTCATGATTTAGCTGTTATCCTCATTATCTTCTGTGGTAACTTTGCATCTCACATTAACTGTTAGCACATATGGATACTCATTATAAAGCTGCCCCTGAAATGCATTTGAATTTTAAGACCATGCAGTACTGAAGTCAAAGGTGAAGATCTCAGTAGGGGCAGGATTTCACCCTGTGTAAAGCTAAGCAGATGCCTCCCTTTTTTTTCCCTCTCTAGCTGTCTTTCTCCCTCTTTCTTAGCCTGCCTAGGTGAAAGACCAAAATCACCTTGAGGCATAATAAGAAAAGTAACTTTAGACTTAAAGTCTAAAAATTAATTGCTGAGAGCAAAGCATTTAAAGAATCTTTTTATTGTCTGTAACTGTAAATAGCAGTGCTGAGCACTGTAACTGTAAATGTAGAAGTCTTTCATAATGATTCTGGTAACTGACAAACATCGCTCAGGGATAATTTCTCCTCATTATTTTGTACTAGCAAAGATGCATACGTGGGTGGTCCTTGAGACTACCCCTAAACCTTGGGTTTGTATATTACAGGTATTTAACATCTCTGACATTAAATAAACAGAAAATGCTTGGCTATGTTTTGTTGTTCTTAGGCAGTAGGCTTTGAAATACATTAAACTAAAGGATCTGATCAAGTTCTGCTCTGTTACTCTCGGATGGCTGCACGGATTTTGGAATCTGAATGGACCTCTTGTTTACAGTTATGCTACATGCCTTAGGCAGTCTTTTCCCCTCCTTTTCTTAATCCTATTATTTAATGACATAATTTTATTTATTTATTTTTTTTAATCTGAATAATTACTTTCCATGCCCAAATAGATCCTTTTTGACGTTTTCATAAAGGACTCTTAAAACTGCTGCCTTGTAATTAACACATCAAAGTATCCACAAACATTTTTACCCCATCTTTATGAATATGGGAATGTCAATGAGGTGGATGGATAGCAGGATGAATTTGTACACTCCTCACTGTGGTCTTCTGGAGGCAGTACTTCTGGAAGCTGTTTTAGTTCCAATCCTTTGAATGACATACAGGTTCAGTGAGTCCAAATGAGGTGACAGTTCAAATTATTTATCCTGCCATGATGCCTAAAATAAGAAGTGGGAACTGAAGTTGTAGCTTCTAAGTACAGTATTGAGGTCTTTATGCAGCCCTATGTACATTTTTGATCGCACAATATGGAGAGAAAGCTAGATAAAAAGCCTTAGTTTTCCCTGTGGTCAGCCAGTTGACGTCCACAGTTTTTGATTGTAGGACTGAATGGATACAGAGTTAAAATTATGCTCTCCTCCCTAAGCATGAACCTCAAGCTTACAAAGAGTATATTTTAGTAGGAATGTATGAAAATTTTTTGTTACGGTTCTTTGCAGGGAATTCAAAATTCTACTCTGCAGATTCATAGTTATATGAGTGGTGAACTCATTTGCTACATTTTAATTTAGTTTTTTTGAAGACCACATTATACAGCACTAGAAGCTGCATATTTTGCATTTGGTTTTCACTAGTATGAGAACAATGCTTTTTCCATATAAAATGCATAAAATGTCTTATAAATGCATAAAATGTCTTAAAGATGTAAAGATGCAGTGTGTCATTGTTCTTCGTGTCCATCACTCCATAGAATTAGCTGATGCAATTGTGTCAAATGAATAATAATTGTTTTATTTTATGCTATTTCATTTTATTGTTTGGGTTTTTTTTATCTGTTTCAGCTTATGTAAGTTTATTAGGATTTACTCTTACTTCCACTTATTTCCCCGGGTGATATTTTAAATTCTCTTTTTAATTATGCCTTTATGTTAAAGCTTGTCTTTTTTGCAAAATAGCTCTTCAACTGATCTCCGGTTCAGCATGGCTTTGTGTGATGAAGAGAAGAAATTTCGGCACCAGCGAAAAGATAATATCATGCACAGTATGAAATCATTTCTAGGAGAGGAAAAAAGCAAAAACTTGACCACTTCCCGTGATGTAAGTTTGGAGAGTTCCCATCAGGAACCTTTGGAGTCCTGCGTTTGTCTTTTAAAGGGATAAGTAAGACACATTAGGTAAAAAAGTTCAGTGTAAGCACAGATGGCAGAACCCAAAAAATTTCTTTTTTCTGTAGCGCATACAACATTTAGGCTGGAGAATAATTTTTCCTGGGCTCTAAATTTATAGCTTAAATTTTACGGAGACAAAATCCTATGCCAAAATGAAGCTGCACTTATATAATAAGATATGCCCATTATGGACAAAAGGACAACACGTGTAAATGCCATCATAAGATCGAAATCACAGCTTTTCATTTGCACTGGCACCTTAAATAAACTTCTGTATCTTTTATCTGGTTCTTTATTTCTTACACACTAGCAGGCTGTGTCTAGGTTAAAATTGGGCAAAGGAGTCCATGGTTTTCATTTTGCTCTGAGTTCCATGCTTTGTTAAGGTGTTGGTTCTGAGCTGAGATTGTCATCTGAAAAATGCCTAAAGGATGTGCAAAATACTTGCTGCACAAGAAGCATGTGGTGGCTCTGGGCACATGCCCAACTGCAGAACCTGCCCTTGCATGTTTGATATCCAGCCTGGGCTTTTAAAATGGCCCTGCTGTATGGCCTTTGTGTCTAAAAGATTAGGCAGGAAATGAGCTGTTTCAATGTTAAGTAATTTTTTAAATTCTTTGTTCTTTCCCTTTATCCCATTTTACATGATTAGGTTTCTGAAGTTTATTTCTTAGAGAATGTGAGAAGCTGCAGTTTTCATTAACTTGCTGGTGCTCTATACCAAGCCAACAGAAAGTTAAGACAACAGATCCGGATATACTGATGGTGGTTTGGGTCACATCAAAGTGAGGAAGGGTGTCAAACCCTGCTGGTCTTTTCAATGAGCTCATAAAACACTGCATTATTATGAGTTAATTAAGGATACACTTGGTACAGATCCACTTGGTTTGTAGTAGCTTTTCCATCCTTTTTCTTCCCTGCTTGTTCTCTTTCTTGTTCTGCTCCCAGAATTGTGACAGGAAGACTTGTGTGTAATGTTGGGGGTGTCAAGCAATGAACAGAGTCAATGAATTAATTGGGTTGATTAATTCACAGATATTCATTTGTTATATTTTTATATTTGATTATATTATATTGATTTATATTTGATATTTTTAGTATAAGCAGAGTGTAACAGTCTTTTGCAGAAGCTGGAATCAATACTGAAGGAATTTCTTTTAAATTTCTATTAAGTTTTGAGCAGGTGGTAGATGTGTTCAGAGTGCTTTAGGTTGGAAGGGACCTTAATGATCTTTACATTTCAAGCCCTTGCCATGGGCAGGGAACTTTCCACTAGACCAGGTTGCTCAGTGCCCCATCCAGCCTGGCCTTGAAGACTGCCAGGGATGGGGCAGCCACAGCTTCTCTGGCCAGCCTGTGCCAGTGCCTCACCACCTTCACAGTAAGTAACTTCTTCCTAATGGCTAATCTAAATCTCCCCTTTCTCAGTTTAAAGCCATTGCCCCTTGTCCTATCCCTACATGCCCTTGAAAAGTTGTGTTGTTGTTGTATGCTTTTGAGCTCTTGCCTAATAAAATGTGCTTGTGTGAGCTTTCTGAGAAAGATGAAAGAATTTGATAAGTATAATACCTGTTTTATTTTTACTGTTATAAATTGTACACATTGTAAAGAAACGTTCTTAAGGTTTTTTAATTTTCAGTTTGGATGTTCTAATCTTAACAAATGCAAATCTCTCAGGGTAGATATCTGTGAATGGGACATTGGTCTGATCTTCTACAGCAGAATAATATCTTTCCCAGAAAGGGCCTTTCCAACCCTAACTATTCTATAATTCTATGATTCTATGATTCTGCCAAGATCCAGTTAGAACTGGAGTGCACTCAGTGCTGAATTATCATAGAATCATAGAATAGATAGGGTTGGAAAGGACCTCAAGATCATCTAGTTCCAACCCCCCTGCCATGGGCAGGGACACCTCACACTAAACCATATCACCCAAGGCTTCATCCAACCTGGTCTTGAATACTGCCAGGGATGAGTTCTATGCAGGTGGCATGTGTGCATGAATGTGTAAATACTAGGTAAGATGTCATATTCTTTTTGTCATCATCTTCCCTTGGTATCCCTCACTGTCTCAACTACTGAAATATTATTAATTAAAATGAATCTTACAAGATCAGACAGTAATCTCTAATTGTAAGCTTACCAACCTTAGGAAGGACTGAAGTAATGTGATGCTCCTGTTTTTCATATATCAGGTGTGTATTTCTAAGCTGACTTGTCAGAATTTTTAGCTGCTTCTAGTTGTGGAAAAAAAAACCCGGTTTTGTTCAAATTAAAATATAGTTTAGTCTTTCTAACCTGTCATTTTTACTTTTATTGCTGCAGATGGAAGATAGCAGGAGGATTTATAGGATGTTTGTAGTCTTAACATGGCCTCAGAAGTCAGGAGACATTATGAGTATTCTTAGCTGGCTATGAGTCATTATTTAATCTTAAACAAGTCACTTACTCGAAGTTCATCTAAGTTTTTTCATCTGTGAACATGCATGCCTTGCAGGGATGCTATGAGACTTTAATGCCTGTGAAATAATTATATGTCCCTGGAAGGGAAAGTGAGTACTTCCAAATTTCCATACTTACTGTCAAGATACGTTCTGAAAACACAGGATGAGATTTCTTGTACCTGTGTCATTGTTCAGTTTATGTTTTAAACAGTTTTCTAAAAATATTGTCATCAGTGAAAGAAAGCATACAGTTCTCTAAGGCTGGATTTGAAGAACGATTTTCAAATAATAATCTCTGTACCCCATGGCAACATTTTTTTCTACCACAGGTATTCTTGTCCAGATTTTATGCACTGTGTTTCCAGGGCATTTGGGTAGAACCATCTGTACTGCTAATTTCTAAACCAAGATTTAATATATTTTAGCCTTTTTTTTTTTCCTTTTCCCAGATTACTGGAAAATATGACTGAGATGCATTTTTCAGAGCTAGCTTTTCTTAAAGCATGTCTTGTTTCCCAAATCCTTTTCATTGGCATGCCTTGTTTGATGATGAAGCAATCAGCTCTTGCTGAGGTGAGGAGTCCATTGACTGAAGTGGAACTGTGTGGAGCCGAGCTTGTACGCTGCCCCATGGATCCTAGAAACAGTACAGTTGTTTTGACAAAACACTTCATTGTTAAATCCTGTTCAATGGAGTTTGTTCATATTATCTAAGCTGAGTTCCTCAGCATTGTGCTGTGCAGATGAACCATAGGAAGAAAAAAGTCATGCTAGCACAGCCTTTTGATTGTTCAGAATTGGGCACAACCATACAGAACTGAGTGTGGCAGTTTGGATAGGGATTAGTGCACTGGGTTTTGTCTCCAAGACTTTCAAGTTTAATTCACGTTTTTGCCATTGACTCACTGCATCACTTTCTTGTGAGTCACTTACCCTTTGGTCTAAGTTTGTAAATCTGCTTGAATGGGTTTAGTACCTCTGCCCCAGTTTTACTGGGATTCTGAGGACTTGGGGTTCAGAGTACCTCAAAGAGTGGAGTGTGTTAGCCTTAGCATGTGTACATGGAGAAGTGTACACACCTTGGTATCCTGTCTTTTCTCCATTGTTTCTCAATCGTGAGATGACTTCTTGGTTCTTTTCCTATCTGCTTTGTCTGCAGCTGTTTCCCCTGTGTCTCTACCCTGTTCATCCTATAGGAAACCTGTCAGATGGGTGTGTGTAACTTCAGATTTTACCATTTCTTGCCCTTAAATGTGACAAAAAAAACTTGGAAACTGAATTTGCAATGGAAAGCTAGTTTAACAGACCTACCTGCTTGGAAATGTGCTCTACCTTCCTCTGTAAAGCTGGAAAGGTCTCTTAACCTTCACCCCTGACAACTTGTATTCAGTTGACTGAAATAAATGCATGTAAATGTGCAAGAGATGCTTCTCTTGAGTTATTTTTTCACAACTTCAACAGCTTTTTTTTACCATGGGTAGCTTACTTAAGCTGCAGCCTCTACTTTAGTTGAATTAATTTCTGGAACTGAAAACAGTGATTGCAGCTCTTTGTATTTAGCTTTGGTATGAAGAGGTACTGTATATCCACCTAACTCTACATATACGCATGCTTCCCCAGTATAGGAATCTATGATTTCTAAAATGTCTGTGGATTAAGTATAGAGGAAGCATTTGTAGTCAGGATGCTAGTGACTCCTTGACATTCTTTGTTGATCCTTCGTATGGATTTTTCTGCATCCTGAAGAAAACTCAGATTTTCCCTTGTGCTCATGCCACTTCACTGATGAATAGACTTATTGAATAGTGGTGCTTTGGAAGTCTTCTCACATACTTTCTCCAGGCTTGCAAACCACCGTCTTCATCCTGTTGGGATTTGTCTGTGTAGGTTAATTAGGTGGTGTTTGTAAAGAGCTTTCAAAGCCTAACGTACATTATTAAATTTGTGATTAGTAATATGGCTCTTCTGTTCAAAGCAACTGCTCCGTTACTGGGGTGTTGGCTTAACAAAACAGGCATGTGCTAAATCTTTACCTTTGTTTTGTCATTTTTTTGATAGATAGCTATCTCTGGAGGTGCCTGACGAATACCAATGCCAGTAAATACCTGTGGTTTCTATTACTAAAGCTTAACACTTATGAAGAAGATAATAAAATAATCTTACTGCATCCAGAATCAGCAGTTTTTGTGGACTGGAAGCCTTAAGAAATGTCTCAACTTACCTCATCATTGTGCATGTTTATTTCCATGTGATTGTGTTTTCAGTCCACAAGGATGTTTCATGGCTTGGAGTGTGAAATCTGAAGAAAGAAACCGAACTCAGTAGTAACATGGTTTCTTTTCTTATAACTAATCCAATCTATTGGCACCTTAAATTGCCTTTTAGTGAAAATTTTGACTGATTGATTACCAGTTTGATCAGATAGGGGCTTTCTGCACAGCTGCGTAATTCTTTTTATATTTAGTAACAACCAAGAGGGTGTGACTTTATCACCACTGAAGAGTGGAACATTTTTCTAGATTTTGGAAACAGAACCAGATGGTACTTTGCTTAGTCTAAAACATTTGAGGATAGTAGCAAGTGAATTTTTGTTTCATTTTATTTCACTTATTTTATTTCTAGATACTTGGGGAAAATAAGCAGTGGAAGGGAACAGCTTTGAAGTCGGGGCTGGGAAGTAAGAAGGAAATAAGTATAAAATAAAACCCCTGTAGATACATTTTCAATGTGTAACTAGGTCTGCTTTTGCTGACTTTGCCGTCTTGTGGTAGCTGAAATGGTGTGCAGGTACACATACATTCTCCTTACCTCTCCTATAGTTTTTGCAAGCTAGTTGTAACTTTAAGACTGTTTTCATGCTATGTAGTAGTATCAGATGGTTTTATTATAAAATGTGTTTTAAACTCCTAATCAAAATATTATTTTTCTCTCTTCTGTTTCTGATTAGTAACTTTTACTGCTTTTGGCTCTGTCACAAAGATACAATTTGGATTAAAGCTGCTGTTTGGATTGCTTTTAAAATTTCTGTGGTCTTGTAACTTAATAGTTTATTTAATATCTAAATTTAATATCTTCTCTATTTGGGGTTGTGGTTAAGAAGGACAGACATTCTAAAGAAATTCTTAGTATATTTTTACTTACATATCTTGCTACAAGTGGTGACTTCTTTAAATAAATACTAATTCTTCAAATACCAGGCAATTAGAGTTTTAAGTAGCAGGATATCATGGGGGCAACAACTTACTAATGCTGAGATCTGATGTGGTTTATTCACACAATTTGTAGACTTATTTGTTGCTTTTTAAGTTCTGAAGCAGTGCCCGATATCTGTGCCAATGAACTGAACTTGAAATTCTATGCATTATTTCAGTAGACAGGAAGCTAGGGAGGGGCATAATGATAGTATTTTACTTTCACTATTACATATTTTTTACTACTTAATCTGAAGAATCGAGAAAATCAGGCAGTAACTTTCTGTTCCTGTAAAGAACCTGGAGGATTATGTGCAGTGATTGTGCCCTATTAGCAAGTAGTAGTGAATAAAGAGTATGATATAGCAGAGCTGTAGAAATACTGTTTAGAAGGGACCTCTGGAGGTCAGCTGCTCCGACTTGTCTCTAGATGGAGTGCTGTTGACAACACTTAATTGACAGCTGACAGAGAAAACTGTGGGGATTCTGCCTAGCAAGTGCCAGAACAGTCCAGAGTTTAGTGAATTCCAGAGTCGTAACTCTGATGCTCATTTCCCAACCTTAGCCTGATCCTGAACTCAGTCACTTTGTGAGGACTGCAGCCCAAGCAGCTCCCAGTGGCTGCATTTTCCCTTGTTTTTTTACTATCTGTGCACAGCAGGTGAGGTACAGCATTAGTCAGCCCCTCCAACATTAGGAAATTGTCACCAAGGCTGCCTACAGATTTCCTGGATGGCTTGCACAATGCTGACCTTTCAGAAGGGGATTAAAATTCCCCCGTGAGGACCAGCACAGCCAGATCAGGAGATTTCTGTTTTTTTGGGAAAGCCTTACCCACATCATCGCATTGGTCAACAGCCTGAATCTGACTGCCACAACATCCCTAGTGTTTTTTTCTGATCATGTCCCAGGAACTCCCAAAAGACATGTCTCTGGTTGCATCCTGATGTTCTGTGTGATCAAGGGTATGCTTTCCTGTAGAGCAGAACCCCCTTACACCCTTCTCTCTTGCCTGTCTTCCCAGCCTTCACCCCTCCATGGCAGTGTGCTAGATGTGTGCTCTCCCACCAAGTCTGTGGCATTCGGATTATGTCACAGACCTGTGACTGCACTTGAACTTCCAGTTTTTCTTCTTTGATGTCTCTGTGTATTAATATTGAGATATTTGACATAAGCCTTGAACACTCTTCTTTCTGGGCAGGAACCTGCAGGTGTGTTTGCACCTTTCGCTCACTTAGGTCCTCATTATCAAAGTTAGTCTCAAGTCTTCCTTAGTAGATTAGCAAGTCAATCCATGAAGGTGTTTCCCACTCTGTCAGGTAGATTCCTTGTTTTCCCATGGACCATCTTTATCAGCAAGCAAGGCTTCTTGGTCAAGTAGGCAGCAGTCTCACTAGTGGTGCCACCTGACTCTGATGGGATCTGCTTGAACCATTCGTCTTCCAGACTAGAAAAATCAAGTCCACAGGCATTAGATGCTTATGCCCCTCATTCTTTCTCCAAAACGGGGCAAAGCACCTCTAATTTGCTTAGGGTCTTCTCTGTATCACTGTTGCCCATATGGATGACCATCATGGAGCAGCATCTAGAAGGCCAGGTGAGATGCAGCCATTTCTCACTGCTATCATGGATCTGGAGTCTGGGCAAGCAGCAGATCTCCCTGAATAATCAGTCTGGCTGGAGTGTGTTCCGTAGAAGGGGAAGTTATCGGCTACTGTTGCTTGTAGCACTGTTTCCTATCCAGTAGCCTGAGATATCTGGTCCAGAATCCTCCCTGACAGCATTTGTTCCTTTGTCATCAGGGCTCTGAACTGAGGCTAAAAGCTGCAGGTGAAAGAGGAGACTTCTGTTACTGCCTGTAAGCTGTAGCAAGCTTTCAGCATTCCCTCTTCTGGGAATTCATGCTGTCTTCCTGCCCTTGTGTTGCCTCAGTCATATCTTCCTTCTTTCCTGCATGAATTTAATTTTATTAAAATTCCCTTTATATCACTGCATGCTAGGTGCTTTGTTATATGCCGTCTGTTTGTACCTCCTGGTTGCTAATGGTCCCAGGGTACAAGATAAATAGAAAGCTGGAAGAAAGCCTGCTCTGACATTCTGTGAGTGTTCCAAGTTGGCAAAACCTCTCATGGTGCTGGCTGTTTCCAGGCTTCCATTGACTGTGTTCAGCACTGCTTTCCTCCCATGCTACAATCCAGAAGTACTCCTGCCATCCAGCTCTTAATGGCAGAAGGGTACTGAGTATGACATACAAATATTGTACATCACTCTTGGGCCTAGACAACCTAGGGGGGACTGGTAACTTCATGGGTAGGATTATGATATATGTACAGTGTTTAAAAGTCCTATCTCAAAGTGCTTTATTAAAGTATTTTGCCATTCTTTTACACACATACTGCTGAAAAAGTGCAGAATACCTTCTTCTTGGCTTGTTAGAACTCTTGTGCAGAGGTTTGGAAAACACAGGTTTCTTCACTGTGGTGAGGATCTCTGGATGGTGACCTGTTAATTGCTCAAGGCTGGTATGTTTGGCTAGTGATTGATGAATAATGTTTATTTACTACTTTTAAGTCTTTATCAGAATTAATGTGATGATATGCTGTTCTTCTCATTTATGCAGGTACCAGTGATAGCGATATTGGGTTCAGGAGGTGGATTTCGTGCCATGGTAGGGTTTGCTGGAGTCATGAAAGCACTTTATGAATCAGGAATTTTAGACTGTGCAACTTATATTGCTGGTCTGTCGGGATCCACATGGTAAGGGGTTTTCTTTTGTTTTTCTACAGGTTTTTTTCGGTAGGTTCAAGAATGAATTTTCATTAGACTTGGCTTATTTCTAAGGTTATAATTCACAGTAAATTTTATGCATACACTGTCAGTATGAGAAAGACAGAAGGAGGCAGCTTTCTTGCAGCATAGCAGGTCATTGGAGCAAGTCTGCTGCTGGAGGTGTTTTGGAATGTTTCAGGGGGGAGGGCAGCTCTATCTCCAGGTGATCTTCCTAGGAGCTTTGAGAGCAGGAATGGATGAAAAGAGGTGTTACATGTACGTGCCTACATTTCTGTATCAACCGCCAGTACTGTATGTGTTAGGATTGTGTAACTGATTCTTTCATCCTGGTAACCAAAAATTAAGAATTCAAGCTGTTGATGTAAATCCAATATAGTTTCCTGTGTTGTTTTATTTTTCTGGAAAAAAAAAAAAGAAAAAAAGGTCTTTGCTATTTGAGGATGATAACTCATTCCGTTGAAAATTTTATATGCTTGGGGGACTTTTCAGAGATTCTCAAAATCACTGAAAAATCTTTTGGTCTGTCATAGACTCTGTAGACCTTTTCTTAGCAGATTTATTGGGGATGTCTAGAAACTACTCATTGAGTCTTTCTTAATGTAAGGAGACTTGAGCAGATGTATTCCAGCATTTAGGAAAAAATAGTGGCTGCCTGCCATGCTGCAGGGCATCCTACTATGGATTGCCTTATATGAATCCTACTGTCACTGTTTAATTTGGAAATTACATCTTTTTTTTTTTGAGTAGCTTGTAACTCAGATGGAGCAAAGATCTTCAAAGATGTCTCAGTTAGAATGCCCTAATCAGGTAGCTGTGATGTCTTTTTTTCTGACTCAGTGAATACCTAAGCCCATTAACAGGAACATCAACAGGAGGAAATCAGTGAAGTCACTGTGTGAAAGGATCTCTCTGGGTGTTATGAGCTCAGGGTTTTGTAGAATTCTTTGAACCCCAGTATTACATCTGCCTCAAACACAGGGATTCTGAATGGGGACATACCTCTTCTGCCTGCCCAGTGCTATGAACCTGCAGCCTTTTGTCTTAGAATCATAGAATAGTTAGGGTTGGAAAGGACCTTAAGATCATCTGGTTCCAACCCCCCTGTGATGGGCAGGGACACCTCACACTAAACCATATCACCCAAGCCTTCATCCAACCTGGCTTTGAACACCCCTGGGGAACCCATTCCAGTGCCTCACCACCCTAACAGTAAAGAACTTCCTCCTTATATCCAATCTAAACTTCCCCTGTTTAATGTTTAACCCATTACCCCTTGTCCTGTAAGTATAGTGCATAATGAATAGTCCCTCCTCAACATCATTATAGGCCCCCTTCAGATACTGGAAGGCTGCTATGAGGTCTCCATGCAGTTTCTCTTCTCCAGGCTGAACAGCCCCAACTTTCTCAGCCTGTCTTCATATGGGAGGTGCTCCAGTCCCCTGATCATCCTCATGGGCCTCCTCTGGACTTGTTCCAACAGTTCCATGTCCTTTTTATGTTGAGGACAGCAGAACTGCACACAATACTCCAAGTGAGGTCTCACGAGAACAGAGTAGAGGGGCAGGATCACCTCCTTCGACCTGCTGGTCACACCCCTTTTGATGCAGCCCAGGATACAGTTGGCTTTCTGGGCTGTAAGCTCACACTGCAGCAGGCTCATGTTCATTTTCTCATTGACTAACACTCCCAAGTCCTTCTTCGCAGGGCTTCACTGAATTTCTTCTCTGCCCAACCTGTAGCTGTGCCTGGGATTGCTCCAACCCAGGTGTAGGACCTTGCACTTTTCATGGTTAGACTTCATGAAGCTGGCATCAGCCCACCTCACAAACTTGTCAAGGTCCCTCTGGGTGGCATTCCTTCCCTCCAGTGTATCAACTGAGCTACACAGCTTGGTGTCATTGGCAAACTTGCTGAGGGTGCACTCAATCCCACTGTCCATGTCACCAACAACGATGCTGAACAAGACCAGTTCCGACACAGATCCCTGAGGGACACCACTCGTTACTGGTCTCCAGCTGGACACTGAACCATTGACCACAACTCTTTGCATGTGATCATCCAGCCAGTTCTTTATCCACAGAGTGGTCCACCTATCAAATGGATGTCTCTCCAATTTAGAGACAAGGATGTCATGTGGGACAGTGTCGAACGCTTTACACAGTCCCAGGTAGATGACATCAACTGCTCTACCCCTGTCCATCATTTCTGTAGCCCCGTCACAGAAGGCCACCAAATTGGTCAGGCAGGATTTCCCCTTAGTGAAGCCATGCTGGCTGTCACCAAGCACCTTGTTGTTTTTCATGTGCCCTAGCATGCCTTCCAGGAGAATCTGCTCCCAGATTTGGCAGGCACAGAGGTGAGACTGACTGCTCTGTAATTCCCCGGGTCATCCATTTTCCCCTTCTTGAAAATGGGGGTTATATTTCCATTTTTCCAATCGTTGGGAACTTCACCTGACTGGCTATTACAAATATTGTCCTAGATTACACTTATTACAAATATTGCAACTATTAGTTTTGATGTTTCTTAAATGAAATTATGTAACTTATTTAAAAGCTGTATAATTTTCATCAGCCAAAGACATCTGATAGCTTCAATATGTATTTCTTAACTGTTTGGACTCCTTAACATTACATTTTTTCATTAAGTGAAAAATTGTAGTCTTTTTTTTGTCTAACTTTAAAACTTGATTTTAATGTCAGGGGGATAGGGTTTCAGTCAGGAATGTTACATTTTAAGAAAATGTTGAACTTTTCAAGGGAGTATGTCAGATGTGACAAAATATGATTTTATCATAACTGTACCAGTTTGAATATCAGAGCATCTGAATCCAGTTTAGCGCCACCCTGTACAATAAAAGTGTTGACAAACTGGATTAATTCTATCAGAGTACCACCTAGGCAATTAGGGGATTAGAACACATGAGAAAGTGAGGGAGCTGGATTTGTTTAGCCTTGAGGAATAGACAAAGATAGTGGTAGGGGAGGTATCCATGTTATCTTTACCTACCTACTGAGTAGATGTAAAGAAAACTCTTTCTGAAGATGCAGAGAGAAAGGACAACATATAATGACCATAAGTTACAGCAAAAGAAATGTAATTAGCTATTAGGAAAGTTATTTTGCAGTGAGAGTGGTCAAGCAGTGGAATGTATTACCCCATCCTTACTTGACTAGGCTGGGTAAAGTCATCCTCTCTCTATCTGACTCAGTGAATACTTCGTGTGATACTTTGTGTGAAAGCAGAACTTGACTGAATAAAGCCCTGAGCAACCTGATCTGACTTTTAAGTTGCATCTTCATTGAGCAGGAGGTTGGAATAGAAATCTTGAGGTTCCGTTAAGTCTAAATTATAAGATTATGTGAATGTCTTATTTCTTCAAAAGTAAGGGAAAAAGACTTTTGTTGGAATAGCTAAATATAGATGAGCAGGGAATCTGCCTGGGATGAGTTTTATCCCTCTAAAGAGCCATATGAATGTTGGTTCCATGTTTCTAAGGAAATACTCTAACCCTAAAGCTTTTACCTCTTCTGAAACACATAATGGACTGTTCTATTCCTTGTGGGTTTTTTTTTCAATTATTTTAATTTTATTTTTTTTAATGCCAGAAGGTGTGTATGATCCAGGGTAAGTTCCTCATTCAGATTGGACTATACTGACATTTCTGGAACCTCGGTTTTCTATCACTAGTAGTTGGGGGGCAGATTTATCACTGTCTGTTGAGAGACATGGGTGTAATTATGTCAAATTTGTGAAAAGTAGAAGATGTCGTTTGTTTGGATGAAGAACAATTGGATAGTGTAATGCAGTGTGAAAAATTTTCACTGTGTTTCTAGTGAATGATATATAGACTGTATTCTGAAAACAGCTGGCCATGAGTCCTTTTTACGAAAAACCCAGGTGTGAATACATAGCTGATCTAATGTAAACCTGTAAAATCTGTATTAAAAGAGCAAGATTATCTGAACTGGTTCAGACAGAAACATATGTTGGGAACAATTGTATTTAAACAAATTTGCTTTTGCTACTTTGATGATGTCACCTATTCAGACTTTCCTTGCCTTATGAATAAATAAATTGACACTTTGGCACTCCTTTTCTTCTCTGTTTTTTGTCCATGCAGTCTATTTCTTGGGAATAATGCTCTTTTCATTTTTTTTTTTTCTGAAGGGTGGAGAATTCCTTTCCTGGCAGGAGAGGCAGGTTTTCACTTGTTCCTTCAGATGCATGTCTAACTTAGAGTAATGCATTTACCTTCCTGATTGCTTCTGTCATCTTGCTTCAACCCTGTACTGTGTTCTTCATCCTGCATTTCCCTTTCTGTGCTCACGTGGAAGCTTGCTGCTGTGTTTGTTCCACCCATGAGTTGATATGCATGCTAAACTTTAGAGACTGCACAAGGACTGATGAATCAAGTTCTTACATCATGCAGGTGACAGGGTTCATCATGCTGCCAAATACATTGCCAGGCAGTGATCTCAGGGCCAAGCTTACAGAATGTGTATCTCACTGCTGTGCAAAGTTATACCTGCAGTATGGGATGTATACGTGAGCCAGTTAATTGAATAAATAACAGTGAAATGGGCATCTAGTAGATTAGGACAGCCTATCTTGAGCCTTCACCAATAATGTATAAGCCAGTCAAGTGCAAACCACATTTATCTGGATGTGTGTCTAACTTTTGTTTTGGGTAAACAAAGCTTCAGTTTCCAGAGTTACTACTCAGTGACAAAATCAAGATTTGCCTGATAGGCCTCTTCTGAATCCTCACAGTCAATTAAATCTCTGCATGGGTTGTAATTATAGTGCTTCATCTTATTATGAAAGTGCCTAGATCCTGGAAAGCATACCAGATACTAATGTACTTTAGGAGTTTTTGAATGGTAATAAAGAACTGGAGAGTGACAGACAGAGGTCCATTTTAGAGTGAAATAACTGCATGTATATATAGGACCTCCAGTCTGCCCAGTCTAGGTATACTCTGACTAGCTGAGAGGCTCTTTTTTCAGCTTATGATGATTCTGTCCATTATCCCTTAAACAGATAAATGAGGAGCACTTTACTCTTTTGCATCATACACATTCTGGAAATTTATGTTATTTGATTGTATGCTTACATTTAGAACAAATTGTTTAGCTTTCTGTGCCTTGAGAAAAAGGAAACGACAGTTTACTGTATAAATGTTGAGTAAATTAATTGATTTAGTCAGTAATTGTATCAAATTATTTATGAGCTTATAGTACATTTCAGGCAGCTGATATTGAACCAGGCTTTGATACTTACAGATCCTATTTTCCATTTCAGGTACATGTCAACTTTGTATTCACATCCAGATTTTCCAGAAAAAGGACCAAAGGAGATTAATCAAGAATTGATGAACTCTGTCAGTCACAACCCACTTCTGCTGCTCACTCCTCAGAAAGTCAAACGCTACATTGAAGCACTGTGGAATAAGAAAAGCTCAGGACAGCCTGTCACCTTCACAGATATCTTTGGAATGCTAATAGGTGAAACACTTATCCATAATGTAAGTTTATTTTTTTTATGATTATGACAATTGTGAAACTATTGCACACTAAACCACTATCTTTTTTAAATGACCTTGGTAACATTTAACAAAGCATGTTTAGCAGTAGGAATACTTGAAGTTACAAGTGAACAGATACTGGATAAAAAAACTTGTAAAATGCTTTCCTTGCTCTGGGACATGTTTTTGAATGGTTCTTCTTTCTTTAAGACCTAGGAAAACATCATGCATGTTTCATACAACAGAAATGAGCTCAGTCAGTGGGTACTTGCAGCAAGCTCTTAACATTGTGTATCATCCATTAAAACTACTGCTCAAGCAATTTCATCAAAAAAATTACAAAGAGGTTGTCCTGGTTTTGACTGGGATAGAGTTAATTTTCTTCCTCATAGCTGGTGCACTGCTGTGTTTTGTATTTAGTCTGAGAACAATGGTGATAATACAACAGTGTTTTAATTATTGCTCAGGAGCACTTACCTTGATCAAGGGCTTTCCAATCTTATTCTCTGCCAGTGAGGAGGGGCACAAGAAACTGGGAGGGAGCAGAGGCAGGCCACCTGACCCAAACTAGCCAAAGGGGGTATTCCATACCACAGCATGTCATGCCCAGTATATAAGTTTAGGGGAGTTACCTGAAAGTGACTGATCACTGCTCAGGTCAGGCTGGGTATCAGTCAGCAGCTGGTGAGCAATTATATTGTGCATCGCTTCTGTTTGTTGGGTTTTTTTTATAGTTTTCTCTCTCTTTGTAATTTGCCTTTTTATTATTAGTGGTAGTAGTAGTAGCATTGTATTGTACTTTATTTTAATTATTAAACTGTTCTTATCTCAACCCATGGATTTTATCATTTTTCTGATTCTCCTTCCCATCCCACTGCAGGGGAGGGAGGGCGCAAGCAGGTGCATGGTGCTTAGTTGCCATTCTTGGGTTAAACCATGATAATGATGCAACCTCTTTATGCACATTTTGCTGTAAGGCAGTCAGTGTTTGCTTAACAAAATACTAATTTCAAGGTGAAAGACCCACATCTCTATTATTACTTGTTGTTTTTGAGAAACAAGACCATAGGAGAGCTTCGTACTGTTGTGTTTTATTATTGAGTAATTGTATTGACTGAATCAGACACAAAGACTTCAAATGCATCAGGAGAGCATAACTTGGATTTGATCTGATGGTAAGATTGAAATGTATTAACAGATTTACAGGCATGTTTTATACATTTGTTTCTTCCATGAGCATATGTTGCCATTGATTTTAAACATTCTAAAATTCTGAAAAATGAGCAACATAGCTTTTAGTAACTGGTATATTGAGTAAGTTTCTGAAAATGAAGGGATATTAATGATTGTGTGAGCTTGGTTCCCAGTTACTAAGAGGTTAAACAAATGCACAGATGTTTAGCTTACACCTGAACAGTGGGTGAAAAGTGGAAATAAAGCTCTTGGGTACTCACCGATTAGACATCTTAGTACTGTAATGTCATGATGACTCTAGATCTTTCTTGATTGCAGACTCCAGAATATTTTCTGCAGGGAAATGCAGATCCTTATTTAACAAGTGTAAGCCTCTTAAGAGACTGTTTGCTTTGCTGCCTTTTCAGAAAAGTAGTAGTCTCCCAGATATCAGCAGGACTTTATAGGGTCTATTTAGACATAGTGTCTTTCTTTTCATTCAGAGGATGGACACCACTTTGAGCAACATGAAAGAGAAAATCAATGATGCGCAATGTGCTCTCCCACTCTTTACATGTCTCCATGTCAAACCAGATGTCTCAGAGCTGATGTTTGCAGGTATGTTTTCGATCCTTGGGTGGCATGGTTTAATGTGAGGTGTCCCTGCCCATGGCAGGGGGATTGGAACTAAATGATCTTAAGGTCCTTTCCAACCCTAACTATTCTATGATTCTATGGTTCTAATCCATGTATTGAGTAACTTATGAAGAGTGAAGTGTGTGACTGACAGAACAGGTTATTTTTTTAATACTTCTGAGAATAATTGTATCCTGCAACTTGGCACACTTAGAAATTATTAGTCTTATGGCATCTTATGGCTGAAAATAGTCTTTAGGAAGGAATTTGCCATGATACAGAACATTCTTTAGGGCTTAACAAAATTCACATTGTTGTAAATTAAGTACAGGGAGATTTTAATTTGTAAAAAGAATAGGAAGTTGTGGTGTTGAAGGATATACTGATCAGGCACATCATAAGGACTGTTCTGGTGGGTTTTAAAAAATGATTGGAAAATGGATGCATTTGTGTTCATTGACTTCTAGGAATCTGACAGTAGAGTCTGTTAATAAGAACTGACTCAGGGATAAGTGATCACATACTTAAGTAGGTGGATACTTATTCAGTCAGTGCAGTATTTGCATCAAGATGTGGAGAGCAGCATCAAATGGTTGTATTCCTCATGGTATATCATGGAACTGAGCCATTTATTGGTTTTTAAGATGCATTTTTTCCTGTCCATGGAAAGGCAAACAGACTGTATTTTAAGTCAATGCCTTTTGTTTCTCTGTAATTCTTGGGTTTGGAGACTTATTCTCAGACGATTTTGAAGCTTAAATTTATATTTATGTATTTTTTTTAACCTGAAATTAGGTCTAACACCATAACAGCCTCCTCAGGTTTCTGTGAACTGTTAAGTGACAGCCAAGTTTTATTCCCTAAATGTTGCAAAACAAATTACTTCCTACCAATTGACAAGAATATTGCTTATCCTTGAAGTATCTTAGTACACTGTAAGAGTCAAGACAAAAAACAAGCTGGTGTCCCTCCAACAACAGAAAGCTACTTAACACTAGTATATCAAATAGGTAAAGGGAAATGTCTTCAGCTATACAGGATTATTACTTTAAGATGAGTGAAATGAGAATTGAACAAACAAATCAGATATATTATCTGCTTTTTACTTCTCGCACAGTGTAAAGTCCTGTGGGCTTTTGCTTTTATATATTCCATGGGTTTTAATCCCAATTAGTAGCATCAGCTGAGAGTTGGTCCAGTTGTGCTAAATGCTGTACAAAGGGTATGTATATGTACATAGTTACATATAAGACTGAGAACAGAAACGCCAAGTGGCTTGCCCAAGTTTATAAGTCAGACGTATCCACATTTCCTAAAAAGATTATTTGGAAAATTTGTTGTCAAAACTTTGTATGCAATGAAAAATGAGGTAGTAAATTAGGTTATTTTTTTCACAGGAGAATGTGAAACTTTCCTCCTTAGGAAACTGAAACCTTTCTGTTTGAGAAGTATTTTGGTTTTTGATGTGCTTCTGTTCACTGATAAATTTTATTTGGGTTACTTATTTACCATTTTAAAGACAAAATTATCTTTAGTTAATAATAGCCTTCTGTACGCAAGACCAGAAGGCTGGTCTAATTTCTGTAGCTTTAGCAGTAGGCCTAAAAAAAGGTATTGACTCTGCCAAGGTATCCTGGTTTTGCTTTTTGAAGTCTATCATCTGTATCATTATATAGGATGCTAGATCTTGATAATTTCTTTTGTATGTTTTTGTTGGTTTTTGTTTCTTTTTTCTTTTAGAGCTGAATAGCTATTCTTGATGTGAAATATTTAGTAAATTTTGAATACAAATATTTATACTTTCTTATTTACAGGGTTATAGATATAGGTGAGCACTTTCATGTTGTTTCAAGTTGAAATATATTAATTATATCAGATAACATTCCTTCTGCTATGGTGCAAGATTTCATGCAGCTGCTAATAGCTTTCATGCCCCAGGCTCTGCATGTGTTTCCTACCAATAGCGTTTCTGACCCAGGTAGTGCCAGCATACCCAAACCTGCAGTGATCATTTTGACTGAGCATAATTATAGTGATTTAAAGACAGATTTTTTTTTAATTATTTGATAGCTTCTTTAATGATAAGAAATTACCTGAAGATACTGATATCCAGTGTTAAGGAGGGGAGTGGAATTTAATGTTTGGCTTTGGTATTGCGTGCTCCCATCCCTTAACAGTTTCATTCACCATCTTTGTTGCTGCTGCAATGACAGACCAGTCAAAATTTGGATTTGGCAGTTGTGCTCTTGAAAGTCACTATAATAAGCTTATGTCTGCAAGAGGGTGAGTGTGTGTCTTGCTTTGTACCAATAAGTGCTACAGAATTTATTTGGAAGAAGAGCTGCCTTGAAATATGGATTCATAGCACTGGGATCCCTCAATTGGTGCTTGGCTAGCCGTGATCATCACACATACCCGATCATGGATGTGATTTTAATTTGCCTGCATGCAGCAAGGCTGGAAATTTGGTTTCAGTGTGTTAGTACAGGCCATGCATTTATGTTCGCAATCCTGAATCTACCAAATGCCTAATGTTAGCAAAAGATTTCCTTCTGAGAATGGGAAAAATCTGTTGCACCTTCAGCTGGTACGAAGCAGTGTAGAGTTATGATCTAAGTTAAGTCAGGGCCACATCAAAAATGCAGTAAACACATATGAGAGGTGTTACTTTAGTATATTTTGGATTAACCCAGACATTAATTTATGCATTTTCACCCTCTGTTTCAATTCAGGTTGAGATTGCTCACTAAGTACAATTTTGTTTCTTATTTTGCAGACTGGGTGGAATTCAGTCCGTATGAGATTGGTATGGCAAAATATGGCACTTTCATGTCTCCTGATTTATTTGGAAGCAAATTTTTTATGGGGACAGTGGTGAAGAAGTATAATGAAAATCCTTTGCATTTCTTGATGGGTGAGTATGAGGCAGGATATGTGGTTTATTTTAAAATACACCAAATTTCGGTAGTTCATGGACAAGGGTTTTTAAATGCAGTCACAGAAAGAGTGAGATGAAAAACAGAGTTCTCAGTTTGTTGGAAGACATCCATTTGTAAGATTTCAGACATGGACTGGGATTCCCTATTTTTTGATTTCTTGTATGCACCTCTGAGCTTACAGCTTAACATGTTCCAAAATCAGAAGTATGTTCAGAAAGCAAGCAACTGCTTAAATAGTGCATTTTATGGGGGCTTGTTTTCCTTCTACCAGTCTCCATTCATTGTTTATTTTTTCCTTTTCAGGTGTCTGGGGCAGTGCATTTTCTATATTATTTAACAGAGTGCTTGGTGTCTCCAATTCTCAGAATAAAGGTCCCACCATGGAAGAAGAATTAGGTAATATTAGTTAAATAATTCTACTATGCAAGAGCGTTACTATCAAGAATCAGTGCATACTCAGTCTGTGGAAGGATGGCACTCTGCTAATAGTCATTTTAAGAATGTGGAATTCAAGCAACTTTAATTGCTGACATTGCTAGATGCTGATGAGGTCAGAGAAAGAGAGTTAATAATTTTCTTTCACTTTTGTTTCTGATCAGTATCAGAGGTACTGAAAGTCACACGCATATGTCACAATATTTAGTTGTCACAACTATTTTCATGAAGTTAGTAGAATCCAGCTCCCTTTTTTATGTCATTATGCTAATTTCCGGAGATCAGAAGTTGACAGATACTTCATAATTTCCATTTAGAAGACAGCATTTCAGGGAAATAGATAGCCAACAAATATGTTGTACTAGACACCAAATTTTTCTGAGGAGGATAGACAGAAAATGCAGCTTGAGTTGGTTTTAAAAAAACAAAAAAAAACCCAAGCTCCTTAGCTGCCTCTGTCTCCTTTTTGGTCACTAATTTTGATTTTGACCTGTGTCCTATGTCATTGCTCAAGAATTTGTACACATTTTTCATTGGTGCATGTTTGTCCATTGACGGTATTTGAATCGTGATTGAGGACCCACTGAGTATTAAAAAGTATTTAAAGGAAAATACATGATGACTAAGCTCTCCTGTTTCTGTTGTTATTTTTACAGTGTTGTACTTAAGTCTAAGAGGGCATAGTCCTCTTTAGGAAAAAAGCAACAGCAGTGGTCATCTGTATCCAGTATTCATTGCCAAGGGTAATGAAGCAGTGCTTTTTTACACTTCATACCATGGTGAATCTCTTCAATCTTCTCTTTCAGCCAGGCCTGCTTACAGGAATTAAATCTAGACTTAAACAAAAAGTGCAAAGTGTAATTGCTGTTGTTTTGATACTGCATGTATAGAAATTACAGCATTTCTTGGAAATCACAGTCAATGCAGGGTGTGCCACGAGAGACCAACACCTACATTATCATTCTATTAAGAAAAAGGTGTTATTTTATTTTCATTTTGTTAATGTTAAAAACAGTTAGTTGATAATATGTCCAAGTTCACTAGGAAAACCCCTCATTCAGTTTATTTTAACTGGCTTCAAATTTTAATTAGAGATGATTCTTGGCATATATTTTACTAGGTAATAAAGGGGTTTAGTTTTCAAAAGTCTCTCCAGTACATTTGCATCACTGAAATTCAGTGCTTGTCTCTAGTCTTTGTAGGATATAAGCTTCCAAGGTGAGACTGCTCATAAAACACTGGAAATCTACAGTATTTCAAGAAAAGCTTCCCCCCATAATTAGCAAAAATAATGTAGTTAGCATATAATCCATTCTTACATGAGTTTACCTCCACTACAAACCTTAGGAGTGGAATGTGTTGCTTTTTCAGTATTCATCTTGACTTTGAAATGTTTTAAGTTAGTAATGATTGATTAACAATGATTTTGTGATTGTTTTGGAAATAAAGCAGTTACCCCTAACAAAATGCAGATTTTTGACAGACGAGTTCACTCATTTCTGGTTTTATTTCTCCCATTTAAGGTTATGAGATAAAAATCGTTGTCTTTTCTACCCATGTAACTGTATTGGCCTTTATTTTTCAAACATACTCCAGCAGAACTTTCATAACTATCTTGCCTTTTTTTCCCCACACTATTTGTAAGAGTACCCAGTCATAAATGTATGAATGAAGAGTTCCTATAAAAAAAAAAATTAGCAGGTAATTAACAGAAATAAATGTAGTCTTCCTAGTTTACTAGGAGTTACTGAGAAGACAGAAGCTATATATCTAGGTTTTAATCAAGATGAATGAAATGTTTCAGATAGGTGGTGCAGAGATGAGTGGTAGGTACTGCTTTAGTATTACATTTTGTTTTCTCAGCTCTTTCACTCATCTGCTTACTGCAGAAGCTTTGCAAAAATTGCAGGCTAAAGCAAATACATTCTGATCAGATACTGAACATAGAGATGTCCACCGCAAATCAAATTTCTTCAGCTGTATTTTCTATTATGAAGACTATGATAATTTTATGACTAAAATTGTTTTGAAATTCTTAGCTGTTCTGACAATTAAACCCTGACAGTTTAAAGTAATTTTCTGTTTCTTTCAACAGAAAATATTAGGCTAAAGCACCTTGTAAGTAATGACAGTTCAGACAGTGAAGATGAATCACAGTACCCAAAAGGTAAGGATATCTTCACATTTTATTTCATAATATACTTATTCCATCAGCTTTCATGTATTATGGTCAAGTTTGTGGATGCTGGAAATTAGCCATAGCCAGTTTTCCTGAGTCTTACGAATAGTCTCATATAACTGAGAACTCTGTTTTCATTTATCAATGGTAAACTTAATTACCAGCTCAAGGATCCTAAAGGAGCCACTGGCTCAGCAGAACAGAGAAAACTTGAAAAAGAGACCTCAGGAGGTCCTTTGGCTTGGCTTCATGACTCTCACTCAAGGTGATAATCAAATGATTCTCTCACATATCTTCAGTCTTGATGTCAGCCCAACAGGGCTTCACAGAGGTCTGCAATATCACATACACCCCAAAATGAGTCTTGCTGAACCAGTGATACCCAGAAGTCTGTTCCCATCAAACTGCTGAGCTCGGGGGCATGTTTAAATTACCAGCTGAGTAAACTAATGCTATCCATTGTTTTCAAGGGTTCTTTGAGGAAATATTTGTCCGAGAATAGTTTGTGTTTCTATCATTCATATATGTCTTCCAGCACCTTTACAAATGACATCTGATTGAGGAAATTCCTGCTGTTTGGAACAATGTTTTAAACAGTGCCTAAATCCCCGAAGAGGTACAACCACAAGGGGAGCACTGGGCAGTGGGAAGAAAAAATCCTATTAAAAATTATTTTTAGGTGCCTAAGCCAAGTCAGGATTTCTGTGGTCTTAGTCAGGGTCTCTGTCTTATTCTAATAATGCTTTGTATTTGATTGTATGTTTGGGAACAACAGTGTTTTTCAC
The DNA here is from genome assembly GCF_012275295.1 of Melopsittacus undulatus. NCBI lineage: Eukaryota > Metazoa > Chordata > Aves > Psittaciformes > Psittaculidae > Melopsittacus > Melopsittacus undulatus. The sequence continues at coordinate 27,007,358 of NC_047532.1, read as the reverse complement.
ATGAAGAAATCTGTTACGTTTTTAAAAATGCAAGCAAAGATGAAAGTGCTATCCCAGTTTCTTTTATTTTAATAGTCCTTTATTTTAGTAGACCCAAAAATCTCAGGTTTATACTTTATATGTTAACTGTCTTACCATTGGTTATTTTGATTTTCCTCCTCAGGCACTGAAAATGCTGAGACACATCAAGAATATCAGAACAGCAGCCAGGAAAGCTGGGTGCAGCGAATGCTGATGGCTTTGGTGGGTGATAGCGCCCTTTTCAACACCAGGGAAGGACGTGCTGGGAAAGTGCACAACTTCATGCTGGGATTGAACCTCAACAGTTGTTACCCACTGTCTCCTCTGGCAGACCTTCTTACTCAGGAGTCCGTGGAGGAAGATGAATTAGATGCTGCTGTTGCAGGTTAGTTCACAGAAAGTCTACATTGCTGCATATTCATTAGTAAAACCAGATACAGCTATTCTCAGTGAGGCTCACAACAGCATGTACTCCTCCAAAGGCAGGACATGCTTGCCCCTTAGTGAAGTGTGAGCAGTAGACATTGTCTACCTTGATTTCTATAGAGACTTTCAATATGGTTTCCGACAGCTTCCTCACTCCTCCTAGAGAAACTGATGTGTTAGCCCCTTGAGAAGTTGTCAGTGTGGTGGTTAGGGAATTGGCTGACCGTCTGCACCCAGAGGATGATGGGGTATAGCTCCTTTTCCAGCTGGTGACCTGTCACTAGCGGGGTCCCCCAGGGGTCAATATAGGGTTCAGTGCTGTTCATAAGTAATCTGGATTAATCAAATGTACCCTGATGAAATTTGCCAATGATAGCAAAATGAGTGGGGAAGTGGACTGCTTGGGAGGGAGAGCCACCCTGCAGAATGAGCTGGATAGGCTGGAAGAATGGGATAACAAGAACCTTATGAAGTTCAGAAAGAGGAAGTTTGTGCTCCTTCCATGTTCTTGTGTAACGGCACAGAAGTACCAACCACCCCTCGCAGTAACAGTAATCACTTCGGACATTATTTTCTATTCAGAGGAAAGAGTTGTCCTAGCTGATTATTATGCAATAGTAAATACCAGATGTCATTTAAAAGCTTAAGTAGCAGACGCTCTCTAATGTGTTTTTGTTAATGTAGCAAAGCCCTTTGAGTGGTTGTATAGTAATTTCCATCTGTACTCCACTTTCTAAATATTTTTACCATCTTAGAGGTGTTTACAACTGGATAATCTTAATATTTATAATAGTTGTAAAAGAGGCAGGAAAGCGGGTAGTAAATTTATGGTTGGAAAAAATGACAGTTGATGAGAATTTTGCATAATTAAGACATGTGGGTAATCGTCAGAATCAACTATCAACTTCCTGGGGTTTAATTTCAATTGAAATTAAGTGCTGGTTTGACAGAATGAGCCTGTCCCTCTGAGAAAATTACTTTTGAGTACCTGAAATTTCTTTGAGTAAAATGTCTGGCAAAAATTTGATATAACTGCAATTTTTTTTTAATGTTAGGTTAGGCCCACACTTATAAAATGGAACTAGCAATTCAAATCTAACAGCTATGAGTGTTTGCAATATTATGGTCAAGAATAGCTAAAAAAAACCCTTGAAATTTCAGTAGATAATATAAAATTTAATCATTCAGTAGTGTTAGAAGTATATCCACATTTTAATGCTGTGAATTTTGCTACTGTATGTAACAGTCTAGTTGATCAGAAGAGTAGATAGAAAGGAAACTTTAGTGTAAATTTAAAATACTGTATATTACCAAGGCACTGGATGCATTTAAACTTTGCATATTTATTCCTACCACCAATTTACCTATCAGCTTCAGTACAGACAGAAGTCTGAATTGCTTTATAACTTAACTCTCTTTATCCTGCAAAACACTCCAAGGTAGAAATAAATGGATCAAAAAGGTTATCAATATTTCACATCTCCAGTTGTCTCAAACCTTTTGTAGACCCACTAAGTTGCACTGCAGAGGATGTACTGTGGCAGGCCTAAGACAGTGTTACAGTCATTACTAAGGGTTGAATTTAGGGTTTGCAGTGCATACAGCAGAGATCCCAGAAAGATCTGAGAGGAATATGCTTGGCTTTCCTTTACTATCTATCCTATTTGTGCTGAGCATTTTCTTCATTGGTCTCAAATATGCTTTAAAATTTTATACCCCTTGAATGATTTCATTGTGAACTCAGAGTTGTTCAATTTCTGTGCCCTGATATTACAACACATCAAAATCACTTGAGAAAATGCCAAGTGAATAACAATAGGGAAAAAATAACTCATAATCTCTGCTTCTTTATTTCAGTATTTATGGAAACTGCTATAGTAGACACACATTAGTAGCAAATGCACTTTTTATCTCCCATACTTCCATTGAAGCTGCCGTCTGTGACAAAGTTTGGTCTCTAGAACGTGTTCTCTTTTTTATTTCCAAACAATTCTTAATTTCTATTTGTGTATCTGATTGCTGCAGATCAGATAAGCATACTGTGCTGGTTTGGCACAGAGCTGTACTTGGAAACATCTTGTGCTTCTTCCAGTTCGCAGTTTGATGGACTGAAAGCTTCTTGTAATATTTCATAGAAGCATTCCGCATGGGCTGAAAATGTCCGAGGCTCTCAGACATAAATACTCCATTCATTCTCCATACTGTTTGATGAATCATGATAGATTCACTTACCAAAGCTGTTAGAGTATATAGAATGATTGTCCTAGATTCATGTGCTGTAAAGTATAGAAAGAACAAAGCTTCTTATGCAGTCCTTTAGAATAGCTACAGCACAGGTTATAGAATATGTGGTGCTTCTGTTATCATCAGGGGTACTTACTGTACATTACAACTCTGCCAGGAGCAATTGCAGGCTCACCTATAGTGTCCTGACCTTCAGGTCAGTTTGTCTGCTTGCTTTGTCTCACCAGGGTATTGTGTGCTGCTTCTGGCCTCTGGCTCCAGATCCTGGATAAATCACATTACATGCTGAGCCTGCCTTTAAAGTCATGTCATTAAAATAACACTGTATTATATTAATTACTTTTTGAATCCTGATCCCACAAAATGGGCACAGACTACATTTCGGAATTTTTCTTCTCAGTTCAAAGATTACAAATGCACTTCTAAAATTAATTATGATAAAAAGAAAAACTTCTAAGTCGAATTTCTACTGTAATCACAGAAGACTACAACTAATAAAAGCAATCTGTGCCATCATTATATATTTATTGATGGCATTTTTGACATTTTATCATTGAAAAAATAATAAAATCATTATGATAAATTTGATTATGAAGTCATGAAGTCTGTAAGCAATAGGAACTGTCTTGTTCTTCAGTGCCTTTTTGGTGGAAGGTTTGTGTATACAGTAACATCCCTATCATAAACATTGTTATAGGTGTTACTATATTTGTTTAAATGATCACTGTTGACTTTTAAATTCAAATTTTGTAAAATAAGATAATACAAAACTTGAACAAAAATGCTGCTACAAGCTTTATAAATTCTGTTGAGAGCAAGGATTAAATTATATTTAAAATGTCTTTTTTAAAGGAAATGATTTTAAAAAGGCAGTGGTCAATGATTTGAAAGTGTTTTCTCCCTTAGAAATCAAGGCAAATATTAGGAAACTATTGTCTCATTTCTTATGAAAGTGCCCTCTAATAAACAGTGCTAGAAATAAAATGTCAAAATATCTTTTCTGAATTTATTTTTTCTGCTCATAACAATAGTTTTTTTCATGCATCCTGACATTTTATAGGAACTATAGTTTGAATTATTATTGCTATTGCAAATAAGTAGATGCTAGGAAATTTGTTACACAAGAAATAGTTATCATGCTATTCAGCTTTCCTTAGATTACACTGCCCTCTACAGGTATGAGCATTAGTTTTTAGTCAAAAGGCGAAAACACGCTGGAAATAATTTTAAGATCTAGAGCAAGAAAAGACTTTCAGGAGAAAAGTCTGAGTAGTGCAGGGATCCTGAAGTAATGCAGATTCTCCTGGAAGGCATGCTAAAGCACATGAAAAACAACAAGGTGCTTGGTGACAGCCACCATGGCTTCACTAAGGGGAAATCCTGCCTGACCAATTTGGTGGCCTTCTGTGACGGGGCTACAGAAATGATGGACAGGGGTAGAGCAGTTGATGTCATCTACCTGGACTTGTGCAAAGCGTTGGACACTGTCCCACATGACATCCTTGTCTCTAAATTGGAGAGACATCAATTTGATAGGTGGACCACTCTGTGGATAAAGAACTGGCTGGATGATCACATGCAAAGAGTTGTGGTCAATGGTTCAGTGTCCAGCTGGAGACCAGTAACGAGTGGTGTCCCTCAGGGATCTGTGTCGGAACTGGTCTTGTTCAGCATCGTTGTTGGTGACATGGACAGTGGGATTGAGTGCACCCTCAGCAAGTTTGCCAATGACACCAAGCTGTGTAGCTCAGTTGATACACTGGAGGGAAGGAATGCCATCCAGAAGGACCTTGACAAGTTTGTGAGGTGGGCTGATGCCAACCTCATGAAGTTTAACCATGACAAGTGCAGGTCCTACACCTGGGTGGGAGCAATCCCAGGCACAGCTACAGGTTGGGCAGAGAAGAAATTCAGTGAAGCCCTGCGAAGAAGGACCTGGGAGTGTTAGTCAATGAGAAAATGAACATGAGCCTGCTGCAGTGTGAGCTTACAGCCCAGAAAGCCAACTGTATCCTGGGCTGCATCAAAAGGGGTGTGACCAGCAGGTCGAAGGAGGTGATCCTGCCCCTCTACTCTGTTCTCGTGAGACCTCACTTGGAGTATTGTGTGCAGTTCTGGTGTCCTCAACATAAAAAGGACATGGAACTGTTGGAACAAGTCCAGAGGAAGGGGCACAAGGATGATCAGGGGACTGGAGCACCTCCCATATGAAGACAGGCTGAGAAAGTTGGGGCTGTTCAGCCTGGAGAAGAGAAACTGCATGGAGACCTCATAGCAGCCTTCCAGTATCTGAAGGGGGCCTACAGGGATGCTGGGAATGGACTATTCATTAGGGACTGTAGTGACAGGACAAGGCGTAACGGATTAAAACTTAAACAGGGGAAGTTTAGATTGGATATAAGGATGAAATTCTTTACTGTTAGGGTGGTGAGGTACTGGAATGGGTTGCCCAGGGAGGTAGTGAATGCTCCATCCCTGGCAGTGTTCAAGGCCAGGTTGGACAAAGCCCTGGGTGGCATGGTTTAGTGTGAGGTGTCCCTGCCCATGGCAGGGTGTTGGAACTAGATGATCTTAAGGTCGTCTCCAACCTTAACTATTCTATGATCATTTAGTAGTATCCTGAGACTTGGATAAGTGCAAAAGCACTTAGTAAAAATTACTTGGGATTTTCCTCAGCTGCACGCCGGGAATATTTGGCTTAAAAGGAAAAAATAATCTTCAGCCCTCAGTTTGGGCATTAGAGATAGGAAGCTATTTTATAGTATACCATGACAGTGCTATCAGTAAGTGGCTTACGTGTAATTCTGCACAGTATTTAAATTTCACATATGGATATGGGTTATCTTTTCTTTAAGTTCCTACTATATTAGTGAGTATAAAGTAGTGAGATTTGGTATAGGTTGAAAACCAAGACTTGATAGCCCTAATTTTAATGGAGAGAAGCTGATATAGAATCATAGAATTATAGAATGATTTGGGTTGAAAGGGATCTTAAAGCTTATCTACTTCCAGCCCCACTGCCATAGGCATGGGCACTTTCCACTAGACCAGGTTGCTCAATGCCCCATCCAGCCTGGCCTTGAAGACTGCCAGGGGTGGGGCAGCCACAGCTTCTGTGGGCACCCTGTGTCAGCGCCTCAACACCCTCACAGCGAAGAACTTCTTCCTAATGAGTAATCTAAATCTCCCCTCTGTCAGTTGAAAGCCATTCCCCCTTGTCCTCTCACTATGTGCTGTTGTAAAAAGTTCCTCTCCTACTTCCTTCTAGGCCTCCTTTAGGCATTGGAAGCTGCTCTAAGGTTTCCCTGGAGCTTTCTCTTCTCCAAGCTACACAAGCCCGTCTTTCTCTGCCTGCCTTTAATAGGAGAGGTGATTCAGCCCTCACAGCATCCTCACGGACCTCCTCTAGACTCACTCAAGCAGATCCGTGTCCCTCTTGTGTTGGGGGCCCAAGTGCTGGATGCATTATTGCAGGTGGAGTGACATAGACAAGCACCATGCAGGAGCTGAACCACATCTAGGCTTTTTAGGCAAATTTCAGATATTTGGGGAAGAAGAGCTGGGAGGAACGAGGGATTGGGTGTGAACCTGGGGAAGATATTTGGGCAGGGTTGTAGGACACTGAGGGGATGTACACTGTAAATCTGTACCTTAGCATCCCATGAACACTTTATTTTGTGTATTGTTTGTTAGGGATAACAGAGTAAAGATGGATAGGTTAGGGTCAAACCTGGGCATTTGTCCCTTTTGGTTTTGCCTTGAGCTACCCGTGCTTCTGCTTTGGGACATGATCTTCTGAGGTCCCTTCCAGCTCTGTTTTTTTCACCTCATTGTCTAGTTGTTAAGATAAGCATTAAGGTTACACATGAGTTCATAGTATGTTCAGCTGGGATACTGTGCATTTTAAAGTCTGTGTAATCTTCAGTACTTGGGGAAACACTGAAAAGCCCGGTACCATTTTGAAATGAAAATTTCACAAAGTTCTTAATGCGAGTGTTCTTGGTTTGTTTTGGTTTCATTTGTTCTGCACAGATCCTGATGAGTTTGAGAGGATATATGAGCCACTAGATGTGAAGAGCAAAAAGATTCATATAGTGGACAGCGGGCTTACATTTAACCTCCCATACCCACTTATCTTAAGACCTCAAAGAGGCGTGGATCTCATAATCTCTTTTGACTTTTCAGCGAGGCCAAGTGATTCCAGTCCTCCTTTCAAAGTAAGTGAGATAAGCCATACCTTTCTTTGTGTTCATAAATTTAAGTTGTCTCAGTTGCATTCTTCCAGTCAGGTTAGTAGCACACCTCATGGTTCCAGAGGGCCTTAGTGCTACTTTATCGACAGCATCAGAGGAATTTGTTTCTACGTCAAGACAGAATATTGCACTTTGCCTCAGTTCCTGTTTACATGACTCACATGAGATGACTGACACAAAAAGAGCTAATATGACTTATTTGAAGTATTTTCTCTTTTGTTTTTATGGAAATCTTGCATTCACACTGAATTGCAGAATTTTATTTTATGTCAGTATTAAACCATTAGCTCATTTACCATTGTGCTAATCCTCTAGCTCTGTACAGCTGTTCTCTGTGATGCTGTGATGTAAATGAATGTTTTTCTGTCGTCAACTTGCAGAAATGTGTTTCAGTCACTCTGATATTGCTAAATACATAACATTTTGGAATTGGAGCTAACTGTTCATTTACATCTCACTAGGGTAATCCCAGTACTGGTTTAAATAGAATTCCTGAATCCATTCAGGACAAGCCAAAACAGCAACACAAAAATACAAGTTAAATGGCATGGCTTTTTTTCAGTAGCAGATGTGGAAAGCACAGCTGTCAGTCTCTATAATGGGTACAACCTCTGCATCCAGACAGCTCCAACTGATCAGAAGGGCTTAATGCTGGATCGTTTTAGTAGCTGACACACAGAGAAAAGCAGCACTTACGAGACTTTTGTGAGGTTCTCAAAAAGAGGCGATATTTATTTGAAACCCAAATGGCTTTTTAAACATTCTTTTTAAGGAAACCAAGAAAACTTGCCTGTTTGAGAAACAGCTTGCATTCTTTGTTGCTTTACGCACAAATTTCAATTAGAACAATCTTTTTTCCTTCCTCTTGCTATCAAGGGACAACCTTACCAACCAACATTAGAAAATAACAGCAGTAGCAAAATGAGCTCTAGATCATTGTTGTCAAAAGCAATTTAAAACAAGTTCAGGAGAATAAAAAGGAGTAAAATGACTTCTGTAATCTCTAGATCTCTTGGGAACTACTTTGAAGAATACAGAAGTGAGAAAATTGTTGTTAGTGCTGAGATCCTTCGTTTTCCTTAATTGACTGAATCCCACAGTGTGTTTCTGTTGAAGAATTTGCCTCCTTTTTTGTCACAACTGAGTATTTTCCCCATCAGCTAAATTTACTGACACTGCATTGCCATCTCTGAAACATTTTCTTTTTACTCCCTTTGTTAATGTTCTGCATATGAAGTCTGTGCAAAAGGCTGTGTATCATCTCTGTTATTCTTAGCCTGTGCATTGAAGTTTCTGTCACCATCAGCTGCAATTTTCTGTGTCATTTTGGGTAACATACCATAACATGGAGAGCTTGATAGGAAGTCAAGTGGCATCCTGAATTGTTTTCTGCAAGCTGTAATTTTAAACAGGAGAAATCCTTTTACGCATCAAAAAGTGGTAGGAAAATCAAATGGTGCTGTAGGTTTTAATGAAGCCACTTTTGAAGGGAATTGTTCATTATTTCTGAAATGCAAACGTGTGTATAATAAAAAGAGTGACATAGCTCCAGCTAATACTCAGGTATAGTCCACAAGTATAGGCTGTATGCTAACAGCCTGAAGGACAGAAACCAGTTTTGTTTACTGGCTGTGCAATTCCATTGCTTCTGCTTGCATTACAAAGAGTAAATGCCAGTTCAAAAGTTTGCCTCTATATATAATAGCACTCTACTGTACTTTTATTACTCTAACACATAGGGAAATCAGCCAGCTGAAGTCTATGACTCTACTTTTATCATTTTACACCCACTGTTTTAATCTCTTCTGTATCCAAAACAGTTGCCCAAAGAAGGGTCCTGTTTCATTCAAAACCAACATTAAAGATGTTGACCTTCCTTCTCCTCCCTCTCACACACCCTCATTACATGCTTTTGAGTCATTATTTACCAATTATTTTGTTTACTGAGTTGTCATGAGTTTAAAAAAGCCTGTTTTCCAGACTTACTTCTTCACTTAGCATGCTTTCAGAGGCTGTTTTGTGCTATGATGTGTATCTGAACATAACAACACGTGGACTGATGTTTATTAACTCTCATTGGTTTCCATAGCACTGGTACTCAGTTTGCAAGTAAAATTACAGATGGTTTTTTCTAGCTGTCAGCTCTGTAAATTCACTAAAGATTTATGTGACAGACCAGCTCTTTTCTTCCTGTGAATCATCTCAGGCAGTCAGAATTGGGCAGGGTGAATTAGGTGCTCAGTTCACCATACTGGGTAGTCTATACAAAGATTGGCCTAATCAGTCCTTCTGTGTAAAAAAGGGTGGGTTAATAAAACTTTTTCCAGTAACCAATTTGACCTGTGTCTCTCTACATAAAATCTCACTTTGCAGTGGATGCTTACATGCACTTGTTATCTTTTCAGGAAATTTTGCTTGCTGAAAAATGGGCCAGAATGAACAAGCTTCCTTTTCCTAAAATAGACCCAAATGTATTTGATCGAGAGGGCATGAAGGAGTGCTATGTTTTCAAACCAAAGGATACCTCTTCAGAGAAAGACTGCCCGACTATAATCCATTTTGTTTTGGCCAACATCAATTTCCGGAAGTACAAAGCTCCAGGTGACCACACATTTTTTAATGCTCAATCTAGCTGTTCCTTTGAAGCTTTGTAATGACATGGTGATTACGTACCAGAAATGGTCTGTCTCTGAAATAACTCTGAAGTCTGTCTGTAGTAGTTAGGAGTTCAAAAGCACCATTAAAAATAAGATGATAAGTTCTCAGACCTAACATGTAGATTATATTTTTGTATTTGTTCTGTATGCAGGTATTCCAAGAGAAACACAGGAAGAGAAGGATTTTGCAGACTTTGACATTTTTGATGATCCAAATACACCATTTTCTACCTTCAACTTTCAGTATCCCAATGAGGCTTTCAAGAGGCTTCATGATCTAATGGAGTTCAACACCCTCAATAACATAGATGTATGTATGACAGTGTGGAAGGGGCTTAAAGGCTTTAGGTTGTTAAATGAGAAGTAGGTGATGTGAGTAGAGTCCTAAATCCATGATCCACTGGTACAGGGGGTTACTTCAGTATTTGCCTGATTGTTATGACTAAAAAGTGCTTCTTGAATTTGGTTATGCCCCTTGCTATTCTTGAAGTTGAAATTGGATTAAAGCCCATTATAGAAAGTGGAAGGGAACCTGCTTAATTTTAATGAGGAATAGAGATAACCAAGGTAAGTTCTTTATGAGCCCTGTACAAGCATGCACAAACTCTGGCATGGTTAACTTGTATCCTTCCAGCCTTGGGAGGAAAGAAGTCCAGTCACTCTAGGTAGCACAGTGGCTGGAGTTACCTGAAGAGAGCTGGATAAGATACACAGTGAGAATCAGGTGAAGAGGATTTGATCTCTTCACGTGTCTTCTATTTCTGAAGTACTGAAATATCAGTGTTGAAAGAAGTATTAATGTATATCCTCTGTCAATAATAAAACACTAAGCAAATATGCTGCTGAAAAAGCCAGAGGTGCTTTCCAGTGGGGGAAAGAATGAAAAAAAGAAATATTTCTGGGGCTAAGAAGATTGATACATTGTTGTGGTCATCTTCCGAATGGAAAAACTACTGGAGTGTAGTATATGTGCTTTTCACAATGTTTGAGCCTGTGCTTGTGAGGATCCATTCCAATTCATATCCTTTTCTAATTTGGTTCCTGTGTTGTTTTTTCATTTTACCATCAAAATCCCTGCAGGGTAACAGCAAAAGTGATTCTATAGGATGCAGACATTATGTTCAGGATTTTATACTAAGTTTTTATATATGATGATTTTCTAACTAAAAAAAGGAAAATTGGAAATTTTCTATAAAGTTCTGTGGAAATTTATCAACTCAGTAATAATTTTTTTTTTAACGGATGCAAGCTGTAACTCAACACCATTATCCCATCATCTATGGAGTGACTCGCCTTATTCACAAGTGTAAATGATCAGCCCAGATAAAGAAATACTTTTTTTTTCTTAATATAATAAAGAAATCTTGTTACTTCAGGACAAAGGAAGCAAAAGTGAAGATTTAATCTTTCTCAGTATAGTAATTATATTCTATATCCTTTAAGTATGGATGTTCTCCATTTTGATTTACCCATCAGAATTTCACTGGGACTTGGTTAGATGGTGTATGTTCTTTTCTGACTTCTTTGACCTTGGTGGCATCCAGTTGTATCTTTATTAACTACAGTAAAATCAATGTTTTATATAATCAAGAAAAGGTATTCATAATAATACTCAGCAATCACTTTGTTCAATGATGGAGCAATGTTAAAAGTAGGAGAAATAGTTGCTAACATCTGAAGGATTTTTTTTCTATCAGTTAATAAATCATTAAAGAGTTAGTTATTTCCCTGGCTGACATGTTGTTCACTGTTTTCAGGTGATCAAGCAAGCTATGGTGGAAAGCATTGAATACAGGAAAGAGAATCCATCTCGCTGCTCCGTGTCCCTCAGCAGTGTTGAAGCAAGACGATTCTTTAATAAGAACAATATTAACAACAACACATAGAGGATAAGTCATAGGTCCTTCTCCTTCAAGAAACTGGTTCTACCTTTATAACTGGAGTCAAAAAGACATTATCAAAACATCACTGCTGCTAAACAGGGCTGCGCAAAACTCCTGAAAACATTTTCTTGTGGATTTTCAAGTTTCAGTGTAATTTTGTACTTTTTTAAATTTTTTTTTTAACTAAAAACATTGGAAACATTTCAGTATGCTGATATCCTTCTTTTTAAAACTATGGAATTAGTTTATTTTGACTATGGTTATTGGGTTCAGTGTCTATTTTTTTTTCTTACAAAATAGTAAACACTGTTTACTTGTGGGGCAATCGTCTGATGTTTAATTGAGGTAAACGGGGCATATTGTGAAACATAAAATGGAATTAGAAACACAACAGAATAAAATTTTAGTAACAGAGGCAATATATATAGAATCATAGAATAGTTAGGGTTGGAAAGGACCTTATAGCAGCCTTCCAGTATTTGGAGGGGGCCTACAGGATCGCTGGTGAGGGACTATTTATTAGGGACTGTAGTGATAGGACAAGGGGTAATGGGTGGAAACTTAAACAGCAGAGGTTTAGATTGGATATAAGGAAGAAATTCTTTACTGTTAGGGTGGTGAGGTACTGGAATGGGTTGGCCACGGAGGTTGTGAGTGCTCCATCCCTGGCAGTGTTCAAGGCCAGGTTGGATGAAGCCTTGGGTGATATGGTTTAGTGTGAAGGGCCCAGATTCCAGACTGCTTTCTATCAATAAGAAGATTTCCTCTGACTTTGTTTTGAAAAGTCAGTAATTGCTGACCACTGCTAGGCAGCAGCAGCTCCCTAGTATATGAAGTTGCTTAAATGCCTACTAGCTCTGTTAAAGTCAATTTTTCATACTGGAAGGGGTTTTGCTCACTAATATTCATTGTCTATATTGGCCTTACCAAAACTCCATCATCAAGCTATGTTTAAATTTCACTTTTCTTGCATGAATGGTGTCTCTTTAAAGAATTAACAAACTGCTGATAGCAAACAGGTATCAAGTAGGGTTTATACATCTTCAATTATTAAATATTAAAAATAAAGTCCTTGGTTGGTTATTAATGCTAGTAGACCTTTTGTAACTGATGCTAAGAAGGATCTGCTCTTGAATCTTTTAATCTTAAGTATTTTCACAAAAAACTGAAGTCCACTTTACTGCTGTTTAAGAATGTATATATCCACTCAACAGAAAATCCAACATCTTAAGTTTTCTTTCTCTTGTTCCACAAAATTAGATTGCTTGAATTTTTGAGCTAGTAACACCTGTGCGTAATCGTTAATTGATGTATTTCTGACCAAAATGTTGATAGATGAATAAAAAGTGATTTTACTTTTAATCACGATTAAAACCATCACATTTCTGAAAAGGGACAGTGGCAATGTTTACCTGGGGGTAGATAAAATGTTCCTAGGTAAGAATGTGAGGTAGTTCAAGTATTAAGGGCTATTTTTAAAAATCTATTTTTAGTACACTGAATAATGAAAGACTGTGCACAGACATATTTTATTGTAGCAGCATCTCAATAAGTGCTGAGGTAACTCTGCAGGTGTCACACCTCGGAGAACTTCCAGACTCCTTTGAAATAATATAATCAGCAACCATGTAACCTGGGAAAGAGCAAAAGGAACTGATGCGGTCACTGTGTGCAAGACCTGGGAGCCACACACTTTCAGGATACTTGGCAGGCTCTTTTTTTAAAGTCTGGGATTATCTCTCAGCAAATAGGCCTGGCAGTCCCAGCACTGGTTCCATAGCTGCTTTCTTCTGAAGTTTGAAGAAGGTAGTAGGGGCTGAATAGGGTAGCTCTAGGTAAGATTGCTGGCTGTAATGCAAAAAATAAACATAAAATGGTGTGCACAAGGGTGGGAGGGGAAGAACGCACCCCCAGTTCCCCTGTGGACTGCTTGTCCCATGCTCCACAGCAGATGGAGTGAAAAAGCACTCCTTCCACTAGGATTATCAGCATGGTGGAAACAAAGCATGTTTTCAGTAGGATTATTTGTAGTCTTATGGTCAGAAGGAAAACGTATTTTTCTTCAAGAGCTAAAGTGGAATTTTGGTCTCAAAATTTCTCTTGACGTTATTAGAGTTCAGATTTCCCCCTCTTATTTTGCTGATAGGGCTATCAGGATCCTAGCAAGTGCAAAGATCATGGTATCAGGGTATGCCATCACATTGTGCAGTCTATCTGAAGCGTAGCTGATCTTCTGGTTGGTAGTTTTCTGACAACTTTTATAATAACTGCTGATTTATCAGCTAATTCCTGGCTGGTCCTTTTATTGTGAATTATTGAGCTATTTTTAATTTCTAAAATCTGTAAGCCTGTGAGAAGAGAAGTAATTATAATGCATTTCTTTTAACAGCCACTGCATCATCCCTTGTTAAATCTACATGCAGTGTTTCATGATTAATAACATTTTCTGTATTGATCAATCGGTTTTATTTCTATTTGAGTTATTATACATATAAAATCAAGAGAGAAAATAAAAGTAACTTATCTTAGTGCTGCATAATTTAAACATTTTCAATAAATTTTGGAATACAGGAAGAAACTGGTACTGTTATTTTGTTGTAATATTTTTTTTTATGTTTTCATTTTCCTTTTGTTATTATATTTTGTTATTATATTCCTTTTGTTATTATATTTTTATTTTATAATATGTACCTACTCTTATGGAAGTACTTCATCATGCTTTTTACAGTTTATGTTATCACAGTGTTATCAGACAATAAAAAATAAAACAACTATATTTAGCACTTACTGTTTTCAGACAGTTTAATCATTTGCATGGTATTTTCATTTTTATTGTGAAGAGATGTAGAGCAGCTCGATGATGTATGGAACCTGGTAGGACAGCTCACAAGCAGGAAATTCAAGGTTTTGCATGTTACTTTGATTTTAGATGTTAAAACTACAACTTTTTTGAGCAATTCAGAGTGTGGAGACAGCACATCCATCTGTTTTTATTCCAACTGACATATTTTGTTATCAATACTCTGCCACTTGGATCAAATAGCTGCTGGCCTGTTGCTTCTCTTTGCTGAAAAATAGCAGCAGTCTGTCATTTGCAGGTACTTCAAAATGCAAAGGCATCGTTCTGTTGTTCTGTATAAATAAATGTGTAAATACTCTTCTTCCATTACTGTACGGTGAATATGGCTACAAGTCAGGATTGACAGCCTCTTGGATCTTGTCCTGATTTTTTTCCCCTCTGGTTAAGGGTTGCTAATATACAGAAAAATGTGTATAATTTAGTATGTTGCAAACCAGCATCAATTTAATTTAATCACCATATTTTCCGAATATGTACTGTAAGATCCAGAGCATCAGTAGGTTTCAGTACTACCTACAAGAACTCTGCAGGGAGACTTTTTGCAAAGGAATGTAGTGACAGGACAAGGGGGAATGTCTTTAAGTTGACAGAAGGGCTATTTAGATTAGATATTAGAAAGAAATTCTTCCCTGTGAGGGTGGTGAGGCCCTGGCACAGGGTGCCCACAGAAGCTGTGGCTGCCACATCCCTGGCAGTGTTCAAGGCTAGGTTGGGTGGGGCTTGGAGCAATCTGGTCTAGTGGAAGGTGTCCTTGCCTGTGGCAGAGGGTTGGAACTGGATGAGTTTTAAGGTCCCTTCCAACCCAAACCATTCTATGATTCTATGGCTAATAGATCTGAAAGTATTAGAGGCATCAATACCTTGCTGTCTAAAGCATCTGTGGACACAGTAACAAGTGTCCCAGTATGCACCAAACTCTTGAGCCAACACTGCTGGCACCTTGCAGTGCTGCAGATGCTGATATGAGCTTTCTTGTTTTGGAGCAGTGTCAGTCTGTCAGGGCAAGCATACCTCTTACAGAATCAAAAGCTGGTCTTTTGTTTCTTATTTTCCCTTCAATTCCTGGTTCATCTTGTTTATTCCTGCAACTGAATGTATTATGCCTAGAAGGCAGCAAAAGGTGGGTTTAGAGAATGAATTATTTCAGATGTCAGAAATTATTTAGGTGATGCCTGCAGGAAATGGAAGTGCCATCATGCTAGCCCAAAGTGACTGCAAAGACCTCAGCATTGCAGATAAGTGCTGCTCCTGAAAAGCAGATGTGGACAAAGTGTCTGTCCCATTCCAGGGAAACCTGGCACCAAACCTGGCCCTGAGATCCCGTTTCTTGTCTGTAAGACCTTTAGGCAGTTCTGTTGGATAGGCATCTGAAACTCTACTTGCCTGTTTCCTTTAACAGCAGAAGTGAAAACTCGGAACAAAATCCTATTGACCCAGAAAGCATGAGAGCCCTGACCTCAAGAGTATTTGCATCAGTGAGAAGAAAATTCATTTTGGCAGGGAAACAGGGCCGTGACAAACGTGCTTTTTTGGTTTGACCCTGTGTATTTTGTCAGTGAGTTGAACCTTGAGAAGTCGGTGTGAATGGTTTGTGGTGTCCTCGTTTAACACAGCTCAGATCACCCACAGATCTCTGCTTTTACAGCACCAATAAGCTCAGTTTTGAGGAGAGCTGTTCAGCCACTCTAGACACATGAGCGGATGTGAGATCAGTAACACTGGGGAGAGTGTTGTGCAACCCCATGCATTTACATAACACATCTTTGCTCTGATCTCACTCAAAACAAAGGCATGTAGATGTTTTCTGAAGCTCTAAATTCACCCATCACTCTTACTGCTTTTGCACTTCACATATGGCCTAGATTTGTGTACTGATGTGACTCAGCCAATTAAGTTATATATACTGGCCCTTCTCACGCTAGGTAAAAAGTAAAGACCATCATAGTTCACAGGCAAGGAATTCCCCATGACAACAAAAACATGAGACTGTTTTGCATGCAAAGAACCGGCAGTGCAGCAATGAAGTTGCCAGAGTGCCTTGTTAACCTTTGGACTAACCAAAAAGTACAATATTCAATACAATAGGAACATGAATTCCCTGTGTGACCCTTGAGTGCCAAGCCATGCAAATTTGATTAAAGCAGAAATTAGGGACCAAAGACCAAGCCAAAAGACTTCTGTTCTCTTCAGGTTTTCTGACAATATGTATGGGAAGAGAATCATAGAATCATAGAATAGTTAGGGTCGGAGAGGACCTTAAGATCATCTAGTTCCAACCCCCCTGCCATGGGCAGGGACACCTCACACTAAACCATGCCACCCAGGGCTTTGTCCAACCTGGCCTTGAACACTGCCAGGGATGGAGCATTCACTACCTCCCTGGGCAACCCATTCTAGTACCTCACCATCCTAACAGTAAAGAATTTCTTCCTTATATCCAATCTAAACTTCCCCTGTTTAAGTTTTAATCCATTACCCCTTGTCCTGTCACTACAGTCCCTAACGAATAGTCCCTCTCCAGCATCCCTGTAGGACCCCTTCAGATACTGGAAGGCTGCTATGAGGTCTCCACGCAGTTTCTCTTCTCCAGGCTGAACAGCCCCAACTTTCTCAGCCTGTCTTCATATGGGAGGTGCTCCAGTCCCCTGATCATCCTCATGGGCCTCCTCTGGACTTGTTCCAACAGTTCCATGTCGTTTTTACGTTGAGGACACCAGAATTGCACACAATACTCCAAGTGAGGTCTCACGAGAACAGAGTAGAGGGGCAGGATCACCTCCTTCGACCTGCTGGTCACACCCCTTTTGATGCAGCCCAGGATATAGTTGGCTTTCTGGGCTGTAAGCTCACACTGCAGCCGGCTCATGTTAATTTTCTCATTGACTAACACTCCCAAGTCCTTCTCTGCAGGACTGCCATGAATTTCCTTTTTGCTCAACCTGTAGGAGAAGACCCAAAACAGGCAGCCATGAGATAGGGCAGACCCCAGGGGTGCCACAAGTACAGCCAACCCTGAGGAATGGGTGAAAGCAAATGGACCACTGGAAGGAAAACCAGTGACAGGGCCACCAGGTATATTCTGGTGCAAGGACTGGAGTAGAAGGAATGTCTGATGTCTGCAGAGGGGATCCATTCTGACAGAACTCTGGGCTTCTCCTTGGCTCTGCTCCTGAAGTCATCTGCCCTGTTTGTGGGGTCTTCCTGAGACTTGTCAGAAAAAGCATAGAGA
This sequence comes from Melopsittacus undulatus, assembly GCF_012275295.1. Classification (NCBI taxonomy): domain Eukaryota; kingdom Metazoa; phylum Chordata; class Aves; order Psittaciformes; family Psittaculidae; genus Melopsittacus; species Melopsittacus undulatus. The sequence goes on along the minus strand of NC_047532.1, from coordinate 26,989,785 downwards.
ATTTAACAGTGACCCAACTTTATACTTAAAGCGTATTTTGCCTTTAATCAGAACAATGCTTTTCCAGTATGTCCTCCTTGAAACCTGTGGCCAAACTAGAAGCAGAAACCTGAGTGCTTTGGGATGGTTTTGGCCTTTGTGTTTCCATATAATTCTCAGCCAGGTATATTTTGTTAGGCAAGTGAAAAGTGAGCAGGGAAAAATAAGCAGCTCTGTTCTTATTCAGGTGTGAAACTATAACTTCTGCCATTACAGAAAAAGCTACAGGCAAAGTTATGCAATTTCTTTGTTGCCATTTTCTAATTTAGCTTCCTCACTCAGCTTTCTGAATGGGATCACAGAGATGGATGGGGTCAGCACTTGATTTTCACAGGATATGGAAACTTGCCTCGTCTGTAAAGCAGATCATTAAGTGCTTACGATGAGGAAGTTAATGTAGGAGGCACATTCCACATCCAGCTTGTGCTGAACACGCTATAGACATTTTGTTGCCAACACATTGTTTAGGGTGTGTTCTGGAAAATATGAAATGGAATTCATGTGATGATACTCAAAGAAATTCAGGCAAGTATTTTGCCAGCGTAATTGGGAAGTAGAAACACTGATACTTTGCAGCTGTGGATTTAATACAAATCCTTCTTCCTGGTCCTGTTTTGCTAAATGCCAGGGATTTGCTACAGGACATTTTTGTATTATGGTCAAACACTGCTTATGACACTAAGCCTTGCTAGCTGTCAATGGAAATAGACACAGCCTGAACGGCTGAGATGATGGTGTCTGCGTGCTGGTGAATGCAGATGTGAAAGTCTGTCTGTTTGTTCATAGCCCCAGGGCTCTTGCTTTTATCCAGGATGCCAGGATGGCCAGGGTGATGGCTGCAGAGAAGCTGTGACCTTGTTTACCTGTGGATCTCTGGGCAGGACAAGCAAACGTGGTCAGACCAGAGGCAGAAATGAGGACTGACTCAGTGGGCAAAAAGCCTTGTTGGTGCTGAAGTGGGACTCATGACATGGGCAGTCTCCAAAGTTTGGGTTTGCCATCCTGTTGCAGCATTCACAGCTGACGATTAAGGTTGGGAGGAACCAACAGCCTGACAGCCTGCACAGTGTTTAGCATTTTCCCCTTCACCTAATAAAGCTGCCGAAAAACCAATTAAGTAGTTTAGACTTCAGTAACCTCTTCCGGTTTTGAATTGGTGGGGTTTTTTTTGACCTTGCAGAAGTTTCAAAATTTAATAACGCTGATTAACTATGGTTTGCTGTTCCTCCCTCAGCTTCAAGTCTCCTTTAGTATCTTGTTTAAAGCCACGTACAGCGTCACTGTCTCCTTTTGAGTGGGGAAATTTCTTTCAAACAGGTTTAGAGCAAGTTTCAATAACCCACTGGACCACAGACCTTTTTCTGTTATTGCATGCCTGTGTGTCTTTCTAATTTTTCAGGCAGCGTGGGACAAGGAAAGGCTTGCCAGAAAATGAATGAGATAATTGTTTTGCATCTGAAATCCTCACTGTGTCTCTGTTGGTTGCTTCCTTTTCTTCTTTTATTTTTCTTTTCAAGTCTGAGCTATTTCTTTCTTAGGCTGATGTGCTATGCCAAGCAGCTCCATGTCTGTTTGCCAGCAAGTGGGTGGTGACCCTAGCAGTGATGTCATGCCAACAGCATGTGTTGTGTGAGGACTGTGTGCCCATGGGCTTCGGCAGTGAGGTGCAGAAGCTGTTCACCAGTGGTTTATGCTCTTTATTCCCCAGGAGGAGCATCTGTGCTCTCTTTTTCTTGTTACTCTTCCATGGTATTTCAGAAAGACGATATGGAAATGCCTAGATTAGTGAGATGTCTGTAATTAGTAGGCTTCATTAAGTCGCTAATGTGTAATGGTTGCATCAAGCAGTAAAGGAGATAGCAGAAACTGTGGGTCACAATATCAAATGTGAGCAATAGAAATAGCAAAAGGTCACAGCTCATTTTTCTTCATTCCACAGAAGAATAGCTTAAAATTCAGCTTGCTTCCCTGGGCAGCCCAGCAGGCTGATCTTCCTGCTGCCACTGTCTGTTTAGGTGTCCTGTGTGAAAGCAGGTAGGCAGTTAGAGTTTTCTGAGACCCTTTTCTCCAGAGCAGCACAAGGGCCAGGGGAGTTTTGCCTTTTTCTAATTTAGTTGCACAAAGCTCTGTAACACAGCTGTGAGCTCGGATAGCCAGAAGACCAGAAGATCCAGCAGCAGGGTGTGGGGTGATGTGATGGAGCACCAGGCAGCTTGCCCGGTGGCTGACCGGCTCCGGATGTGGTCATGGCAAAAAACCCAAAACAAGACAAAACAAGACAAAAAAAATCTGGTTCACCAACAGTTTTAATGTTTTTGTAATTTGCTTTCAGTATGGAAAATTCCAAACAAAAGGAAAAGCATCTGACTGGAACCCTAGCCCTGCAGCCACCCTGGAAGCAGCCATTCTCCATTTTTTTTTCTGTTTCTAGCTCCCTTGATAAGCTGCTGGAGCTATGGCATTCCCTGCCCTGATCCAGACTCTCTGGATGCTGCAGCCCTGGCCCAGAGTGGGCAGTTGGAGTCCTGTAGCTGAACCACTTGCAAACAGCTCACTGTGGTAAAGTTCTAACATTTCACTCCAATGTAGAATTCCAATATTTATGTTCTACAGTATGATGAAAGCCAACTTTTCTCCTATGTTGTGTAATGCAATAAATGCCAGATTAAAAAATTCAACTTCATTGAAACATCTTTTTTATAATTGCCCATGATGTTGTAAGATGCACTTTTTACCTTAACGGATGCAACTGAATCACAGTTTTCTAATGGCAAATGATCACTGTGGAAAACAGCTTTTCACAGAATCACAGAATCCCAAGGGTTGCAAGGGACCTCGAAAGATCATCTAGTCCAACCCCCCTGCAAGAGCAGGGTAACCTAGAGTACATCACACAGGAACTTGTCCAGGTGGGCCTTGAATATCTCCAATATAGGAGACTCCATAACCCCCCTGGGCAACCTGTTGCCTCTGTGGCAGAACACTCTTGCAGAAATCTCTTGTAAAACACAAAACTTTGTCTTATGAATCTGTAGGTAATACCCAAGTGATGGCCTTTAGGCTTCTAAGTAAACACAGGTTGTTTAGGAAAAATAAAAATAATTTTAAACCTGGCCTTCATCTCCCAGCAGGAGGAAACAGTGCTCAGGAGCGTCCCTAACGCCAACTTTGTCTCCTTCAGTGTTTGCATCACCACCAACATTCCCCCTCCTCACTGCCATGGGCTGAAGATTTTTAGCAGATTGATGTTAATCCAGTGCTGCAAGGACAGTCCCACAGAGCAATGCTGTGCTCCTTGGAAAGCCTGTGCAAGCTCCAAGATAGAACAAGGTGCTAAATGCAGCGATATATGAGCTTAATGAATGGGGATTTAATGATTCATGAGATTGCTCCTGGATGCATGAACACACTTTTTGCAGAACATTAACACTAAGTGCCTCTGAGCAATCTGGTCACCCATGAGGTGAGGAAGATATAACCTGCTGAAACTAAATGAGTCCCTCCTGTGACTCAAGGACAGGCCACCACATAGTCAGTCCATCAAGCTGCAGAAAAGCTAATTAACCTTGTAATAGGAATTATTTCAGCATAAAACTGAACATGTTTCAGTCTTCCTTTATGGTAGGGCATGTCTGCCAATTTGTTACAAGATTTTTTTCAGTAACCTTATCCCAAAACATATTCTACTTTCAGTGGTACTGTAACAATCGCAAGTCTATTTTTTTCAGTATAATTCTGTATATGGATACAGGACATTAATGAATAAATTGTTGAACATCTTTGCATTTTGTGGATTCTGTAAAGTTTAAGGAAAACATAGAGAAGATATTGTCAGTGCCTCCATGCACTGAGCTGTTGAGTTTACCCCAGTTCACTGTTCAAGACTTAGTCTTGTTAGAGTACGGTTATTTGCTAAGTAACTTACATATCAGTCCACTTGCTTCATAGCCATCTGTGGCTATAAAAATCCTTGCCAGCCTGCAGCTCATGTTATAACAAGGACAACTGTATGTAAAAATAAAAAGAAAACAAACCTCTGTTTCTAAAAGTAGTCAAGATCAGATTTCCAATGTTCTTGTGGCAGCAACGAATTAATGAAGAACTGCTGGCCCTTTCTCTTATCGAGTAAGCATTGCAAGGAATCAGTGTTCTTGTATGAGGGTGGCCTTGGCCATTTGTTGATAACCACAGCAGATGATCCTCATGCATCTCTCTGCTGGGGCCATCGGTGTACACGTGTTTTTGTTTCCTGCCATATCTACATGTGGGCCACTGAGGGCCAGGTGTGTCTTCTGGGGTTTCTGTTTACAGCTGTTTAAAAGAGGTTGATTCAGATGTAGATTATTTACATGCACTGATAATATGATGGGACGTTTGATCTCCAACTGTTTTTTCACCAGTACTAAAAATTCCTGCTAGTATTTCCTAAACTCACTTGCTCTTCTCTCTCATATTTATATTTCCCTGCTTCTGAAGGTTGTGATAATCGAATATACCACCTGGTAGCCTCTGGGACTTTTTATATTTTGTAAGCAGTAGGTGAAAATCTCTGACTAAATATATACTTCATCAGAATTTCAAAGTGGGAGGAGTCACACAGATGCAGGGATGGAGGCCAACCAAGCAAACGAGAATAAATTTTAGCATATCTTCCTCATTGAGCCATACATCTCCCTAACAGCTGGACAACCATCAAAGACCAATGGAAGTCATCCTGCCCCCCCCCTTTTTTTTTTCTAGTTGCTACCTAGTAACATTTTCAAACTACTCCATTATTCAGCCAAACAGGAATAGTAATTAGATGTCGTGTTTTTCCCAGGTATGTACAGCATTGTTTTAAGCCTCCAACCCAGAACTAAACAAACTTTTAGTTCCTTCTTAGTTAATATTTGCCTGTGAAAAAAAGGCTGTGGTTATTTCACAGCTTGTCTTGTAATAGTTACCTGGTATATTTTCTCTTCCTGTCAAAGAATTACAAAATCCTGAGGCTGGAAGACAATGAAAATATAGCATCAAACTCGCTCATATTTATCTGGTTTTCTGCTTAAGGACAGTCACACCAGGACCTGTATTTTTATCCAAAACAGTCCCTCTCCAAGTAATAGCTAAATCCGTTTTGGAATTCACAAAATAAGTCCATAATGAGAGTTGTTTTAGAATTTAAGGAAACTTTCAGAATTGTGTAAAAATGACTAGAAATGTCTCCAAAGGCAATGAATTTTGTAAGGGTGAGAAATTTTAACAAGTACATCAACAATTTATTGGTTTTATATTAATAAAGGATATTTTTATTAGATGTAAAAAGAAAAAGGAATCCAGATAAATGTTTTGTTACTTCAAATAGCTAAATTTCAAATTATGTTTCTTAATTTCATGTTGGTTAGAGTTTGAACTGGTTAGCAGTTGAGGGTAAGGTTTGGTGCTGAAAGCCCATATAGATAAGATTCTGTGAACAACCACAACGATGGAAGAAATTATGTTATTCCCTCTACCATGGAAGGAATTAGTGAACTTTTTCCTGAATTAGTATTTTGACTCGAAGATGAACTAGTTCACCCTCATGGGCTACTGTTGCTAGAGCAGCGAAGTTATGGCAGATCCCAGTGTTCTGATGGGTTTTCCTGAGGCAGGGAAATGCCATTTGCAGCACAGAGCTGCTGCTGAGATCTGGGCATTGCCAGAGCAACAGAGACCACCCTCTGCATCTATAAAAGGCAGCCTCGAGAACATGAGTGACTAGCGTCTGGTATGACCTGTAGTCCAGAAGCAATTGAAGAGAGCTCAGGTAGGGCAGGTGAGAGAACCAGGGGTGCAGGTTATTTTCTCTTCTCTTCTTCCAGTTGCATGCAGTGACATTAGAAGAAATAGACAGACCTATATGTTGCTCTGTGGCTGGTGTTGCTGCCACAATTCGGGGTTTTTGTTAATAGGGTGGCCTGCATGACACCAAGTTTGCTGGCTTTGGATGGGATTCACCTTTCTTAACAGGGGAAAAGGGTGTTTGCTCATGAGCTAGTAGGGCTCATTGAAATAACTTTAAACTAGATGTCATGGGGGAGAGGGGTGGTATCAAGCTTACCTGTGACAAGCTGTGGGGTGTGATGCCAGAGTGCTAGTGAGGACCCTTGGCTGGTGGAAGGGCACCTGAGGTAATAGGACACAACAGGGAAATACAGGTAAAACACTCCAAAGGAAATTAGGTGTTCCCCTAAGAGGGTGATGAGACTCACAGCTCAGCTGAAGTGCCTCTACACCGATGCACGCAGCATAGGCAACCAACAGGAGAAGCTAAAAGTCACTGTGAAACTAGAAAGCTATGACCTCATGACCATTACTGAAACTTGGTGGGATGGCTCCCATGGCTGGAGTCTGGCTGCCAATGGGTACAGGTGATTTAGAAGTAATAGGCAAGGAAGGAAGTGTGGAGGGGTTGCCTTCTACATCAGGAGATGGATGGAGTGCAAAGAATTGTCTCTGAGGAATAGGCATGAGGAAGTTGAAAGCTTATAGGTGCGCATCAGAGACCAAGGCAACAAAGCAAACCTTGTGGTTGGTGTCTAGTACCAGTTGCCCAGTCAGGGCAAGACTATTGATAAAGTCTTCTTACTCCAGCTACAGGAGGCATTGTGCTTGCAGGCTCTTGTCCTGCTTGGGTATTTAATCACCCTGACATCTGCTGTAAAAGTAGCATGGAGAGCTATAGACAATCCAAGAGATGCCTGGAGTGCATTAAGGATAACTTCTTAAACCAGGTAATAGACAACCCTACCTGGGGGGTGTGATACTGGACCTTATGGTCACCAATGCAAATGAGCTAATTGGTGACATCAAGACAAGAGGCAGCCTGGGCTGCAGTGATCATGCACTTCTGGAGTTGCAGTCCTGAGGGAGGTAGGGCAGGCAAAGAGGACCCTGAATTCTAGGAAAGCCAACTTCCGCTCTTGTAGGAGGTTAGTCAATAGGACCCCTTGGAAACTGCCTTTAGGGACAAGGGAGCAGAACAGAGCTGGCAGACTTTTAAGGATGCTTTCCACAGAGCCCAAGAGCTCATGATCCCCAGGTGTAAAAAATCTGTTCGATCCTATGCTTGCAGTGATGCTCGAGTTTTGTTCCTTGTCCTCTTAAACAAAATGATTCAGTCATACTACTTTAGTAGCTTGAAGGCCTGTCCAGTTGACCCTACCAAAAGGGTTCAGCTGTCCTCTATGTCTTGTCATATAAATCAGAATGACAGAAAAGATAAGGCAGACCTAGTATATGGTGAAGGAAGGAAATACGTCTTTTCAAGCACTGTAAAGGCTTTTAATTCTCTTAGGTAAAGTGTTTAAATTCAAATGTCATTTTGAGTATTTTCAAGAAATGTGTTTATTTGCTACACTGCTTGTAACTCACAGTAAATGCTGTAAATAAATACAGAGCATGCACTATGTTGGATGAGAAATTAATTTCCTTGTGCTTGAAAAATCTTATAGTGAAGACAGAGTGCTCTTCTGAAGTAATTTATGCTTAGGAGAAAAACATTGAAGGTGCAAAAAGTGGTAGTTCTCCACTGATTGCTTGCTAGTAAGAAGATCAAGCAAATTACAAAGGCAGCTGGAGGTGACTTTAGACATAAGTCAAAAGAAGTAATCTATAAGGAATGGAAGAATATGGCTTTTGCCATATTAATAAATGGATGAGAGTCTCCCTTTTTAAGTGAAATAATTCAACTGTATTGTTAAGCTTCATGGGGAAAATAAATATATTCGTCCATTTGCAGAATTTCCAGTTAAATCAGAACCTTGCTGGCAAACTAGCTACTTACATCTGTGTTGGTTTTTACTGTGGCTGCATGAAGATTGCCCATTGTGTTAATGGCTTTTGAGTCTGTTGTCATCCTGCTGTTAGGTGGAGAGGAATTGAAAGGGAAAAATAGCAAAAGAAATTGTATGCCATGCAGGCAGAGAAAAAGCCTAAGCCACAGAGTGAAAAGAAACTCACAGGCTTTGCAGAAATTATGTGTAAAGGAAAGAAGACCACGTGGCTGTGCATAACTTTAATGCTCTGTTGTTGTGTTATTATGCCATGAAAATAGTTTAATTAAAACACTTACAGCACTCCAGATGGAACATGGCTTTCAAGCAGGTGTATACAGCATGAAGTCTACAGCGTGAAACCTCCAGAGTAATTTTTCCCTCTTCAAGAGACACAATAGGGTCCATTGGGTTCAGTGCAGAATGAAATCTTGGATTTTTCTCAAAAGTATGTTTAAATATTGGCAACTCCACCATCCCCCCATACCCTGTTTTGTTGTTTTTTTTTCTTTTTAGGCAAGTGATAACTAGAGGAAGACTGCTATGAATCTAGACATATACCCTATAAATGAAGCGGTTAAAAATTTTCTTCAGCTTCAGATCCTTTCCCTTGATAAAATAATGGGGTGGTTTTATGGGAGGTTTTCCTTTCTGCTAATTGGTGTTAAGCTTGGTATGTCCTTCATTTGAGTTCAAAAAACCTTAAATACAAGTAGCTATAGTAAAATATAATAGTTATAGCTTAGTTAGTGACTTAGTCAGCTCAGAAGTACTGGCTTATGAGTCTCTTAAAATCCTGCAAGTATTTGTTTATTTGTATAAATCTATTTTTAAATGCTTAGGATGCCTTGGCTTCAGTGAAATGTCCTGATAGTGAATTTCACAGACAAATTTCAACCAGACCATTCCCCCATATTTTTTTTCCCCCTCTTTCAATGTATTTTGGTCATCAGCTTGTGTTCACAGCCTGAAAGATCAAGAAACAATAGACTTGCTTTGTTTAACTTTACTAATTTCTGTACTAAAAGGCTTATTTTTCTCCATCTGGTAATACACTGAAGCTGCAAGTCAGGCCACTTACCTGTCCCTTTACCTCTCCTATTCAGGAAAACTGAGGCGTTTGGCGATGGAGATTTCCCCATAGTGGTCTGGCAGCAGAGATCACAAATTTAAGTCTTCCACCCTATTACTAATGTTGAACTCTATTTTCTGCTATTACCTTGAACATTCTGTCTGTTTGCCAACACATTTTATGCACCTATGTTCGTTTTATCCTTGAATGTTTTTTTTGGCTATTAGTCTCTGAACTGGACTGTATGTAAGTATATTTTATCTAACCATGTCCATATTGCAATGCCATGGTATATAAATGCAAGACTGATCAAGACATCGACAGCATTCAGAGCTTTAATACAGTAATAGCAAACTCTGAACTTCAGTAGTTTTTGCTCAAAATGTAAATGCTGGATATTCACTGCTAACTTTAAACGTGAGAAATTTCAGCTCAATGAAAATGAAAAAGGGACTGAAAATGGAATATTTTATATGGAATTTCGCATTTATTGTGTGCTCTTCTAGGGTGTATAAAACTGAAGCTGGGGCAAGTAGAGGAAGTCAAGAGCCTCTTTTAAGTAAATCAATCCGCAAAAATGTGGGAAAGGAGCAAATTGCTTGTTTGCGCTATTCAAGGTTATAGTAACCCAACATGTAGGTTCTTGGAAGCTAATGATTCAGGAAAGCTGCTGATTCAAGAGTGGAAAGGACTGCTCCTTTCCTCTTTTCTCACAGTTAAAAAAAAAACAACCCAAAGCACAAAGCACCCCTGCCGGCTTCTGCTATTTGCTTTTCAACCTGTCTTGATAGTCCTGGCACAGCCTGCATTCTGCTGGTCAGGTGCCCCATTTCAAATCAGTTCCATAGGCAACATCTACTGGTTTCTGGGCGCCACCTCTTGGTCCCACTGGGGATGGGTCACTCCTGCTAGGCTTGTGAAACTTGTCACGATCTATTAATTTCTGGCTGGGCTTTCAATAAAACAATATTAAAATAAATGCAGGTGAGCTCTCAGAACTGGTTCACGACGTGGTTAAAAACAGAGTAATATTGCAACAGTGCTTTACAACGTAGTCCTCCAGTAGGTTATCTCCTGTGAGGACTGGCAGCAAAACTTGCAGGTGTTGGTGAGAGCTAGGTTATAACTGTACAATTTCAATGCATTTCCCATATCCTGCTCTTAAGCTTCCCTATATGATGCTGAGATCTGAGGCACGTGGTCAGGTCTCCTCCATTTGGTATTGAACATGGGGTTGATGGATGGGCTCTGCTCTGGAGTTCTGATTATTTGTGAGGAATGCTATGAATGTGAGTGGCAGCAGCTCATTAGAAACATTCCTGCAGCATCAGCTGGAAGTTTAGTAACATCATACCAAGTAAATGGGAAAAATCTGCAACTCTGAAACCATTTCCAAAACTGCCTCTGTAAACCATACATTTGTGAGCAGAGATAGTCTCTATTGTTTTTGATCAGATTATATTTGTCTACTTGCATTTTTTGTTTCTTCAGGTTTGGGTTTTGTGTGTGTGTGTGTTTTCTGCTTGGTTTATTTTTGTTTGTTTATTGAGTTTATTATTATTGTTATTATTATTATTATTAGTTATTATTGTGGGTTTTTTAGTCTGTAAGACTAGTATGTGCCAGATCTTTCAAAGAAACCCAATATACCCTCTAGGGAGGAAGCCATCTAATGTGAAAACATCAAAGGATGAGATTCAGCATCCTTTTTATTAACTCACAGAAGCACAGGTGCAGTTCTCTGTTGCCTTTCTTCTCATTCATCCAAACTCTTGCATAACTGATGAAAGTTTCAAGAATAGATGAAGACAATGCATTCCAGTTCCTTTGTTATTGTTCTCAGGAAAGCAAACTTTCCCAGCATGGCATGTGTTGGAGGGTTTTACATGATGGTCTATGAGCCCCTGGTGGCGTGCGGAGAGAAGTCTGAGCAGATGGTGATGGCTTTCCTTTGGGATCTTGCATTAACATTTGGACAAAAATCTCATTCGTTAGTTCCTTAATGTTGAGTGCTTGAGTGAATCTTGGGGCATTATCTGAGGAATTGCGAATGCAGGAGGTCTGCATAACCACGGGTGTGATGGAAGGTGAGCATTTTAGCTAAAAATGAACCTTTCTGCCCTGTGCCTGCAGTATGTAAGCCATCATAGTATCTCAGCCTTTCAATGTCATCATCCCCTGAGGCTTTTCATCAAACAGGTTTACCTTTCTATTCTAAAACTAAGTGTACTTCACAGACTAATGAAGGGACTTGTGCCTTTGGGCTACTTTCTCCATTTAAAGAGGAGGAATTGCAGCACTATTAGTGGTGCTAATTAGATAAATAACGGTTTTATAGCCTGCCTCAAGTACTTGAAAGAGGAGCAGAAATGGAAAGAGTTAACTGTTGCTGCTTTTCACAACAGGAATTTGGGCCTCAAAGCTCTTGGGATGACTTGCTGACTTATAGTCTGCCTTATAGTTCACAAGTTTTATGATGCCACCCAGGATTAACTTATTTTGCCATTAAAGGGAGATAGAATGATAAAAATAAAAAGCAGTCTGTAAACTCCAGCAACAAGGGGTGCCAACCTCTGCATTTTATAATGGATGGGGACTTTGACATCTTTATGTTCCTCTTTATTTGCAGTTTAGCTCTAGCTGGGAGAGACAACATTAATTGCCAAAAGGTAGAGAGGGAAGAGTACAACTAATAACAACATGAATTTATAGGACTGTGGGATGGTTTGGAAAAGCACAAGGATATTCCTTCATATTAGTCTATCTTGATCAGGTATTAAGGAATCATTAAAAGAAGCCATAGACAATTTTAAAGGAATGGAGGGAGGCCTACAAGTATATTTTAGGCTAGAAAGTCCAGGTAATGAAGACAAAGCAAAAAGTAATGGGATTAAGCTGCTGTTCCCCCCACTAACCTCCAGTACAGTTTTTATTCTTCTCGCAGGTATGACTTGAGCATCCATCATGTCTGAGAACAGCCCTGGATTTTACAACCAGAAGTGGGATTGCTTTCAGCCCTAGAAAATCTGTGTCTGTCTTTCATCATAGGGTACCTACACCTTGCAATAGGAGAGGTCAAGCACTGCTCCCCGCATGCTCTGAAGGTGGGCAGCAAACTCCAAGGTTTCATTTGCTGAGGATCTCAGGTGGGCTGTGTTTGTCATGGCAGTTTTATTCAGGTGCAGCAGACCACCAGTGAAATGCTCTGAAGAATATGGTAAGCTGATGCTTGCCTCTTGGCACAGCTTGTGGTGACAGCATTTTTGTGTCTTTCAGAAGACGTTTAGCAAAATCTTGCTCAGTTATGCCCAGATTCAGTACAATCATTAAGAAGGAAAGGAACTAGAAATCAGTACATCTCTGACTAGTTGACCATTTACAGCCATTCCAGTTTAAATTAACCTAGACAGCAATACCAGCAAAGCAAGAGCAAAACACAGGAAAAAATACTGGGTTGTTTTTTTGTGTGTGTGCATGTTTTTTTTGTTTGTTTGTTTGTTCTTTTTTTTTTTCCTAAAATGAAAATTGATTGATCAGTCTCTCCCTTGTCCCTTCCCTGACCAAATCAAGGTCTTTATTTCAAGTGCATAAGGATGACTGTCAGATCTACAAAATACTCTTACTATAACTGACAATTCAAGGTACCAGCTTTGTTCCAGAAATGTAAAATTGTGGCAAATGGATTATGCATGGAGTTGAATTTTGAGGCATGAATTGCACACTACTTTTCATCGACAGAACAGAGCTTGCAGGGATCATTACTCAGCTTGGGTAGTGTAATTTTTTCATCTGAGCTAGGTACTAAGGATGGCAGAGAGTTTATGTAACTGTAAGACATTCATGATGAACCAGCCTGCCCAGCCATGTTACCCTATAAACCAGCCTGCTTAGCCATGTTACCCTACAAACCACCCTTTAAGATGGCCTTAGGCATGTGACATTGCCAATTTTCCATATAGTATTTCAGGGACCTGTGTTTTCCTAGGCTGGCTGGTACATGCAAAAGTTGGGCTGCTGAGTTATTCTGTCTACCTACCCAGATACCTACAAGGCTTCTAACACTGCTGAATCTTGTTGCTGGGTATTTTATTTTATCCTCCTCTAACTTATGTGTGGTAAGCAGTAAAGCTGGAATTATTCCATCCAATCTCCTTAGTTTTCTCCTTAACTGGGAAAATGACCAGGTTTTCCTGGGGGGAGCCGTGGAGAAAAGGTCAAGAGAAAAAAAAAAAAGAAAACCAGGTAGAAATTGTTTGCTAAAAATAAGTGATTTCCATCTTCTCTTTTATTTTGTAGGAACCTGGAAATAAGCTGAATTAAAATCACTAATTATAATTATTTAATCTGGAGATTAAAGCTGCCTGAGTGTAAAAATTTCATTTGAAATAGAAATCTCAGGTAAATTCAGTGAATTTCTGTCTTGAGCAAATGAGAGACAAGGCACCAGCTGTGGCAATTAGTTAGCCAGTGTGAGATTTTTAAAGTTTGAGTGTATATTCTGGGCTGAATACAGACTGGAATTTTATTCCACTCAGTTATTTCTGTAAGGGGTTTATCATGAAAAACTGAAAGTGGCTTAAAGGGTGGTTTAACCGATTAGTGCTTTGATCTGATCTTGCAAAGCTGAATTTTGAAGGAAGTATCCTAAGAAGTCAATATGTATGCATTTGTACGCACAAAACACTCTGATATTGCCATGAATTTCCCTTTCTAATTTTGAACTCAGTTTTGACAATGGGTCATAATTTTAATACAGACAATAAATGAGAAAAGATATATAAAGAGGCAATCTGTAGTCCAAGTAAGCAGTAACAAACTGAATCAGTCTTATATTTTTATTTTATTGATAATATCAGCTCATAATATCTTGATCAAAATTATATTTTCATTTCTTTGAGGGGAGGGAGTCTGAGAGATCGAGATGAAAATGATGCTAATGTGTCACTTTGGGGTTTAGCAAGCCTGCACCAAATACTGGGATATAGATGCCTTTGGATAAATTCTCATTTGCACATTTATGTTGATAAATTGCTCTTATAGTAAAAGAGAATTTTTCCTTTTCCAGGTATCATATCAACCTTTAAAGCTAGAGGAGCAAAATGTGACACACAGTTGTCCCTCAGGGCTGCAAAGCATTTCAGCTGAAGAACCCTGAATATTAAGTTGGATGGTCCTAAAATGGTGTGTTTGGGGATTTTGCTTTCAAGGTTGTATTATTAGTCAGGCCCTGGTTTGCATGAAGTACCTGAGGCTGCCTCCAAGGTGATATAAAGCTTTATTGCTTTCCCAGTGGATGGAGTAGTGAAGAAATGCTCAGCAGGAATATATTTACTTGCAATTTGCTTGCTTAGCATACTGTAGAATGCAATTTTATTCTTTTTTTTTTAGAAGTTAAAAAGTGTGCAGGCTCTTCGTGGTGTCTTTTGGTCAAGGTAGTCTTTATCTTCAGTGCTGTTACTGACCTCTCTCTTCTGGTAGCTTGGTCCTCAGGAATTCCCCAGGCCCAGCATATTCATGCAATGGGTTGCCAGGCACCCCTCCTTAAGCAGATACATTATACTGAGGTGCGAGCTGGTCTGTCTCATGGGACCCTGCTGGCTGACATAGATGATTGCTGTTTCTGAATGCTACTTCCAGTTTATTCCTGAAGTTAATTTATTTGTGGCAAACTTAGCAAGGGTTTTTTTCCCTCTGGGAAATTTAAAAAAAAAAAAAATCCTTTATTCAAAGCCAGTCTTATATTTTTAGGTATGACAGGAATAAAGCAGAGGGAAGGAGAAGCCACCTAACGTGTTGATGGGGAAAATTGAATTGTGGGGATCTGACTTCTTCAGTAACAAATGACTATAAAGAAGAAACAAATCCCACCATCGATTTGACTCCTGGCAAGATCACCTCACAATTTTGATGTATTTAAGAGTTAGTGTAAGACAACATGAGTGAAATCCAGTTTTCAGGAGAAGCTGCTAGAAGCTGTTAATCATGTTTAAACACATATGGAACAGAGACTAGTCCTTATGGAGGCTTCCTTTAGCACAGCAGGAAACTGCAGAAGGAGCTAGAGCAAAAGCCAGAGTGAAGAATAACAGACATTTGGGAAGAAGAATAAATGAACCCCAATCTCATGTTCCTATAAAATTTCCCCAGAGAGGGTGAGTTATTTAAATTTAGTTCTTTAGATCTTTAAATAAAATTTCAGGTAACCATTAATTACAGTTGGCAGGGAGGTGTGAAGCATGATTTGAAGTGAGTGGAAAGTATGTCTTAAATTGCCAAAAATATCAAGAGCTACTGGTAGTACAGTAAATTAGAGATGGCTGGTTTCATGTGTAAGGTAAGAGAAATGTAGTATTTCCTCTAAAGCTTGTGTCTTTCCTTCTAGCTCTTCACCAGGAATTACCAGCAGGAAGGAAGCTTCCTGCTATGAGTTCTCTGATGTGGGAGACCAGTATGTTGCATAGAAGTCTTGATGGTATACACTTGAAACTGTTGTAGTTATTATGTTATTAAGATATGGTTACCAGAGCAGTGTTCCTGCACTTGTCTATGTGTATGTCTACCTTCAAATGGATCACTGTTCTTCAAGTGCTTAATTCAGTGACCCTGGGTCAAGATTGTATGTACATGTAGCCTGTGCTGATACATTATTTGCACACAAGAATAGAAGATTATAGCAGGGGGTCCCCAAAATACAAGCATTAGGTGCTAGAGGTCTTGAGAGTGTGGGGCACAGAATGGTAACTACTTGTAAACATGAGCCAGTCATTAGTGGTGCTTAAAGGACGTAAGCGTGGGTACCAGATAAAGCTGATTTTTGGTGTAACAAAGAGAAAAAAGAACAAGTATTCAATGAACAGCAATTCTACCATATATAGTAAAACTTTATATAACGTGGAATTTATGCACCAATGAGGAGAAAGTAAGTAAGCAAACCACTAGGGAAGTAATAAAAATAACCTGTGTAGACTCAAGAGCGAAGAGGAAGAAATCCCATCATCAGTGTTATAATCCTCCTGGTGAGGTGTGTAGGATGCTGCTGCTGATGTAATGACATTCAGTGAAGGGTGGGTGTAACACCAGAAAAAGGGTAGCTGTGGGAGTTTTGCATGTGTGGATTTTTATTATATCTTCATTGCAAAAAGCTGTTATAATTGGATGCTTTGGATTATAAATGTTCTTATTGCAATGGGACTCATTGGATAATTCTTGGATTAGATATACTGATTGTCATGCTTGATGGAGCTCCTCATGGTGTGCCACACTCCTTTCCTAATGTGGGCATGGTCTTTGGGACCCAAACTGCCCAACATTCCACCAATCTGTATGTTAAAGTAAGGCAGAAGTCTGCATTTCTACTTTTAGCCCTTTTATGAAGTCTTTTGCAATCTGCAGCAACTGCTCCCTCTACAATCTGTGTGCTTATTCCCTTTTCCTATGGGTTTTGAGGACGGAGATCTTTGTCTAGCATCACAGAGCCACAACAGCTTAGCGAAATGCTGGGTAATTCTGCTTGCATAGCTGTGCATTGTGTCAGTTATAGTTATCTTATTTCATAACAAATAATACAGCAGTAAATAGTGTTAAAGTATAGTGCTTGCCTTAGAGAATGTTGCATTGAGCTTCCTATACACTTGCAGCATGGGCAATAATCTACTGGCATTCTGTAAATTCAGGAAGCCACTCATTATATTACTTTGGTGTGAAAGCTGAGCATGTGGGGACTGATTTTAGCATTTCCTACCAGCAATCCATCCTCCTCTCCCCACCTGCTAGGGAATTTGTGGAAGTTTCCTGGTGTGGGGGTAGTTATTTGCCTCTCTCATCAGCAGAATGGCAAAGTATCCCATTTAAATTTGGCAAGATGGCAGTGAGATTTGACCAGGGCTGAGTTAGAGTATGCATGTATTTTTAAAAAAGGGGAGGGGAGTAAGGGCATACCCTTATTTTCTCCTTAGGTCTGTCTCAAATATTCATGGAGAATGCAGAGCTGCAAGGTCCTGCTGTGAAAGTTTCTCCCATATCCACTAGATGTTACTATTGCTCTGTAGAAGTGAATTATAGCTGCTATACTAAATTCCCTAACAAATCTTTGCAACTGAGCGTGTGGAGACCTTTTTGTGTCAAAGCCTAACCCATCACCAGCGACCAACCTTCCCCTTACCCTCCACTTTTTCAATTGTTACTGTCATGTTTGGAATTTACAAAATTGTCACTTAAGAGTAGAAAGCGACAATTTCCTTCTAAATCTCCAAGTTGTGGAGACCTCTCTTGCCCTTTTTCTAAGCACATTAAATGCATGTTGCATGGCAACGCTTTAAAGAGCAAAACAGCAAAAAATAAGGCTATCCTTTTTAACTCTTCCGTGAGTCTGACTTCAATCTTGCAAAAAGTTTCTAAATTTCTTTAAGTAAGTTCTCTATTATTGGCATGGAAATTAAAGCAATATGTGAAGTTTGTAATGAATTTTAATTTTGGGTTCTCATGTTTTCATTTTTGTGTTGCTTTGTTACATTATCATTTAGGAAAATTTGTTTATTTTTAAAGGTAATTGTGTTTTGCATCTCTTCTGTCATGTTTGTTCTCCCTCTTTCCTCTCATTTAGGATATAGCCAAATGAGGAGGGCTAATGCAAGCCTTTCTGCTTACTTCCATCCTGTCACACATGGTCATGGCTTCCACTGCACCAGCTTTTAGCACTTATTCTGTGATTAAACCAACAACAACAACAAAAAAAATCCAGAAAATCCCTTGCAAATCTAGAAAAAAGGCAGAAAATCTTCCTGCTTATGAAGTGATCTTTGTGGTAGACAGACACTAGGAGCTGGGATCAGGATTTCATCTTCACCTTTCTGGGGGTTTTGCTCTCCACTGGCTGTGGACAATAAGAAGCAGCTCCTGGAGTGAGGTGGGAAGGAGTGAGCCTATTGCTTTTGGCACTGTTGTCCTGCTAGATAGGCTCAGCCTTAATTCACTGTAAAATTCCTGTATTTTATTTTACAAGCTTGACTTCTACTCTGTTTCTTTCCATCTGATTAGGATACCTTCAGTAAAACTTGCTAGTGCAGAAAGTCCTTAGTAGGCTTTCAATCTACCATCACACTGGGGAGGTTAGGGAGGGTAAACCATCCATATACCCTGCTGAATATACCCCACAATTGTTTCAGGTTCAGGAAGGTGATGTTGCATTAATAATTCTTAAATCACAAATCAATAGCTATCTCTGCAACTAAAGCATCAAGGAATAGCAACAGCTTCTGAGGTTGTTCTGGGACTCAATGTGCAAAGAGATACTGGCCTTAGCATGCTTAAGCTGTTTAAAACACAGATTGCGCTCCTGTTTCAGGCAGTTGCTAGCTGTCCTCAGCCTTGCTTTTCCTCTCTAATCTTAGTTTTTAATCACCAGTATTTCCTTTGTTTTCAGTGTGTGCAGTGATCAGGAAAAAGGGCTTGTAGGCTCAGCTAAGTGTGGCACAAATGTTAATCAATAATAGATAACTTACGGTGTGGAAGAACAGGTTGTGTGCAATTTTGAATGCTCTTTTCAAAGGCCAGAAAAAGCATGTACACCAAACCCTTCACTCAGCTCCTCCAAGGATGGAGATCTTTTCCAAAGCTGGTAAGTGACCTTGGACAACAGCCGTAAAATGTATCCCTCAGTAGCCATGACTACATATGTATGGTGTAAAGCCTGTAGTCTTTACATGTACATGATTTCAAAGGGAAAATGCAAATGTCTCGAAGCAAATCCTGGCAGCTTTAGTTGCTACTTATTCTAGTTATTTCTGCATGTGTTATTTTAAAATGTTTATATGCAGTCTAATTAATCCACAGTTGTTCACAAATTGTAATTGCCTGTAGTAGCAGCTCCATAAATTGGCTTGACCAAGCCAACCGTATCTCTTAAAGAAGCTATTTAATGCCTGGTAGCATTAGGACAGAAGTCACAGGCAGATGTGATTTGGCAGATTGCTCCTTGGCTGGGGAGGCTGTGATGGAGGTGGAAAAGCAGAGCAGCCTGGGAATGGTTGTCCTGCCCCAGCCCAGGCTGTGCTGCCTCTGCCTGAGATTTTCTATGATTGGCAGAGAAGGGTCACAGCAGGACCATGGTGAAGTGTCTTTTGAAATTAAATGTCTATGGGATCTCTCTCCCATGGAAGCCATCTGGGGAAAAGAGGTAGGGCTCATTATTACCCATGGTGAAGGAGACCTTGGTGAAGCTTTTTTTCCTATCTGAAAGGTTTTCAACTCATGCATCCAAGAAAAGCTCTTTCCTCACTAGGTTGGTTTTCTTTTGTGCGGCCTGGAAGCTTAACTTCTGTTGACGGTAACCTTAATGTCAGTTGACAGACACCACCACTGAGGTATCAAAGGCACTCAATTTCTTAGATTTTTTTTCAAAAGGACAGAAGAAAATGCACATGTCAAACAGTTCTGTTGGGCTACCAGCCCAAAATTAATTAATGTTTACTGAGGTGAGAGAAGTGCTAAGCATGACCCAACTGGTTAGAGCTCTTTCAAGTTCCACCCTAAAATAATGAGTTGCACAATGTCTCTGACATGAACTCATGAGCCTGTTACAACACCTTCCCTTTCTCTCCACCACAAAGCAGCAAGCATGAACCAAGAATGTGGACAAGTTTATCTGCTTACATGTTGTGTTTATGAAACACTATGTGGTGTGCCTTGTTCCAGCTTAAAATATGAAGTGTTGAAAACCCTTCAGTTTCTTCCCTTGTAAGATATTAATTCCTATTTTTGTTTCCTGGCTGAGAATGCAATTCTCTGCTGAATACTCTTGGGAAACAAATATGCAAAACTACTGAAACTCTTTCCATCAGCAGTCACTTCCTTCAGAAGATCATGAAATAAAAGAAAGAAAATAGAGTAATTCAGAGATGTGCTTTTATATCTGAAACAGTTCCCTTTTAACCTCCTAACTGCTTGTCTCACCTGTGCCTGGTTAAACAGTGCATGCAGTCTGCAGTACAAACTGAGACTATCACACCTGCAATTGCTGAACTGACCCTACAGTCTCAATTCCCCTCAAAAGAACAAATTGAGTGATTTTGGAGACCTGCCTTGCAGATACAGACCTGGGAGCCTTTTTCAGATTGTTGTTCTTTTGCTTTTACTGTGATTTTTACTGAATGTGCCTGTTTGAAATCACTCCAGAAGGCATTTTATACGGGGTGTAAATATGATATAATAAGTAAGACCTCTGATATTTTGAAGTTGTGTACTTTCATGTAGCTGTTTTGCAGGTATAATTTTAATCTAGTTTGTGTCAGGACTTGGAGTTAGATAGGAATTTTATTGCTACAAATGGTGCCTTGACAAAAATCTTTGGTTTAGTACAAATGGAGTAGAAATTTCCAATTATGCCCATAAGTTTAAAAGAGGAGAATCTAAAACAGTAATGCAGCAGGCATTGTCTAGTTGTAATTCCTGTTCCCTCATTTGGGTGATATCAAGCATCCTATCAGTTCTGGGACTTGTGCAACTTGCCTCTGGTGTGTCAATGTCAGCAATATCTTTTATTTTCCCTGAAAAGTAATATCTCTGCATATGCTTAAACTAAGGTTCAATCTGAATATCAGTCAAGGCTTTATTAACTTTTCTTTCTTTGTCTTTCATTTTATAACAGCTCACTTTTCACCTGAAATGAACATATTGGGCTTTACTGGTGCCTATGCTTAAGATCATCCAACTGAGATTCCCACCATAACTACATCCTGGCCACGGCTTACTTGTTTACCTTTCCTGTCCTTCAACGTTCCAACTCATCACCCCAGGCCTTGTCAAGCACCAAGGCCTCAGAGCTCATTTCCAAACTCTTTTTCATGGAAATCTGATTGTCTCCACTCCACAAAACCTATAGACCAGCAGCACTTCCTACAGTATTGACATACAACACAGATACACAGATTTTAGTTTGCAATGTTTTGTTGGTTTTAGTTTTTGTTTTTGTTTTTTTTTTTTTTGTTTTTGGTGGTTTGTGGTGTTTTGGGTTTGGGTTTTGGTGTTAGATCATTGGGGTTTTGTTTGTTTATTTGTTGGGTTTTTTTGTTTTGGGTTTTTTTGATGCGAAGACTGAAAGATCCAAGACTGTGTCCTAGCTTGCTCACATCTATGAAATGTATTCTGTTGACTTTATGACCAGGTTTCAGCTTTTTTTTGCAGAGACTTATTGGAAGGACTGTATGTGTGTAAATTTGTCTAAGAGGTTTACAGCTAAACTGTTTAATTATCTCAAATTAGTGCAATTAAATTGGTTTTGGGTTATGCGGTGTGGTTGCAGCTCTGAGGTCTTTACTGTTCAGATCCAAATCTGCATCTCATTGAGGTATAATATTCTAACACTTACTTTAAATATGTTCATGAAATCTGGCTCTCGACATTAGGAGTTTCATATTGCAAAACTAAGTATCATCCAGCCATTGTCCTACAAGGAAACACCTCCACCATGCTTGTGCAGTAGCCAGGCTACTCATATGTGCAGAGCTAAATATATGTATATGGTGCAAGTCTGGAGTCTGGGTCCCAGCAGAAACTTCAGGTAAAAAAAAATTATTTGCAAACTGCTTTGATTGTGTGCTTGTTTTGTATTGCTTCATATGGTTAATTTGAAAGAGATAGAGAACTATAGGTTCTGAATCATCCTAGAGATTATTCTTTTACCGTTGACCCCCTTGGCCCCAGAATGAAGTTAATTTTACTATCTCCACCATGGCCTCATATTGCTTTTTCAAATTGGAAAAACTCTCTGATATCAAAATTAGAGTCAGAGAGAAACTTAGTTTTCTGTGTAGATGTTTTGCATGATTGTAATGAAGAATTGAATACATAATTATGTATTCATACATATGTATTCAATTCTTCATTATGTATTTTTATCTTTTCAAAGACAAAAAGCCCAAAAGGCAGCTGACAAAGACAAAGGTTTATTAAATTGCTATTGTGTCCAGTAGCAAATGTTATTTTGCCAGCATGCTCCCATTTGTCATCCATGTATTACTGCAGTTCTATAAGATGGAGGTTTGTTTCTTCCCAGTGCCTTCCAGAGATCACTTGATACTATAGATAAAATTGGTTCTTTGGAAAGTTATTCCTACTTGGAATATGGGATTTTTTTGCAAATATGGGAAAAAAATGCCAAAGGCAATGTGAAAACCAAATAATGAAGGGTGGAGAGAGGTATTCTCACTAGTGGAGAAGCCCATGCAGTGGGGATCAGTGCAACGAAGGAGAAATTACAGTGATCATAAATATTAAAATAAAACCAAAATATCACTTGACATTTCCCAGAAAACTGAAACAAGAAAATGTCCTGAAACTGGTAAAGGAGACTATAAGGTCAGTGGTGTGTCTGTGTAGACATGGGATTTACTTTGTGATTCTTATTCAATGTGTCTCCGCAATTTATTATTCAGAGGGGACTATGCAAATGGTTGGCATTAGCATTTTAACAAATAGCCATATTGAACTACTTTAAAAGAATATACTGAAGCCTATGAATGCAAAAAAGAGTTTTCTCATCATTCACCACTATCCTGTTGTATCTAGTATTTGCAAATTTATTTTGCACAAATGTGGACAGGAGAGAACATCTAATATTGGAAGTTGTCATGATGGAGCTGGTTTTCCCAAGATGTACTAACAAAGGTTATTTGTTAACCAGGAGGTTGTTTATCCTTAAATGCTCACTATGCATTTGAAAGATGAATCAAAATTCTCAGTGTATTTCCTAGTGGACATACTAATCTCATAGAAATAAAAAAAATCCTGAAAGGGTTGACATAGAATCATAGAATCGTAGAACCATAGAATAGTTAGGGTTGTAAAGGACCTTAAGATCATCTAGTTCCAACCCCCCATCCAGGGGCAGGGACACCTCACACTAAACCATATCACCCAAGGCTTCAGCCAACCTGGCCTTGAACACTGCCAGGGATGGAGCATTCACAGTCTCCCTGGGCAACCCATTCCAGTACCTCACCACCCTTACAGTAAAGAACTTCTTCCTTATATCCAATCTAAACCTCCCCTATTTAAGTTTTAACTCATTACCCCTTGTCCTATCACTATAGTCCCTAATATATAGTCCCTCACCAGCATCCCTGTAGGACCCCTTCAGATACTGGAAGGCTGCTATGAGGTCTCCACGCAGTTTCTCTTCTCCAGGCTGAACAGCCCCAACTTTCTCAGCCTGTCTTCATACGGGAGGTGCTCCAGTCCCCTGATCATCCTCATGGCCTCCTCTGGACTTGTTCCAACAGTTCCATGTCCTTTTCACATTGAGGACAACAGAACTGCACACAATTCTTCAAGTGAGGTCCCACGAGAGCAAAGTATAGGGGCAGGATCACCTCCTTTGACCTGCTGGTCATGCTTCTTTTGATGCAGCCCAGGATACGATTGGCTTTCTGGGCTGTAAGCACACACTGCTGGCTTGTGTTCATTTTCTCATCAACCAACACCCCAAAGTCCTTCTCCTCAGGGCTGCTCTGAATCTCTTCTCTGCCCAACCTGTAGCTGTGCCTGGGATTGCTCCAACCCAGGTGTAGGACCTTGTACTTGGCATGGTTAAACTTCATGAGGTTGGCATCAGTCCACCTCACAAACTTGTCAAGGTCCCTCTGGATGGCATTCCTTCCCTCCAGCGTATCAACCGAACCACACAGCTTGGTGTCATCAGCAAACTTGCTGAGGGCACACTCAATCCCACTGTCCATGTCACCGACATAGATGCTAAATAAGACCGGTCCCAACATTGATCCCTGAGGGACACCACTCGTTACTGGTCTCCAGCTGGACATGGAGCCATTGACCACAACTCTTTGCATGTGGCCATCCATCCAGTTCTTTATCTACCGAGTAGTCCATTTATCAAATTGATGTCTCTCCAATTTAGAGACAAGGATGCCATGTGGGACAGTGTCAAATGCTTTGCACAAGTCAGGGTAGATGACATCAACTGCTCTACCCCTGTCCATCATTTCTGTAGCCCTGTCATAGAAGGCCACCAGAGTGGTCAGGTAGGATTTCCCCCTAGTGAAGTCATGCTGGCTGTCACCAAACATCTTGCTGTTTTTCATGTGCCTTAGCATGCCTTCCAGGAGAACCTGCTCCCAGATTTTGCCAGGCACAGAGGTGAGACTGACTGGTCTGTAATTCCCCAGGTCATCCATTTTCCCCTTCTTGAAAATGGGGGTTATATTTCCCTTTTTCCAGTCGCCAGGAACTTCACCTGACTGCCATGATTTTTCAGACATGATGGACAGCAGCTTAGTAATTTCATTCTCCAGCTCCTTCACATGAATTGATCATTTTTCTAACACTTTCTAACAGTATCATCTGAGAATACCAAAGCTGTAGACAAAAATATCTTTCTATAACTATAAATTATTATATAAATTTTGGTAGTCCAAAAGAAATCCTATAAAGAAATGTAAGATAATTTTATAGTATAGCCGATTCAGAACAATTTTTCACCTCTTACGTCAGTTTAATGGTAGCCTACTTTAGCTAAAGAAGTCACACTTGGTTTGAGGAAACACAAAAATGCCAACCTTGTTTTAACTGCACTACATAGATACTGTGGTGTGCACATAGAGGTGCTGGTCTAAAACCCAATATTTCACAGGTTTTTTATTTCCATGTTTTGAGAGGAGAATAAACAATACTGAGGCAGGTATACAGCATACATATATGTATATATTTTTCACATATAGAGAGTTGGCATTTGACTACTACATAGGTCTTAAACCATTCCTTTAGATATTTTGCAAAACAGATGTGCAGAGGGTGGACCATTGAAGAAATGGAGCTACATAGCTCTTAGCTATGCTCTTGCAAATCAGGATGAAATTGCTTTCCACAGTCTGAAAAGATTGTTTGTAGAAACCCATTGCTCTGTGTTAACTCAAAACATAAGCTGTTGAGCTGGCCTTTATTTGTATAATCAGTAAGTTGTTTTTTTTTTTAAAGACCAAGACTTGAGAAATGCTACCTGGCACTCAACATATTGCTGTCACAAGAAAATAAACCACTTTAAAAACACTATGAAGGGCCCTCCTGAAAGATCCGTAAGTGTCTCTGTCATACAAGGTATAATTTCTGAGACAAGGAGTGGGACTGGCAAGCAGACACTGAGAATGCGCTGCTCAAAATGGTTGCCCTGTCATGATTTCAGATGAGACTCAAGAAAGCACAGATCAGCTGACCTTAATCTCTTTGAATTTAAGTATATTGATGAGCAGTTGAGATAAACAATGATAAAATTTTATTTTTTGATATTTCAAGAAGAATTCCTTTTCTTTTGCTCAGACTGTTAAAACTAAGTTGCCTAGGTAACACAGGAAAGGAAAACTTAGCATGCATCTGTGGTGCTCAGTGTGAATTGGTGATCTGACAAACAAATGTGCTCCAAGCAAAAGCAGCCTTTCAGTGTGTGCTTAGATTTATTTTGCTAGGTGCTAAAATCTGCAGAGCTGCAAGATAAAAAGACAAAAATCAACCTTCTTCACTCCAGTGTGGCTCTTATCTCACCCCAAGTATGAACTTCTTAACAGCCCCATTTTCTTTTGTATTACAAGTTCTTTTCTATGGCAAATCTCTTTACAATTTCTTTGCAGTTGGTTAATCTTCTTTCATGACAGAAAACAAAATCAATATAAAATTTGATAGCTCAAATTCAATTCTACTTTTAGAAAAACCTAAAAGCACACAATGAAAGAGGCTATAGATTGAGGCTGACCACCACCTTGTCCTTGTAACATTCCTTATTTTTACAAACTCCTGTTCTGGGTTTTGCCATTCATACCTGTGACAGGGACACCTGCCCTGACAAAAACCCATGAAATCTTCTCACCACAGATAAGAGCCTGGGAAACTCCTCGCATGTGCAGCTCTTGTGCCACCCACATGGTGGTGGTTGGTGGGTACAGGAGTATGGCAGCTGGGTCCTGAGCCCATGGGGGGCTGCATGACTGTGTTTGACCACAGCTCAGATTTGACCAGGGTATAAAAGGAGCCCAGCTGGGCAGCTGTTTAGAGTCAGTCCTCTGCAGAGCAGCAGGCCTGCAGTTGGGCACTCTCCTCTTGGGTCAGGATACCACTGAAGAGAACTTCTAGAGGTTGAGAGTCCTCCCTGTATTAGGCGAGTGACTGTGCATTTTGGATCATTGACCATAAACTTTAAGAATCAACAGTGTAGTGACAAATGTATGTGATATCCTGAATCTGTAGCTGATGTTGGTGGAGCTTTAATTGAGTTTGAACAATAAACTTCACTTTGCCTCAATTTATTGATTCTGTGACAATACCTAAGATCTGAACTAATTTCTGAAGTCAAAGATCTGCTCTGGCTGTCTCTCAGAGGGATAATCTCTTATGCTGAGAAAATCTTTAGATTTAGATTTAACTAAGACAGTTTTATCATTCCTGTGGACTTCCAGAGGCCACAAAAAGGTGCTATTAATTCTCAGAAACTCTTTATATTCCAATTCAGTGATATTAAGCAGAGGTTTATTTCAATGAAGGTAACAACCCTTTCCAAGTGGGACTTGTTTTGCACAGAGCTGCAGATTATTTCTTTGTCTTCTCTACAGATGTAAATCAAAAACAAATAATTATTTGTGCACCT
Source organism: Melopsittacus undulatus (assembly GCF_012275295.1). Classification (NCBI taxonomy): domain Eukaryota; kingdom Metazoa; phylum Chordata; class Aves; order Psittaciformes; family Psittaculidae; genus Melopsittacus; species Melopsittacus undulatus. The sequence goes on along the minus strand of NC_047532.1, from coordinate 26,963,237 downwards.
CAAAAGCGGTACTGAACTCAAGGCCCCAGTTGAGCTCTCATTTCAAAAGTAAAAATATCCTCTGAGTTTACCTCTTATAAAGTTTTTTTTTATTATTTTTATAACTGTTTAGCGAGAAATGTAAAGATATGCAACTGATCAAAGAAAGCTCCCTGATGTTTTATACAAAGAGTCTGCCTTTGACTAGTACAAAAAATAGATCTGAGAGTACTTTAATCTGTTGAAAGCAGAACTGTATAGCATGCATCAGATCTCATTTGCTTTAAGTAACTTAGAATTTTCTGACTTGTCATTGTTTTACTTCATTGTTCATGTATTTAAGATAAAAGTAAATCATTACTATTTTAAAGTTAACACAAAGAAAGTAGTAATGATCAACACCACAGGTTTTCAATTCCTTGTTTCTAGGTTTCCTGATTTTTTTTTTAATGGCTTTCTGTACACTTTTTATGTACAGTTACATATTTATGTTAAGTTACTAGTAAATTACATTACGGTACTGATGAGTTGGAGGGCAATCCTGCATTAAACATCCAAAACTCTGTCAGGTCTTTGGTTTGCAAAGCTGGGCTTGAGTTTTTCATCTTTCTCTAATTACTAGTCTTTTCTGCTCTTGAGTGGCATTTACACACCAATTGGGCAAGCAGCCTTCAGCAGAAGTTAGAAAATTATATACTTCAGAAACTTTTGTCTTGAGATTGTTCAGCAATTCTAGTGGAGTAATCAGTGTCTGGTTTACTGCTTCTCAAGAAAAAGAATTTGGAGGTCTTTGCCTTCCTTCTGACCATGTGGAACATCTAGTCATTGATGTTCAGTTGTAAGATTTTCCTTGTGTTTTGAATGTTTTCACAAATTCCCAGAAGATCTACTTGCTGAAATATGGATTTAACATGTGGGCAGTTTATTTTTAGTCATTGGTCTAATACTTGTCCTATTTTTGTTGTTTCTACTTCTTCTGAGGATCTAAAGCCAAACCTGACACGTTCCTTTTCAGGCTCTTCTGATTAGTTTTGCTGGTGTAACATGCCACACAAGCAGAAACTCCTGTGCAGATTCCCTGGCAGCCCTAGGTATGTAACTCCATGTTACAGTCTAAACAAGTGAAGCATGAGCTTTGGCCGTTATAGCCAGCAGCTCAAATGCACCTCCCATTCTAGATTATGTCAGATTACTAAGAGAGGGGTTTGTTGGGAAGAGAGTAATGGAAATGACATGCAGGTTGCACTACTGAAGGCTGCTAGAAGATTTGAGGGGAGGCTGAGGACAGTCTGGATAAGTTTGTCTGGCAGCATCCCCATTAATGTCATCCTGCTGTGGACTCCAGAGGAATTATGTGTTGCCTCTATGACAGATCTGCTGTATCTCATCCTTTTCATGCTGCATATTTATTATGGTTTTAGGTCACAATAAGAACTAGATACACTGCTCATAATGTTGTGAAGGTCAGCTACTGCTTCTTGAGGCTCTCTCTTTCCTTTTCCCTCATTTTCTCTATCAGCATTTTATTTGAACCAGTCATTTCATCACGAAGAAATATTACATGACAAATCATTCCTTGAAACTTGTTCCCTCCAGTGAAAAGTTCTGATCTCAAAAGATTCTCAGTGAGGGAAGACATTTTGCCCAAAATCTTTTGCTTTTCTTTGCTCTATATTTGGTCTTTGGTTCATGTGTTAACAGCCTTTAAACACATGCCATTGGCCTACAAAACAATCTGCAGGGTCTGTCTGCCCAATACAAGGACACTGCATCCTTTTTCATGACAGTGGTTTTCCTTATGGACAATGACTTATTCATGTCTAGTCTTCGGCTGTTGTTGTCGTCAAAGGGAAGAACCTACTTTTGGTATCATTGTGCCAGCTAGAGTTCATCATCTCAGGCAGTTCTAATTGTTAAACATTGTTCCTCCTCTACAACTTCCTGTGTAAGGACTTTCTGATCTGCCTCAACCAAAATCTACTGTAACTTATTAAGTAGTTTTTTTCCAGGTCCTTGCTAACTTATATAAGTTGGAGAGAGAACAGAGAAACTGCAGAATGAAAGTTTCTTCAGCAGCACAATAATAACTAAAAAAAGAACATATGAAAAACATTTAAATTTCCTTCCCTACACCTTGTCTAGAGAAGCAGCCCCTGGCTAGTCCTGTGAGCTTTACCATTTCTGTTTTGGTATACTTTAGCTATTATTACATAAGGTTTTTAGCATGTGGATTCTTTCCCCTCAGAAAGTCATTATAATCACAGACTGAAACATTAAATGGAACAACAATTGTAATTTTATTTTTTATTGCAAGCATATGTTTTTCTCCTGAGTTTTGAAAGATGTTGCTACTTCTTCTTCAATTACAGAAAGGAATGAGCCATGACCTTTCTTTTTAATGAAGATACTAATCTACTGTTTATCTTCATAGTGCTAAATTAAAAGTTTCAAAGGTTGACTTGGTTGAATACATTTATGGTCTATCCTGTGAAATGTAGTGCTTATGAAAAGTTTGACATCTGTTTTCATGTTTAGGTTGCTTTTCAAAAAGCAGGGGGAGCTCAGCCTGCTTAGTATTTAATCTCTTCCTGGGTCTTCACTGACTTGTGATAGATGGTTTTATATGGTAAGAAAACCTGTGCTGAACAGTGAAGCCTGTCTGCTAGGGGTGTTTAAAGGGCTCCTTTCTGCCAAAACGGAAGTAGGGTTCAGGTTTATAAAAGGGGATGGATCATTCAAGATGACAATGATGATAACTCCTGTGTGGTTTACTGCCTTTTTTTTAAAAAAAATCTTTCAGTATGGTTCCTGTTTTTTTGGTGTGCGTTTGTGTGTTTCAATGTTTTGGTTTTTTGTCTGTTTGTGGGGTTTTATTTATTTGGGGTTTTTTTTTGAAGGGAAATGGAGAGAAAAAACCTGGTTCCACCTGACAGCTTCCTTTCCCATCCTTCTCACCTGCTGATGCTTCTTGGAAGAATGGTGGGGATAAGCATGGCAAAGTCTTTCCCTCTTAGCAGAACCAGCTCTGGACCCTTCGGTAACTGGGACTTCCCAAGTCTCAGTCTTTACTTCATGTTTCCCTATGTCATGCTTCACTGTGAGCAAGGAGGCAAAGCCAGTTTCATCACCCCAGCTCCTCTAACACTGACATGGAATCTCTCAAGCCAGTTTTCTTAGGTTGTTCATAGCTGGCTTAAAAAAAGAATATATAAGTGTTCAACAGTACCTAATATTCTGCTGCTTGCAAAAAAAGTAGTTGCACATATTGGTGCAACAGCATTTGCTCAGGGACCAATGTGAAGAGTGCTATTTAATAGAGAATGTTAGTTGGCTCAGATAGAGTGGGTTTTCAATAAACAAAACATTTACTGTGATAATGATACAGCAGACACACACTGTGCCAAATGACTATTAAAATAATTTGTGGTTGGCATGGGAAAATTGCCATTTGTAAAGTTGCATAACAATACTGATTTTAACGGTAAGTACCCAAAGTACTTGAGATTGTCTGGATTCTATTCAAATAAGTGCTTTCATAGTCAATTATCAAATATTAACTGAGAAGGTGAAAAAAAGGCCAGTATGTTTTGCATTCTTCTGGCTTAAAATTCAAAGCTTTCAGTCTTAAAAAATTAGGAAGGATGAACTGTGTATTTAGAAGTCTTGCAGAAGTTTCAAAAAATAACCAATAAAGTCAGTGCAACAGGGAAAAAATCCCTCCTGAAAGTTCACAATCCCTCCCTTTCCCTTATATTCCATATATATTTCCATTTTGAAACTTCTTGCTTGTGTAGTTTAAATTATTTCTGGATCAATTTAAACTAATTGCAACAACTAGGGGTATTACCTTAAAGGAACGTGAAAGTTTTGGTATCTCATTTTATTTGTCCTTGAACTTAAATTCTCATGTGTAGAAAAGAATGTCAGGAGACTTTCTAGGCTTTTGAATTTCAAGAAAAAACTTGTTTTTCTAGTTTTTCAGTTCTAGCAGTTTTAACTTTCTTTAGAGAATTTCAGTTTTTGCCTCTGTCTTGTCCATATAATGATAAAAGTTTTCCTTCCTTTTTGTCCTTTCCTCTTCTCTTTTCCTATATTAAATTTTGCTGTGGTAGATTCTATTTGTGTATGTTGTGAGGGTAGCTTTTCCACTAGAAGTGTTTGGAAGCAACTAGAATGAAATTCAGCCAGGCTGGGTCTCTTGGTGACCATTTTAGAACACTGTACTTTTAGTCAATCATGCAATGTTACAATATCCTGACTTTTTAGCCAGCAAGCAGAAACCTACTAGTTCTTTGAAGATTTTCATTCTCTGGAAAAAAAATGACCAATACATTACATATAAGCAATGTAGCTCTGTAACCACTTTTCCCCTTAATTACTGAATAATAAGAAAAGAAAGCTCCCCCACCTTTCTGAAGTTTCAACTATGGGGTTTTTCATCCTATAAATCTCCAGTTGCCATATTGTACAATTCATGGTTAATGTAGTTGTTGTCGTCTAGAATGAGATCAGCTATTGTACTTTCCTGTTTTTTGTCTGCTTTCTGCTTTAATTCTGACGCCACATCCACCAACACGGTAATTCAGATAGCTTCTTGAATATCAGAAGACCAGCACCAGAAACAGGTTTGGGACCAAATATTTTCTAATTGCATCCATATTTAATCACCACACCCAGAAGGGTTTAGGTGAACAGAACAATAAAAAACTCTACAGACATAGATCAAATACTAAGGTACTCTTTCATTTAATGGTAACAAGACAGTACTTACATATGTAGTAGTGGTACATATGTGAGATGGCAGTTTGGCCCGTTCTGCTCCTCCAGTTCTGAAGAAACAGCTAACTGCATTTTATGAAAACTTTAGACACCCAGTCTAGAGGTAGCTCCACCTTCGTGGTTTGTGTAGTCAGCTTCTAAACATGGATGAATTATGTGATTCCCTAGGTTAATTGGTTTGCAACAGAAAGTTCCTTTTCCTTGGATACCATGACCATAGAAGTTGTATCCATCACTGTCTCTTTTCTTAAGTAGCCTGTTTCTCTTTTGACTATCTAATTTTGGTGTAATTTTCTTCATATATATATAAATATTCCTTTAAGAAGTGATTGTCTTCTTTCTATTTCCAGCTATGGGTCTGCATGGCCTTAAAACATTCTTGCTCACACATAAATTCTTACTTCAGTCTTTCTGTATTTCTCAGATTCAAATTACATAACAAGAGATAATATATTTTTGTATAGGTATATATATTATATAGATTCAAATTATATAGATATATGTCATATTACATGTATAATACCTTGTTATTCACATCTTACTAAGCATCTGGGTATGGCAATGTTAACAGTTTTTATTAGATGCCTTTATTTACATTAATTTTACTTTCTTCAGACCACAAAACCCTTTCATAGGCTTCTTGCCTATCCTATTGTGCTCAGTTACAGCAGCTGTCTTGCACCTCTGTCTCCAAGAATACTTATAAACCTAGTAAATGGGTAAAAGAGATTTTTGAAATACATGGGTTTACACATAAGTTATATTTTAGTTAATTATTACCAGTTTGCTTATCATCTCTAAATAACTCCAAAGGAAGAACTTGAAGAAAGTGAAAGTGCCTTTCAATTGGTAAGGTTCAGCCAGTTTTATGCAAGATGACACTTCACTGTAAATACAGTACTGCAGACCATGGCATAAATACCAGACCACCAGACTACAGTCTAACTTGTGAGTAATGATATACAAAGAACAGTTTCATCACGATAATTTGACATAAGAATTCCAGCTTAAAAATCAAGTTCTGTGGGCTAAGGTCCTAACGCAAAGCAGTACTGCTGCTAGAATCTCACCCCGCTCCACTAATTGTTACTAGCAAATACATATTTCTAATATGCTCATATTAAGTATACACATAGCCCATTATTTCTCGTCAGTGCTATTGCTTCTCTTTTATGTTAAGTTTTGCACTGGTATTTGCTGCTGTCATGCAGTAAATTATGTTTCTGCTACAGATTAACCAAGCTGCGATACTCGATCCCATGGGCAAATCATGGTGTATCTATACTCACAGATAAGGGTGGCAATGAATGATGACTACTTTGTAAAGCAGAATATCAAATTGATTACATATTGCTGTAGTTGGAATATAAAGCATCATACTAAAAAGTCATAATACTTTATGTTGTTTTACCCTGGGAAAATATTTTTTTTTTAACAAGTAGGGTAGAAGGGATTCTGGTGGGATTAATAGCTCTGCAGATGACACAAACTCAACAGCAAGGTATGCCAAATTCTGTCCTTATTTAGTGAGAAATCATCTGTGTTTGGAGTTTGCTGTTTTCATCTTGCTCTAAGAGGGTACTTCCTTTTGTGCAAATGGTGGTCAACCCTATTGCACTAAGATGAATGTCCTCTGATCTACACAGAGAGAACAAACATGTCTATTAAAGGCAAACTAAATAACTAAGGACCTTAGTCATCCCAGTGGCCTTGCAAGTTTAGGTTAGCTTATGTATGTTTTCACTGAGACCTCCAGAGATCTTCTTAATTCCTGGATTTATGCTTTATTTGGAATATATTCCTCCATCTTGGTCACTGCACAAGTAGTCATTCTTGTTCTTACATGACCCTGTTGAGGGTCCATTAGTAAATGGATATGTCAGATTTTTTTCCCTCACGTAACATCATTTGATGAAAGGATAATGCTAATTCAGAAGTGAGTGCAGATTTCTGCCTAAATAAGAAGCAGCATTTCATCTTCCTTTTCAACTAATTTCAATAAACACTTTAAAAAATGCAACATAAAGAGTAAAGAGGGAAAAATACTTTTTGCATATCATCCTTAGTCTGAATTTAGAGTTTTTTACACAAGGAACAGAAAGTAGAAGGTAAAGTAGTAGCAAATCCCTAAAATAGGCCCATATCAGATGTTCTATGAAAATGATGCAAACAAGCATCCATAGGTGATTAATAGGTAGTGGACCTGATTTGCCTTAATATGCAATCACTTCTATAGTGATTCTAGGTTTACAAAGTAATTTTAAAAAATCAGGTTTAGGGCTGCAACTATGTAAAGGCACCTCAGTGTAAATTGGAACTAATAGGGTTCTCCAAGTTGGGTTTTCAGACAGAGCCTGAGCTTCAATACCCATTTTGTCTGCTCTTCATGCTAGGAAGACATTTCCAGTAGAAATATCAGAGGTGGTTTTGGTAGGTATGGTGGATGGCTGTCTCCCACCTCAGTCCCAGTTTAAATCTTCCATTTGTGGAGAGAGCAGGTAACCGACCATACAACTCTGCTACCAAAGATTTCCATAGCTCTCACTGAATGTTTATGGCAGCATATGAATTGGAATGCATGTTCCATGCTTCCCATTGCCCCCTTAAGACAATCCTATTTGTAGGAGTTTTTGTAAAAAAAGATATTAGTCAGAAAACAAATTAATCAAAAGATGGTGCTAAGGTTTCTGTGGAGTTGGTTAGTCAAATAGCAGGAAAACCATAAAATTTGCAATGGTGTAAATGTGCTGCAGAGCAACATGCATCTAAATAATGAATTAACATTTATATTTATTATATGACACTGTGAATGTAAACAATTTTTTTACAGATAACATTTAGCTTCTATGAATGGATTATTAGATATTACCAGCTTAGTGGTATATTTCAGAGTTAAATAGGATAAATGAAAATATACTTGTATAGTAACCTTTAAATTTTGCAATTATATTACAATCTTGTGACTGGCTTCTCATCATTTAAAAAAGGAAAAATAATGGAAACAGCACAAGAAAATATCAAAAACATATCAGTAGGATAAAGAGACAAGTTCTACTTTTTGCCTAGCTCTATTTGTATGTTTAATTGAATTTATATTAGGTTAGATTTAACCACTAAAATCTTGGCATTTTCTAGAATAATAATGAAACCATGGTTGTTAAATGGTGGGACTTAAATGTAAGTGCTGAAATTTGGGTTTTTAAATGTAAGTGGCTGGAAGTATGAATGGACAGTGGTGACAGAGACAGAAAGCAAATAACAAAACATGAAGTTTTCACAGTTTTGTTAGTAAAAAAACTCACCGGAATTCTTCTCCCCTGTACGTAAGAAAAAACTTGCCAGCTAATTCAGTGGTGGCGTCATGTCCTTGTCTCTTTCCCCAGCATATTTATGCTATAATCTTTGAATGTGCAAAAACTGTGAGGTGGGTATGCATGTGTTGAACACAGTGCCCAAGGGGAAGCGGGAGGAAGTATTACATATCATATTGTTTTACAGCAACAGAGGATTTTCAGTGAGAATGTTTTAACCCGGGAGTAACTCACTTCATCCATGAGTTCAGATGCAACACAGTTGTTTTAAATCCTATTAAGGTATGGATTTTCAAAAGACAGTTTTTTCCCCATAATACTGGAGAATGCAATTGTTGGTTGTTGGCAGAAACTTGCAGACTCTCAGAATTACTGTGGATTTAAGCTTTTCTGATATCCTCTAAGAATTCTGCTGTCAAAAACTGAAGAAGAAAGTGTTGGTATAACTTATTCACTCTGCCGCTTCTTTATCTCCTTGCCCTACATTACAAAGTTATTCCTGTCAAACAGTAGATCCTCCAGGCTCATAAAGTCCTTTTCCAAGTCTTCATTTTACTTTTTAATCTTACCAGAATGCACTAAATTTAAAGCAATTTGAAACATAATCCTGGGGAAATACTCCTCTCATGCACTGCTCTGAAGTTTCTGATTTCTCTGCCCAGTTCTTATTTATGATGATCAAGAACTTGTATAGAGTTTCAGTGCTGACAGAAAAAACCAGGGTAATATCTTATGGAAAAACAGCTTTTCCATATTCTTTTATCCATTTGCATTTGGGGGACTGCCGCGGCCAGGTGGAGGGGAGAAAACACCGACACGATGTAGATTCACAAAATGCTCCGTTTATTGATTACAAGGCTGCTCTTAATATACTGTCCCACACGCAATCACGCACTACTTGATTGGCTACTTCACTCTGCCCGCGAGAGGTACACGCTCCACTTTGCCTCTCCTGATTGGTTTCACACCTTCGCTTCAGCTTAGCGTTACATCATGCTTCTGGCATCTTGTTATTGCTCTCCTGTTTTGCTGACCTTGATGCTTCCTCTTCCAGCCTGGGGTCAGAGGCTCACTTTCTCACAGCTTGCTGCAAGCCTGTTAAAGCGCCCATGCTCGACCCCCAACAGGGGACAGTCCTCCTTCCTGACTGAGGGCAGTACCCTCAATACCTCCCTGACTAGTAGATTATTCTGAAATTGTGCCTGCATCATTTGCTTTTCCTACTGATTTTCAAGTACAGGAGGTGACTTTACAACCTTATTCTCAAGGTGGGATCACATCTGTTGCAATCCTCTGTAGTGGAAATTCTGTGGGTAAAAGACATTTGTTTGTTGGCCAAGGGGGAAACAGCAAAGGGTGATAACCCCTAGAACTGGTCACAATGTAAATTGAATTAATATTTGAACCATTTTTGAAAATTCTGGCAGTATGACTCTGGTTTTTGTTTTTTTCTTAGTTATTATTTTGACTCAAGGTTTTAATAAGTTGTTACATTGCTGAAAGGGAAGCTGAAAGGGCAAACAGTCTTGAATTTTCTTAACTTTTAAGGATGAAAAGTGGACTAAGCTGTTTTGTGGTAGTGGCCCACCACCTTTCCAGATTCCTGGCCTATACTAAGATCAGAAGTTCTATGTATTTAGCTGTCATGGTTTAAGCCCAGCTGGTAACATGTAGCCACTTACTCACTCCTCCCTCTTCTTCCTCCCCTGATCCTGAATGGACAGGGAGGAGAACTGAAAGAATGTAAATCCCATGGGTTGAGATAAGAACAGTCCAGTAACTAAGGTATAATACAAAACTACTATTATCCCCACAAATAATAATAATGATAAGGGAAATAACAAGGGGAGAGAATACAATTGCTCATCACCTGACGAATGATACCCAGCCTGACCCCAGCAGCAATCTTGGCCTTCAGGGTAACTCCCACCAGTTTATATACTGGGCATGAGATGCTGTGATATGGAATACCCCTTTGGCTACTTTGAGTCAGGTGTCCTGTCTCTGCCTCCTCCTGGCTTCCTATGCACCTCCTCACTCTCAGAGTATGAGACTGAAAAAGTCCTTGGTCTAAGTAAACCTTACTTAGCAGTAACTAAAACATTGGTGTGTTATCGGCATTGTTATCAGGCTAAAGTTGAAAACACAGCACTGCACCGGCTAATAACAAGGAGAAAAATGACTGGTACAGCTGAGCCCAGGATATTAGCAAACCAGCTAATTGCTAAAGTTGACCTAAAAATCAAATATATATCATGTGCCTATATTTTCCTGTAAATTATATGTTAAGCTAAGTTGACAAGCTTCTGGAGGTGATAGTTTTAAATCCTGCTTTTTATTTTCTTTCTGCAGGTGCGGCTATGATTCTTATTTCTGTTTTACTTCAGAACATGTTAATCTTTAAATGTAACATCTGGTGATAAATTGAACTAAGAATGCTTCTATGGTTTCATATCAGGTTTTAGTCAAACACACAGAATCTGCCTTCAACATCTGTATACCTGTCAGTATTATTAATGGAACAAAGAATTTGTGGAACAAATGTTTGGTTTTCCTTATTATTCTTCCACAGGAACTTTTATCACAGATAGGCAACAGAAAAGGTATTAAGCATCAGAAAAGAAAACATGAAAGGATATCTTGGGCTTTCAAACTTTTATATTTCAGGGTCAAAAATACTCAAGAGATATTTTTATTTGACTATAAAGGATAGAAACTTTTCCATCTGACTTTTCATCTGACAAATGCTTATAATAGAAGATGAATATAAATTCTTAAACAGTTTGAAAATTGAAAGGATTTATTTTCTTTACATATATGGTAATTTGTTGGGATAAAGAAGACATAAACCAAAAATATACACTACTGAAATAGTGTGTAGTATTTTCTTACTATGGCATTTCCAGTAACTTCAAAATGAAAGCAGAATGATGTATAAAATTCAAATAAAGGAGTGTTATTAGACTTTTCAAATGAAGTTATGCCCAAATAATTCTCCTGCAATTCCATCTGATGACAATCACACATTTCATTTAAATTTTCTTCTAAAAGTATAATTGTCCTCATAGGTTGATTTGATTTTTTTTTTTTTTTTTTTTTTTTTTTTTTATTACTGTATGTCTCTGGCAAGTTTCTTTTTGATACCCTTCAGTTTCTTAGAGATTTTTGAGTTTGCCCAAGCTTGTTGTGTATATCTACATAGTTTCATTATGATTTATGATGGAGGAGTGAATTGCTTTTTTTTCCCTGTGTACTGAAGCTTTCCTCACTATATTCTGCTCCTCTGCAGAGTCATTTGGAACAAAAAACATGTTCTTGGTCTGCTTTGCACAAATGAAACAGAAAATCCCTGAGGAAAATGAGCAATGTATGACACATAGACATTTGCACAGGCTTACAGGTAGTAGTGAATCCTATATATTAAATCGTACTTAAGCTGATTTAGAAAATAAAAATGGTGACAGTTCATGTAAAGACACTTCTGTCTTTATGATTCAGAAGTATCTGTAACTGTAGAGCTGATTTAGGCATCTACATGTGAACTCACAGAGAGCATTTTTGTGTCCCTGATATTTTTATGATCTTTCAAGGTCAGGTGCAGATGTGTGTGTTGGGAGAGAGGGAGGTTAAATAGTAACCATAGCTGTTAAAATGGCATTCTGACATTTTTGTTAGATCCAAATATATCAATTTATCCTGAGTATTAGTGAATTGTATATAATACATTGTTATTCACAGTTCATTGCTGTTTTACTTTCTGATCAATTCTAATAGAGAAAAATCATCTGCTGTCAGTACCAGGCAACCATGAACATGTGGTCTTCATGATCAGAATCAACAAATTCCAGCTTGTGGCAGTGGTGAAAAAGTAGTATTTATATTTCTGATTCTTTGTTTAAGTTAATCCTTAAAAGTAAAAGGAGATGCTCTTCCCTGATACAGTACAAGAGCTAGATAATTAGGGAACAAGGTATGCAACAGCAGTGTGAATCCTACAAAAGCTTGAGGAAGAACCACCTCTTTCAGCAAGACTGTTTTTGGAGCAGTGGTGTGAACAGTAGGATGCATCACCTGCTGCGGGAGCATGATACACAAGGTGTGCTGAAAAGAGCTTGTCTTTTAGCTGTAATCGGTTAAGGAATTAAGGAAAATAAATAATTAAAAAAAATATCATGCAGTCCCATCAATGAAAGTGGCCCCAATTTAATAGAACTGTAGAGCAGATATGAAAGTGTTGCTTTTAATGGAAATAATTTCAGATTATCATTTGTGCCAAGTTTAACAGCTAAAAAGGAGGTGTGAAAATTGTCATTCAGATGAATGTTCTGCAGTTTTCAAATTGCTCTTGCTGGTGGTTGTCTGGCTTCTACTTCCTTCTTGTTGTGCATCTCCATATTCTTAAGTAAATTATATGCAGTGCAGATATTTTAAAGGAATTACAATTCAAATGTTTGTTCTGCTTAGCAAACTGAGTAGGCTTGTTCTCCCCAGTTTACTAGTAGTGCTCGCTGGAGAGAAGATATATGATGTAAGGGAACAATCGATTATATGATATTTGTTTACAAGGTTGAAGATGTATTTTCACTTGAAAATTTAAATAAAGCATGTATATCTTGAACTGATGTGCCTTTATTTGCAGAAGGGGTGATGAGACTGTTGCGATCAACGTTTTAGTGGTGCTAATCAGTTCAACATGCTGTACCAGAGCTGGCATGAGAACACAGTGAAAAAGTCTAGAGGTCCGTGAAAACAAGTGTACAGTTAAGGCAGGCCAGCAAAGTCATATGCATGTCATGCCAGGAGATTTAGTAGGTAAATATGCAGGACGCTATCACAGATCCAATGGAAGACTTCATATCTGGGAAGGTAAAATGATTAATCCAGGATAAAGTCTGAAAAAAAAAGCTTTTTAATGTGTGAAGTTTTTTCCATATCTTGGGTCTTCTATGCGAAAGGTGATTTTCTTGGGAAAACAAGAGTTGAAGTTGTGGCACTTCTATTGCTCTATGTGTGTCTTAGGAGGATCATACAGACCTTTTCCATGAGTTATATTGTTTACTTTCTACTGGTATGTGAAAGTCCAGAGTAAAATTTATAATCAGCTTTAAAAAGCATCTGTATAGTTTGCGCTTGACAGAATATATTAAATTTAGGCTTTTATTCAGATATATATTGTATATGAGAAACTTGAATGTAGATCATTTCTTCTTTGCCTCAGTCCTCACTGGCAAATGCTCTGACCACATCACCAAAGGCTTGGAAGGCAGATGCAGGGACTGTGAGAATGAAGACCTTAGGCCTACTGTAAGAAAGGATCTGTTTCGAGACCATCTTAAGAACCAGAACATGCACAAGTCCATGGGACCTGATGAAATCCATCTGCGGGACCTGAATGAGCTGGCAAAGGAAGTTACTAAGCCACTGTTCATCCCTCAGGGATCATTGTTGGAACTATTCTTGTTCAACTATCAGTGACATGGACGGTGGGATTGAGTGCACCCTCAGCAAGTTTGCTGATGACACCAAGCTGTGTGGTTCTGTTGATATGCTGGAAGGAAGGAATGCCATCCAGAGGGACCTCGACACACTTGTGAGGTGGGCTGATGCAAACCTCATGAAGTTTAACCATGACAAATGCAAGGTCCTACACCCGGGTCAGAGCAATCCCAGGCACAGCTACAGGTTGGGCAGAGAAGAGATTGAGAGCAGCCCTGAGGAGAAGGACTTTGGGGTGTTGGTTGATGAGAAAATGAACATGAGCCAGCTGCAGTGTGCGCTTGCAGCCCAGAAAGCCAACCATATCCTGGGCTGCATCAAAAGGAGTGTGACCAGCAGGTCAAAGGAGGTGATCCTGCCCCTCTACTCTGCTCTTTTGAGATCTCACTTGGAGTACTGTGTGCAGTTCTTGTGACCTGAACATAAAAAGGACATAGATCTGTTAGAACAAGTCCAGAGGAAGGCAATGACGATGATCAGGGGACTGGAACACCTCCTGTATGAAGACAGGCTGAGAAAGTTTGGGCTGTTCAACCTGGAGAAGAGAAGGCTGCATGGAGACCTCATAGCAGCCTTTCAGTATCTGAAGGGGGGCTATGATGATACATTAGGGAATGTAGTGATAGGACAATGGGTAATGGGTTAAAACTTAAGCAGCAGAGGTTTAGATTGGATATAAGGAGGAAGTTCTTTACTGTAAGGGTGGTGAGGCACAGGAATAGGTTGCCCAGGGAGGCAATGAATGCTCCATCCCTGGCAGTGTTCAAGGCCAGGTTGGAGACAGCCTTGGTTGACATGGTTTAGTGTGAAATGTCTCTGCCCATGGCAGGGGCATTGGAGCTTGGTGATCTTAAGGTCCTTTCCAACGGTAACCATTCTATAATTCTGTGGAGGTAAAGCTTTTCCTTACCTCCAGACTAAGTCTCTCGTTGCAGCTGAAGTCTGTTGTCTTGTGTCCTCCGAAGTGTCTCTCTGGGTGCAGTAAGGGCCAGTACCTCCCCAAGGAGCTGAAGAGGGATATCTTGGCTGGCTCACCAGGACCTATCCATCTTCTTAGCAAAGGAGCAGGGCAGCCCCAGCTTGAGGTGAGCATTGGTATTGCAAAAACCACTCCACACTTGGGCAATTTTCACAGTGTCCTCCTTGTAACCTGCCCTTGCTCTCAGCTCCTGTACATTGTCTTTTTGTTCAGGAGCTCCATCATGAGTTCCCAGTTTAGCCAAGCAAGTCTTCTGATAGTGTCACATTTTCTTGAGTTTTGGTATGGACCATTCTCACAATTGGAGGAAGCTGACCTTAAAGTTCTGGCAGATTTCCTGACCTTTCTCTCCCCTCAGAGCTGTCTCCTGTGGGATCCCAAATGGCAGTTCCTTGAATCACCCAGGGTCTGCTCTCCTGAAGCCCAAGTCTGTACTCTGCTACTCTTCTTCCTTTCTCTTCCCTCTGGATTGTGATCCCCACTTTTTCATTGTCACTACAACCAAGGCTGCCTTGGATTTTCACATCTCCAAACAGTACTTCGTTGTTGGAGAATAGTAAAGCCAGCTGTGCATCAGTCGCACTGACCACTACAGAAGCAGTATTAAGAAGTTATACCTAACACCCTTTACAAATGTTCTTGACTACTTGTGACCTACCATGTTGGCTTTTCAGCAGATATCAGAAAAGTTACAGTCCCCTACAAGAACGAGGGTCAAAACTTCAAGTTATTTAAGGAAAGTTTCTTTCATTAACTCACTGTGATCAAGTGCCCTTAGAATGTCACCCTGTCTGGCCTCTTTTCTGCCTCTGACCCACAGCTCTCACACAGCTGTTCTCCATTCCTTAGAAAGGCCGTGACTGCTAATTTTCTCTTTCACATGGAGGCTAACTGCTCTTCTCATTGTCACTGCTTGTCTTTCCTGACAAGCTTGTGTCCGAGTCTTATGTTGTCCCACCATGTTGCTCTTGCTCCAAAGATGCTGCATCTCAGTGACCACACATAGAATCATAGAATAGTTAGGGTTGGAAAGGACCTTAAGATCATCTAGTTCCAACCCCTCTGCCATGGGCAGGGACACCTCACACTAGACCATATCACCCAAGGCTCTGTCCAACCTAGCCTGGAACACTGCCAGGGATGGAGCATTTACTACCTCCCTGGGCAACCCATTCTAGTACCTCACCATCCTAACAGTAAAGAATTTCTTCCTTAGATCCAGTCTAAACCTCTGCTGTTTAAGTTTCAACCTGTTACCCCTTGCCCTATCACTACAGTCCCTAATGAAGAGTCCCTCACCAGCATCCCTGTAGGCCCCCTTCAGATACTGGAAGGCTGCTATGAGGTCTCCACGCATCCTTCTCTTCTCCAGGCTGAACAGCCCCAACTTTCTCAGCCTGTATTCATCCCAGGCCACCCGTCCTTGCTTCCACCTTTTATAATCCTCTTTTTTCCTGTGATTTTTTCTCAGCAGCTCCTTATCCATCCAAGGAGGTCTCCTGGCACTCCTGCTGCACTTCCTTCTAGTCGGAATGCAACACTCCTGAGCTTGTAGCAGGTGATCCTTGAATATTAACCAAGAGTCTTGGGCCCCCCTGCCCTCTAGGACTATATCCCATGGAACCTTGCTAAGCAGGTGCCTGAAGAGGCCAAAATCTGCTCTGTTGAAGTCCAGGGTAGTGAGCTTGCTGCACGCTCTTCTCACTGTCCTGAGGACCTCAAATTCGACCATCTCATGATCACTGCATCCAAGACTTCCCTGGAGAGTCACATTTCCAATGAGCCCTTCCCTGTTGGTGAGCACGAGGTCAAGCACAGCACCTCTCCTTGTCGGCTCCTTTATTGCTTGCAGAAGGAAGTTGTCTTCCACACAATCGAGAAACCTCCTGGATTGCTTGTGCCGGGCCGTACCGTCGCCCCAACAGATGTCAGGGTGGTTGAAGTCTCCCATGAGGACAAGGGCCTGCGAGTGTGAGGCTTTTCCTATTTGTCTGTAGAGTTCTTCATCCACAGGTTCCTCTTGATCAGGTGGTCTGTAACATATCCCCACAGTAATGTGTCCCATCACCGATTTCCCCTTAACCCTGACCCACAAACTTTCTGTTAACTGATCACCTGTCCCCAGACAGAGTTCCATACTCTCCAGACTATCCCTAACATAAAGGGCAACTCCCCCTCCTCTCCTACCGGGCCTGTCTTTTCTGAAAAGCCTGTAACCTTCCATTCCAACACTCCAGTCAAAGGAGCCATCCCACCATGTTTCGGTGATGCCTATTATATCATAGCCCCGTAGATGTGCCCACATCTCTAATTCCTCTTGTTTATTCCCCATGCTACGGGCATTTGTATAGAGGCATCTGATCCGAGCTCCAAATGAAGCCAGCTCAGTGGCTGGAGCGGCTAGAATATTACTACATTGCTCATAGTATTTATTATAGGTGCTGGCAACTGACTGGCTGTGTTGGGATGGGATGGAATGATGCTCCCCTCCCCCAACACATCTAGTTTAAAGCATCCTTGACAAGTCTGGCAAGCCTCTCAGCAAAACCACTCTTCCCTTTCTTTATCAGAGCAGTTCCACCAGCCCCCAGTAGGCCTGGCCTACAAATGTGGGCCCCATGTTCAAGACACTCAAACCCTTGACTATGACTCCACCCTTTTAATCATTTATTAACCTGTCCAATCCTCCTTGCCTTTGGAAGGCCCTCCCCTGTGTCTTGGAGAATTGTCAAAGACTATCTGAGCTCCAGAGCCCCTAACCACCTCTCCCAGGGTTCTGTAGTCCTTCTTTATACTCCTCAGACTACTACTATCTATATCCCTAGCACCCACATGTATCACTAGAAGCAGGTAATAGTCCGTGGGACTTACTAGAACAGGCAGCCTCTCTGCAACATCCCTGATCTGTGCCCCAGGTACGCAACACACCTCACTTGCAACTGGGTCAGGCCGACAGATGAGCGCTTCTGTCCCTTTCAAGGCAGAGTCCCCCTGCTACTACGACCCGCTGCTTTTTCCTGGCGGCACCAGTAGAGATCTTCTGTACCAGTGCACCAGCCGACTGTTTCTGATGCAAGTGCATTTCCTCATCAGCCCTCTGCAGATCAGCAAAGCCGTTCTGGATGGGTACAGCAGACGCATTTCCTTCTGCTCGCTTCCCAGGCCACATATACATGTACTTGCGGTATGTGGTCCTTCACCCTGCTCTGTAATTCTGCAAGTCTTTCTTGCTACTGTTGTTCTGCATATTTTTGTTATGTGATCACTTCGTCTTAATGCCAGTTCTGTAGTGTGATAAGCGGTATCTGTATCTACGTTGTGAGGGACAGCTGTTTTATAACATGATGTAGTTATTGGCTGTTGAGTTCAGTCAAAATATAAAATGAAACAACAAGTAAGAGTTTTGAAACAATTGTTTTACAAAGCCCCTTGTAAAGAAGAAGCAATAATAAAAAGGCTGAAAGCAAAATAATTGCTTGGTGCTAAGACAACTGAAAATGTAGTTGCGGGTAAAAAGTATGGTTGATGGGCTGAAGAACTAAAATTTTAATGTTAGCTTTTCTTTCATCAAATGCCATGAAAGAATTTTTCTGTGTGTCTGACCTTCTTTGTAATCAGATAGTGTCAGACTGTTACTTACATTTAGCTTCATTTGCTAATGCAAACACCACATTTAGTGCACTACTGCTGATAATATGTGACTGAATGATGCTTCACTGCCCTCCTCAAACTTTCCTATTTGACCAAAATACTGACTAAGATGATCTGAGCTCCTCTGTTCCTAGATGAGTCCATGTGCAACTGGGCTACTTTCAATTATAGAATACTGAAAGCTTTGAATTCTTGCTCTGAACTAGGTATTAACATTGGTATCACACTGTGATAAAACTACATTTTTAATCTTACACTACTTAAGGTACTGCTGTTTGAAATTTACGGGCTTCCCACTGCTCAAGTTCACTTTGTCAGCAGTAGAGGAGAGTCAGATTTGAGTTCACAGGTAAAATGGAGAGAAGTGTAAGAAACAGCTGCTATTCAAAGGTCTTCTGTTGGTGAGGGGAAAATTATGGAGTAAGAGCCAATCACTTGCTTTGTTCAATTAAAGAAAAAAAGGCAAAACAATCCCTGCCCCTCAAATTCATTAATGTATGGGAATTATAAAAACGTTGGTAATAGTTAAGAAATTAAGTCTTACTTCGTTCACCAGCTGTTATTTTAGGTTCCTGTGGATATTTAGATTGCAAAATCATAGAATTATAGAATAGTTAGGGTTGGAAGGGACCTTACTATCTTCTAGTTCCAACCCCCCTGCCATGGGCAGGGGCTCCTCACACTAGATCATGTCACCCAAGGCTCTGCCCAACCTGGCCTTGAACACTGCCAGGGAGAGAGCATTTACTACTTTTTGGGCAACCCGTTCCAGTGCTTCACCACCCTCACAGTAAAGAACCTCCTCCTTACAACTAATCTGAGCTTTCCCTGTTTAAATTCAATCTTGACTGCAAATTCTTTCCCAGGAAATATAAGAAGAGGAAAAGTGCTTAAGATAATGAATATTGTGGTCTAGACATAGGAGAGATGAGCTAAGGTAGGGTTTCCTCAACTCAGCAGCCTGTATTTTATGTTATCCAGCTTGCGCTCAAGCCATTAAAGCACTTTCTGCTTTTCCTTTGCTCCAAAGGCTTGTCAATATATTTTTCTGCAAAATGCTTTGGTTAGCTGCGCTGAATGCACTGATTCTATTTCATACTTAAATATCTGAGAACAAAGAGTTTAATATGCTGATAATTAGGTATTTCAGCACCACCCCTTCATTATTTAGTAACAGATTTTTATGAAATTGTAGAATTTCATAATCTTTGCTTTTTATTTGTTTTTTCTTTGACAGCCAGTGTTAAGAGTTTTTTTTTGCTGGGGTAAATAAGCATTAAATCATAGAATCATAGAATAGTCAGGGTTGGAATGGACCTTAAGATCACCAAGCTCCAATGCCCCTGCCATGGGCAAGGAAACCTCACGCTAAACCATATTACCTAAGGCTCTGTCCAACACAACCTTGAACACTGCCAAAGATGTAGCATTTATAGCTTCCTTGGGCAACCCATTCCAGTGCCTCACCACCCTAACAGTAAAGAACTTGGCTTCATGGCCTTCCTCTGGACTTGTTTCAACAGATCTATGTCCTTCTTATGTTGAGGACAGCAGAACTGCACACAACACTTCAAGTGAGGTCTCAAGAGAGCAAAGTAGAGGGGCAGGATCACCTCCTTCGACCTGCTGGTCACACTCCTTTTAATGCAGCCCAGGATACGGTTGGCTTTCTGGGCTGCGAGCACACACTGAAGCTGGCTCATGTTCATTTTCTCATTGACCAACACTCCCAAGTCCTTCTCCTCAGGGCTGCTCTCAATCTCTTCTCTGCCCAACCTGTAGCTGTGCCTGGGATTGCTCTGACCCGGGTGTAGGACCTTGCATTTGTCATGGTTAAACTTCATGAGGTTTGCATCAGCCCACCTCACAAGTGTGTCGAGGTCCCTCTGGATGGCATTCCTTCCCTCCTGCATACCAACCGAATCACACAGCTTGGTGTCATCAGCAAACTTGTTGAGGGTGCACTCAATCCCACCGTCCATGTCAGTGACAAAGATGTTGAACAAGAACAGTCCCAACACTTATCCCTAGGGGACACCACTCATTAGTGATCTCCAGCTGGACACTGAGCCATTGACCACATGTTGATGCAGGAGTCACGGACAACATGGAGATGATCAATGTGATCAAGCGATTGCCAAAGTTTATTCAGATACAGTGCTCCTTTTATACCCTTACACCATTAGGTTTCTTATGTAACAGCCTTGGATACTGAGCTCTACTTGGTTAGTCTGGAGGTTACTCCCGTTTACAAAGCTAATGTTTATAACTTGTTATAATTGTGATGAAATACCTTACTCTAAAAATACATTGGGAAACTACAACCTTGGCAGAGATCATTCTCTGCACATTTTCAGTGGAAAATTACAGAGGCCTAACAAGACAACTGACCTTGCTTATGCCTGCCAAGAATCTTCTTACTTTACAGTAATAAGGCTCAGGGTATCGGGATCGCTCACTACGTGGCCTTGGCTCTGTAAGAACTCCCACAACCACAACTCTTTGTGTGCTGCCATCCAGCCAGCTCTTTATCCACCTAGTGTTCCATTTATCAAATCGATGTCTCTCCAATTTAGAGACAAGGGTGTCGTGTGGGATAGTGTTAAATGCTTTGCACAAGTCCAGGTAGATAATGTCAACTGCTCTACCTCTGTCCATCAGTTCCATAGCCCCATCACAGAAGGCCACCAGATTTGTCAGGCAGGATTTCTCCTTAGTGAAGCCATGCTGGCTGCCACTAAGCACTTTGATTTTCCATGTGCCTTAGCATGCCTTCGAGGAGAAACTGCTCCCAGATTTTGCCTGGCACAGATGTGAGACTGACTGGTCTGTAGTTCCCTGGGTCTTCCATTTTCCCCTTCATGAAAATGGGGGTTATATTTCCCTTTTCCCAGTCACTGGGAATTTCACCTAACAGCCATGATTTTTTAAATTTGACAGACAGTGGCTTAGCAACTTTATTTGCCAGCTCCTTCAGGTCCCGCAGATGAATTTCATCAGGTCCCCTGGACTTGTGCACATGTCCATTAAAAATGCTTTACTATGGTTTACCCCAGTGGGGGGTGATGTTTCTTTGGCAGCTTCTCTTTCATGCAACCTAATTTAATTTAAATGGGCAACACTCTATTCAACCTGATATGGGGTTCTTCAAAGGCTGAAAAAGGAAGACAGTACTAAATTCATTTAAACAGGCAACAATTTTATTTTTATGAATCACCTGATCTTGTCAAGTGTGTTCATCTTTGACTAGAATCAGCTTTCCAAACTTCAAGTTCCTGAACAAAACCAATGTGATTATAAGCATAACTTTTTTTTAGAGAAAAGAAATTTGAGCTTTCTCTCCATGGGAAAGATGTTTCCCACCAGGATATGCAGAGGATTGGAGACTAGGGCATTGCAACCAATATAAATACAATCACAAAGCAGGTAGGACTTCAGAGTTTTGGTGCAAGACATGGTGGACTTCAAATATGATGTTTCAACTGCTTTCTGTAGGAGGAGTTTCAAAATTAGGTGTTGTTTTATGGAAATGGTTTTGGAATGTTTGGAATGTCTTATGGAAACCCTAACCCTAACCCTAGCCCTAACCCTAACCCGTAACCCTAACCCTAACCCCTAACCCTAACCCTTTATGTAATTTTTAAAAATATCATTCTATGCAAATTGACATCCGTTTCATGGATGGACTTCTGGACTATGAATGAGTTTAGATTTATATTCACATCACTATAGATTTTCAGATTATGCTGGCAAATACAGACATCTCTTCAATTGAAAGAAAAACACTGGTCTGCATCCCGCAGATTAATTTAGTAATCTAAAAGTACTGTGTTTTATTTAGTCTTGAAATAAATTATGTCCTTTTTGTTGTTTGTTTTAATCAAACCTTTTCTCAACAAGCTGTCAGAATGGATATTTAGAAACAAGCTTTCCTTTTCTTCAGAGCAGATGCCACTGTTCATTTGTATAGATGGGCTACCAGCTCCTTTCTCATTCCTAAATACTGCTACAGCTGTGCCTCCAGTGTGTCACTGCATGATACATGTGCAAATTACCTGTGAGGAATTCTCTCTGATTTTCAGCAACTTTAGATATATTCATTTATTTGTCAGCACATATCCATAAAGATTGCTAGCCAGGTAGAAATGTCATCCATGCCTCACTAATAAAATATAGATAACTAAAACTTGGAAACTGAAGCAGAGATTCATCAAGAAATGACAAACTGTTAGAAACTGGCTTTCTGAAAAATGAAGAATAACACCAGAAACAGAAAGAGAAATCTTTTATGATAACCACAGCATGACTTCAGCTTTTATCTTTACCAAGAGATAATATATTCACAATATCCCATTGTCTTTCCTTAGAAGGAGTTTCAAAGATGCATGAGGAAGAAAACTTCTACTGTCTGTTAGCAATAATTTCAGTGCTATACTGAAATAATACTGAGCTGCTATTTCAGTTAAGGGCTTTTGACTATCCAGTTTGAGAGTACTGTAGGTGCACAGGAGAGATGTGTTTGGAGACAGGTGCAGGAGCTCCGCAGCTCCATCACAACACCCTTGGAAAAGTATCTGCTACCCTGAATCTTGTAGGGAGACAGGGGGAAGCCATCTGGATTTGTGTTGCATTAAATTGGTATTTGCATGTTTACAATCATCAGAGCACACTATCTTTGAATATTTCAACTAAGAAGTAAAATACGCATTTGAATATACGCATATATCTGTACATCTGGGTTTTTCAAATAGGCATATTCAGTGAGTGTATCCAGAGCTCCTTGACAACTCAGTCCTGTAAAAGAGTGCTAGACTTTATCTGTGTGGGATTTCATGTTGTTTTTGTTTTAAAGCTACTAGTTCATTATGTTACTGTGGCTGCTTCAGCACAAAACTCTGTCACCAGAGCATTAGTGCAACTTAAACTCAGCTCTAAAGCATTTTGTTTGTATTTTTGTTCCAAAAATAACCTAGACATCTAATGATCCCAAGAATTTTTGGTGTCCCAGCATTGTCAATGACAGCTAGTCTGGCACTAGTCAGCAGCAGCAGATCATTATCTTGATGCACTCTTGTTACTAGCAGTCAACACTCCCTGAAGATCTGCTAATAGCTAGAAAGGGTGAGTGAAAAGAGGTGCTTAACAGGGCTGTCAGTAGGTGAATCTCTCTTGCAATGATCACTCTGAGAGAGCAGCTACCAGAATATCAGAATCCCTTCTGTTCAGTGATAAAATGGAAGTGTCCTTGAGGGCTGCAACTTCCTTATACACTTTGCTTTCTTTTTACTCCCATAGAGGTCGTGATTAAATGTAGTTTCAATGCGATATTACTAGATATTTAAGAAAAACTGTGTTTCTTGGGAAATTCCTCTCCTGATTTACTTCTGAAATAAGAAGAGTAATGATGATGATAATAATAATAATAATAAAAATCATTTGCTTCTACTTTTTCCAAACCAAGAGCTCAGGGCAAAATTAATAATGTAAGTAAATCATATGACATTTCTTTGTTATGAGTATTACAGGAGAGGCTGCTGTCACTGACACTGTCCATCCTTAGTAGGGCTCACTACATACATATGACCTGTGAAACACCCTCTGCAGTGGATTCAAAGGATAACCTTCTTCAGTCCTCTCTGTGTGAGGATGGGATGTCCTGTCCTGTCTTGCCAGACTTAACAAGACAACTGTGCTAAAGATCACCCTCAAAGGTGGCTTGCTGTCTTCCTCTTCTCCCAGCACCAGAAGGTTAATGAGCTCCTCTACTAACCACAGAAATGTTCTCAAAAACTGCCGAAGTACTCCTAAAGCTATGGGAAATGGATGGTTGATGGGCAGTTCAGAGCCAGATATCCTCAGTGAACTAAAAGGTGTCAAAACAGTTGAGGGAGGAAGGGTTTGGGGTAGACAGGTTGGCTTTAAAAGGTTGGAATTTCTTCCTGGCTTCCTAAAGTCTATCCAAACCCCTGGTACAGATTTCTGGTCTGACAGGTTTGTAGATCCTATTGCAGCAAGTGCTTCTTTTAGATTCCTTATTTCACCTCTGGCTCCAGATAGGGGTATTTGGGCCTCATTTATCCCTTTTGGTAGTTTATATTAAATCCTTGGCTCCTGGTCCTGGCATTGACTATGGTGCTCCTAACTCAATGCAGCCTCTTGTTTTCTTCTCACATATCTACTTCAGAGAAACTGAATGCACCTAAAGAGAGTTTTACTCTTGCAGAGTGCTGAATTCCTTAGTGTTCTTTTCAAAGGGAATGAAAGCTGCCATTCTGTTAAGAACAGGAGGGATGTGGATCTTTCCATTTTAGTAAGTTATTCTTGTCACTTAGTGTCTGTCTTCTACATTTGTATTTCTCTGAAACTTATTAAAATACGTCTGAAAGAGGGAAGATAGAAGGCAAAGTAGCGCATCTCAGGTCATTGTAAATGGTGTTTATACTTTGTCTATACCAGGCAAGACAGCAAATGAATTTGAGCTCCTCACATCAGGGAGACTTTAGATGATACTGCATATCATAGCATACCTCTGTGAGGAAATGTTGTGCAGCCTAATTTTCTATTTTTTATCTAATTTTGAAAAAAAAAAAGAAAAAAAGGAATGGAAGTGCATGATCTCTATCTACAGATGAGGATATGGACAGGTCAATAAACTTGGTCTGGAGAAGGAAAGGATGACCTCATGTTTGTGGTGTGGAAGCAATAGCTTGTGTTCTTGTCTGTCACAAACCTCGATGTTTTATGAAACACTGAATTTCCCTGTCTTTTATCTTACCCTGTTTCACAAGAGCTCTATGACACTCATGAAATATATTTTTTGTTAGTTTAGCTTCAGTTGAAAAGTTAGTGCTTTTAAAATGTCATGTGACATTGCCCTTCAAACTCTTCCCACTCAACCCAGAATGTCACTGTATCTCTAAGCCTCAGTGCACTCTATAGGGCCAGTGTATTCCCTTGATGGGATGGTGTGAATGTGGTCGTCTGTGTGTGTTCCAGTGCTCAAAGCAGGTCTGCGAAGATCTGAAAAATTATGACTTTATTTTCAAACCTGGTCCATGCAAAACACATATAGAAAAGATACAGAGAGGAGGCATATAAAATTTGTAACTTGTCTAAAACCTGTCTGGTGATTTTAAGTCCACAATTTTTCCCAGGATCCTTTGTCTAATGAAAAAATTCTTACATATTTGCTTCCTGAAGTAGATGAAGGACTCCATATTTTCTTTTCTACAGCATGCAGGCAGAGCACTCCTGCTTGTTCTTCTCTTGGCTTTTGGAACTGAGCATGATGAACCTCATCTAGCTCATTTAATCTTCAGTTTGGGACATTGGGAACTTTCCAGAGAAAATAAATTGTGAGACCGTTGGTGTCTTGTAGGCTTTTATTTTCCTTGGAAGAGAGCCTTAAATTGTTTTTTAACTGAGAGAAGAAAGATGTGCATATACCATTGTTTTGGAAAGAAAAGAAAGAATTGTATGCTTCAAACCCTGAAAATTGCTGCATTACAGAGGACAATTCCTAGTTTATTTTATTTGTAGATTATATGCATTTTTAAATATATGTGTTTTATTGCACAGTTCAGACTCATTAAACACCTTTTGGAGGTGTCACTTTAAAGGAAGGAGCAGGAAGGATTGAGAAAAGAAAGTCCTCCTGCCTTAAGGCTATCTCTGACTCAAAGTCTTACTACTTATGTTAAATTCTAACTCTGTAACATTTACCTTGTAAAATGTCTCATATTTTCCTAAAATTATTAGATTGACCAAAGAAATAGAGATCTATTTTATATGATGATGCCTTGTAAAATTAAAGTTGACAGGTGATGGACTTTCTCTTTAGAAGCACTCTAGAGAGAAAAGTAATCAATGGAGAAAGTAATAGGAAAATGTTAGCATAAGAATGAGTGGTTTCAAATAGTCTGCTCATAAATTCAGGCTGGACTTCAGAAGTTTGCTCACATATAGAGGAAATTAGGTTCTGGAATGACTTTGCAATAATAAAGGAAAAAGCAACCAAATGAGTTGTAAAAGAGAAAATAACTTTTCTGCAGATAACTGTGCTATATAACTTTTAACCTCATTCTTTATGTGGAAAGCTCTTTACAGGCCTCTGTTTCTTTCATAATGGAAATTCCCAAATAGACAGGACTGAGGCTGTGACGGCAGTATGACATAAAATCATAGAATCATAGAATAGTAACATGACATCCTCCAGAGGCTCTTAAAAATAATTTTTAGAAGGGATGGAAAAAATCTTCTCCTAAATATTTAGAACTATGGGCACACAATGGGTTAGGATGACCCTGGCTGGCTGCCATCTGCTCACTCAGCTGCTCTTTCACTCCCCACTACTCAAAAGATCATGGGGAGAAAATTAGATTTAAAAACAAAATAAACCACAAAAAAGACACCAGTTACAATCACAGGTAAAACAGACTCAATGTGAGGAAAAGTAATGTATTGCCAGTTAAAAATAGAGATTAGATGAAATTACAGAAAAACTCTTGATACTTTGCTACTTCCTTTCTACCAACTTGCCATGATTTACAAATAAAATAAGATCAGCCCCATACCTCTGCTCTGCAGAGCACTGGATTAGTGTTTACTTCTCTGTTTTCAACCAACTCCATCTTACAGGGAGCCTGCTAAGCCAATGAGACTGTCACTGATAGGATGTTAGACTATTGGTCAATGCCTGACTTCTCTGATGGTTGAGAGGTGCCAGTATTGGTTTACAGAATGCTCTTGTACCACCCAGTTTCAGGAATGCTCTTCTGCCCTATTCCCCAGTGCAGCACTTAACTCTACAATGTTGTTCATGCGCGGGTAGAGAAGATCAAAGGTCATTTGTTGATTTGTCTGCCAGTTAACTCTAAAACATGGAAAAAATGGAAAAAATCCCTTTGAGCATTTCTAGCTTTCTTCATTGTCACTATTACAAAAGGCCTCTGAGAGATGTAAGCAGCAGCATTCCCATTGTACACATAAAAATAAAACCCACTAGCTTGGTTTGAACTATTTTTTTAATTAATGATTCCCTGATTTTCTTTTGCCTTAGAAGTTGTGTTGTTCCTGTGGATAACAGTACTTTTTGTTGTTATGCTAGTTTGGGTTATTTTTCCCTAGTGAGTATCTCTTTTGATGTAACTGTAGGCAGTTAAGGAGAACAATAGAGAAGAGATAAATGAAAGCGAACAGAAAATATTCATTAAAATATAGCTCTTTGCCTTATGTGACACCAAAGAGCAAGATGTAAGATTGCTTTTCTTTAGATACTTTTCTCACAGCCTATTAACATCCCATATCTTTTTCTTAAGCTTTGTATTTCTTTCTAAAAACTCAGCAACACATTTAACAGTGCAAACACTCTCTTTTAAAGGTCACACCACTCTTAGATAGACTTGACTGTTGATTGCACTTGAGCTAGTAGCTTTAATTCATATGAAGTCCATATATTTTAAACTAAACACTGTCTTTTAAGCAAAGATAGTTCATCAGTACTGTCAACAGGTAAGTTTTGATCTTTAATATTGAATCTTATATTTTAGTGTAACTGAGAAGAAGCTTTGAGGGTGATTTACTCACACGATAGATTTTTAACCAGGAATGTGAATTGTCTTGCAGTATGTAACGGTGCAATTGAATCTAATAAATTTCAAAGTGAATTGCAATAGAAACAACTCACGTAGCCATATATTTAGTTGCAAATTAACATATATTACCTCTATAACAAGGGTGAACCAGGTAGCACTTATGTTTATTAACGCTGACCCCTTTCAATTATGACCTTTTCAGAACCAATGGGTTGCTTCTTCCTTTCTTCCCGTCAGAAAGGTCCTTTGCTAACTGTATCCACAAAATATTGGCTTGGGTTTGGCTAATAAAATACAAATACAAATTTTGATATGTGGGTTATAGTCTTTGCAAAACAGAAAATTAATTAAAAAAAAAAAGCAAAACCAAAACAACCCAACAACAAACCCCCCCTACCTTCACACCTTTTTGCGTAAGCTCTGGAACTGCATTTTCCATCAGCTTAATTTTTCTGTTTTCTAAAATGCATAAAAGAAGAGACCATGGAGAAAGTTGTCTGAGACAACAGTTGTCTGAGATTACAGTGGCATGTGTCTGAAATAGCAGTGGAGCAAATTCAGATGATCTTGTGCTAGGACCTGTTCAAGATAAAAACATTGGTATCTTTTCTATTAAAGACACCAAGTTTTGTAACTGCTGTATTTTGTATAATGTGTACCAGTGAGGTGGGATTGTTCACTTAATAGTGCCAGGGATATTTGCATTTTTTTCTATCCTTCATGTGACTTGAATGTTGTTTTTATGGGACTAACATTATTGTTTGTTTCTTGTCTGTGTTAGAATCATAAAACCATAGACTGATTTGGGTTGGAAAGGACCTTAAAGATTATCTAGACATGGGGCATCTGCAACTTCCCTGGGCAACCTGTTCCAGTGCCTCACCACCCTCACAGTGGAGTTTTTCCTTAATATGTTGTCTAAATATCTTTCAGTTTAAAGCCATTCCCCTTGCCTTTTCACTACATGCTCTTATAAAAAGTCTCTTTCCAGCTATCTTGTAGGCCCCTTTTAGGTACTGGAAGGCTGCTAAAAGGTCTCCCTGGAGCCTTTACTTCTCCAGTTAGCCTTAACAAGCCCGGTACTTTATGTCAGATCTCAAGAGAGTGGAGTAGAGGGGTAGAATCACCTCCCTCAACCTGCTTTTTGAGGCAGCCCAGGACATGGTTGGCTTTCTGATCTGCAAGTGCACACTGCTGAGTCATGTTGAGCTTTCATCAATCAACACCCCCAAGTCCTCCTCAGGGTTGCTTTCAATCTGGTCTCTGCCCAGCCTGTATCTGCGCTTGGCATTGCCTTGACCCAGGTTCAGGCCCTTGCACTTTATTGAACTTCATGAGGTTTGCACAGGCTCACCTCTCCAGCCTGTCAAGGTCCCTTTGGATGACATCCCTCCCTGCAGTGTGTCAACCACACCACACAGCTTGGTGCAGTCAGCAGACTTGGTGAGGGTGCACTCGGTACTGTAAAAATGCTGATTACCTTCATAAAGCACAATTTTTGTGCAACAGCCCCCTCCCCCCACAAGAAAATATAATCCTGTCAATAAAACTTGCAAGGGAAAGGACGACAAGGGTCTTAGAGATTATTAAAAAAATTCAGATCATATTTTGTGGTACAAGGCATATGAATTCTTACATCTTTCTGAGTTAGTAGTGATTAGTAAATATTATACAGGTGCTCCTTTATTATGTCCTCTCTGTCTTTTGACAGCAGAAGTCAAAATTGTGGCTGTTTTGACTGTAATGTTAATAACTGATATAGGCATTTCTAGTGAGTGGGATTCATTAGCTGTTTTTGCTTGAGTTGTATAATATCATTAGTATTTTATGTATACTTACACAGCTGATTTAGTTTGCTTTTACCAACAGAATTTCCTACACACTTGTTTTTTACCCTTTTGCTTGTTATTT
The DNA here is from genome assembly GCF_012275295.1 of Melopsittacus undulatus. Taxonomy (NCBI): domain Eukaryota; kingdom Metazoa; phylum Chordata; class Aves; order Psittaciformes; family Psittaculidae; genus Melopsittacus; species Melopsittacus undulatus. Next base: position 26,933,538 of record NC_047532.1, on the reverse strand, counting down.
CTTGGTAATTAAGCAACAGTTGCCTGTGCAGCAAAATTCTTTTTTATTAAGCAGTAGATTTTGCTCAAAACACTTAATTTTTTTTTTTTTTTTAATTTCATGTATTCAGTCGTTCCCCCTTGCTGTACTTTTTGATAATCAATTCTTAGGTTTTTCTACTCCTTCTAAGCTGCCTCTTTCAGAAAACATAATGAAATCAACACCGGTATTCAAACTGAATTATAGCAAAACTGGTTTTCAGCAAGCAATTGCTACAGGAATTGGGACCAATTCATTATATACTGCATGCACATGTAATTAACTTTTTTTTTTCATAAACATATTTGTAAAATACTGCATATTTCTTATTCCTTAATTTAGGGAAAATCTCAAGCTGAATCTCAAGCAATTACTAGAATTTCTACTGGGCTGCAGAAGATTGCAGAAGAACTAAATGGTACATGTATCTTGTTTCTCTTCCTTATATTTCCACTGCCAACAAATAGCGTATGTAGTGAACAATACCTTGGACTTGTTAGAGCTGTTAGGAAAAAGAAACATACAAAAATACAGTGCGTATACTTTTTGCTATGTGATCAAAATTGGGGTTTTTTGGTTCACTTAAAATCCTAAGTTTTTGTTGTTTGTTAGGTTTTTGTTTTGTTTGGTAGGATGGTGGGGGTTTTTGTTGTTTTGTTTTGTTTTTTCCCAGTTAGATCAAAAAAGGGGACAAGGGGTGATGCTTTTAAACTAAAAGAGGGGAGATTCAGGTTGGATGTGGTTCTGGCCAACCTGATCTAGTTGAAGATGTCCCTGCTCACTGCAGGAGGTTGGACTAGATGACCTTGAAAGGTCCCTTCCAACCCAAATGATTCTATGATTCCTGCCTCTCACACCCACATTTCCAGCACTGCTACTGCTGCTTTCTGTCTGCTGCTCTATGCCTGCATTTATACATCTTTGGAGCAAGTGCTGAAGTTACTTCTAGCATTTTTATTACATCCCTGCTTTAATTCTCTGCACACCTCTGTTTCTGTTTGACATTGTTCACGTGTAGGTTTTGCATTATCGGCTCAGCAGGTTTTTATGATCAGCTACCCCCAATTCCTTATGCAGATTGTGAGTGGTAGGAGAAGAGATTTTTGATTTCAGTGAGGCTTTACACAATTTTCACCCCATTAATAGTACCTGCCCCTATTAATCATGTCTATGCTGGCTGAAATGGCAGCACACTTCTTATTTGTGTTATCACACAAAAGGAAAAGCAATAAAATCACCATTCAATCAGGCTTAGCAGGTTACATGCTTCATGCTGGTTTTTCTGTCAAGACATTTTTGCTCCAGTGAACTCAGTTGCATTTTGATGCCTTTCAAATCCATTTTAGTGATTTTTCTTTTTTTTTTGTCCCCCCTCCCTTTGTCTGGGTTCTTTCCTGCTACCTGCTGGATCTGTGCTAAGGGCCTTTTGAAGAAAGCTGGTTACTCTGGGCAAGCCTGATGGTAGGGACAACTTAGTCATCCTGTCAGAAGCTGCTCTGTCAAAAAACATTCCCTGCTGGAGCTTCTGCACTTGCATTCTCACTCCCACGGGGATTCACAGTGGTATTTTGCTTACATTCTGGAGTGCAGTTACGGTTAACTTCAGTGTAGCTTTGAAGCCTACTGTATTGCAAATCCCACTTTACAGGATGAGAGCAGTGCAAGATCTCTGCTAAGATCTAAGCTGTTTAAACAGTTACAATTTAGATTCACATGCATGTACATTTCGGTGGTCAAAACCCCTAAAGCTTCCGTGCCCCTGCAATCCTGCCCATCTCAGCTCAGAAAAGAAGCTATAACCTGTTACAGGTTTTGCTTTCTCCTCAGCATTTACCACCTGGAGTTGTTAGGGCAAAAAAAGTAGACACATTTAAAAAACCCCATATATATATGTATAAACACATCCTTAAAGGAGCAACCTCTAAGGTATCCGAGGACTTCCTATATATGTAAGATTTTTAGCTGTCTGTCTGAAATCTTAGCCTCTTCTTGTTTCTCTGTATATATTATTCCCTCTGAATCACATGGCAATTTTATTTATAAGGACTTTTGAAATATGCATAGCAACAGACTAATTGGCTATTATTATTACTAATATTATTTTTATTTAAACCATAAAGGCAATGCAAGTTCACAGGAATTGTTGTTCTTTCTCACAAACTGCATGCCACATTAAAGCAGTGACCTTCCATATGAGAAGTGCTCAAATTAAAAACAGAGGTGTTGTGCACTTCGGAGCTGTCACTAGAATGAGCTAAAAGACTCAGGGCTGGGGTTTAGTGCAGCATGCCATCGCTGAAAGCCCCACTGCTTTAATTGGAGTTGGGATTTCATTTTGTGAATTTCAGAATATTTTACTCTGCTAGCACAGTATGTCCATCTGTAGCATAAAAGGATGAAACTTGATGTCATACAGTTTCCTGAGGGTGGTAATCAACAAAATTTGTGGTTTGGAGGGCAAAAGGAGTTTCCTGCTGATAAGAAAGGCTCTGTTTGATGTTAATCTTTTTCACCTGTTGAACAATTATTGATGACTTTCATTAATAGTGCTTTGTTGCTGAGTTATGTAAAGGAGAATAATCAGTCCTGGTTAAGCTACATGTAAAAAGTCTATCTTTATTTGCATGGTAATGAAGTACTACCTGAGGTGTTAGAAGTAGAATCAATAGGCTAATGAGATTTTATGCAAACAGTCTCAAGTAACAACCTGGTCTCACCCTCAGATAAAAGGATTTTTTTGAAGTGGGAAAATACTTTAAAGGTTGGTTTTTTTTTTGTTGTTTTTTTTTTTTTTATACAAGGATACATATTTATATCAGTGCAAACAGAAACATGAAAAAGAACCTTTTTTTCTTTTTAAGTACCATATCTTACAGAAAATAGTTCTAATCTATCTACATGCAGTAGTAAATAATAACTTAATCGGGCCAATTCCTTCAAGATGGGGTATAGTCTTGTATATCAGTTTAATTTTTTTCTTTGGTACTAATACTTAGCCTCAAGGATGAAGTATCTAGAAGTTCACAGCTTAATACAAACCATCCTCTCTGGAATAACAAATAAAATAATAAATATTGCTTACATCTTCTCAGGTAACACACACTTTTCAGCTGGGGAAGAGAGAACTTTGCAGGTGAAGAACTGATTGTATGTTTTGACTGAAATAAACATTTCACAATTTCGGAAAAGAATGTGAATTTACCTTCTTAGCTTTATATTGGTGCCCTTTCTTCTATTATACTTCAGATTGATTCCTTATGTCTTTTAAGTGAGACAGTACTGTAGAAGGCACATTTTTTCAGCTGGACTGTTTGGTTGCAAATCACTATTTGCTGCAGTTGTTGGTAGGGAGAGGGAACTGAGCTTTGTGTTTTCTTGGAGAGACAAAAAAAGTTGAAGGGAACTACTGTGGCCGAACCCTACTTGGTCTGCTTAGTTTACCTATGCCTGGGCTAAGGCATGGGAATACAACCTCACTCTGTATTACCAAGACTATTAGCTATGAACAGTGCTGAGATGATATATAATAAAGTATAGAAATATGGGTTCAGTGTGATGTAGTTTGAAGCCTCATAAACTGTGTGAATCCAACGAACAAAAAATAGAGGCAATGTAAACTACTCGGGTGTGTTAGAAACATGTGCAAAAGCTGAGCAAGGCATGATCAAGAACTTTAGACAAAACCGAAAAAAACCCAGTAAAGATAGAGGTAAATGATTCTCTTTTTCCATTTTCCCAGCTAGCTCAAGCATGAGAGAGAAAAACACATTTTTATCCAGAAATCTGCCCTCCCACCAAAAATCTTCATTCTCTTTGAGTAGGAAATAAAACACTTTTATATATTTTCTCAAGCGCTTCAGTGCTTCTGAATGAGTTTGTTTTCATCAGCCAGTACCATGGGTGCAATAGGTGTCTGTCTCACAGCCAGAGACAAACTCAAATGGACTGTAATGAAAAGGACAGGGAGAAGAGAAAGGCTTACTGCATCCTTTTGCTTAAGGATGCATTTTCCCTTTCAGCTTCTCCTACTGTGGAAATTATAGCTTCCACTGTTTGTAATGGGATAGGGTACATGCAGCTCTGAAATGGCAGAGGTGTTGTTAAACCTGTGTTGTAGCATCCTGTAATAGAAGCATTTGTTATCTCAAGGTACTGTTTTTTTTTTTTTTTCCTTTTTCATAGGTGTTCAAAACTGAATGGAGGTAAAGAGCCATATCACCTTCAGTGAGATTTGGGGTTGTACAATAGAAATATGTTACATACACTGTTAATTGTAAATTTGACTCATTCTGTGACTTTCTTAGAATAAGAAGTATTCCGGGTGCTGCTCCCTCTCATCTTGATATATGTAATGCTCCATCTGTTTAAGAGACCCCATTCCTTCCTGACTACAGTGAAGCTGCTCTCTCTCCATTTCGCATACCTTTTTTGGTAACAGAAGAAGAGAGAGAAATGTCCGACGTAGTTTAGGGTCAGGAGACTTTTGACAGTGCTTGTCTCTTAAAAGATGAAAATCTTTCATCTCATTTGCATTCCTTTACTTAGAGATGCCAGATCTTTCAGGCCAAGTAGCTTTTATGTTTTTCTCCAGGGCTGAGAATATATGTAGTCTATGTATTTTGATAATTAATAGATATTTTGAATGAATTTACACTAAATTAAAGTTATTTTTTGCTAACAATGCTAATGAATCCTGTTCCTAATAAGAATAAACCAGAAATTTTGCATCTGTCATTTATTGCTTCCTTTTTTATTTTTAACTTTTGCTTTCTGATGAAGTCAAATCCCCTAAGAAGTGGGTAAAAAAGCATCTCATGGCAGAGCACTTGTGAAGTGTGGCCCATAGTGAGATGTGTCTATTTTGAATTTCTTCAGTATACTCCCAAAATGCTTGCTGAAAGAGGACTCTGCAAGTGAAACAAATACTCCTTGAAGAGAGTGATGCTTCGTTTGATTTAAAAATTGCAGACTTGAACAACCCTAACAGCTTTTGAGCTTTTGTCAGATAAGGTTTTGTGTGTGTGGTTTTTTTGTGGTTTTTTTTGTGGGGGTGGTGGTGGGGAAAGAGTGTTAAAAGGCTGACTTTTAGGACTTTAAAGCTGTTGTCTCAGTCTAGGTGCTGTCTTTCTGATTTCACCCCTTTCCATTAATCTACATCCACTGACTGCAAATCAAGTGAGACCTGTGCATATATGAGCATGAAAATGTTGCCATAATAGCAAGTGTCTAGTTCAAAACAGCCTCCCAGCTCTGTGGTCTCTATTGTCATCAATATGAATCACATTTTTGGAAACAAAAGGTAGAATATATAAGCCTTCTATGCTGTCACTGCTGGCATTGGCAAAGCAATATTCTTGTTATGTGGAGGCAGGGAGCCAGATTTCACATGATGCTCTGTAATTTTTAGGCTAATGGTGGGTTGGTGATGCTATTTCCATGTTTTAGATGAAGACCAGCTCAAAACTAACTAAAATTGGAGAGTAGAACAGATAGGAGGAAAGAAAAATTTTGTTTGACAAGTTGTTTTTTATCAGCTCTTTTTACATTTTTTTTTGTATTGAAAACAATTTAAGTTTTAAATTATGTATTTATTGGATTTTTGATTGAAAAGACAATTATTAAAACCTCTGACAAGCTAGATAAGGCTTTCTATTTGGGTTTTAACATGTATGCTGAGAACTTACAACATAATCAGAACTATTTCTGATTTAATTTTTTTCACTGATAAAATTTTTTTTTAGTCCTGCTCCAAGGTCCTTCAGTTCCTCCTACTGTGGAGCCCAAGGGAACCAGAAAATGAAAATCTAAGCCAGCAATCACAGTGAATTATAATTTTATTGTTTCCCATATGGAGAATTAGTTTCTTCCATTTCTTGTTCTTGTTACAACCTTTGTCATGAGCATATATTACAAAAAAAAAAAAAAAACTTGTTTAATATTCCATGTAAATTCTAGTTGAAGGAAGACAATGTGACCTTTTTGTGCACTGCTTTCTGGTTTGCATTTCTTTTCCTGTGTCAGCCAACTTCTTGCAGTTCTTAATAGCAGAGCCATTGGGTCATTAGGGTTTGTTGTGGTGCTTAGATGTGGAGACACCCCATGTGGAAAGGTGGTGGCAAGCGTGCAACCTGCATGGGATTTCCACTTCTTATGACTTGCTTGGATTTCTTACACAGCCTCCAAAATTAAATTTAACTCATTCTGCTGTAGGATGCAGACAGATTAGATATCTGGTGATCATCCAGATAACTACCTACTTCCTACTATTTTATCAAAAGTTTGATGAAGAATATAAAATAGTTCTTGGGGGTCTTTAAGCAGAAATTTTGGTAGCACAGTTAAGCTTTTCACAGATGTACTGAAAAACTCATTAGGAAATCTGAACTGAGCTTAGAGTTGACATCAAAATCTCCAGTCTCAAGTCAGCTACCTCTTTCATTGTGGATGAAGCTGACCTTGTCATTGGTTTCTGTGAAATGCTAGAATAAGAAATAAATAAGTTGGTGGCTTTTTGGGTTTTGGGGTTTTTTGTTTGTTTGTTTTGTTTTGTTTTTGTCAAAACAGGTTGTTCGGTTTTGGGGTTTGTTTTTGTTGGTGTTTCACAGCCCCCCTAGTAATTTTCAGTGAGGAAGCTCTGTCATGTCATGGTCACAGATTATACAGTGAGAATCAAGTAAGACTCAAACTCTGCAATGCTCAGTTGTGTTTGAAAGTTTTTTCTTGCATTTTATTGCTTCAGGCAAATGCAGTAAATAATTTTCTCTAGAATTACCAAGAACCACAGAAATTGGTTTTTTTTTCACATTCTATTTAGGACTAGCATTACTTTCCTATGTACATTCTTCCTTCCTGATTACTCTTCATTATAGTCTACTTCTTCAGTGTTGTATTTTATATCCCTTTTTAAGAAACAGCAGAAAACCTGCAAGCACTGTTCACCTTGGTGGATGCTTGTTAACATGACTATGACCAATTTCACAACCTCCCTCTCATGAGTTACACACATTAGGAAGGTGATACTCAGGAACAAATTATTTCATTTATTGTCTTCTTTCCTGTATGAGAATAAAACGTATGAATAAGAGAGCGAGAAAGGAGAAAGCAGTGTGAACAATGGGGAGTTTTCATTTGCCTAAGTGGAGGTATCTAGATAAGGGGTCAAAGTATTTTGCTAAGTTGAATTGTCCTTGTGTAGTCCTCTAGTTAAATGATATATGAGGACTAAGGGGAAACCCAGCACATTAGAGACCACAGTTCAGCAAAAGCAGCTCTCTCCTTTGTGGTACTGGTTCCCTTGCAGCATCCTTGAACTCATAGGACACAAAGGCCTCAAACTGCTGTCATTATCATCCTTACTCTGAAGTTAGAAACCATTTCTGCAGTCTACCCCCACCTCAGATCTCTTCTTACTCATCTCCAGGCAAGCAGAAAGAGAGTAGAAGATGAAATATGGGCTGAAATAAAGGGCAGCTACTTTCTCATTGTGGGCAAGGGACAAGTAAATAATCCCTGATAAAAACCTATCAGTACCTTCTTAGTAAAAACTGATACATCATTTATAGCTGGGTGTTATATAACAGCGCTGATTTTCCCACTTCAGATGTAAATGCTTGGAGTAAAAACTCTCATTACTTACTTTTTTTATTGTGTTTCCTATTAAGGTGCTTATGTTAGGTCCTGATGAGAGAATAACTTCTCAAGCTATCTGTGCAACGAATTTAACACAGCAGATCATTTCAGGGAGACATTTTAGAAAGTCTGAAGTGCTATTTCCAGAGCAGTTCTAATAGCTTGGAAATACAGTTGCTTTTATAGGAAACATAGTTGTCAATAAAGGAGGAATTGAAGGCTAATGAAGAACAATTGTTGAGTGAGGGAACTAGTTCATAAAGCACTAAAAACTAATTTCTGTGACATCAGCTCTAATACGATCTATTTACTGAAAATAATCCATTTTGACATAGAGGTTCTATTGTTGTGCAAAAAAATCTTGAAAAATGTAAAAACTCCTGGTTTTCACTGAGGTTACTGAAATGCTTAGCAGTAAGTACCTATGGGTTTTTTTCCAGTTTGGGCAATGCGGGCTGAATGTTTTCTTGCTTAAACCCCTATAACAGTGCCATAGCTGCTTTTTAAGTGTGCTTTGTTTTACATGCATACTAAAGAGTTTCTGTGAATAGCCTTGTTTTCTGCAATCTCAGTGAACAGTTTTGCCTATGGGTATAAAGTGATCAACATTTAATTTAAAGTAATTTTGTGTGGATATGAAACTGCTACATAAAATAAATATTTCCACTTTGCAGAAAAGGTGATTATTGGTGTCAGCTTATTATTCTGCATGAGAACTTTGATAGTAACATTTGTGCCTTTAGTTCCAGGGATTTAATTTTGGAGTAATAGCAAAAGGAAATCAATGTAAAAGTTTATATTGTACTTCAAAAACAATCAGTATTCTATTTTCTTATTAATTATAGAAAGTTGAAAACTATCATTTCAGAAAAATATTTAGTATAAATTCCCCTAATAAAGTATAGAAAGATGATGACAAATGGAAAAAATAATGGACAACACATTCACCATATGATTCCACATTTGTGGCCATTTCAAATGTCATCTCTGTTAGTATTACATTACATATTATTATTATCTGTGGAATACAGGGCAAAGCAATGATATTGGTTTTGTATTTGTGAACTTGATTAGTGGTATCACTGAATTTTTTTAAGACTTGACCTACATGGTAAAGTCATTTAACTGGAAACTGGTTTGTTCCTCTTAAGACTCTGAGGAATTAGGTTCATAGCTCTTCTGCTATTTCTCTGTGGAAAAAAAAAAGGCCATGGCTCCAACTTAGAGAAGCATCTGAGCACATGCTTAATTCTAAGCAATCCACAGGAGTCAATAAAGTTAAATATGCATAGATGGTTTTCTGACTTGAGCCTATGGGTCGTGGAGCTCATCAATAACCAAACTAAGTGGATTAAATAGAGGCTGTGGTTCAAGACAGCCTGTTAAAATACCAACCCAAACCCTTGTGGTAAAATCGAACATGCTCCACTGCTTTCCTGAATAAGAAGGTTTTCCTGCAGTACTGCAGGGGATCATGGGCTCCAGTAAAGGAATCAGAAATTTAAGGGATATGGAGAAGGCTGCTAGTGAAGAAAACGTGGAGACAGGTTTAAAGTGAAACCTGGAATGTGGGCTGACAGAGCAACAGTTGAACCAAATGAAGCTGGAGTTGGTATTTGAATCGTCCAGCACCAGCGTTTCATCAGAAAAAAAAACCAAGAAGCAAACAATCAATAGCAAAGGTTGCAGAGCCAAATGTAACCCTTCGCTAGCTAAGCATACAAAATTTTCCCAGACTATACTAATACTCAGCTTTTTTTTTAAAAAAAGAGTACCTGGCTTTTCACTGTGGGTGGAAAGGCAGGGGAAGATGTGTTTTTTTTTGTGATACAAGAGGCTATGAGGAGAGAATAAAATGTCAAAGCAGAGACAAGGTCAAGCCTAGCAGACACTTTTTTAGCTATGTATGAAAGCAACCTACGTGCAGAACCATCACTCCCAGCAGGGAACCTGGATTCCTGGTGGTGATGCTGTTATTAGTTTGCAATGTGACACAACCCACTGACATGAAGGAGAACCCATCTAACAAGTGCAGAGAAGACACAGGGCACTGAAGGGCATCAATTGCTGTAGATTCCCTAATCACTGTGTGATATACTAAGGAAAAGAAATGAAAGACTTGCAGGGAAAGGAAAATGTTTGAAAAGGTGCTCTTTTGGCATGAGTGAAGCTTTTAGGGCTTGCGGTAGATAGTTAAACAGGTTCCCCTCAACCCCCATCCCTATTTTTATATTTTTATATATATCTATCTATAGATAGATAGATAGATATTGAAAAATGTTATTTTTAAAGTTTAGAATTCATACAAAAGGTTTTTTCTTCAAATATGACCTGAATTTTAATCTAAGCTCCATTTATTGTGGAGAGTGTATAAGGGGAGGTGTTTTGAAGAGTAAGAAAGAAAAAGTCAACTCCAAGGAAATAGAGATTGAGGGATTTCTGGGGAAATAGGGACAGTTACAAACAGGTGTAGAATCTTGGATATGTAAAATCTTATTTTCAAATGGAAAAAGAAATATGGCACAATTTATCTTGCCTTTGTCTTGGATAAAATCTCAGATTTGGTTGAAAATATGTTAAAGAGCATTTCTATTCCTTTTTGTAATTGGTGGGTTTTTTATCTCGTGGGCCCCTCTGAGAGTGGAAAGTGGTAATAAGTAGGGAAAATAAAGAAAATTTAAATCCAATGTTTAACAACAATGAAAAATCCTCTGTTATATTTTATCGCACATAACATCAGAGAATTGGACTCTGCAATAAGACTGTAAAACTTTTACGCTTAGAAATGTAACAAATCCACTGCTTTTGAATTTGGAACTCTTAGTTCATGGTGCATGATTTTTTGCTGTCCTAATACTACATGCCCTTGTAAGACATACCTCTCCAGCTTTCTTGTAAGCCTCTGTTAGACACTGGAAGCTGCTTTAAGGTCTTTGTAGAGATTTCTCCATGCTGAACTAAGCCCAGGTCTCTCAGCCTATCTTCATAGGAGAGGTGATCCAGACTTCTGATTATCTTTGTAGCCTCCCCTGGACTCGCCCCAACAGCTCTACCATCCTTCTTATGTTGGGGACCCCAGAGCTGGATGCAGTACTATGGATGGGGTCTCACAATTGTGGAGTAGAAGGAGAGAATCACCTCCCTCAACCTGCTAGGCATGGTCCTTTTGACACAGCCCATGATAAAGTTGGCTTTCAGTTACCATAAAACAAAAGAACATAAACAACATACAAAGAACAAGTAAAGAAACTCTCCTGGTGTCATTCCCCTGGAATTTCGCTGAATTAGTTGGGCATGGTTTTATTGATGTCAGTGAAAACAGATACAGATCAAAGCTTTAAATGTTTTCCTTAAACAGCTAGGGAAACTGTGACAAATCTGGCGATTGTCCCAGCATAAAAGAATATTCAAGGATTAATAGAGAGCCCATTAAACACCCTTGGGCAGTAATGCATATAAACTTACATGCAAGGCGTGGCAGTATATAGGTATATTATGAAGCTAAAAAAAGGAAGAATTAAATTGGTGTGTCCTTGGGCTAACTCAGTCGGGCACCTGATGCTTTTCTGCCAAAGTGAAGAGGCTTCACATTTCCAGACTGGCAACTATGGCAAATCTCACTGCCTGTGGCATCTGGGCAGGCATTTGCTCTCTATCTATTTTGGTTGATGAAAGAAGCAACAAGAGCTCTTAAAAGAAGTCTGTGGAGATAAGGAGGGCAGCTCAAGCTGACCCAGTGGAGGGGTGTGCAGTTTCATCATGGCGTCTGACCTTTCTGCTCTCCTTCTTGTAAAGAGCACTTCTCTGCAGTGCTATAATTGGACATACTGTCCAAACTCCTTTCAGCACTTCACCTGCATAGGAAAAAACACACGAAGTAAAATCATTTATCAGTCTTGGTAGATGTTTTCACACAAGGATGCCTATATATTGGAGTACCTGAAAAGGCAAAAAAATTGGTTTAGGCCTTAAATACGAGAGCTTAGTTAAGGGGAGGAAAAATTAAAAGAGAATAAATAGGAAATCTTACCTTCCTCATATAAAATGACCTTTTTTCCTGCTCCCAAGAGACTGGAAAAGATGACAAATAATTTACAAACCTGCTGTCTGTTCAGTAGGTGTGGGTTTGTGCAACAATACTGGATTTTATAATAGCTTTAATTCCAAATTAATTTGCAGCCTTCTGAAAATGGAATGTGGCAGGGGGACTATGATAAGAAAGAGTGATTCATAGTAGATTATAACCAAGAATGAATGGGGATCTTTTTTCAGCTAAAACTGCAGAGATGTGGAGAAGGAGAATAAATATACCTGAGATAAAATTTACAGTAGGGTATTGAAGCTAATACCATGCATCCTCACTAGAGTTTTGAAATACTTGCATTCAATCAAATTGCATTCAAGACGCTTAGAGTTAATATCCCAACAATGTAGACTTTAAAAGTATTCAGGCTTTAAAGTGGGGTAATATTGACTTTGTGTACTCTGAGATTTCCATACAGTATTCCTATGGTGGATCTAGAGGAAACTCTCTGAATTTTATTTACAGATTTGAACCTGGAATAACTGACATATCTAAAGTGGTCTGAACTCTTATCTCTGTGAATATGTATGGAACCACAGCATGTGATTACACCTCTTGAAACAGGCATCTTTTCAATGCCAAAAGCTTAATTGAAGTTAAAGCATCCACAGCTGAGAAGTTATGGGGATAATTTCTGATGTTTCTTTATTTAGACACGAGTCATGGGTCTATGAAAAGACTGAGATACAGCAGGAATCGCGGCTGTTCCAAACACATGTAACAAGCATGTAAGGAAGAGCTGACACACCCAGGACAGCATAAACTGTGATGCACATTATTCTTGAATATACATTAGATGTTTTCATATGCAGTGGGTCAGATTTTTATTTTCTTTTCTTTAATAATATATCTTTCATTTTTTTATGATGAAAACAGAATGTCTCTTCCAAATCCACTGACTTTTACATTAGCCATAATTTGAGATTCCCTCTCTGTGGATCATTTACCTTGGGGAGAAGAAAATTTAAAAAAGAGACAGCTTAATGTAGAGGGGAGTTGCTGCAGCTGCAGTCCTTTTAAAGTTGATTTCCATGTAGGGTGAAGCTAAAAGCTTTTCACTGCTTGTTAACCTCTGTTTGGGGGTGATTCTGTTAATGAGTTGTTTTGCCTGGTTTTGCTTTGCATCATTTCTTACTCTCTTCTTTTTGTTTTGCTTCCTCACAAATACCTAGAAAATACCTCTTTTCCCCTCTGAAGTTTGTCTTTGGTTTTGGTTTACATTCATTTCTATTATAGTCTTCAGAGGAAGAGCAAATTGTGCCAGCTTGATTAGAAAAATTAAGTTATTTAATGAATGTAAAGGTAAGGATATTTAAAGGCACCTTTTTACCACTGACTGTTCTTCCATTGATTTATATTTCCTTTCAGGAGAGTCCATGGCTAATCAGCTTACATCATATATATTTAACATTTATATGTCCTGGTATTAAGCTCTATTTCTAGGTGTCTGTAGATTATTTTTAATTCTTTTGTAATTACAGACCTCAATGCAAAAATGTAATCTACGTGCCTGTATTAATGTAGAAGAAGAGATATTACTTGTAGTCACTTCCAAATGCAGACCCATTTTAAGTCAATTGGTTTTATTATTACGGTGCTCTTCACACTCATATGCCTCAAATTGGACTGAAGCCATTTAAATTTATCTGCTGTATCGAGGCAATCAAATGACAAGGAGTGGTAGTCATTGAGGATGGATTACTTTGGATTTCAGTATCATTATTTGCCTTCAGAAATATAGTGAGACATTCAAGCCAAGGAAGGTTTTTAATTAATAGTTTCAGAACACTATTATTAACTTTTCTTTTAACTTCTTTCATTAATAGAAGGTTATAGCTATATGGCTGAGCAGATAGAGGGAAGAATGCAAACAGTATACATTGAAGTTTGACAAGGAAAAGGATATTATAGTGCTTTCAGCAAAATAAAAATGTGTCACTGTCCATCAGATTTCTGTTTTAATGTTGAGACTCTAACATGCTCCAAAGCAGGCAGTTTATTTCTTGGTGAATAATTATCACTTAGAGGACAGATAACTAAGCAAAGTTGTTAAATGATAGTACTAGACCATGTAATTTTTTTTGTACTTGTGAGTGTATAATTTTAATCAAATAATTAGTTTGGGCTATAAATTATTTAACATGTGAATGCTTTCTTCTGTGAATATTAGACATGTGGCCTTCTAAAATAGAATGGATTTTAAAATGTGAATATTTGATCTTGTATGTATTTGGCTTGACTGTACAGATAGAGATCAAAACCTTTCCTACGTGTAGTCATATGCTTTACGGACAGACTGCATGACATTTCATAGGAATGGTAAGGTGAGGGATAATGAGCATTTCTCCTAGGTTTAAACATCCTGCATCTAGATACTTTGAGTCTAAAATCATGTAGTGGGAGTAAAAACTTGGCCAATTTTAAAATTAAATGTTTCAGTTCCTCAAATGGCAGAAAATGGAGGTGTGAAAAAATGATTTTTTTTTTTTTGCGAATCTGGAGACTGTGCTGGTAATATCTGTTCTGTTTGGTTATCATCACTAAAATATTAGCTTTTGGTGGGAAAGGGCTAACTACCTTTTCTTTCCTGTGTGAGTAGGTGGTCTTCTGCTGAGATTTAAATGGCAGTACTCTGACATGAAAAATTCTGTTTTATTCTAACAGCAATCTACAGATGAATTCGTATTCTTATAAGATTATTTTTGTAACCCTAGTTTGCTTGTGAGTTGTATACTAACATCACTGTTAATTTCTTCACATTGTGATTGTCAGACACATCATGGTCTAAGACTGCACTGTGTGGGCAGGAGATTTGGCTCTTGATTGATAAGCTGCAAGAGGAATTCTCTCCCCAGCTCCAAGAAAGAATGTTATTAATTGTATTTTGATCATAATTCAAATAGTTTTCCTTTAATACTGAAATAGTAAAGGGTGATTTAACGAGAATGATCCTGAGCTGGTAGAAGTCAGTGGCAACTTTCAGCTTGGCAACCTGGTTACAAATGATCCTGTGGTTATGGGGCTCTCTTCTTTGGGGTGTGTTTTTCAGCTATGTGCTAAGTTCAACAGTAGGTACCCAAGGCGGGAAATTTAATGCTGACTTGGCTATATCTTTAGGGTATTTTGATTGTCTTGGTTCATTTCATGTACACATTTGCAGTAAGCCTTTCAAACGCAAATTAGCTGTACAGCTGTATGCCTGGCTCCTTACAAATCACTCAGGGACAGACCACATGACTTAAGTTGCTTGGAAAAATTTCCATTGACTCAAAAAGATATACATTGACTCAAAGAGATATACTGAATATCAAAGAGATATTCAGTCCTTGAATACATCTTCTGCAGCTGTAACTTCTTTGAACAATTTGCTTCTGGAGATACATGCTCTTCCACTCCTCTGCATTGATTTTCCCCATTTCAGTTTTATTTTATTGTGCTGCATTCTTCCAATATAAGTTGAAAGCTCAACTGTTAACAATTTTTATGTAATGCTGGTTCTATTATGTCAGTAAATGGGAACAGCATAGCATCTCTGTTTTCATTCAATGAGAAGTGACATACTGTTAATTAAAATGTATTGCTAATATACTTTGATGAACGTTTCAGAGTATGTTATTGTTTCACTTTCTCATTTCTGGACACTCTATTTCAGTTTTATAAATTCTATTTCCTGCAATTGTTTTAGGCATAATGTATTATGCTAATAACATGTCAGCTTCAAAAATCAGGAGCATAAAATGATATTTTTGCTGAAAACAGGGTGATTTATAATGTTCTGTAAAATATGCAATTGCATTTGTTATTTGAGATTACAGTTACATACAGTGTAATAGGGGAAGATATTTGAATTTCCTATTTCAAATCATTTAATATGGAGTCATAGATGGAAGGCAGATTTATTATGTAAGCCAGCCCAACTGTAATCAAAAGGACTATCCACTTTCTAATACCTCTTTAATCCTTCTTTAAGCTTCTAGTATTCCTTGAAAAGACTGTCATGTAAGTTTTGTAGGTGTTCAGTTAGTTAATCTCTTTTTTTTTTTCCTTTTTATTCAATAATATTATAGTTCAGCTCATCATGTTGAACCACTCACTTTCCTTTCACAGAGCCAGGTCATGTATTTCATATGATTGCTTCACTCCATTTTTATAATAGCACCCACCTTGCATTGGAGTAAAGGACTGAAGGAAGTTGAGATGTTGACTAGTGTAAAAAAAAAGGAAATAAAATATGTAGGTTTATATTAACTAATTCTTAGCTCTTTTCACCCTGATTGCATATAGTTTGGTCCCTGAGGTCCCTTTTAACAAGGCACTCAACAATTGAGCAGGAGCACAATCTCTATGTTGATATGTTATTCTATACACATACATATGCCTAGTAGCATTTTTTCACCTATCCCTAATTGGGTTTCCACCACTGCCAGGTGATTGTTTCTTCCACAGTTTCCCCTATGGTTATATGTTTTGGATTGTTTTTCACTACCTATGTTAGCCAAGATGTTGCCATGGCCTCAGATATGACCATACTAGGTCTATTTATTTCCCCCCCCCCCCCCCCCCATTTTTCCACTCTTTTTGCCTTTCTGGTGTTGGCCATGTATAGAATAATTTGCAGTTTTCTTAGTATGATTTTTTTCTCACTCTTCCACATCATTTACGAAAATATTAAAGAATGTGAATGTTGACCACAATTCCCTTGTTATTGCAGAAGATGTCAACTTGGCACACTACTCCTCCTCATTGTCTCTTGTTTACATTCAATTAGTCAGGTTTTGGATCTGTCCAATCCAATCCAAATTAGCATTTCAATTACTCTTTCATGAAAAAGAGATTAAAAGCTTCACTAGATTACATGCTCGATTGAAATAGCCATCAACATCCATAAAGAAACTTTCTAATATGATGATTTACAATGTAGGTGGTTTTGCATGAAATACCACAAAACAGTCTTGAAATATGTATAATTTTAATTAAGTTTCAGTCTAAAATGTCAGAATTTTAATGTCTGCTGTATGAGAGAATAATAAACTGATGTAAGAGCTAGAAGGTCTCAGATTTCTTGAGAAAATTTGTGTGGGTTTCTAGAGAAATGGAGCATTCTGATCCCTCTGAAATGACAAATCACAGAGCATCGTACTTGTCACTGAAAAAGACAGAACAAAAGATCATCCCTGTGCCCCAACATAAAATGTTTCCACTGATGGAGAGAGGATCAGGGCAGAGGGCAGGTATCTGACTGAAATTGTTCATAATTGCCTACAGGGCAATTTCTGCTGTCATGTGCAATGATACAGCTCCCTTGAAGTTGGTAAAATAGCATGAGTGTTTCTGACAGCTACTTTCTGCATAATATGGAGGAAGTACACCATAATTTGTAACCAGTCAGTTGTTGCTATTTCGTGGGTTTGTGCCCCACGTTGGGCGCCAAAAACTGTCGTGGTTTAAACTAAATCTGCACAGTTCCCCCTTTGTTTCCCCTCCCCCCCTCACCTTCCCACTCCCGGAGGGATGGGAAGGAGAGCCAGAGGAATACAGCTCCCACGGATTGAGGTAAAATCAGTCCAGCAATCAAGGTATAACAGAAATAACTACCGGTACCAATAACAAATCAATGTTAGAGGAGACAAACAGGAGAGAGAATACGATACCACCCGCCGCCACGAGCCCAGCCCGGCAGAGAGAGAGAGCTCCCCCCTCCCCTCCTGGCCAGCTTCCAGTTGCCTCCCCGAGCCCAGCCCGGCGTGTTAACCCCTTCCCTCCCGGCCAGCTTCCAGTCCCCTCCCCGAGCAGGACGTGCTGTGGTATGGAATACCTGCCCGACTAGCCCAGACCAGGCGCCCTATCTCTCCCTATTCCCTGGCAGAGCATGAGCTACTGCTGAACCCATGACACTTAGTTATTAAACCGTTCTTATCTCAACCCATGGGGGCTACCTTCTTTGGATTCTCCTTTCTAACACTCCGGGAGTTGGGGGAGCAAGGGAGGGAGTGAGTTAACAAGCTGCGTGGCTGGTTTTAAACCACGACACTCCTGTGACACCAGCAGCCTCTGCTGTGCGCCCCTGCATGGAGGAACCTTTGAGCTGCTCCCAGCCCATCACCCATTTGCTCCATCACCTGCTCTCCATCAGAGCTGGCTTTTTAATTCGTGTTGTGCATTTTCTGCAGTGGGATGTGCTGGGGGAAGTGATGGTCCTGTCCCAGTTCCTCCTATTGCAAAAGTAGGCATCAGCTCGTGCTGTGGTTTTTGGGAGAGGGGAACCTTGCCCGGAGAGGAAGCATTCCACTTCCCAAAGAAGCCACACTCTGGTTTCCACTAACACTTTCCAGAGTGGCAGGAAGAAACCTGCCTCCAGGGTGCAGCAGATGCAGAGCATGAGCAGACCCACTCTGAAAAATGCTCCTTATTGGGTGGGTTGGTTGGAGCTCTCCAAAGGGCTCTGGAGGTTTCTGGGAAGTGAGTCTCGAAAACTTCTCGGGTTGTGCTCACTCTCTGTGACCACAACAAACTCAGGCTGAGAGTAAGGACAAGGGTGTGATCCCCTAAGGATGGAAAACCACACTGTGGCTAGTTGGAAATCAGAGCTCTCAGTTTTTCTTGTGCAACCAGGTCACAGGTAACTTCTCCTGGAGATAAGCTGGCCAAGGTAGCTCCTGGAATTTGGAGTAGAGCACAAGCCCAGACCTTCCCAGCACTGCCAGTGCCAGCACTGCAGTGCTGGGAAGTCACCAATGGGGTCTGAGTGAATGGATCTGCACCCAGGCAATGCCTTGGATGGAGATGTCTCTTCTCCTTGCAGGTAGAGAGCTTGAAGAGCTGTCACCTTGCTGCCTTCTGCTGATGATGGGTGCTGCCTGCAGGGCGCCAGATGACCGATGCTGTCCAGCCTCTTCTGGGCTCACCTCTGAATTGCTCAAAGTCTAAACCCCACAAATAGTTTTGTGTAAAACCCCAGACTGGGCTGTTCCTCTGCTGTCCTGTCCTGCTCCTCCCCTGGCACCGAGCACCTCCCTGGCAGGGCTGGATGTGGCTGATGTACTCCAGAGCTCCTGACCTCGCCTGCCTTCCTCCAGAAGCCATGTGGGCTGAGTGCTTGTGGGTGAGTTGATGGTTCTGGAAGGAAGCACCATCCCCACTGGTCGCACAGCTGGTCCCGGGAGTGCCGGTGTGTGCCCTCTCAGTAAGTTTGTGCACAACACCAAGTTGAGTGGGAGTGTTGATGTGCCGTAGGGCAGGCAGCTCTGCAGAGGGATATGGACAGGCTGGATCAATGGGCCGTGGCCAGTGGTATGAGGTTCAACAAGGCAAAATCCTGGGTCCTGAATTTGGTTGGGAGCATCCTGGCCTGTATCAGCACCGGTGTGGCCAGCAGGACTAGAGCAGTGATTGCCCCCCTGGACTGGGCCGCCCCTCGAGCCCTGTGTCTGGAGAAGGCTCAAAAGGGACCTTATTGTTCTCTACAGCTACCTGAGAGGAGGCTGGAGCCAGGAGGTGCCTGGTCTTCTCTCCCAAGGAGCAAGGACTAAACCAAGAAGAAATGGCCCCAAGCTGCACAAGGGGAGGTTTTGACTGGAGATTAGGAGATCACTTCAGGTGTAGTCAGGCATTGGAGCAGGCTGTTTGGGGCAGTGCTGGAGTCGCCATTCCTGGAAATGTACACATGCTGTGTAGACGAGGCCCTCAGTGCCATGGGTCAGTGGTGGCCTTGGCAGTGCTGGGGAACATTTGGCCTTGATGATCTGAAAGGTCTTTTCCAACCTGGTTGACTCTATGACTGCCTGCAGCAGCCCTGCTGTGCCCAGTGGCCATTGACACAATGGCACCAACATCACAAAGCCTCGCTGGTTGCTGTGGAGATGCCCGTCACCAGTTGGGACTCGGTGGAATCAGTCACGGGCATGGGCATCTCCATGGCAACTGCCAGGGCTTTGTGGTGTAGGGAGGGTTCCTCATGGCCAGAGGCCATTGTGATGGGGGGTGACACGTTGTTGACCGTGGGGTACATAAGGAGCGAGAGCCCTGGAGTACCTCAGTCCAGAGGAGCGGCCTCCCTCAGGAGGCAGCAATCCCCTGGAAGCCCACGGCAGTTCAGCGTCCAGGACGTGGAAGATGCCCGTGGGTAAAGAGGCAAACGCCCGTTCCCAGCCGGCTGAGGCCAGGCCAAGCAAGCAGAGAAGGCGCCAGGTGAGGACCAGGGCAGGAGGGAGAGGCCGGTGGTGGGCCGGGGCTGCTCAGAGCTGCCTCGGTGACAGGGCCAGGCTTGCCCACAGTGCACGGGCCCCTATGCCAAGGCAGCCACCTCCATCACACACCTTTTCCTCCTCCTCCTGCCTGCAGGTGGCTCACAGGCAGCCTGAGGAAGCGCCGCAGGGCAGCCCGAACCAGGCATCGTCCCACCATGGGATCACGCTGCCACGGGTGCCCTACCTGGAGAGGTTTCAGCCTGTCGCCATCCAGCAGGCACAGGTAGGGAGCCGCAGGGAGATGGGGCCAAACGTCTTCCAGACCCCGGGAGATGCTGACGGGCGGGCAGGAGGTGCAGGAGGGAGCAAGCTGAGCCCCGCATGCTGTGCCCCACAGCCTGCCCGGGCATGTCGGGGGTGCTCTGGGCAGTGGGCGTGGGCTGCGGGCGGCCAGCCCTCTCCCCAGCCGGCTCTGAGCCCTGCCCTGGGGCTGGCAGGGGAGCACAACTGCCTGAGCTCAGCCAGCTGGGATGTGGGCACAAGGGACACTGTCACACAGCCTCTCTGCTCCGCTTCTTTTGCAGATGGGCAGCCTGGGGCACCGAGTGGTGCTGCCCAGCCCCAGCGGGTTGAGACAGGAGCAGAAGCTCCGCCTGCCACCATTGATCACAATGGCACCGCGGCCGCCCCCTCGCTCAGAGAGAGCAGTCGGCAGCTGCCGCAGGCTGTCATCTGTAACACCAGCAGCCTCTGCAGCTTCTGGCAGTGTGAGGAACTCGGCTGTTGGCAGCACAAGCAGCAACCAACAGCAGCTTCTCAAAACTGCTGCCCAGCTCCACCGTGTGCCCAGTTACGGCAGCAGAGGTGCACGGCCAGAGACCTGTCAGCCTGCCCTGCACAGGTCCAAAGCCTCTGCTCCCACAGCTGAGAGCTCAGGCAGCATGAGCACAGTGCTGCAGAGGTGCAGCACCGGGAGCCAGCGACGTCACCAGCAGCCAGTGGCATGGCAGGAGCCAGCACAAAGCAGGGCTGCAGGGACACAAGCAAGAACAGACACTGTCCGTGCAGCCAGCAGCAGCAAGGGCCCAGCCACTCAACCCATACTCAGAAGCACTAGGCGAGCAGCAGAGCACCTGCCAGCAATTCCAGCGGAACGTATCACTAGGTGCATCAACACCAAGCTCCTCAGTGTGCACTACAGGCCTGTTGCACAGCGCTTGCCCTCTCCGCCCAGCAAGATCAAGCCTTCGGAGCAGCCGAAGAGGATCTGCCTGGTCAGAGCTCCTGAGAAAGAGGAGCACCAGGCACGTCTCACTCCCATGCCACCGGCGTGGGCTTCTAATAACGCTGTCCAGAAGGAAGCAGCACCACAGAGACAGAGACATGGGCCTGCCCTGCAGAACATCAAAGTCCCGGATGCACTTGTGCAGGTCACAACAACATTCGAAAAGATGAAGCTGCTGCACCTGTCTGTGGCTATGGTCCAGAGAACCAACAAGAAGCAGGTGGAACAGCAAGAGATAAGCCAGAAACTGCATGTGGAGACGGCAGATTTGTCACATGCAGCACTTAAGGAAAATGAGTTTCCTGTGGCTGCAGAGACTCGGGGAGAGGCAGCTGGAGACCTGCAGAGTGTGTCTCCTGTCCTGGCCACTGCCACAGACAGCGAGCTGGCAGTGCCTCGCCTGGCCGGAGCTGCTGAGGGAGAGCAGCACCGTGCACCTCTCACTTCGGTGGAACAAGAGCAGAGGGAGGCACCGGCACCACCTTCCCATGGCTTTGATAAGGAGGAGGCAGAAGAAGAGGAGCGGAGAAAGTCGTTGGCCCTGCTCAGCCCCACTGCCTTGGAGTTAGTTATGCAGGAAACAGACAGGTGCTTTGTGGTGGACGTTGTGCACAAGGCTGCGGCTGCCATCCGGGCAAGAGCTGAGCAGGAAAAGGAGCAGGAGGATGTGGCCCAAAGCCACGTGGATGTGTCAGTGGCACCAGTGATGCAAGTAACGCTTGAGGACATCGAGACTCCTATGGCTGTAGAGCCTCAGGCAGAGCCCAGCTCAGCCCCTTTCACCAAAGCTGCAGATGAGGCTGGAGAAGTCATGGTTTCTCCCGTGCCTGGAGATTATCAACAGGAGGCCGGCAGAGCTGTTGTCTCCCCAGCACAACATGAGGAGGAAGTTCTGGCTGCAGTGACGATGATCCCTGGGGAAGAGTCTGGGATATCTTACCTTGCACCTGGAGCAGATGATGAAGGAGAAGCAGCAGCTTCACCTTTGAGTCAGGGCTCGCAGCCCCAGGTGAGTGACACCCCTGTGACCGGCATTGGGGATCCCAAGGTGCTGGAGGCAACCCCAGATCCCAAAGTGCATGTGTCAGGGGCATTGCTCGTGTTCCCTGTGCCTTCCAGCTGACATTCCCTCCTTCCCCTGCCTGTGTTCTTGCTCTCCCATCCGGCACCCCTCCTCTGGAGGAAAGGCACTGAAGGAGAGCAGCCCGTGAGGGACCTCCCCAGTGAGCAGCCACCAGCAGCAACCCCAGAGCCCAGGTGACGGCCAATGCACCACCCAGGCCTGGCGCTGGACACAGGTCTGCAGGGGAGAAAGCAGCCCACGGCACAGCACCCACACAGCTACCTGCAGCCCTGAGAGAGACACATCTAGGGAGAGCTGTCATCTCCTGATGTTCTGCTGTATGTTTACAGGAGGAGCCAGCGGCCTTCCCTGAGGAGAACGATGAGGAGGCCAAGCAGGAATTGGAATGTGTTAGTGACAAAGAGCTGTCCCAAGGGGAAGCCCTCACCATGTACAACATCTGCATCAGCCCTTTGGTGCCAGAGCTCTTCCAGGACGCCCGAGAAGACATCCGTCTGGAATCCAGCATCCGCAGCAATGTGGGCACAAATGCGACATCAGAGGCAGCTGGAGACCTGCAGAGTGTGTCTCCTGTCCTGGCCAGTGCCACAGACACCGAGCTGGCAGCTCCTCCTCTGGCTGGAGCTGCTGAGGAAGAGCAGCACCGTGCACCTCCCACTTCTGTGGAACAAGAGCAGGAGGAGGCACCGGCACCACCTTCCCATGGCTTTGACA
The DNA here is from genome assembly GCF_012275295.1 of Melopsittacus undulatus. Taxonomy (NCBI): domain Eukaryota; kingdom Metazoa; phylum Chordata; class Aves; order Psittaciformes; family Psittaculidae; genus Melopsittacus; species Melopsittacus undulatus. The sequence continues at coordinate 26,910,538 of NC_047532.1, read as the reverse complement.
AGGAGGAGGCAGAAGAGGAGGAGCGGAGAAAGTCATTGGCCCTGCTCAGCCCCACTGCCTTGGAGTTGGTTATGCAGGAAACAGCCAGGTGCTTTGTGATGGACATTGTGCATAAGGCTGTGGCTGCCATCCGGGCAAGAGCTGAGCAGGAAAAGGAGCAGGAGGATGTGGCCCAAAGCCACGTGGATGTGTCAATGGCACCAGTGATGCCAGTAACACTGGAGAACATTGAGACTCCTATGGCAGTAGAACCTCAGGCAGAGCCCAGCTCAGCCCCTTTCGCCCCTGCAGCAGATGAGGCTGGAGAAGACATTGTGTCGCCCGTGTCTGCCAACCAGAAAGTAGCCAGGAGAGCCATTATACCTCTGAGAGAAGACAAGCAGGAAGATGCAGCTGCATTGACAGAGATCCCTGGGGCAGACGGTCAGAAACCCCACCTTGTCGAAGGGACAGATGCACAGACAACATCTGTAGCACAAGAGCAGGAGGAGGCAACGGCACCACCTTCCCATGGCTTTGACAAGGAGGAGGTAGAAGAAGAGGAGCGGAGAAAGTCGTTGGCCCTGCTCAGCCCCACTGCCTTGGAGTTGGTTATGCAGGAAACAGCCAGGTGCTTTGTGATGGACGTTGTGCATAAGGCTGTGGCTGCCATCCGGGCAAGAGCTGAGCAGGAAAAGGAGCAGGAGGATGTGGCCCAAAGCCACGTGGATGTGTCAATGGCACCAGTGATGCCAGTAACACTGGAGAACATCGAGACTCCTATGGCTGTAGAGCCTCAGGCAGAGCCCAGCTCAGCCCCTTTCGCCCCTGCAGCAGATGAGGCTGGAGAAGACATTGTGTCGCCCATGTCTGCCAACCAGAAAGTAACCAGGAGAGCCATTATACCTCTGAGAGAAGACAAGCAGGAAGATGCAGCTGCACTGACAGAGATCCCTGGGGTAGACAGTCAGAAACCCCACCTTGCCGCAGGGGGAGATGCACAGACAACATCTGTAGCACAAGAGCAGGAGGAGGCACTGGCACCACCTTCCCATGGCTTTGATAAGGAGGAGGTAGAAGAAGAGGAGCGGAGAAAGTCGTTGGCCCTGCTCAGCCCCACTGTCTTGGAGTTGGTTATGCAGGAAACAGCCAGGTTCTTTGTGATGGACGTTGTGCATAAGGCTGTGGCTGCCATCCGGGCAAGAGCTGAGCAGGAAAAGGAGCAGGAGGATGTGGCCCAAAGCCACGTGGATGTGTCAATGGCACCAGTGATGCCAGTAACACTGGAGAACATCGAGACTCCTATGGCTGTAGAGCCTCAGGCAGAGCCCAGCTCAGCCCCTTTCGCCCCTGCAGCAGATGAGGCTGGAGAAGACATGGTGTCGCCCATGTCTGCCAACCAGAAAGTAGCCAGGAGAGCCATTATACCTCTGAGAGAAGACAAGCAGGAAGATGCAGCTGCATTGACAGAGATCCCTGGGACAGGCAGTCAGAAACCCCACCTTGTCGAAGGGACAGATGCACAGACAAAATCTGTAGCACAAGAGCAGGAGGAGGCAACGGCACCACCTTCCCATGGCTTTGATAAGGAGGAGGTAGAAGAGGAGGAGCGGAGAAAGTCATTGGCCCTGCTCAGCCCCACTGCCTTGGAGTTGGTTATGCAGGAAACAGCCAGGTGCTTTGTGATGGATGTTGTGCATAAGGCTGTGGCTGCCATCCGGGCAAGAGCTGAGCAGGAAAAGGAGCAGGACAATGTAGCCCAAAGCCATGTGGATGTGTCAATGGCACCAGTGATGCCAGTAACACTGGAGAACATCGAGACTCCTATGGCTGTAGAGCCTCAGGCAGAGCCCAGCTCAGCCCCTTTTACCCCTGCAGCAGATGAGGCTGGAGAAGACATGGTGTCGCCCATGTCTGCCAACCAGAAAGTAGCCAGGAGAGCCATTATACCTCTGAGAGAAGACAAGCAGGAAGATGCAGCTGCATTGACAGAGATCCCTGGGGCAGACGGTCAGAAACCCCACCTTGTCGAAGGGACAGATGCACAGACAACATCTGTAGCACAAGAGCAGGAGGAGGCAACGGCACCACCTTCCCATGGCTTTGACAAGGAGGAGGAAGAAGAAGAGGAGCGGAGAAAGTCGTTGGCCCTGCTCAGCCCCACTGCCTTGGAGTTGGTTATGCAGGAAACAGCCAGGTGCTTTGTGATGGACGTTGTGCATAAGGCTGTGGCTGCCATCCGGGCAAGAGCTGAGCAGGAAAAGGAGCAGGAGGATGTGGCCCAAAGCCACGTGGATGTGTCAATGGCACCAGTGATGCCAGTAACACTGGAGAACATCGAGACTCCTATGGCTGTAGAGCCTCAGGCAGAGCCCAGCTCAGCCCCTTTCGCCCCTGCAGCAGATGAGGCTGGAGAAGACATTGTGTCGCCCGTGTCTGCCAACCAGAAAGTAGCCAGGAGAGCCATTATACCTCTGAGAGAAGACAAGCAGGAAGATGCAGCTGCATTGACAGAGATCCCTGGGGTAGACAGTCAGAAACCCCACCTTGTCGAAGGGACAGATGCACAGACAACATCTGTAGCACAAGAGCAGGAGGAGGCAATGGCACCACCTTCCCATGGCTTTGATAAGGAGGAGGTAGAAGAGGAGGAACGGAGAAAGGCGTTGGCCCTGCTCAGCCCCACTGCCTTGGAGTTGGTTATGCAGGAAACAGCCAGGTGCTTTGTGATGGACATTGTGCATAAGGCTGTGGCTGCCATCCGGGCAAGAGCTGAGCAGGAAAAGGAGCAGGAGGATGTGGCCCAAAGCCACGTGGATGTGTCAATGGCACCAGTGATGCCAGTAACACTGGAGAACATCGAGACTCCTATGGCTGTAGAGCCTCAGGCAGAGCCCAGCTCAGCCCCTTTCGCCCCTGCAGCAGATGAGGCTGGAGAAGACATTGTGTCGCCCATGTCTGCCAACCAGAAAGTAGCCAGGAGAGCCATTATACCTCTGAGAGAAGACAAGCAGGAAGATGCAGCTGCATTGACAGAGATCCCTGGGGCAGACGGTCAGAAACCCCACCTTGTCGAAGGGACAGATGCACAGACAACATCTGTAGCACAAGAGCAGGAGGAGGCAACGGCACCACCTTCCCATGGCTTTGATAAGGAGGAGGTAGAAGAAGAGGAGCGGAGAAAGTCGTTGGCCCTGCTCAGCCCCACTGCCTTGGAGTTGGTTATGCAGGAAACAGCCAGGTGCTTTGTGATGGACGTTGTGCATAAGGCTGTGGCTACCTTCCGGGCAAGAGCTGAGCAGGAAAAGGAGCAGGAGGATGTGGCCCAAAGTGAAACAGAGGCACGGAGAAAGTCATCTGCCCTGCTCAGCCCTAAAGCCAGTAAGATGATACAACGAAAAAGAGACAAGAATTTCGTGAGAGGCATCCTGCACAAGCCTTTGCCTGTTGTCTGCGAAATGGACGAGCAGCCAACACCAGCACAGGCCCAGAGTGAGGCACCAACACAGGCCAGGAGCCTGGGCACAGATAGACAGGGACCAGGACAGGCCTTTACACAAGGACTAGTACCACCACACGCCCAGAGACAGGCCCCACGAAGGGTCTCAGTTGTCGACAGAGCTCTGCAGGTTGTATTCAGGCGCAAAGTGAGGAAAGCACCTGAAGAGCATCAGGGAGAGGCCAGCAGAACCTTTGCCTCCCCGCGATTCTACAGGGATGAACAGGCAGTGCCTGCAGCAGCTCAGGACACCGAGGAGGAGCCAACTACATCATTTATTCCAGTGGCACCCAGGCCGGGCTGGTGGCACCGGTTGCGCCAGTCTGAGAATGCCAGGGCCTCCCCTACCTGGGAGACAATTGAAAGCCAACAGGGGAAAACCCCCAAGAAAATGCAAAAGTGGCAGCTGCAGTCACGACGTAACCTGCCACCCGTTGATGCCCATTCCACCAGCTATACTTGGGGAACCGCCAACCCAAAAGAAGGATTGCATGACACCAGAGATAAACACGTCCGAGAGCAACAACTATCCTTCTTCAGAAGGGCACTGAAGCCTCTGCGCAGGGCTTTCCACAGATCCTGCATCAGCCCGCAAGTGGCGGAATAATGCCCCACTGTCAGCTCCAGGCCCGAGGGAGCTGCGCTGAGAACGTCGTACTGCAGCCTGCGCTCGCTGTAGACACTTCTCGGGCCAATAAACCAGATCCCTTTCTCCCCAGTTCTTGCCTCTGTCTGCTCCAGCTTTTCCCTTGTGTCAGTAGCAGAGAAAGCTGCGGAGCGACCTCTTTCCTTGCAGCACTTCCCAGCTGCTGAGCTTGCAGTCCTGCTGGCTCTTGGCAGCACATGTTGGCCAAGTAGGAAAAGCTCATCCTGATGGGATGAAACAGTGTGTGATGCAGTGGCTCCCACGTCAGCTGGCTTTTGAAGCCCGGTGCCTGCTGCAGCCCGGTGACTGGAATGACAGGGGTGTAGAAGGGTTGGGAGGAATAAGGAGCAAGGCTTGGAATTGCTAAGGCCAGAGATAAGGGATGAGAGATTGTGATTTTCCTGCTCCTCCTGCACACGCAAGCTCTGGAGCAATGCAGGGAGAAGCTGGTGATGTTTCCAGAAGCAGAACTGTAAATGGACAGCAGATGGGTGACTCCACGCAATCCCCCCGTCCTCATCCTACAGCTTCTGACCAACCGAGCAGGGGGGCTCTTGCAGCTGCCCTGAGCCATGGCCTCGTGTCCCCAGGGCTGCAGCAGAGGAACGACAGGGAGGTGGCCCTGAGGCTGCAGAGGTACTTGTGCAGGAATGTGCACACTGCTCTTGGCTTGTGTTTGGGATTGGAAAATCACCGTGCACTCCTGGTCACCCTGTGAGCAGCTGGCACACAAAGCTCCACAGTGCAACTCAGCCCACACGTCATTCTCATACCCATGGCAGCAGTGGTGCTTTCCAGGTTAGGAACATGGGGCAAGCAGCAGAGCACCTGCCAGCAATGCCGGCAGCGAGCATCAATTCCTGCATCAACAGCAAGTTCCTCAGTGTGCACTACAGGCCTCTTGCAGGCTGACTCCTTGTCCTGGTTTGAGCAGTAGCAGTCATTTTTTCTCCTTCTTGGTAGCTGGTGCAGTGCTGTGTTTTGACTTTCAGGCTGAGAACGGTTGCTGATAGCAAGTATGTTTTGAGTTACTGCTCAAATGTTTGGTTTGTCCAAGGCCTTTTCTGAGCTCATGCTCTGCCAGGGAGGAGGGGAAGCCGGGACGAAGGAGAGACAGGACACCTGACCCAGGCTAGCCAAAGGGGTATGCCATACCATAGCACGTCATACCCAGGATGAAACTGGGAGTTACCTGGCAGGGCTGGAGCACTGGGGGGATGGAGGAGGTATCGGTTGGTGCTCAGTCGGGCAGGGTGGGATGAGTTATGGGTTAGTGGCTGGTGAGGTGTTGTATTCTCTTCACTTGTTATTGGCTTTATCATTATTGTTTGTAGTAGCAGTAGTGATTTGTGTTATACCTTAGTTATTAAACCGTTCTTATCTCAACCCATGGGGGCTACCTTCTTTGGATTCTCCTTTCTAACACTCCGGGAGTTGGGGGAGCAAGGGAGGGAGTGAGTTAACAAGCTGCGTGGCTGGTTTTAAACCACGACACTCCTGTGACACCAGCAGCCTCTGCTGTGCGCCCCTGCATGGAGGAACCTTTGAGCTGCTCCCAGCCCATCACCCATTTGCTCCATCACCTGCTCTCCATCAGAGCTGGCTTTTTAATTCGTGTTGTGCATTTTCTGCAGTGGGATGTGCTGGGGGAAGTGATGGTCCTGTCCCAGTTCCTCCTATTGCAAAAGTAGGCATCAGCTCGTGCTGTGGTTTTTGGGAGAGGGGAACCTTGCCCGGAGAGGAAGCATTCCACTTCCCAAAGAAGCCACACTCTGGTTTCCACTAACACTTTCCAGAGTGGCAGGAAGAAACCTGCCTCCAGGGTGCAGCAGATGCAGAGCATGAGCAGACCCACTCTGAAAAATGCTCCTTATTGGGTGGGTTGGTTGGAGCTCTCCAAAGGGCTCTGGAGGTTTCTGGGAAGTGAGTCTCGAAAACTTCTCGGGTTGTGCTCACTCTCTGTGACCACAACAAACTCAGGCTGAGAGTAAGGACAAGGGTGTGATCCCCTAAGGATGGAAAACCACACTGTGGCTAGTTGGAAATCAGAGCTCTCAGTTTTTCTTGTGCAGCCAGGTCACAGGTAACTTCTCCTGGAGATAAGCTGGCCAAGGTAGCTCCTGGAATTTGGAGTAGAGCACAAGCCCAGACCTTCCCAGCACTGCCAGTGCCAGCACTGCAGTGCTGGGAAGTCACCAATGGGGTCTGAGTGAATGGATCTGCACCCAGGCAATGCCTTGGATGGAGATGTCTCTTCTCCTTGCAGGTAGAGAGCTTGAAGAGCTGTCACCTTGCTGCCTTCTGCTGATGATGGGTGCTGCCTGCAGGGCGCCAGATGACCGATGCTGTCCAGCCTCTTCTGGGCTCACCTCTGAATTGCTCAAAGTCTAAACCCCACAAATAGTTTTGTGTAAAACCCCAGACTGGGCTGTTCCTCTGCTGTCCTGTCCTGCTCCTCCCCTGGCACCGAGCACCTCCCTGGCAGGGCTGGATGTGGCTGATGTACTCCAGAGCTCCTGACCTCGCCTGCCTTCCTCCAGAAGCCATGTGGGCTGAGTGCTTGTGGGTGAGTTGATGGTTCTGGAAGGAAGCACCATCCCCACTGGTCGCACAGCTGGTCCCGGGAGTGCCGGTGTGTGCCCTCTCAGTAAGTTTGTGCACAACACCAAGTTGAGTGGGAGTGTTGATGTGCCGTAGGGCAGGCAGCTCTGCAGAGGGATATGGACAGGCTGGATCAATGGGCCGTGGCCAGTGGTATGAGGTTCAACAAGGCAAAATCCTGGGTCCTGAATTTGGTTGGGAGCATCCTGGCCTGTATCAGCACCGGTGTGGCCAGCAGGACTAGAGCAGTGATTGCCCCCCTGGACTGGGCCGCCCCTCGAGCCCTGTGTCTGGAGAAGGCTCAAAAGGGACCTTATTGTTCTCTACAGCTACCTGAGAGGAGGCTGGAGCCAGGAGGTGCCTGGTCTTCTCTCCCAAGGAGCAAGGACTAAACCAAGAAGAAATGGCCCCAAGCTGCACAAGGGGAGGTTTTGACTGGAGATTAGGAGATCACTTCAGGTGTAGTCAGGCATTGGAGCAGGCTGTTTGGGGCAGTGCTGGAGTCGCCATTCCTGGAAATGTACACATGCTGTGTAGACGAGGCCCTCAGTGCCATGGGTCAGTGGTGGCCTTGGCAGTGCTGGGGAACATTTGGCCTTGATGATCTGAAAGGTCTTTTCCAACCTGGTTGACTCTATGACTGCCTGCAGCAGCCCTGCTGTGCCCAGTGGCCATTGACACAATGGCACCAACATCACAAAGCCTCGCTGGTTGCTGTGGAGATGCCCGTCACCAGTTGGGACTCGGTGGAATCAGTCACGGGCATGGGCATCTCCATGGCAACTGCCAGGGCTTTGTGGTGTAGGGAGGGTTCCTCATGGCCAGAGGCCATTGTGATGGGGGGTGACACGTTGTTGACCGTGGGGTACATAAGGAGCGAGAGCCCTGGAGTACCTCAGTCCAGAGGAGCGGCCTCCCTCAGGAGGCAGCAATCCCCTGGAAGCCCACGGCAGTTCAGCATCCAGGACGTGGAAGATGCCCGTGGGTAAAGAGGCAAACGCCCGTTCCCAGCCGGCTGAGGCCAGGCCAAGCAAGCAGAGAAGGCGCCAGGTGAGGACCAGGGCAGGAGGGAGAGGCCGGTGGTGGGCCGGGGCTGCTCAGAGCTGCCTCGGTGACAGGGCCAGGCTTGCCCACAGTGCACGGGCCCCTATGCCAAGGCAGCCACCTCCATCACACACCTTTTCCTCCTCCTCCTGCCTGCAGGTGGCTCACAGGCAGCCTGAGGAAGCGCCGCAGGGCAGCCCGAACCAGGCATCGTCCCACCATGGGATCACGCTGCCACGGGTGCCCTACCTGGAGAGGTTTCAGCCTGTCGCCATCCAGCAGGCACAGGTAGGGAGCCGCAGGGAGATGGGGCCAAACGTCTTCCAGACCCCGGGAGATGCTGACGGGCGGGCAGGAGGTGCAGGAGGGAGCAAGCTGAGCCCCGCATGCTGTGCCCCACAGCCTGCCCGGGCATGTCGGGGGTGCTCTGGGCAGTGGGCGTGGGCTGCGGGCGGCCAGCCCTCTCCCCAGCCGGCTCTGAGCCCTGCCCTGGGGCTGGCAGGGGAGCACAACTGCCTGAGCTCAGCCAGCTGGGATGTGGGCACAAGGGACACTGTCACACAGCCTCTCTGCTCCGCTTCTTTTGCAGATGGGCAGCCTGGGGCACCGAGTGGTGCTGCCCAGCCCCAGCGGGTTGAGACAGGAGCAGAAGCTCCGCCTGCCACCATTGATCACAATGGCACCGCGGCCGCCCCCTCGCTCAGAGAGAGCAGTCGGCAGCTGCCGCAGGCTGTCATCTGTAACACCAGCAGCCTCTGCAGCTTCTGGCAGTGTGAGGAACTCGGCTGTTGGCAGCACAAGCAGCAACCAACAGCAGCTTCTCAAAACTGCTGCCCAGCTCCACCGTGTGCCCAGTTACGGCAGCAGAGGTGCACGGCCAGAGACCTGTCAGCCTGCCCTGCACAGGTCCAAAGCCTCTGCTCCCACAGCTGAGAGCTCAGGCAGCATGAGCACAGTGCTGCAGAGGTGCAGCACCGGGAGCCAGCGACGTCACCAGCAGCCAGTGGCATGGCAGGAGCCAGCACAAAGCAGGGCTGCAGGGACACAAGCAAGAACAGACACTGTCCGTGCAGCCAGCAGCAGCAAGGGCCCAGCCACTCAACCCATACTCAGAAGCACTAGGCGAGCAGCAGAGCACCTGCCAGCAATTCCAGCGGAACGTATCACTAGGTGCATCAACACCAAGCTCCTCAGTGTGCACTACAGGCCTGTTGCACAGCGCTTGCCCTCTCCGCCCAGCAAGATCAAGCCTTCGGAGCAGCCGAAGAGGATCTGCCTGGTCAGAGCTCCTGAGAAAGAGGAGCACCAGGCACGTCTCACTCCCATGCCACCGGCGTGGGCTTCTAATAACGCTGTCCAGAAGGAAGCAGCACCACAGAGACAGAGACATGGGCCTGCCCTGCAGAACATCAAAGTCCCGGATGCACTTGTGCAGGTCACAACAACATTCGAAAAGATGAAGCTGCTGCACCTGTCTGTGGCTATGGTCCAGAGAACCAACAAGAAGCAGGTGGAACAGCAAGAGATAAGCCAGAAACTGCATGTGGAGACGGCAGATTTGTCACATGCAGCACTTAAGGAAAATGAGTTTCCTGTGGCTGCAGAGACTCGGGGAGAGGCAGCTGGAGACCTGCAGAGTGTGTCTCCTGTCCTGGCCACTGCCACAGACAGCGAGCTGGCAGTGCCTCGCCTGGCCGGAGCTGCTGAGGGAGAGCAGCACCGTGCACCTCTCACTTCGGTGGAACAAGAGCAGAGGGAGGCACCGGCACCACCTTCCCATGGCTTTGATAAGGAGGAGGCAGAAGAAGAGGAGCGGAGAAAGTCGTTGGCCCTGCTCAGCCCCACTGCCTTGGAGTTAGTTATGCAGGAAACAGACAGGTGCTTTGTGGTGGACGTTGTGCACAAGGCTGCGGCTGCCATCCGGGCAAGAGCTGAGCAGGAAAAGGAGCAGGAGGATGTGGCCCAAAGCCACGTGGATGTGTCAGTGGCACCAGTGATGCAAGTAACGCTTGAGGACATCGAGACTCCTATGGCTGTAGAGCCTCAGGCAGAGCCCAGCTCAGCCCCTTTCACCAAAGCTGCAGATGAGGCTGGAGAAGTCATGGTTTCTCCCGTGCCTGGAGATTATCAACAGGAGGCCGGCAGAGCTGTTGTCTCCCCAGCACAACATGAGGAGGAAGTTCTGGCTGCAGTGACGATGATCCCTGGGGAAGAGTCTGGGATATCTTACCTTGCACCTGGAGCAGATGATGAAGGAGAAGCAGCAGCTTCACCTTTGAGTCAGGGCTCGCAGCCCCAGGTGAGTGACACCCCTGTGACCGGCATTGGGGATCCCAAGGTGCTGGAGGCAACCCCAGATCCCAAAGTGCATGTGTCAGGGGCATTGCTCGTGTTCCCTGTGCCTTCCAGCTGACATTCCCTCCTTCCCCTGCCTGTGTTCTTGCTCTCCCATCCGGCACCCCTCCTCTGGAGGAAAGGCACTGAAGGAGAGCAGCCCGTGAGGGACCTCCCCAGTGAGCAGCCACCAGCAGCAACCCCAGAGCCCAGGTGACGGCCAATGCACCACCCAGGCCTGGCGCTGGACACAGGTCTGCAGGGGAGAAAGCAGCCCACGGCACAGCACCCACACAGCTACCTGCAGCCCTGAGAGAGACACATCTAGGGAGAGCTGTCATCTCCTGATGTTCTGCTGTATGTTTACAGGAGGAGCCAGCGGCCTTCCCTGAGGAGAACGATGAGGAGGCCAAGCAGGAATTGGAATGTGTTAGTGACAAAGAGCTGTCCCAAGGGGAAGCCCTCACCATGTACAACATCTGCATCAGCCCTTTGGTGCCAGAGCTCTTCCAGGACGCCCGAGAAGACATCCGTCTGGAATCCAGCATCCGCAGCAATGTGGGCACAAATGCGACATCAGAGGCAGCTGGAGACCTGCAGAGTGTGTCTCCTGTCCTGGCCAGTGCCACAGACACCGAGCTGGCAGCTCCTCCTCTGGCTGGAGCTGCTGAGGAAGAGCAGCACCGTGCACCTCCCACTTCTGTGGAACAAGAGCAGGAGGAGGCACCGGCACCACCTTCCCATGGCTTTGACAAGGAGGAGGCAGAAGAGGAGGAGCGGAGAAAGTCATTGGCCCTGCTCAGCCCCACTGCCTTGGAGTTGGTTATGCAGGAAACAGCCAGGTGCTTTGTGATGGACATTGTGCATAAGGCTGTGGCTGCCATCCGGGCAAGAGCTGAGCAGGAAAAGGAGCAGGAGGATGTGGCCCAAAGCCACGTGGATGTGTCAATGGCACCAGTGATGCCAGTAACACTGGAGAACATTGAGACTCCTATGGCAGTAGAACCTCAGGCAGAGCCCAGCTCAGCCCCTTTCGCCCCTGCAGCAGATGAGGCTGGAGAAGACATTGTGTCGCCCGTGTCTGCCAACCAGAAAGTAGCCAGGAGAGCCATTATACCTCTGAGAGAAGACAAGCAGGAAGATGCAGCTGCATTGACAGAGATCCCTGGGGCAGACGGTCAGAAACCCCACCTTGTCGAAGGGACAGATGCACAGACAACATCTGTAGCACAAGAGCAGGAGGAGGCAACGGCACCACCTTCCCATGGCTTTGATAAGGAGGAGGTAGAAGAGGAGGAGCGGAGAAAGTCATTGGCCCTGCTCAGCCCCACTGCCTTGGAGTTGGTTATGCAGGAAACAGCCAGGTGCTTTGTGATGGACGTTGTGCATAAGGCTGTGGCTGCCATCCGGGCAAGAGCTGAGCAGGAAAAGGAGCAGGACAATGTAGCCCAAAGCCATGAGGATGTGGCCCAAATCCATGTGGATGTGTCAATGGCACCAGTGATGCCAGTAACACTGGAGAACATCGAGACTCCTATGGCTGTAGAGCCTCAGGCAGAGCCCAGCTCAGCCCCTTTCGCCCCTGCAGCAGATGAGGCTGGAGAAGACATTGTGTTGCCCATGTCTGCCAACCAGAAAGTAGCCAGGAGAGCCATTATACCTCTGAGAGAAGACAAGCAGGAAGATGCAGCTGCATTGACAGAGATCCCTGGGGCAGGTGGTCAGAAACCCCACCTTGTCGAAGGGACAGATGCACAGACAACATCTGTAGCACAAGAGCAGGAGGAGGCAATGGCACCACCTTCCCATGGCTTTGATAAGGAGGAGGTAGAAGAGGAGGAGCGGAGAAAGGCGTTGGCCCTGCTCAGCCCCACTGCCTTGGAGTTGGTTATGCAGGAAACAGCCAGGTGCTTTGTGATGGACGTTGTGCATAAGGCTGTGGCTGCCATCCGGGCAAGAGCTGAGCAGGAAAAGGAGCAGGAGGATGTGGCCCAAAGCCACGTGGATGTGTCAATGGCACCAGTGATGCCAGTAACACTGGAGAACATCGAGACTCCTATGGCTGTAGAGCCTCAGGCAGAGCCCAGCTCAGCACCTTTTACCCCTGCAGCAGATGAGGCTGGAGAAGACATGGTGTCGCCCATGTCTGCCAACCAGAAAGTAGCCAGGAGAGCCATTATACCTCTGAGAGAAGACAAGCAGGAAGATGCAGCTGCATTGACAGAGATCCCTGGGGCAGACGGTCAGAAACCCCACCTTGTCGAAGGGACAGATGCACAGACAACATCTGTAGCACAAGAGCAGGAGGAGGCACTGGCACCACCTTCCCATGGCTTTGATAAGGAGGAGGTAGAAGAAGAGGAGCGGAGAAAGTCGTTGGCCCTGCTCAGCCCCACTGCCTTGGAGTTGGTTATGCAGGAAACAGCCAGGTGCTTTGTGATGGACGTTGTGCATAAGGCTGTGGCTACCTTCCGGGCAAGAGCTGAGCAGGAAAAGGAGCAGGAGGATGTGGCCCAAAGTGAAACAGAGGCACGGAGAAAGTCATCTGCCCTGCTCAGCCCTAAAGCCAGTAAGATGATACAACGAAAAAGAGACAAGAATTTCGTGAGAGGCATCCTGCACAAGCCTTTGCCTGTTGTCTGCGAAATGGACGAGCAGCCAACACCAGCACAGGCCCAGAGTGAGGCACCAACACAGGCCAGGAGCCTGGGCACAGATAGACAGGGACCAGGACAGGCCTTTACACAAGGACTAGTACCACCACACGCCCAGAGACAGGCCCCACGAAGGGTCTCAGTTGTCGACAGAGCTCTGCAGGTTGTATTCAGGCGCAAAGTGAGGAAAGCACCTGAAGAGCATCAGGGAGAGGCCAGCAGAACCTTTGCCTCCCCGCGATTCTACAGGGATGAACAGGCAGTGCCTGCAGCAGCTCAGGACACCGAGGAGGAGCCAACTACATCATTTATTCCAGTGGCACCCAGGCCGGGCTGGTGGCACCGGTTGCGCCAGTCTGAGAATGCCAGGGCCTCCCCTACCTGGGAGACAATTGAAAGCCAACAGGGGAAAACCCCCAAGAAAATGCAAAAGTGGCAGCTGCAGTCACGACGTAACCTGCCACCCGTTGATGCCCATTCCACCAGCTATACTTGGGGAACCGCCAACCCAAAAGAAGGATTGCATGACACCAGAGATAAACACGTCCGAGAGCAACAACTATCCTTCTTCAGAAGGGCACTGAAGCCTCTGCGCAGGGCTTTCCACAGATCCTGCATCAGCCCGCAAGTGGCGGAATAATGCCCCACTGTCAGCTCCAGGCCCGAGGGAGCTGCGCTGAGAACGTCGTACTGCAGCCTGCGCTCGCTGTAGACACTTCTCGGGCCAATAAACCAGATCCCTTTCTCCCCAGTTCTTGCCTCTGTCTGCTCCAGCTTTTCCCTTGTGTCAGTAGCAGAGAAAGCTGCGGAGCGACCTCTTTCCTTGCAGCACTTCCCAGCTGCTGAGCTTGCAGTCCTGCTGGCTCTTGGCAGCACATGTTGGCCAAGTAGGAAAAGCTCATCCTGATGGGATGAAACAGTGTGTGATGCAGTGGCTCCCACGTCAGCTGGCTTTTGAAGCCCGGTGCCTGCTGCAGCCCGGTGACTGGAATGACAGGGGTGTAGAAGGGTTGGGAGGAATAAGGAGCAAGGCTTGGAATTGCTAAGGCCAGAGATAAGGGATGAGAGATTGTGATTTTCCTGCTCCTCCTGCACACGCAAGCTCTGGAGCAATGCAGGGAGAAGCTGGTGATGTTTCCAGAAGCAGAACTGTAAATGGACAGCAGATGGGTGACTCCACGCAATCCCCCCGTCCTCATCCTACAGCTTCTGACCAACCGAGCAGGGGGGCTCTTGCAGCTGCCCTGAGCCATGGCCTCGTGTCCCCAGGGCTGCAGCAGAGGAACGACAGGGAGGTGGCCCTGAGGCTGCAGAGGTACTTGTGCAGGAATGTGCACACTGCTCTTGGCTTGTGTTTGGGATTGGAAAATCACCGTGCACTCCTGGTCACCCTGTGAGCAGCTGGCACACAAAGCTCCACAGTGCAACTCAGCCCACATGTCATTCTCATACCCATGGCAGCAGCGGTGCTTTCCAGGTTAGGAACATGGGGCAAGCAGCAGAGCACCTGCCAGCAATGCCGGCAGCAAGCATCAATTCCTGCATCAACAGCAAGTTCCTCAGTGTGCACTACAGGCCTCTTGCAGGCTGACTCCTTGTCCTGGTTTGAGCAGTAGCAGTCATTTTTTCTCCTTCTTGGTAGCTGGTGCAGTGCTGTGTTTTGACTTTCAGGCTGAGAACGGTTGCTGATAGCAAGTATGTTTTGAGTTACTGCTCAAATGTTTGGTTTGTCCAAGGCCTTTTCTGAGCTCATGCTCTGCCAGGGAGGAGGGGAAGCCGGGACGAAGGAGAGACAGGACACCTGACCCAGGCTAGCCAAAGGGGTATGCCATACCATAGCACGTCATACCCAGGATGAAACTGGGAGTTACCTGGCAGGGCTGGAGCTCTGGGGGTATGGAGGAGGTATCGGTTGGTGCTTGGTCGGGCAGGGTGGGATGAGTTATGGGTTGGTGGCTGGTGAGGTGTTGTATTCTCTTCACTTGTTATTGGCTTTATCATTATTGTTTGTAGTAGCAGTAGTGATTTGTGTTATACCTTAATGTCGTGGTTTAAACTAATCTGCACAGTTCCCCCTTTGTTTCCCCTCCACCCCCCCCCCCCCCCCCCCCCCCCACCTTCCCACTCCCGGAGGGATGGGAAGGAGAGCCAGAGGAATACAACTCCCACGGATTGAGGTAAAATCAGTCCAGCAATCAAAGTATAACAGAATCGCTAACGGTACCAATAACAAATCAATGTTAGAGGAGACAAACAGGGAGAGGGAATACGATACCACCCGCGCCACGAGCCCAGCCCGGAAGAGAGAGAGAGCTTCCCCCTCCCCTCCTGGCCAGCTTCCAGTTGCCTCCCCAAGCCCAGCCCGGCGTGTTAACCCCTTCCCTCCCGGCCAGCTTCCAGTCCCCTCCCTGAGCAGGACGTGCTGTGGTATGGAATACTTCCCTGACTAGCCCAGACCAGGCGTCCTATCTCTCCCTCCTCCCTGGCAGAGCATGAGCTACTGCTGAACCCATGACATTATCCACCCCTTATTCCATACCATTCACGTCATGCTCAGATCCCACATTTTCAATATACCATCATATATATATACACATATATATATACATCTGCATACACCCAGACAGATAGAAAGAAATAATTTCTTAATACATGGACCAATCCCTATAATGCAATTGAGTCCATTTGGTCCATGATGTTAAATTTGTAACAGTCTTCTGTAGCAGGAGAGTCTGTGTGCAGTGCTGGATTGTTGTCTGCCAATGTTGATCATCCCTTTACTGCAGAACTCATCTGGTTCTATCAAAGTTCATTCTCTGTTGGGACGATGGTTAGAGGGAAGTCAGGGCCAGTCGCTGGTGACCTGAAGACATCTAGTTGATGGACTATAAAAATATTACACAGCAAGCAACAACGCATAATTAAGTTCATTGGCTGTTTTCCCCTAAAATCAAATCCCCTTGAGGTGCACATCGAATTTCCCCATCTTCCTGCATTACCCACCAAGTACATCTGGGTCCTTGAGCAAAAGCAATCCCACGAGTGGGTTTGCCTTGGCCTGAAACAGGAGTAACCCATACTGTCTTCCCTAGCAAATTTCTCATGTGCACTACAGGAACCTTGTCCCAAACCCCATACTTGATAAACACTAACACAGCTAATACTGTGAGAACCAATATAACAGCATTGTGACAAATGACTATAAATCCTGTCAGATTTGTTGTTATTTCGTGGGTTTGTGCCCCACGTTGGGCGCCAAAAACTGTCGTGGTTTAAACTAAATCTGCATAGTTCCCCCTTTGTTTCCCCTCCCCCCCTCACCTTCCCACTCCCGGAGGGATGGGAAGGAGAGCCAGAGGAATACAGCTCCCACGGATTGAGGTAAAATCAGTCCAGCAATCAAAGTATAACAGAAATAACTACTGGTACCAATAACAAATCAATGTTAGAGGAGACAAACAGGGAGAGGGAATACGATACCACCCGCGCCACGAGCCCAGCCAGGAAGAGAGAGAGAGCTTCCCCCTCCCCTCCTGGCCAGCTTCCAGTTGCCTCCCTAAGCCCAGCCCGGAGTGTTAACCCCTTCCCTCCCGGCCAGCTTCCAGTCCCCTCCCCGAGCAGGACGTGCTGTGGTATGGAATACCTCCCCGACTAGCCCAGACCAGGCGCCCTATCTCTCCCTATTCCCTGGCAGAGCATGAGCTACTGCTGAACCCATGACATCCTCCCTATCCGTGAGGGAGCAGGAAGATGGCTTTGGCACATCTGCATGAGACAGAGGTGTGAGGTGTCTGGACTGTAACAAGTCTGTAGCTAAATATAGAACCTCTGCTCCTTGCACCTGCGGTTTGAATAAGTGCTCAAGAGCTCAAGTGCTCTTAGGCAATGGAAATTACTTTCAATAATTTTATAATAGTGTCTCTGAATATCTAGCAACAAAAAGAGAAAGTGGAAGAAACTCATAAAATGCTCCTAGGAAGCCCTAAGTCTGCAGCTGACATGGGTAAGCTACCAGAGGGGCTCAAGTACAGATAGGTTTGTCCTTTCTCACTGTTTATTAATCATGATTTTCTTATGAGAAAATCTCAGGTTTTAATGGTCTATGTGAACTTCAGATAGATTTCAGATTGAATGAAAAGAGGAAGGTAGCAGCTACAGAATATAATAGGTTTACATGGATTTCGATGTGGTTGTCTTTTCATTAATTTTCTTTTTCACTGTAGTATTTTCCTTTTTAAATGACCTGCTATTTATTATGCAAGGACATTATTATGTATCATGGCACGAGTAAGACATTTACAAAACCAGCTAAATTAAATTGCTGATTTGGAGACCAGACTTCAATTTGAATTTGATTCTGTGTGTCACCTTCTTTTCTTTTAAGAACAGACTTGTCTTAACCTTCAGAAGCAGCGTAGGTTTGGATCAAAGAAGAGACTTGAGCCCTGTTCTTAAATAACAGGCAAGTTCAGTCCTTGTTTATGTGCATGAGACTTTTACTGAAAATGATGAGCTTCGAGCTTTATATGCTGCTTGCACAGAATACATAATCAACAGTGGAAAATAACTCTGTACCACCAGCTTTTAAAAAGGCTTGAGATACGTGCTATGATTAAGGATATGTTTTAAAACCTCATACAGTAGAGTGCTTTGAAGGGTTGAATATTGCATGCTACCAGACTGAAAGGTTGACATTTGAATGGGATACTACACCCTGGCAGAAAACTGTTTTGTTGTCTCATATTGTGGGAGACATATGTTTCATATGTAATATCTTATAAGATAAGAATCTCATATTCTCATGAAGCATATTGTGAGCACACTTTGTTAGATCAAAGGATGCTGGCATTAAGCAGAAAGGAAGAGTCCTGAGACCAGTGCAGATACTTCACTGAGATCTGCATTGATCTGTGAGGACTATACATCCTCTTCTTGTAGACCACAAAATTTCCAAAGGAAAGAAACAGTCAAGAAATTAAATGTTTATTTGAGCAAAATAGGAATTTAAAAGTTTTCCTCATAACCCTAAATGTGCTTGGTTCTCCTTGCATAGGAACAGATTGAGACCAACTTTCTGAAAGTCCCAGGGGAGCAGAAATATTGGTTAACCTGGTAAATAGTTTCCAGTAATTTCTTTTTTTCAGTAAAAATCCATATATTTAATGGTGATTCTTTCTGAGTCTCTTTTCTCTGCAAAGAGCAATTCCTTTCTTAATTTTAAGTATTTGCTGACTAATTAATCTGGTTTCTTATCTGTTCTTTATACTCATGGGTTAAATTTTAGCTTTGTCTTCCATCAGTCTAGGCTGCCAGAATTTCATTTTTATATTTTGACATTTTCAAGGTATCATTGTATTAGAGAAGATACAGTGTATATTCAAATGAACTTCAGTTTGTTTAACTGATTTCTGACATATACCAAGATATCAATCTTCTTCTTGTCCTTAAGATATCTACAAAGGACTTTTGAACTGTGCTACCACTTGTGAATTAGCAATGTTAGTAAGATTTTTTTTTTCCTGGCTGATTATGAGGTTGGAAGAGGGGAAAAGTTTCTCAGCACTGTTGTTAAAGAGAATCCTTAATCCCAGAGGAAAATAAAACAAATGTCTGTGGGTGCTACAATGAAAATGGTTTCTTGATCCTGTATATTTCATGGAAGAAATGAAATCTTTTAAGAAGAAAAAAAGAAAGACATTCCACTTCCCACCAGTATGTCTTTTGCTATCTGGATTTCAAGGCAGCTGTGCCTACAGTTTTTTAGGAAACACAGGAATAAAACCTGTGAAAAAATGGGTTTCCACACTTGCTTGTTAATCTGAGAATAAACATAATGAAGAAGGTAAACGTTAACAGTCACAGCATTAACATAAGCTTTGGAGGAACAAGCCTCTTTTCCATTTGCATCTTCAGATAGCCCAAATCTGTGTCCTTCTTTATCTTAATACCACAGTAAAGACATGACTGATCCATAGGTATTTCTGCAAATGTATTTTAGGGACAAAACTATCAGCAAAATAACTCAATCAGCCATTGGAATAACTTTTTCAGGGAAGTAGTGGACTCCCTAAAGTTGGACACTCTCAAGACTCACCTGGACAGGGTGCTGGAACATCTAGCCTAGGTTATGCTTTGCCAAGAGAGGTTGGACCACATGATCCTTATGGTCCCTTCCAACCTGGTGTGATTCAAATCTTTACAAATATGTAAAGGGTGGGTGTCAGGATGATGGAGCTAGGTTTTTTTCAGTGATATCCAGTGATAGCACAAGGAGCAATGGGTGTAAACTGGAGCATAGGAGGTTCCACGGTCCACGGCTTAACATCAGGAAGAACTTCTTTACTGTAACAGTAACAGAGCACTGGAACAGGTTGCCCAGGGGGGTTGGACTAGATGATCTTTTGAGGTCCCTTCCAATCCTTGGGATTCTGTGATTCTGTGATTCAATGACCAGTTTTTGGGTGAACGTTGACCTGAGGATGTTATCAAAGCTGAGCCCAAGCCCTGTACCTACAAAACTCTATGCTTAATGATAAATTGTACTAATTAATAATGAAATTTATCCAAAAGTCCAGATTATATGATAGTAAATTTGAAATAAAGAAAATCTAAAATTGTAAGTTTTATTGCTGCTTTTAATTTGAAGATATCCATCTTTAACAAATCAATTTTCATATGTTTTTGTCTTAATGGTTCAAATTGAAAACCTGCTGGTGCAAGCTTAGGTTATTTGCCTGCTATCCTTTGTAGCCAGGCAAATAAATGACCTCTGGATCTATCCTGGAGAAGTATGCAAACTGTTATTTTAATGGGTAAACCCTTGATTTTAACCTTGAGCATATAGAAAACAATGGTAGTTTCCTTTATTAACAAAAAGGAGTCATCCATCATCTCTGGATTTATGATGCTTACAACTGAACTGGTGTCAACAATGGTGTTCAAGACTTTCTGTTGTAAATTGCCCACTCTTGTGTACTGCAAATAATTGTGGTTAATTTAGCTGAGCTATTAAGATAATTAGCTCCTATAATGGTTATGGGCTGACATCCACTCAGGTATGTAGAGTTAGCAAGCAGTTAAGAAGGAGGATTTTTATAATCCTTTGAAAAATCATCCTTCCCCCTTTTTCCCCTTTTAAGGAGATTCTGCTTTTAAAGGAGTAAGCTGAGACCTGCTCTTGGGCTGAATTATAGAGTGGTGTTATCCATCTATCAGTGCCTGGCCTGGTTCACTCTGGTTTACAGAAATTTTCTCCTCCACATTTTAACCCTACAGAAACATGTGTTCAATTTTTACATCTTGAAATAAATGCTGGCAATCTAAAATTCATCCTGGTCTTGGCTTTCTGTCCAGAGATGGACTTTGTGCTTTGGAGTCTATCACCATTATAAAATACAATAAATCCATGTCCTCAATGGACTGGTGTAAATCAGGACAGAATTGTGACTTCAGCAACAAGGCAGCATGTAGCTGCACACTTTATACTTGCAGATACACTGCTGTAGGACTTACATACCTGAGTGGAAGAATATTTTGAAAGCTCTGGGCACTGCTTTGCACAGACATCAGATCACTTCCTTCCTCTATCACAGTTCACTCTTTGCAAGTGCCAGACCTCCACCTGCAATGTCCTGAACTGTCCATGGAAATATATAATGCTGAATAGTTTTCCAAATCCTCTGTTGGAAAGATATTTTGTTTATTTTCTTGTTTTTAATTAATATTTAATTGGGTGTGCAGACAAGGGCTTATAGCATCAATAGTAAAATGTCTTAGGTCTGTCAAAGCTAATGTTACTATATGGATTTATACAACCTGAGAGGCTAACTTGGAACTAAAGGAAAGAGCAAAACCTTTCTTCACAGGAAGAAAAGATGCCACTTTGTGATCTGTGATTGATACACGGGTAACCAATGTACAGGGGGGTAATACAGAGAAATTGTACAAGGGAGTTAAAGGAATTCCTTTGCTTAAACAAAAGTATTGTCTATCCTAAGTACCTGCCATTGCCACCTTGCCAAGGCATTGATTACTGCTGGAGGGGAAGAAGCAGATGCTAGTTCTGCTGACAAAAGCAGATGAAAGGTCCTGCTGATAAGCCAGGGAGAGGCAGACTGTGCGACCACCATGACAAAAACACAGATGTTTGGTCCTACTGATAAGCGGCAGGAGAAGCAGACTGGGCGCCGACTAAACCCTAAGGCCAGGTCTGAAGGTTAAAAGGTGTAAAGTTTAAGAAGAGGAAGACTCATTTACTTCATCTTGAAGACCCCTACCCACAGGAGGAAGACTCATTTACTTCATCCTGAGACCCCTGCCCATGATCAGAAGGGGCACTGCGCAGATGCAAAGGACCTTCTGGCTCATTATAATACGAAGCGGGGATAGATAATAAATATGTATAGGCGGATTGAGCAACCTCATGTCTATGTATACCTTAAGAGAATAAATGTAAAGGGAGAACAACCCTGAGGGGTGCATGCTTTGCAGGAGCTATCCCCATGCACCTCAGCGCTGAATAAAAGCATACCTACTTTACAACTTTAACTAGTTGTGGAGTCTAGCCGCGCATCATGATGTGGTTCTAGTGGTCAGTTGGCTGCCAGGGAAAGGTGACTCCTGCAAAAGAACTGGAAAATTATTAAGATGATTAGGAGCTTTTTTCTTTCTTTTTATTCCTTTTTTAAAATTTATTTTATCTTACTATCATCATAGAAAGTTTATTGCCAATTAGCCTTATGGGAAAGAATTATAGTACTGGTAAGCAATTAAAGAATACAGCATATATTTATGCAATGGTGAGCAGAATTAATATAACCTAACTCTCTTTTTAAGCTTTGCCTTAGCCTTGTTTCTAGATATAAGATTGTGTTTTAACTGAGATAAACTGCTGTGATATGAAGCTATAATTTGTTAAAAATCAGAACATATTTTCTTTTATTTATTAGTGTTAGTCATAAAACTCATATTGGAAATAGCACAAAAATGAGCTTCTTATCCATAAAATCATTGAAACGTAACATTACATTTACTACCTGTGGTACTTAATTAGACTCCCATTCACTTATACAACCATTTATTTCAGCAATTGAATGTGGTGATTTTGAGGCAGATTGGCTTTCTATTAAAAAATGAGAATTTTAAATTGAACTCTTTCTGTACTGCACTCTTCAGAAGGTGCTATTTCAGATAGTCAAACTTGTAAAAACAACCCTTATTCTGAAGTGTGCCACTCTCTATGAAACTGTTTTTTCCAGTTATTTTCTCCTTGCATTTGATGAAATTAGTTACATAATCTTTCACTGTCACTCCCTGTGATTTTAATTGTAATTACTCTATTAACCCATTTCTAATTAATATACAGTATTAAAGCTGATCAAGGTCAGGTACTTAAAAACTGTTCTTTTATATTTCCATTCTTCAAATGAGGGTCAGCTTCAAAATGAGGGTCCAGATTTGCTTTCAAGTTCACTTACTGAATATAAGTGTTATTAATTTATTTAAATTCAAAATTTTATTTATGATAAACTTTACATTTTTCTGAGATTAGTTGCATATTTCATATAGAGACTTAATCATTTACCAGGACTTGATACATTACCCTTTGATTTGTTTTCTTACTTATTAAGAACTGCTAATGAGGTGAAAATTTTGCATACCATCTCCTTTTCCCCCCAAGGGCTTAAATTAACTGCAGTTTGTTGCCTGTTTCTTGGATTCCTATCTGCAGTACATCTTTTTGCAGTTCTTACCTTGCCATCACTTTGAAATATATATGTCTCTGCACAAAGCTGTCTGCTCGCCATTGACTTAATTCCCATTGACCTTGAAGAGGTAATAATGTCCTGGATCTGGCTGATGGAAAGATGATGGTTTCACTACTCCCATAATTTCATTCTTCTGAGTAAAGATGGTCATGAGGTGCTTGGCTAGTATTACTTGAATCTCAGAAGCCTTCAGTGAGTTTTGAGAAGCTGGATGTATAAGGAAACAGCCCTCCTCAGAGTAAAAGAAGGTTAAATTCTTCATTAGCTTTTACTAGAAGAAAGTAAACAGAGATGAGCATCTTACAATGGGTGAATTCATTGTATAAGTAAAATTTTAGCTAATTTGGAAAGAATGGAGCAATACCAAGGTGCTGTTAGCATTTATTAGCATGTAAAAAATGGTTCATATCCTTTTTTTAGGAGGGTGAGGGACTTGTAGGTTGAAACTCGAAAAAAAATCCAAGCCAGACTAAAGCGCCTTTCAATTTAACAGCATATCTCTTTGCTTTTTGATAATGTGGAATGTAGTATCTTCTAAGTCATGTTTTAATCCTGAAACTTAATAACTTCTGCAGTACTAGAATCAAACTCTGCTGTATTTCAGAAAAAATAAATATTTTCTGTCCTTCAGTTTCACTTAGTTCATGTATGTCTTAATGAAAACTCTGCCTAGAATGAATTTCGGAGAGCATTTGGGGTGAACTCTGATAAGCTGAATAGAAGACTCTAAACTGAGTTTTAGAAGCAAGGAATCAGCTGAAAGTTCATGATCTTAGAGTAATAAGTATGACATCAGGTATGAAATGTGAAGCAAAGGTTTTCTTGCAGTGCTCCACTTCTATTTGCAGTTATTTCTAGAGCATAATTTTTAGCAAGTGAAGTGAGTATTGTGTGAGTCAAGGATGGTAAAAATGGACACCACTGCTCCTTATGTAATGTATTTTAATGCCCCCTCCACAACTTCCTGCCTCTTGTACTTGTTCTGCTACTTAGTGGAGAAAACCATTTGACTTTGGAGTAGATATGGTTATTGGTGAGGATATTCCTGTGCTCTTTGTGCTTTCTCTGCTTCTGGTGTAAAAATTTCATAGACAGGAGGGTAGGTTGCAGATTAAAACAAGTGTACATGGTTAGTTGTACCAAAATGTATCAATACCTATGCTTACTCAACCATCATGAACTCTGAGTTACTATAGTGATGAATAGGAAAATCTTAATAAGGCACCTTCCATCTTAGACATACAGGAATTTGAAACTCTTTGAAAATTTTAATGCCAAACTGATTTCGGAATAAATAACAATCTCAGTGTATTTGTTATAATATTATGCATTTTATTTTATGTAGCTACCTTTTAAACTGCTTTACAGGCATTCTTTGCAGCATGTACCTGTTTCAGAAAGCCTGAGAAAATTAGTTGAAATTATGTTTTCAAACATGACAGAGAAGAAAGTTCTACAAGTGTTTACATGTATAAAAATGCAAATTTAGGTACTCTGGACAATCTTAATAGGTTCTTACCCTAAAATCTCTCTGCATCTTTAGTTAGGTAAATGACACTTATAGTGTAGCCTTTAGCTACTTGTCCAATGAAGTAACTGTTTCCTGGAAAAAAATAAATCTATTTTTTTTAAATGAGTTTCTCTTGACTTAAAACTACTTAATAGTTTTTAAATATTTTATCTGAGATGTATGTTCTATATTGCATATTTGTATCTGTCATTAACTGTGAAGGACAGCTATAATTTAATGTTGATTACATTAAATTACAGCTGTAAATGGGAAATTAAGATTAATTTTGCACATAGCCAAAATGCAGAAGAGACTGAATAGGTTCTAACTAACATGACGAAATCTGATATGTTGCTGACCTGCACAACACCAGCTGTGCTGGAAATACGGCTGCTCCTGTCAGCATTGTATAGGGGTATAAGAAAAGCAGTTAGGGGGCTGCATCTTAAACAGAGCATGTCTAGTATTACTGCATGTGTTAACAGCATGCTAGAGCAAGAGTTTAAAGAGACTGATTAATATCACAGTTAGCTGTCTCAGTGGCAAGATTTCTTAATTATTTTTATTTTTCCACTGAATCTTCCAGTCACATTTCCATTTAACTTTTTTTTTGTTTGCTTGTTTATGGGATTTGAAAGGATTACGGCCCTTTTTGATATTCTTGAATTATATGGGTGTGCTTGAAACAGAGTATCTCCATGCTCGAACCCAGATGTGCATACCCTGCTCTTCATCACGTACAGTTTCCATCACCACATTCATCTGAGCCTTTGTAGTAAAGGCTAGGTGAAATAAAAGAAAAACAAAAATCTTCAATTTGCAGAGTCTTCTTTTGGCTATGGTGTAGAAACTGAATTGACTATCCAACCTCTTGTCTTATAAAAAATTTAGAAGACTTTAGCCACAATTAACTTGAGTTTATGGTCATAAAATTTCAATCCACACATTGCAGAAAACACTGAAACAGGTTACTAGTGATTTTGGACTGCTTTGTACCTGTGAGGTAAATAATTCAATATGCACAGTGATGTAGCTGATCTGGGAACCATTGACATTGCTATACTCTAAAATTGATGACTAACAAGGTTGGATAGTGCCCTTTTAATTTATAAAGCTGGGAATATTGAGAAGAAAGTCCATTTTCTGTGATTTGTTATATCAGTTTTTTGGTTTTGCTGTTATTTGACTTTCAGTTGGGTAGGCTGTATTTAGTGGAATCATTGAAGATTGTAACAAGGTACTTCATTTAGACTAAATACTAACTAGACATATTTGTGGGGAACTTTTGATTAAAGTAAGTGAAGCAGATCATCTAATGCTACCAGGTAACAAAAAGCAATAAAGGATAGAGACAAAGAAAAAATATAATGATAATCAGCAATGGTGCTATGGTATTTTAATTCACAGCATGGGATCTATATGAAATCCTTAGAAACTGCAAGGCTTTTCTAATGTACCAGCCCTCTCCACTAAAATGAAAAATTCTAGTTTGAATCGGTTATGATTTTTATATGTTTGTTTTAGGTAACAAAATAGAAATACCTCTGAATTGCAATGCACTTGATTTTGTATCTGCACTGCAGCACACATTTTCACTGACAAGTGTCTTGTTTACAGCTACTTTCTATAGTAAATCTTTTCTATTGTTTTGTCTTTACTGACTGTGCCAGAAGGCTACTGAGCTAAAGCACATAACAGCTATCCTCTAATACTTATGAACACTTTTACATTGCTTATCCATCATTTTAATTGGCAGTTATTTTGATGTAAAATATCTGGAAGTCTTGAATCATCTAGAATATTCAGGATCAGGGAAACAGTATGAATTTTTGAAGCATTTAATTAAAAAATGGTATAAAATTGTGGTATAAAATTAGCAGAGAAAAAAATATGAGCTGTCTTGCTAAATTTATTTCAAAAACTTTTCAGCACAAAAGCATGTCAGCCTGCTATCCAAATCTTTATCTGTTAACTACCTGATTTTATGATAGGATCTGTGTCCTTTCTACCACTTTTGTTTGTA
Source organism: Melopsittacus undulatus (assembly GCF_012275295.1). Taxonomy (NCBI): domain Eukaryota; kingdom Metazoa; phylum Chordata; class Aves; order Psittaciformes; family Psittaculidae; genus Melopsittacus; species Melopsittacus undulatus. Next base: position 26,884,481 of record NC_047532.1, on the reverse strand, counting down.
ATATGAGGAGAAAGTCATGTATTTTAAGCTCACTTTTTTTTCAGATCATTTCTTGATGAAGTGGCTGTATAGGGCTGTAAGTTTCTCTCTTTACCTAGATATTTATATAGTGCATAAACCAAATTTCCAAGCATCATGCTCACCTGGTAAGGTAGAAACAGACCTTTCTTAGCAGTTGATTTCAGCCAGGACATGTGTGGCTGTGCAAACGGTTTTCCTCTGGATGAAGAGAACAAGGGCAGTCCTAAATGCTTCCTTTCTGGAATTATCTGCATTATCCATTAGGCTGCTGTAGGAAAAGTAGAACAAAATCTGCTGTGCTCACTATCTGGTAAGCCAAACCAAGGACTTGTATAAGTGATTTATCCCCAGGAGTTTCTGCTGTTGGCAGTGCAACTTGGAAGGACAATTGTTTGTGAACCACATGCTGTCTACGCTAAGCTTGCAGAAAAGAAGCTAAATTCCTAATTTGCCAAGTTGTTCTGAGAACTAGGAGCAAGCAGTAACTGTGAGCATCTAAAACATGGTTAAAAAAGACGAGAGATTTGTCTATATTTTGATGTGCTGGGTTGGTCCTGACTGGGTGCCAGGTGCCCACCAAAGTCACTCTGTCACACTCCTTCTCAGCTAGACAGAGGAGAGAAAATCCAACAAAACCTTCATGCATCAAGAACAAGGACAAGGAGAGATCAGTCACCAATTACTGTCATGGGCAAAACAGATTCCACTTGGGTAAATGTTTAATTTACTACCAGTCAAATCAGATCAAGATAATGAGAAATAAAAACTAATCTTAGAGCACTTTCCATTTACCCCTTCCTGCTTCCCAGGCTTAACTTTATTCCCAGTATTTACCTTCTCCACACCCAGCAGCAGCACAGGGGGACAGGGAATGGGTGTTTTGGTCAGTTCATCACATGTCATTTCTGCTGCTCCTTCCTCCTCAAGGACAACTCCTCACACTCTTCACCTGTTTCAGTGTGAGGTCTCTCCTTCAACAGACAGTCCTCCATGAACTTCTCCAATGTGAGTCCTTCCCAAGGGCTGCAGTTCTTCACAAACTGCTCCATTGTGGATCCTTTCCATGGGTTGCAGACCTTCAGGAACAGGATGCTCCAGTGAGGGTCCACCATGGGACAGGACAAGTCCTGTGAGCAAACTTGCTCCAGAATAGGCTCATCTCTCCACAGAGGCACAGATCCTGCCAGGAGCCCAGGGCTTCCATGAGATCACAGCCTTTTTTGGGCACCCACCTGCTATAGCATGGGATCTTCCATGGGCTGCAGGTGGGTATCTCTCCACCATGAACCTCCATGGGCTGCAGGGGAACTGCCTGACTCACTATTGTCTGCACTGCGGGCTGCAGGGGAATGTGCTCTAATAGCCACTGTGTAGCTTTTGTTTTTCTCATTCTTAAATGTGTTTTTCCAGAGGTACTACCAGTAATAAAATGTGCCCATTTAAGAACAAGTTGACACTGATGCTTTTGGTTGTCTTTCCTTCCTAGTGGAGGTAAGCCATAAAAGTCAAATATCACAGACTGTATTGTCCACCATTAATGTGTTAAGCAATGCTAATGGAGTAGGGTGGAAAGAGGGAAACCCAGATTTGCCTGTGCTTTATGGCTCTTGAGCTTTAGATAATGTACTGCAGTAATTTATTTTATTTTAATGATGGAGATGGGAAAACATGTAATTTTTCAGTCATTTCACACATGCCATTAGCAACATAATTTGAAAAGATAATGATTTACAAACCACCTGCTATCTGGCAGATGCTTAAATATTGGCACGTGTATGGAATATGGTATGAAACATATCTGGGGTTTTTAATTGCCCACTAATGTAATAGCTTCTGTTCTCCTAGAGAATGCTTTCTGTACAGGTTAATGATATAGAATTGCTTTATCTTTTCAAGTAGATCTGCTGGGAATCTTTTTTAATAGACAACAAACAAGGATGATTTTCACAGGTTTATTCAATCCTTTTCTGGTATTTTTATGCTAGTTACTTTCAGATGGTAAGAAATGGGGAACAATATCAGGTTTGTAATAAAGTGAGACCTTTCAAAAGCATCCTGAGAAAGAAGCTCATGGAATGTCTTAGTATATTAAAAAAGAACAGGGATTTTTATTTTATGTAGGATGTACTGAGGATGTCTAATCTTATCAAGAAGCCTTGGAAGTCGGTAGAAAAAGTCATATCCACTAGAAATTCTCTCCCTGTGAAAGGTCCACAGCATCACAAATTCTCTGCTAAGCTTGTTGCAGCAGTGGTTACATCATTGGTAACACTTTCAGCAGCTCAGTCTCCAGAACTTGCAGTGAGTGTTGATTATTTTTTTATGGATGCATACATACCTTTTATACATTTAATAGCAAGGATCTAAAACCAGAGTTTAATAATAATAATAAATAATAATAATGAAAAGGGGAGAAAGAGAGAGAGAGAGCAGTGATCGATACCTTCCGGGTAACACCCTCCAGTTTCCATGCCAAGCATGATCTGCTGTGATATGGAATATCCCTTTGGCTAATTGGGGTCAGATGTTCTGGCTGTGCTCCCTGCCTATCTCCTTATGCACCTGCTCACTGGCACATCAATAGAAACTGGAAAGTCTCTGATTGTTCTCATACTAAATCCAAAACACAGCACTGAATCAGCTGCTAAGAAAAAAAATTTACTCTATCCCAGCCAAAACCAGGGCACAGACAAATCTACACAGGTGGGAGATGCACAAGCTACCTGGAGAGAATAACCCTTTGGCACAGAATTATCTTTTCCTGTCTCTCAAACCTCTGTATTAGGTAAAATGTTTTTTTTTTTATTAATTCAAACTTGCATTAATATGCTGGAAGGAATGAAAACTGCCCTAGGCTTTTTAAGGTAACTGAAAATGTAACAATTTAAAACCCTGGATTTTCAATATTAAACATGCTTGTGTTTATCCATCTTATGTAAGAATTAAAAACCTTGCTAAAACTGTTTTGGTATAAATCTAAAATAATGTGTTGAAGAAACATATATTAAAAATGGATGTTTTAACAATCATGTTCCTCTTGATGCATGAGACTTTTACTTAGTTGTGTACCAGCAGTTGCAGACTAACTCTCATGCAACTCTCAACTCTTATCTGTAATTTTGAGTGATTAATGATTGAAATGTTAGTTAAATGACTGAGCCTTCATCTGTCAGAATTTGTAGCTAACTTGCTAATGGAGAGTATGACTGTACAATTTGTTCTTCTTTTTTTTTTTAATGTGCTAGAATTTTTTATATTTCTGTTCCTTGCTACAAGTGCTGCTTCCCTCCTTCAAATGAAACCAAAGGGAAGTCTCAGAAGGAGTGATAATGTAATGTATCTTGCCCTTGGCAGATAAGCAGTGTCAAATAAACTGGATTTGACAGCATTAACAGATTTACTGTGTTTGACTGAATGCATTAGCTGTGGTGAACTGTGGAAAGGTTTGATAATGTCATGGCTTTCAAATTATGGTTTTACCAAAGTGCTTAACAGATTTGTCTACTCTTTCATGTCTGTAAATGACTACATCATTTACACATTTAATGGTTATTAGATTACCTGTCTGACATTAAACTCTTAGACTACAGTGAACAAAAACCAGAAAACATACTTTCTCAGGACATAAATGCTTACTTAGCATCAATGGCATTCATGTATTATCTTACGTGTCGCAATACTGCAGCTTTGGAAAATCCAGATAAAACAGATCCTTATACACAGCCATTAACTATATTTAAGAATTTCTAGCTGTTACTCCCAGAAAGATGTCTTGGAAAAGGTTTTATAGTCATAACATGTTAGAATAATATTTAATCAAAAAGGTGATGTTGAACATTGATAACCTGGTGAAAAAATCTCTGCTATAATAAAGCTGATGTTTAAAAAGAGGCCTTCACTGAGGCCTCAACACTTTTCTCTTGTGTAGCAATAAAGGAAATAATAGAAAATTGGGTAGCATTCATTATGTGATTAGTAACAGCTGATATCCTAAAATGAATATTAGATTAAGTTGAACATAAACAGATAAGAATGTATTTGATTATATTTCAAGCAATGATATTTAGTAGACACATAGGAGCAAAGAGGTCTTACTGACCTAAATAGTTATTATATTTTTCATAATATCACCTGAAAAAGCCTTAAAAAAAGAGATTGAACTGATAAACTCTATTAATGGTAAGCTATAACCTTTGAATATAGTTCCATATATTCTATATTTAATATACTCTATACTAAATATACTCTATATCTAATATACTTCAATACAGATTTTTTTTAAATATTGTTTTCAAAGTAACATGGAAAATTGAAACAAATATTATTCTTAGTATGCAAATATATATACCGGCTTTCTTTCCTTATTGGGATACAATTAGAACTCCTCTATCTGTATGTCACATTGATGCATCATCTGAATTATATGCATTGATGCATTCCCAATACATACTCACTTGGATGCCTCTTGAGGCAGCTTCTCAAGGGCCATTCCAAGACACTTGGGGAAAGTTAATTCAGCCTTCCTTGCTATAAACTATTGCTAAAATTTCTACTTTGTGGACTGAAACTTGTGCTGGACTTGTCATCCCAGCCTGTCCATTTTACATTTACTTTAAAAGAACAGAAGTTCTATTTTAATCTAAAGTGCTGTGGTTCAGTTCTATGGTTCTTGGGGGCACATAGGCAGTGGGGACCTCAGCTGTGTGACAGCGCTGGGTTTCCCACCAGCAAGAGGAAAGACCAAGTTTTTTTAATGTAGCGTTTTGATAACAGAAATCTGCCTCCATTTTGATGGGAAATATTTGCTTTTCTACTGATTTGCTAATATTTCTTTCATAGTATTTGCTGTTCCATTTGCTTTAAAAAGGCTGATAAAGATAGTATCTTTCCTTAATTACAATCTGCCAGCTGAAATTTTTGTTCTTAATATAGCATACTATAATTTTGTTCATATAGGCCATTGCCTGGTGCTCTATCATCTGATATAGCATATGATAATTTTGCTGATATAGGCCATTGCCTAGTGCTCTATCATCTGAAGGCTTTTTAACACAAATGAGATTTTCAGCTTCTGTGATCTAATATAATTTTGAAAGATGTGTTACCCCTATGTTAAGCAGGCTTGTACTTTGTGTGTGTATAATTTATACAAGTAATTGCAAACCTGTTATATTATTTACTACATCCATTGTCAGTGTAAAATTAAAAGACCACGGTGTAAGTGAGACTCCCACCATGTAACTTAACCCACTGAAAAATCTTATTTAAGTTCAGTTTCTGCTAGGCATCCTATTTCCCATTGTGCATAATTAAATTTAAAAATAACTGTCCAGCAACTATAGTGTGTTACAACAAAACCAAGTTGCAGTCTTGAATTTGTTCATTATCCACTATTTATTTGTGATAATAATCTGCTATTTATCTGTAAACAATAAAATTAAATTTAATTGGTCATCAAGTTATATTTTTTGTGACTTCAGCTGCAGGAGTTAGGACACCGTTAGGTGAATCCAACCACTTCTAGAGTAGTTCCATCTAACATATCATATATATAATTAGTAAGAATGTCAAAAAATAATTGTCAGAAATAATAGCATGTTGAAGCTAGCAGTCTTGGTGAAAACATCTGCTTGTTTGCTATACATTGCTAGTATATATTTTTTTGCCGTAAGTTATATTTTCCTGTAGTAATTCTAGCTAAGCTTTCAGTCCAAGTTTTTATGGTATCATTATTTCATGGAAGGAGGAAAGAAATACAACACTGTTGTGGAAATTCAGCACTGCATATACCTGCCTGTCACCTATGCTAGCAATTACTTCTGGCGTAAATGTAACTCCAAACTTTCTTTTATTTCCATAGTGCCTTCCCAAGGCTGGGAGATGCACCAATGCCTACCAAACAGCAAGGAAATGCCTATTTTGAGTTGAAATCATCATCTTTCAGGTATGAACAAAATTATCTTGTTCTTACTTCAGTTATCATTTGAGACAGGTTCTGATTTCACACGATGTTTCAGTTATAAATGCCAAAACAGATCTGTAGCCTTTTTATAAAATTTTGCCTTTAAAATGAATACTAGATTTTCGGTTAGTATCTCATTCTTTGTTAGACACTTCAAGGACTGTGTTTCTGACATGAGCAGTAATTATTTATTCTACTGTACCTCCAAGTGCACAAGGACTATGCCTGTGTAAACCTCACAAATTCAACAAGGCCAAACGAAAGGTCTTGAACATGGTTTGAGTCAATCCCAAGCAAAAATATAGGCTAGGCAGAGAATGGACTGAGAGCAGCCTGGAGGGGGAAGATTTAGGGGTGCTGGTTCACGAGAAGCTCAACATGACCTGGCAATGTGCACTTACAGCTCTGAAAGGCAACTGTGTCTGGGGCTGGATCAAAAGGAACAGGACCAGCAGATTGAAGAAGGTAAACTAATCTGCAGATAACAAGGTCATTAGAAAAATGTGGGAAAAGTATCACCTTCCAATACTTGCATACACACAAGCTGTGTTAAGGCATGATAACCACACTGGTGCTATTTAATGGAATAGCACTTTCTCCATTTTAGAAGCATTTCTCAGCTCCTAGGAAAAAAAACCCAAGAACTTCCTAGAGCTGCTCATCCCAACTGCAATTTTGTGAATGACTATACCTTCCTTGTGAGTCATGGTGGAAGGTTCTCACTGGTTAGTAAATCTGTGGGAACACCAGTGCTGTACTATTGGCCTGAGTGATTGAAGCAAGTTGGATTAGTAACAGAGTACGAAAAATATCTGTAACAGTTTGTGGCTGAGGCATTTTAGTTGTACCGGTGCTAAGTGAGTCAGTACCTCCAACTGTTTATAATCTTAATAGTGCAGAAAACTAGACAGAGCCAAGAATGTAGAGCCAGCCCACAGAGATGCTAAAATTCTTTGTTCATGCTTAGGTTTTATACTAGCATCAGTAAGTGCTGAGGGTTATAAAAAATGTGCAACTTGAAGCTCAACAGCCTGATCAAAATGGAACCAGTAGGAGCATTTTTGCTCTATGGGTCTTGGACCTACCTTGATTACTTGAAAGTGTGAAGAGGTGATAACTGCAAGTGTACTTTTTCTGTATTAAATGGCACATATAAGCTTTTTGTCTGCAAAAAACAGATGTTTGATAATACAGTTACTAACTCCAATATGCACAGGAAACCTTTATATATATATATATTTTTTTTTTTTTAATTTTAACATTGCATTCTGAATTAAACTGCTGGTGACAACAGTCAAATGGCAGATTTAAAGGGCAACACTAGGGATAATCATCTTGTTCAAATTACAGTTTTTAATTTAAGTAAAACCTCTTTTTTAATTGAGAATATTATTATGCATTCATATTTTCATTCCATTATTTTATGTATACAGCTACTGAGTTATTTGCATGTTATAGAATTTTATTTTATATTTATCAAATGAATGTATCCAAGCACTTTTAGATCTAATTTGATTAGTGTTTAATGAATTATAATTATCATTACAACTCAGGGTTTTGCACTGCCTTGTATTGCTGTATAATGTTTAATCAAGGAGAGAGAGAGAGACTAAAATGTAACTAGAAAACAGCTATCAAGTTTATGCTGAAGAAATGTAGTGGGATTATTAACTAAATTACAGAGGTGTAATTTAATAATTTTTCTAGTTATCCCTTTAAAATTGAATTCCAAAACCATTTCCCTAATTCATATTTTAAAATAATGGCAATATTTATTTTTAAAAATGCACAAAGAACAAAATCAATTTGTGTTATCAATGTCTGAAATCTCTGCATCATTTAACAAAAATCTCCAGGTGCTCTATTTGGGAAAATAAGAATAACATTTCTGGAATTTATAAAGGAGATCTGCCTATACTGACAGAGTAGCAGTCAGTAGACCTTGCTTATACATTCCTAAGAGACAGTTACATAAATACTGTGAGAATCAGACCAACCATTTAAGGCTAATGTATCTGAACACAGTGAAATGAGTCCTGAAAATCTATAAAAAGTGTATGTTTAATATTAAACTCCTTGTTCCACAATGATGTATTTTCCTCAGAAATGCAGGTGATTGTTCGTGTTTAGTAACACCAACATGATGCCAGTTGTTTTTTGGTAGGTAAAGCTTAAGAACTGTGAAAAATATTCTCTCATACTGCATGCTAGCCAGAAAAATGCGTAGAAGTTGGTTCTTACCAGAAAGCTTGAAAAAAAAAAAAGGTTTCAAATTTCTGTTTCACTTTAGACGGAAGTGTTTGAAATAAGCAGTTAGATTTGAAAAAAGCTTATGTGTAACTATTTAGAGTAAATTATATGCTTTTTCTTTCCAGGTGTTTCTGAAGAAGGTAACTCAAGACTCTCCTCATCTGATACATTGTCTAAAGATATGAATTAGTTACAAAGTTTGTAGGTGCAACTCACCCCTGGCTCTCCAGCATGCTGCTGCCTTCAGAGGTATTCCTATCTTGTACGCAAGTGCTGGGCTTCTGCCTGGGCTTTCATTGTTGCCTGAAAATAGAACGACGATGCTCTTCATCTACATGGGTATGACCCTTACTTTTCTGAAAGCAGCTGATAACTCCATGTAATGGAATGCATATTGAAAACCCAATTTATCATCTTTCTCTAGACAATTATTTTTTTTTTACTTAGAGCTAAGAATAATTTCTAAGATTTCACTCATGAGGGTAGTTTGTGAACAACTTGCCCAGGGATGTGGTGAAACTTCTGCCACTTGAAATATTTAGATCACAATTGAATATGTGATAAATATAAAGCATATGTGCAAGTTGAACAAGGAGTTACGGTTACAGAGAGGAAACTGCTGAATGAAATTCTGTGGTCTTCAAGGTGTATGAAGTACCAGTTCGGTTATAAAAATTATTCCACTCTGGTCTTAAACCCATAATCATACAGCCGCAGAGACACGAACTCGGTTTTGATTGATTCTTGCTCTTTATTGATATGCAGGATATGTATTAGGTAGAAAAAGAAAATGAGGTACTTGTTCTGGAAAAGACGTTGAGAGGAAAACTGTTTCAATAAACTGTTCAGGGATTGTTTTTTTCCCCTTATTTTTTAATTTAAGAAATGCCTTTTGTGTTTCATATCTAGTTAGGAATTTGTTTATGGTCAGATAATGAATGTGCAGAAGCAAAAAAAAAAAAAAATTCTTGTTAAACGCTCTCAATTGCAGCTAAATGAAATGAAAGTATTTGTAGTTTAACAACAATTTTCCATATTCAAAGACTTTTGTCCTTTTAGTTAGCAGTTTGGAATGCAGTATATTGTTCAGGTCATGTGTGATGATTTACCATATTGTAGCCTCCAGTTCTATTTGGAGTGATGACTGGAGGTTATCTTTTAGCTTTCTTAAAATATTTATGCTAATGAAAACTATAAATGAAGACTATATGAAGATTATGAAAATCTAAAGAAAAAGCCAAATAACATCCAAGCCCAAAATATTCATCTATGTAAAGTTTAGTACAGAGGTATTATACAACCCAGCCTTGTTTAGTGGTTTCAGGACTGGGCTTTTAATTCGTTGATTTTTTTTTGTCACAAATAACAGTGGTGGATTTTTGTTCTTCTTATTTTCTAGATGTCATAACTTCTTTTTTTTTAATAAGAAATAATGCCTGAATTCTGATATTAATATACGCAAAGTAAAACTTCTGCATCTGAAGCTGTTCATTACATCCTGAACTAATCATCACGGATAGAACCCAATAACCCATTTCAAGCAAGAAACCAATAGCTCTTGGGGAAATCAAATCATCTTTCAGAAATATTTCATTCTGAAAAGCTAATAATTCACTGGAAAAACTTGAGTGTGTTCTATAATCTTTCTGAAGGGTTCTCCATCTCAGACATTTACACTTCATGCCACATTTTAAATCAGAATTTGTTGAAAGATAGTTTACGCTGTTGTTGTGAGTATAACAGTCCTTTAATGTTTCTGAAGTGATAATAATACAATTTGGAAATTCAAGGGAACATCACTTAAATCTGAGACAGAGACAAACACAAAGGAAGGGACAGATACAGAGCAGGAAATTCTCATTTTTGCGATGACATTTTTATCTCATCTTCTGCCTCCCCTATTCTACTTGATAATAGCACATCCAACCACTTCTGCAAAATAATGTTCAATCTGCTGTTCAGTTACCATTCCCACTTTGTATGAAGATTTACTGGAGAATGGAAAATGCATTGATAGCGGATTTATTTTTAACTTTTCTGCTATAAGTAGTAGATAGCTCATGCCTATGTAATGTGGAAGGGCTTATATCCTGTACTGAAGATGGGAATAAACGAGGTGTACATTAAAGGGGAAAGGCTGGTTCTGGATTATTTTTCCCAGTAAATGTTTATAATACTTTGCCACTTTAAAGATGTGTTGTCTCTTTTAATAAAAATAAAACCCACTTGGATTTCTTTATTTTTTTTTTTTTTTTAATTTTAAAGCAAGCACTCAGGTGTGCACTTCTGAAAGGAACAGGAACTGAGCTCAGCTGCACTGCCATATGTTAAATCTTTTCAGGGTACTTGCAGGCTCTGCTGTTAGAGGTGCTTTGCAGCTAAGTCTGCCAATTGCCTCAGCACTAATAAGGTCATAATATGCTCTAACAGCCAAAAGAGAAGTAGTTTTGTACATTTTCAGAATATATTTTTTTTCCTTTATATGAATTCTCTTTTTCTAAATGTATTTATGCTCCCGAAGGTGCAACAACTGTGATCATCATCAGAGCTTATGCTTAGTGGGTTCCCTTGTTTGCCTGTGCCCCTGTATCACCCCCTGTGCTACACTGCCCTCCTAGATCTGCCCTATGTGACCGCTGATCAGCCTCTGAAGGAGCTGTAAAAGACACCTGAGGAAACCTTCAGTAAGCTTGATTTTGCTCTCGAGGAATGTGTTCTTCCACTGGGAAGTTCTCAGCATTGTCAGTTGAAAAAAGATTCTTGCTCTGTTAGTGCCAGTATGACTACTTTAAGATTAAATTTGCACAATAAACAATGGACAATGCTCATGAGTCTTTTCAGAATAGTCATAGCCAAGACATAATTTAATCTGTGTGTTTCACTGAAGTGACATTAATTATTGATTATGCTTAATGAATATGCTAATATACAGAATTCAGGAGGCTTCTGCTGCCCTGCTGTGCTCTCTGGGTACCCATACATTCTTTAAGAGGAGTCTGTAGGAGACAGCATCTGGGCTTATGCCAAGGCACTGTAACGAAGACCACATACAGATTTCAATGGCTGGTGCTTGTCCTTCAGGAATAACATCTGAAACTTGCTTTGTCTGACAGTTGTTCTTAAAATTTTAAATTAAATTATTCAGATTTTCCCCATGTAAATTGGTAAGTTATTACTGTTTCTCCATTCAGGGTTGACCTCATTTCCCATTTCAAATGAGGGGACTGAGGAGAGAGAGAAAAGTAAGTGGAAAGAAGGAAAGAAGTTCAGGCCAATGGTCTAGTCAATAGCATATTAAATCATCAGCACTTCCTCCGTATGCATTTGCAATGAGATTGCAAAAGGCACTAAGCCTTTTTATCTTCTTGCTGGTTTTAATGCTCAGGTGAAATAAAGAATATACACAGTGGAAAAAAAGTTTCTGCTGACAAGGCCTTCACTGTGCCTTTGAACACAGCCTCAAGCAAAGGCTGATGTTTAAACTGTTACACTCTGAAGAGCTCTGAGGTGCTCTGTAGCATCTACGGGGACCTTACCAGGTGCATTCATAAACTGTTATTAAAGTGCTGGCAATTAATGTAATAACATCAGTATGGTAGGCTTGAAAAAATGTATGATTGTAAGCCTTTCCAAACGTGACATAAGTGTATCTTGAAATCCTGTTACCATTGGCACTCCATGAACAGATAAAATATCAACCCTGAAACTATTAGATTGCAAAGAAAAAAGTCCCTCTTATTTTTTTAATACTGGATTATTTAATTTCAGTGATTATTTTTCTGTTGTTTTTCAAGTGTTGGCAGGCTCTCCCAAGTAAATCATACATTAAATGATGCTGCAGCTGCAAGCCAAGGCCCCAGGAGAAATCAAATAGTACATAAAGAGAGGTGCCACTGAACACTTGCCTTCTAACTATGTATAATTGCAGGCTGTGTAGTAATGAGTGAATAAAGAAGTAGTATAAAAAGGCGATGCCACTGAGTCACTTTGACAATCAGATTTTTTTTTTAAATTTATAGTTCTATTTCAAAATTCTTTAATTTGAGATTTTGCGAAAGTCCTTTCTTTGGTGGGAATTAATTTGGAGAAGTATGAAGTTTATCTGTGAGGAATTTGGATGGGATCATCACCTTTAGGGGTGAATTAAGAGTGTGGATTCAGGGCTAGTGAAATCCTAATGTGTCAATATATGAAACTTCCAACAGTAATAAGAACTAGAACCTGCAGCCCTGAAACCAGAGACTGTTGCATCTTTCCTCCCAGTGCATGTGGAGAGAACCTCCTGGCTGCAGGACAAGGTCTTACAGATGTTGTGGTTTAAGCCCAGCTGGCAACCCAGAACCACACAGCCACTCTCTCACTCTCCCTTTTCCCCCTCTCTGGTCCCAGAGGGATGGGGAGGAGAATTAAAAGAATGTAACTCCCATGGGTTGAGATAAGAACAGTCCAGAAACTAAGGTATAGCACAAACCACTACTGATACCACCAATAATAATGATAAGGGAAATACCAAGGGAAGAGAATACAACTGCTCACCACTTGCTGACCAATACCTAGCCCAACCCAAGCAGTGATCTAGCCCTTCCGGGTAACTGCCCCCATTTTCTATACTGGGCATGACATGTGGTGGTATGAAATACCTCTTTGTCTAGTTTGGGTTAGGTGTCCTGTCTCTCCTTCCTCTTGGCTTGCCCTCCTCCCTGGCAGAGCATGAGACAGAAAAAGTCCTTGATCAGAGTAAATATTACTTAGCGACAACTAAAAACATCGGTGTTATCAGCATTGTTATCAGGCTGAAAGTCAAAAATACAACATTGCACCAACTACTAAGAAGGAGAAAAATTACTGCTACTGATAAACCCAGGACAGATGTGCATTAGGTTCACCCATCATGGAGGTCCAGAATTCAAGTATTTTTCAATCACATACTTTCCTATGTCTGTCTCATTTTTTTTCTGAGGAAAAAAAATTATTTGTAAAGAGTTTCTCACTGGTCCTCTCTCTGGGTTGTCTGATCTGTGTTAGAAGTTTGGACCCAATTAACTGATCCTTACAGGAAAGTCCTCTGTAAAGTGAGCTTGAAGAATAGGCAATAGAATTTTAATACACCTTTATGTAACAGGTTTATATAAGTGTCGTGGTTTAAAACCAAACCCACACAGCTCGTTCATTCACTCCCCCCCCTTGCTCCCCCGACTCCCAGAGAGTTAAGAAGGAGAATCCAAAGAATGTAGCCCCCACGGGTTGAGATAAGAACAGTTTAATAACTAAAGCATACCACAAATCACTCCTGCTACTACTACTACAAATAATAATGATAAAGCCAGTAACAAGCAAAGAGAATACAACACCTCACCAGCCATTGACCCATAACTCACCCCACCCTGCCCGACTGAGCACTGACCGATACCTCCTCCATCCCCCCAGTGCTCCAGCCCTTCCGGGTCTCTCCCGGTTACAACCTGGGTATGACGTGCTGTGGTATGGAATACCTCTTTGGCTAGCCTGGGTCAGGTGTCCTGTCTCTCCTTCCTCCTGGCCTCCCCTTCTCCCTGGCAGAGCATGAGCTCAGAAAAAGGCCTTGGACAAACCAAACATTTGAGCAGTAACTCAAAACATACTTGCTATCAGCAACCGTTCTCAACACGAAAGTCAAAATACAGCGCTGCACCAGCTACCAAGAAGGAGAAAAAATGACTGCTACTGCTCAAACCAGGACAATAAGTTTTAATTTTAGTTCAGACTGAAGTACTTATATGTAACATAAACTTGAAGACAGGTTTTCCCATGAAGAATGGAAATGCAGTTGACAACACCGATAAAATATTTCTATCGTTTGTAAAAGAGAAAGTTACATTATTATAAAAAGTAGGCTTCTGGTAATCTGAAGATCACAATTATTTTCCATAATGAGGGAGCAGATAAGATTCTTCTTTCAACAGGGGAAAAATACTGCTTACTTATCCATCAGTTATGCAAAAAGATTGATGAGATGAATTGGTTTAAAATGGCTTAAGGTTTTCTAAAACAGTAGAATAATTTCATAGAATCATAAAATGGGAGAATGTTTTTGGTTGGAAGGGATATTAAAGCTCATCCAGTTCCACCCTCCCTGGCATGGTGCCCTGGGTTCAGCAGTAGCAGTCATTTTTTCTCCTTCTTGCTAGCTGGTGCAGCACTGTGTTTTGACTTTCGGGCTGGGAATGGTTGCTGATAGCAAGTATGTTTTGAGTTACTGCTCAAATGTTTGGTTTGTCCAAGGACTTTCTGAGCGTCATGCTCTGCCAGAAAAGAGAGACAGGACACCTGACCCAGGCTAGCCAAAGAGGTATTCCATATGATAGCACGTCATGTCCAGGGTGTAACCAAGAGTTACCTGGAAGGGCTGGAGTGGTTAGGGGGGATGGAGGAGGTATCGGTCGGGCAGGGTGGGGTGAGTTATGGGTCGGTGGCTGGTGAGGTGTTGTATTCTCTTCACTTGTTATTTGCTTTTTCATTATTATTATTACTAGTAGTAGCAGCAGTGATTTGTGTTATACCTTAGTTATTAACCTGTTCTTATCTCAACCCGTGGGGGCTACATTCTTTGGATTCTCCTTCCTAACTCTCCGGGAGTTGGGGCAGCCATGGGGGGGAGTGAGTGAACAAGCTGTGCGATTTGAGTTTAAACCATGACATATGGGCAGGGACACCTTCCGTACAGATTGCTCAAAGCCCTGTCCAACCTGGCCTTGAACACTGCCACAGATGGGGCAGCCACAGCTTCTCTGGGCAACCTGTGCCTGTATCTCACCACCCTCACTGGGAAGAACTTCTTCCTAATATCTAATCTAAATTTACCCTCATTCAGCTTAAAGCCATTACTCCTTGTCTTATGCTCTTATAAAAAGTCCCTCTCCAGAATTCTTGTAGGAACCCATTAGGAACTAGAAGCTGCTCTAGGGTCTCCATAGAGCTCTTTCTTCTCCAGGCTAAACAAGCCCATTTCTCTCAACCTGTCTTCATAGCAGCGGTGCTCCAGCCCTTTGAACATTTTCATGGGCCTCTTCTGGACTCATTCCAATAGATTCATGTCAAATCATATGATTGCTAAGCATGGTCTCAAGGCACATTAATGTACTGCTTCTAATAATCTCTTCTGCTGCAACCCAAACAAATTCCTGCTGATACCATACTATACCATCATATATCATTCCACCCTGGTGTATCATATATAATATATCTTACACGGTATTTAATAGTACAGTATGGATATCTTTGAAGGAAAAGTACTTTTTCTTGGTGTTTTTTACAAAGACGGTCTATGTGAATGGTTTTGCAGAGGATGCAGAACATCTTGCGTCTTTGCTGACTGGATATATTCTTCTGAAAGAGCATGTAGATTTGTATTCAGTGAATTTAATTGAAAAAGTAAGGATTGTTCCTCTTTCCTTAAAAAAGGCTGTCCTGAAAGGTTGGGGTAAAATGCTGATTGTTATTGTCTATACTAATTGCAGATGCATTAAATCAGTCTGCACTAGCTGATGAAGTAGCACTCTCTACCCTCAGGTTAATATTTTCTTCTTTCGTATTTTTTTTCCCTCCACAAAACACAAAGTGGGATATGTAAAGTGAATTGACAGAAACTGGTAGTCTGAATAGGAGCAATACAAAAGGTGCTACATTGATTTTTACTGAAGTTAAAAGCTTCTGCCTTAAATGCAAACAAGAGTAAACTCTGCATTTCTATGGTTGCCCTGGGAGGGTCAAATCAATAAGTGCTCCATTTTCTTTGCTTGAAGTTTATATTTTCTGTAAGAACGTTATTTTGCTTTCAAAGAACTTTAATTCTTCTTCCTTATGAAAACAAATTTCATCACCAATGCATAAATAATCACAGGAAAAAATAATAGCAGCCTAATTTACATCTAACCTTTCTTTTTAATGATTAATGGATACTATTTATGTTAACTGTTTCAACATTCCAGCATGAAATTAAATTTAAATTGCAGATTATACAGTGGTGTATTTTAACTGGTGACCCTTTTCCCAATCACAAATTAGAAAAAAAATATAAACCCAATTACATTTGTAATAAACATGCTAATGCATTTCTTGGGTTTTGGGCATGCAAAGTTCTTGCTGCCGGCCACTTTACTTTCTATGTCAATGAATACATAAATGTATTTTCCAAAGTGCTCCAAGATACTTGCATGTGTGCTTTTAGGAAGGTAGCTAAAGAGTAATTCTCAGCACATCCACTTTGCAACATCGTTCATGGTCAAGTAAACCTGCTGAACACTGAAGGCTACGTCATCCACCATTCTCCACAGTCAAGAGCAGTCCTTTGAAAAAAAGCAGGTTTTCAACATGTTTTAGGCATTGAACATTTATACTAGCCAAAGGGGTCTTCAGTAGTCACAATTATTTGCTCCTTCAAGGCTAGTGCTGAAGGATGTTCATCTCTGCCTGCCTGCAGAGGCCTAAGTGTTGCATTTTGCTTGAATTCCCCTTCATCTAGGGCTGCTAGAAGTGCCAGAGCAGAGCTCCTGGCTGAAATGTGGTGCAGGTGCCTGGAGACAGGCTTTCTCTAACAAACAGCTCTCTTGAAGTTATTTGTTTCCACAGATCTTTTGATTTAGGGTCCCGAAGGCAATTCAGTTCCAGCTGAAACACACTTATTAAACAATGATCTCTTTTTTTTTGTTTCTAATTGTACTCAGGACCCTCTTTGGGGATTAAAATGAGAAGGCATTTTTGTAACTCATTGTTGCTTCATTTGGACTCCCAAGGAGCATACAGAAATGTCAGAAAGGAGGGAGCTGGAGTGTTTTGTGTGTGTCTCATCATATTTAGGACCATATTCAGCTGTGACTTTCAAAGGGCAATACAGATCTACTGGCCCCATCTTGAAAAGGCTAGTGGCCATCTTGAGCTGTAACAGAGAGATGCAATCACCACTAAGATACAATCAAAGTTCAGGTGCTGTAAGATCCAATAAACATGTCACATTGGTTTGGGGATCTTGAAGGGAATGAGGAAAAACAGAGACTTTGTTTGTGGGGGTAAAATTACACCAGAACAAGGTGTGCTTTGCTGCTTTAGGGTTTCTGGTCTCGAGAAGGGAACACGGGCAGAGCTAGTCAGCTGAATGTATTTTCATCCCCAAGACAGCAAACTAGACAGAATCAAATCAGAACATTTTTTTTAGGGGTGTGTGTTTCTATTTTTCTATCAATGCATTGCCATAGAAGTGCAGAACCAAATGTTGTCTTCATTTGTGTCTATACATCTATGAGAAGTAGAAAGGGGATAAGGACAAAAATAGAAAAGAATGCAGAAAGGCAGAATTTCAGTACTGCAGAGTGCTGCTTGCTGACAACAGGAGAGAGAAGCACTGCTTATGCACTGTTTGCTGGTCTGTGTGACTAATGGTAAGAAAATATCTTTTTACTCCTAGACTGAGCAATCTCATTCTGTGAAACATTAAATGTAGAACCCCTGGATGTCATTTTTAGAGCTGCTTTGCAGAATAAAGGAGCACTTTAACAGTAGGTCTATAAACCTTCTTAGAAATACTTCTGAAAACTAAGACTGGGATGAACCCAAAGAATTGAAAACTGTAAATTTTGTCTTGGCTTCTAGTAGAACCCAGTTTTTGCTGATGGTGACAGGTCTCAGGAGAGGGAGCACCACTGCATGTTGGGAATCCACATGATGTGCAGCTGTGGCTAGAGTAATGGGGACAATGATTTAACAATTGCAATTACCTTGCTTTAACTTGGAATAAGCTCACTATTCAGTGTTGCAAATGGCTTGTAAGAAGCCTTGGATGCTGTAGATGACTCCCTAAAGTGTTTATGGCAGAGGATCTGGTAGGTGCTCAGGCCAGTAGTTAGCAGCAACTACTGGTATGCCCTAAAGATGAACTCAGTGCTGCATTTGTACAATGCAGTGTCACTGCACAATGACTGAGCAGCTCCTGTGTTTCAGAAACCACAAATCTGGGCTTGGGGACACAGGTTTATAAACTGATGTAATGACCTTGGTGTAGCACATTAACATATTGCATTTGCAGCTTCTTAGGTCCAAGGATGCCTAGTGTTGGTGCTTTTGCTGAATCACTGGCAGGTACACTTACTGGTTTTGTAACTTTGTTCTTATCCTTACATTTAAGAGGTCTGAAATCTCAGTGCTTTCTGTAAGCACTTCTATTTGTGACAGGATATAATTGGTTACCCTGACAGTTTATTATCACTTAATGTTGTCTTTGTTTTGCTACCAGCCTTAACCTCTGGCTTTGTGTGGTTTTTAGAGCTTCTTGCTATTGTTATGGACAGTGAAAGCCCACCTGACTTTGCTTCTTTGCTTAATATTTCTGTGTGAAGACTAACTTAGTCCTTTGCTCACAATATTATCTTGTTTCTTATTTTCTCACTTAATTTTTGTCTGAAAGTATCATGTATCAGTTAGAGGTTGGGTCCCTTCATTAGTTCATTTTTACTACTTGCTGTACAGGTGACTAAAGCACAGAGCTCAAGTGATAAGAATTGATAGGAAGACTGATGTTCTTGCTGCAGGCTTCTGTGTAACAATAGGTTCTGATCTTCACAAAGAGGCACCAAATTGATTTAATGGACTGTTATCTTGACAGACAAGACTCAGATTAGAATAAAAACACTTTTTCCACCCTCAGTTACGTTACTGCAGAGGTTAGTAGCTTTTATTGAACATAAACTTATTTCTGATGATACTCAAAGTAACATGACTGAGTTTGCAAATGAGCATGGTTAAATAAAAACTATAATACATAAAAATGAAAGCTTGACGATTTCACATTTAATGGAAGTATTCAGGCAAGGTACTAATTATACTGCTTAAACATTTTTAATATATTACAACCCTGCTGATGCTGAACTTGTTAGCTTGTTGATTGCATGGTTGTATCCATGCTAACAATGACTGACAAACAATTAAAGCAATGTTTCTAACTCTATTAAAGGTTATTTTCCAGCAACCACAAAACCCTCATCTGAAAGGAATATCCTGAGTGTTATAGTCCATTGAGGATCTTTGAAAGCTGTGTCCATATCAAAATGTTTCTTGCGCTGCTAGATATGAATATTAAATTTTCATTTACTCTTTAAAATTAAAATCAGGCTAAGAGAAAGTCTTTTATAAAGAGGTTTAGCTCCTTTTTGTTTAACCATTTATCTGTATAGACTTATGAAAACACCATGCAACATCCTTCTTCCATGATTTGTAATTTACTTGAATGGGGAAGGTAATGCTTTTGTGGCAGGTTTAATTATGCTTTTTAAAAAAACTATTGATCTTGTACAATCTGTTCTGTTGTGAGAGCAGAGACTTTAAAACACTATTTCCACCCCTTCCAAGTAAATGCTTGCAAGGCATCACACTTTCTGTCTCAATAACCCTAAAATCTTGCACAGCTTTTAATGCAAGAAGGGAGCAGCACCCTTTCCCTCTCCTAACATGCAGCACAGCAATCAGCCTCTGTTTTAGGGAGGGAGAGAAGAGCATCCCCGCACATACACTGAGGCAGACACTGTCTGTCTAAATGACCCATATTACTATTTAATTGCACATACAGGCAAAAAGTGAAGGGAAAGGGGTGGGTCTCTATATTTTGGGAAACACTGAATCCATCTGGATTTGCTCTAGACATGTCAGATAGGATGAATTACCTGAGGTGGATAGTCTACCTAGTACTTGGAATAAGGTGGGAGGATGGTGCCTAACTGTGTGGATACAGCTTTCAGGAGGGATGAAGGTATAACTGCAGGTGTTTGGGGAAGATTTCTGCCATGAAGGATGTGTTCAGGAACAGCAACGCTCCAGGATGTTCCCTTGGGGAAAGTCAGAGCATATACCTGGATCCCAGACTGCTTGCAGTCTGGGCACCTCTGACTCTTCTGCTTCTTTTCTGCTTTCATCTGCAGCCCAAGCATGTCCTGTTTCTCAGCACACTGCTCGCCAGGTGTTATAAAGCATCCTTATCACCCAGATAAGACATTTCCTAGTGATGGAAAGGTTTTCTTGTGCTATCCTCAGGGTATACACTTTAAAACCACTTGGAACGTACTGAATTGCTATTACTTTTCTCACTCTGCAAAAAGAAATCCTGCTGTCTTTTTATTACTATATGTGTGTTTTTTATTATAATATATTATATTTTTAAAGCCGTTTTTTAAGGTCTCATGCTATGAAATTGCATGCCACACCTTCCGTTTAGGTACATACCAGCAGCAGATTGAAAGTTATAGAAAGAGATTTGCCTAAATTATGCTATACATCTTGAAGTAAAAGGCAGGTCCAATATTGCAGTTGAGAGATACGTGGTGGATTTCATGTTTACATATGAACTCATTATCATGGTTATGACATAGTATACAGCCAGGTGGAAGTGGGGTTCTTCACATGAGAAAGAATTCCCACAGGAATTATGCTGATAAAGCCAGGGAAGTGTAAAATTAAAAGGTCTTTGATGATTCAGGCCCACGAACTTTGTATCAGTTTAGAACTACATTCACCACTACAGGAATTGCCAGAGTAGTCTTCTGATGCAGTTCTGTTGCTGAACACAGATGTTGAATCCAATATCTAGCTTGCAATTTGTGGAAAACTCTTGATCACACATACCTCAGATGTATTAAAATCAGTAGCCAAACCCATATGATTTGGTTTTGTTTGTTTTTTTTGTATGATTTATTGCTGCCAAAACTAAAAGGATGCTGAAGCAGAAGCTTGCCTTGTAGGCATTGTATTTCAATTCTCTCAAAATATCTGAAACAAAAATTGAATCACTAACATGAGAAACATTAGAACAAGAGTAACACAATGAACTGCTTTTAAAAAGCCAAACACAATGCCATCTTCATCATTTTAGGCCTTTTAAGAACTCCATTGATGAATACATCAATAAAACAAGCTGGACAGGAATGTTTCAAAAGGATAGTTTTGAATGTACTTTCATCCTATTAATTAAATCATCAGTGTAATAACTCTGAGAAGGTATATGGGTTGTTGAAAACCTTGATGAATAGTGGAGCTTGCTGTTCTTGATTCTAGGCCTGTTTAATTTCTGCTCAATCTGCCTTATCAGCACATCAGATGAAATCAGATCTCTTGCAGAAACTGTATTGTTACAATTTTATTTTAAGCTTGTTTTAAGCAGACATAACACCTGACAGTTTTCTGACATTTCTGGCAGTTGGTGACATGGAAATTCTAGACTGCAACCTTTCTCTGCAGAAAAGCTTAATAGACTTGTGATTTTCTATTTCTCCCTTTTTAAGAGGTACAGAGGAGCAAAACTGAGATGTTAATCTCCTCAAAGAAAATCAGAATCTGGTGCTTTCTTACTTTTATTTTTTTTCCCTTTTAATTTGAAGGATGAAATTCTCAATTTCTACAAACTAGCTTCAGCGCTAGTGAAATATATTTGAACCCTCTTATTGTTCCATAGCTTTGGTGAATGCCATATAGCACAAGTGACTACAAATCAATAGCTTAATGCTAGCTATTATTTTTGTTTGCAAAAAATGTACCAGCTAACACTATGAAATAAAGAGTAAAACTGGAGTTATGCATTGCTTTGGCCAGATGAAATCTGATATATTCAGATTTTGAATAGCCCATTTTCCCTCTTTTTCTGCCTTAATTTTGCTTTTGTTCTATCCTCAGTGTGCAGTAGTGGCCTCAGTATCATCCTCATTACTCTCCTCAGGACTTGTTCCAACAGTTCCATGGTCTTTTTATGTTGAGGACACAAGAACTGCACACAATACTCCAAGTGAGGTCTCAGGAGAGCAGAGTAGAGGGGCGGGATCACCTCCTTCGACCTGCTGGTCACGCTCCTTTTGATGCAGCCCAGGATACAGTTGGCTTTCTGGGCTGTGAGTGCACACTGCAGCCAGCTCATGTTCATTTTCTCAACAACCTTCTCCACAGGGCTGCTCTGAATCTCTTCTCTGCTGTGCCTGTGGCTGTGCCTGGGATTGCTCCGACCCAGGTGTTTGACAATCTTGAAGAATGAGGACTACAAGCTTTGAAAGGGGTAGGAAGGGGAAGGGATCAGTGAGTCAGTGAGCCTCCTAGGGGGCATTTCTATGTTGCTCTCAATATACTGCAATTTTCCTTTTTCTTCTTTTTCTTATGTGTGTTTGTAAATTTTTATTAGTTTTAATGAAATAACTCACAATGATATGGAATTACTTGCAGACATCTCTTGTTAAAAGGGTTCAGGGTTATGAATATTCTTTCAACTACACTTGGTTTGGCAAATTTTAAAGAATAACACAGTCTTTGCCTACTAACAGGTCTAATCTAAAAGCCTAATCTAGATTTTTACATTTGTCTCTTGTGAGTAGATAAATGCTGTAAAGCTGTATACATAGCATAGGAGACAGGGCTTGGGTTTTAGAAGCATTCCAGGAAGCATTTGGTTGGCTGTACAAAGTGGTTTAGGAATAAACTTGCTTTTTTGTGAATCAAGTAGTCCTAAGGAACAAGCAGCGATCAGTACTCAGACAAAATTCAGCTTTGCTGGAACACCACCAAAAGCCTTTGGAGAGGTATGCTAACAGCTGAGGGAATGAGGCAGGAAGGTTTACTGGGAAATTGGGTCTGGAAAGAAACAGAAGAATTCAGTGAGGATTCAGCTAAAAGAAGAAGGATAACTGAGACTGGTGGGGATGAAAGGTGGAAAGAAAGGATTTAATTTCTCTGCTTTCTGCCTGTGCAATCTTATAGTTCTATAACCACTTGTATCCTAGGGCTTGCTGCCTTGTGCCTCCCAAGGTGCTGTGAAGTGACCTAAAAGTGATAACAATAATAATAGTAATAATAATAATAAATAATAATAATAATAAAAATGAAGTGTAAATGTGTGGAGGGAGAGTGAGGAAAGCAGGCTAAGATTGGTGGTAAACTCTTTTAGGAAGAATTTTCTCATTCTGTCAGCTGGTGGGGCAGGATATAGTGATATCTCCTGGGGAGTTTGCGCTGCTGTAGTTTTGCTTACATGTACTGTTCTTTTCCCGAGCAGTAACTGAGTTGCATGGATAACTGAGACAAATGGGCTAGAGTTGCCGATTCTTATTTCATCAGCTAACGGTACTGAATTGTGAGGTACGTTACGTACTCAAAAGAGGTTAGTTGGTACAAGAAGCAAATTCATTGTATGAAATAGTTTTAATGACCTCCCTAGGGAGGAATTTAACCAGTTAGGTTTTAGCAAATAACATACCTGCAAATTCTGAATTTCATTGTATTTATATGCTCTTTTAATACTGTTAAAATTCCTCCTTTTGAAAAGCATAAAAAATACATCCAAAAAAAATCAGTCTAAGCCTGTAAGACACTATGCCTACGTGGTAGTTACTCCTCATGTGCAAATGCTAAATAATACTTACTGGGAATTCAGAACATGTACAAATCATCATTAGATTCATCACTTGCATTTTGTTACTGAATTATGAATCCAGGAGAAATGTTCGTATAGCAGGACTCTGAAAACTCCCATAATGAACTCCCATGATGCAGCACAGATTGTTGCCAATAACATAAATAAATGTGTTGTACCATCCTGTGAACATAAAATGAACTGCAAAATACAACAACTGAAATGCCAACAGGTTGAAAGAGCTGAGTTTGACTGTTCAGCCTGGAGAAGGCTCCAGGAAGACCTTAGAGCAGCTTTCAGTACCTAAAGAGAGCCTACAAGAATGCAGGAGAGGGAGTTCTTATAAGAACAAGTAGTGATAGGACAAGGGGGAATGGCTTTAAACTAAAAAAGGGTAGATTTAGATTAGATATTAGAAAGAAGTTCTTCCCTGTGAGGGTGGTGAGACACCGGCACAGGTTGTCTAGTGAATCTGTGGCTGACCCATTCTTGGAAGTGTTCAAGGCTGGGTTGGATGGGGCTTTGAGTAACCTGGTCTAGTGGAGGGTGTCCCAGCCCATGGCAGGGGGGTGGAACTAGATGATCTTTAAGGACCCTCACAACCCAAACCATTCTAAGAAAGGTTAAGAATGTTTGCTCTTTGGTAGTTCATTTATATTTTATACTATGGGAACTAAATCAATATCATGATTCTTTATGCACAAACATTTTCAATCTTGTTACAGATTTCTTATGAAATATTCAGTAAACCAGAGAAAAGATAGTAACTTGAAGGGTTCAGGTTATTTTCTTTGGTCTAGGTGGAACATTACTTTAGAGGATTGAAAAATAACCTGCAGCATCTTTCATGAATGGTGTTTCATGCAACTGTGTATCTCAGAAATAGGAATAAAATCTAATAGCTTTATGTGGCATGCTAATCATATTAGTGGACAAATGTTTATAAATACAGTGACCTTTAGTTACATAAGGCAGTGAGGTTTGGGGAGGGCTATCTGAGCAGTAAGAAGTTGTAAACTTAATATAGCAAGCACTACTTGTGCAGTCGTCTTTGTTACAGCTTCTCAGGGTTTACAGTTTACACGATGATAGAGCTTAAAGGCTCTTGTGAGTACAAGTAGTGACTACTTGTGTCTGTCAGGGTGAGGCATTACACATCTGTGTTTCACTGACACAGATGTCTCAAAAGGCTGTCACACTATGTCCTCATTTTGCATCCTTAAGTGCCCTTCCATCTTAAGCCTTGTACTGTGATAAAAAGAAAAGACAAGATCAAAAGCAAACTTTGTATTAGGACACATTCTTTTCAAACTAACACATAAATTTGCTTTAGATGTGTGCTTAAAATAAAGCATCTTGAAATGAATGTCTGTTGCTGTACAGAAGAATGGAAGGCAAGTTTTACTGTGAGTGTGAATCTAATTTGTCATCAACTATCTTAAGCATTTAAGAATATGATTTGTGGCCTCCATGAAAAATGGAGTTGTTTCATGTAGTAAAGTGCAATTTTTTACTTCAAAGAGCATGTCATTTGATAGCTGGTTTTCTGAATAATAGAATTTCACTTTATTCAATTATTTACATTTATGCTGACAGTTTAGTTAGTATAATAAGTTATTTTTTTATTACTACTTTGTTAAACAGAATATTTTTGTTATTTTTATTTCCATGCTATTCATTCTAACTCTTTAGGTCAGAAGGGGATTTCTAAGGTCATCTGCTCTTTCCTTCACAGGGCACAGCTAATTTTGAAGTCACTTGAGCTTGCTCAGAGCCTTATCTGTTTGCTTTCTGAATATTTCCAAGGTTGGAGATTCCACAACCTGTCTATAAAATCAGGAGATACTCATCCATGCCCTACATTTATAACTCCTGACCCAACTCTTCTTAGAATAAACTGGTTTTTAAACTTTCAGATTTGCCCTTTCATACTCTGCTGAAACGTAACTATGAGTACCTAAGCAGAAAAACAGGGCACTCTGGAGATGTATTCAGGCAGATGACAGGTGTTTTCCTTTATTGCAACTTGTAAGAAGTACAGATCTACAAAACTTGGTTTACTTTGATGTATTGAATTGTTTAAGAATATTATTATGCCAGCATTGTCACTTCACTTGGCTTTGAAATAAAGTAATGTCTGATGTGACTCTGGGTAAGAAGGAAAGGCTCTGTGCAAACCACCTACAGCTTCAGAAGGCATGTTTAAGTAAGTTTGGCAGATGGAGGTGAGACAAATCTGGATGTTCTTTATGTAGTAAGATTTTCTAAATGAGGATAACAGATCTTTGAAAATCATTATTTTTTCCTGTAATATATCAATGGGAAGAATTCACTCCTTAAGATTTGATCAGATTGGGGAATTCCTGTGGATCATGTTCACTTCCTTATCTACAAGGTGAAATAACTCTACTTTATGTGAATTATCCAACATGAAAAAGACTGTCCTCATTGTTAACTAATGACCTTTCCCTGTTCCTTCAATTTTATGCAGGCTATAGGTGATAAGCATTTCCCCAGCTTCCACCTGTAAAATCTCTCCTCCATTTCTTGTTCTCTTGATCATCTTATTTTTTAATAATGATTCTGTGACTGTATTGCACAGGGGAAAATATTGCTGTCAGACAGAGTTAAAGGGGATCAAGAATTGTATTAATCAAACTGAGTATGAGCAAAAACTTTGAAAATTGGTCCTGTGTTCATCTTTCCTGGACTTTTCCTCTGAGAATATGAAAGGAAATTATAAATGTTTGCTGAGGCAAGTGTTATTCGTGTTTGCCATTTGTGTCAATTTAATGGCTGTACTTCTAATTAATCATTCCTTTAGGCTTCCATTTAGTTTCTGACACTTGCTAACACATGCATTCAAAAAATGCACCCTAGAGACTGACCCTGTGGCTGTTTTCTGAAGGAAAGGATATGGCCATAGTAATGCATTACACAGAGCTTTGAAATGAATTCCCAAGTGCTTCAATCTCTATTCTGTGCCCCAGGCCAAGACTAAACATTGTGCTTACTGAATGAATGTGATATTAAAATACCAAGGTTTGATTACACAAGATATTTTTAAATATTATGAAAATAGAGGTTGTGTAACCCTCTGCATGAAATGAATGTAGTTTGAAATGAAAGGTGTCCTTGCTAAATACTGTTAACTTTCCACTGTGCTAGATTGCTGCTTGCCTTTATGCAGGAAGTAAGAAGCAAAGGTGGTGATCTTCTTTAGTGTAGCCTCAGCAAACGTGAATTTGATTATACAGACATGAGAAGTCTGCAAAGGTTCTTCCTTGGCTATATACAAGACAGGCACAGAGAAGAACAGTCAGTTCTTTCAAAGTATAGAGCTGAAATACCTTTGGAGCAAGGACTGGAACCAGGCAGGACTCACATGAATACATCAGCCATTGCTTTGTTAGGTTAGACTCCAGCTTGCTTGCTCTCTTGCTCTCTCTTTGTGTCTAATAAACTTAAAATTTGTATCTGTTTTGTGTTGAACAAAGTGAAGATCATATTTCCTGGTCCAGCTGTAGAAGAGACTTGATTTCACTTGGGCAGAGTATGAAACTGAACATTCCCACTTCTGGGTACATGACTATAGTGAACAGTGTATAGGATTTTCCCTTTCCTTCTAGGGTCACTGAAAAAAAAATCATAAGTAAAGGAATGAATGTAAAGAATTACAGGGTTTTATTTCTGTCCTCAGTTTCTTAGCTAGTTCTAAATAAAGGACTGATGATACTCATTGTATTTCATCCCATCTCTACAGGTCTCATGGTGCTCCTGGTCTCACTTGGGTCCTGCATCTCTCATTTCTGTGAAGTGCAGTGTATATTTCACTCCTGTAAGAGCTGGCTGTTAATCTTTCTGCCTGTATTTCAACATACCATGTCTCTTGTTTGGTTGTTTATTTTTTATTTTCTGACCATAATGTATTTCAGGTGAAATTTTGTTATGCCTTTCAGTGCTCTAATGCACTGGTCAATCCCATGTTATGTGCTGTCACACATTACTGCGAACAGTAGGTTCAAAAATGGGTGATTAGTAGCACCAGATGGATTGTTTCCCTAATTGATCTGCATTGTCACATAAATAAATGTGTTTTTTCATGGAACTGTACAGAGATAGGTGTTACAGTGATTTGACAGTTTCTGAAGTGATGGACATTTGTGCTGATCCATCAGATCTTGAGCTGGCAGTGTGCGCTTGCAGCCAAAAAAGCCAACCGTATTCTGGGCTGCATCAAAAGAAGAGTGACCAGCAGGTTGAAGGAGGTGATCCTGCCCCTCTACTCTGCTCTTGTGAGACCCCACTTGGAATATTGTGTGGAGTTCTGATGTCCTCAATGTAAAAAGGACATGAAACTGTTGGAACAAGTCCAGAGGAGGGCCACAAGGATGATCAGGGGACTGGAGCACCTCCTGTATGAAGACAGGCTGAGAAAGTTGGGGCTGTTCAGCCTGGAGAAGAGAAGGCTGCGTGGAGACCTCATAGCAGCCTTCCAGTATCTGAAGGGGGCCTACAGGGATGCTGGTGAGGGACTCTTCATTAGGGACTGTAGTGATAGGACAAGGGGTAACGGTTTGAAACTTAAACAGGGGAGGTTTAGATTGGATATAAGGAAGAAATTCTTTACTGTTAGGGTGGTGAAGTACTGGAGTGGGTTGCCCAGGGAGGTTGTGAATGCTCCATCCCTGGCAATGCTCAAGACCAGGTTAGATGAAGCCTTGGGTGACATGGTTTAATGTGACATGTCCCTGCGCATGGCAGGGTGTTGGAACTATCTGATCTTGAGGTCCTTTCCAACCCTAACTATTCTATGATTCTGACTGTTTTTGCAAATACATAATATGCAATGTAATGTAATAAACATAACATAAAAGCCATGGTGGCTTAAGTCTGCATAGAGGTTGAGACAGTATTTTTCATTTTGAGCTTTTCTGCTCACTTCACTGGAGTCTCGTTCATAGCACAGTGCTAATTTCTGTAATGTTCAGCAAATGGTGATGTTTCAAAATAAATTTTGTTCTCAGGAGACTTTCCTCATTGTTCTTAAAATTTCTTCAGAATACTATTTATAGATAGTATTCTCACAGAAAGCAGATTCATCCCAGATTTATGCTACATTCAGTTACTACTGATAAAGATTTTTAATTAGAACATAATGGGTTTGCGCATAAGGTACTGATTTGGGATGTGAGAGGCCTCAATTCTACTGCTGATTTCATTATAGACCTGTTGTTTCCTCACAGACTTATTACTTAACTGTGTCTATTTCTTCTCTACTTTTTATCTGCCTTGTTTCTCAAGGACTGTAAATGTCTTTACCATTAAAATACCATTTCAGGGAATTGTATTTTTTCCCACTGAAATGGATAGAGCAGACACGATGCAACCCTGATCTCACCAAGAGACTTCAGTCATTACC
Organism: Melopsittacus undulatus; assembly: GCF_012275295.1. NCBI lineage: Eukaryota > Metazoa > Chordata > Aves > Psittaciformes > Psittaculidae > Melopsittacus > Melopsittacus undulatus. The sequence goes on along the minus strand of NC_047532.1, from coordinate 26,855,420 downwards.
ATGTAACATTTATAATACTCATGTTTATAATATATTCCAGGTAAGCATCCTAAAGCCAAGATGTTTTGGTTTAACCCCGCCAGTAACTTAGAACCATGAGGCCACTTGCTCACTCCCCTCTTTCATCCCTGCCCTGCTCCTGGAAGAATGGGGAGGAGGATCGAAAGAATGTAAATCCCACGGGTTGAGATAAGAACAGTCCAGTAACTAAAGTATAACACAAACCACTACTGCTAACACCAATAATAATAATGATAAGAGAGATAACAAGGCCAGAGAATACACATGCTCACCACCTGCCAACCGATACCCAGGCCCGACCTGAGCAGTGATCTAGCCCTCCCGGGTAACTCTCCCCATTTTCTATACTGGGCATGACATGTGGTGGTATGAAATACCCCTTTGGCTAGTTTGGGTCAGGTGTCCTGTCTCTGCTTCCTCCCAGTTTCCCGTGCCCCTCCTCACTGGCAGAGCATGAGACTGAAAAAGTCCTTGATTGGAGTAAGCATTACTTGGCAACAACTTAAAAACATCTGTGCATTATCAGCATTGTTATCAGACTAAAGCTGAAAACACAACACTGCACCAGCTGTTAAGAAGGAGAAAAATTACTGCTACTGCTGAACCCAGGACACAAGATTTGAAAGTTAAAGCAGTTAGTAATTCCTGAGAGAATTCAGATCTTATAAACAAATAAAATTAAAATATATATATATATTTCTTTGTGTTCAATGGTTGATGTTCTGGTAACTCAGCTCCCAGTCATATAATGACTTATCTGGAAACCTGAATGTACTATTGAGCAGCTTTACTGATTACTGGAGCTGCTCATGTTTGCAATGGTAAGTGTTTGCAAATTACTGAATTGGAACAAATATAAGAAATCATATTCTTTTAATTGTTTTGAAATGCTAGTTTATGATCTTGCATACAATCTTCTTTGCCATATATTGATTTCTGATTTCTGACCGTTACAAAATGACTTATTGTATGTACTATATTCTTATAACTTATGTATACTAGCCCCCCAAAAAGGGCATTTTTGGTGAAAATGTTATATGTGTTAGTTCCCTCTCTATGAGAACATGGAAAGCCATGTCATTTCAGAATTTCTTAGTGTCTTTTAATTATGTGCAAAACAAAATTAATGAGCCTATTCTCTGCATGTATGACAAGTCAGCAGTTTTTGGACATTTCTGTATGTACACTTCACAGATTCAGACTGAGGTTAGGAAGCTACTGTATCACAAATTAATCTCATTTTGGAGATGTCTAAGGAAATTAGGTGATTAGTCTCTGAGAGTGCCCGTTTCTCTCTAATGTCTGGAGCGGCGGTGTGGGCACCCAGCTCAGATTAATTTCCTGCTTTTGGGTGGGATGAATGCGCTTGTATTCTGCCCCAGGGGATCTCAGAGACTCAGATCTGAAGTGCAGTATGAATAAGGAAACCTTCCTTCATAGCTTGGAGGTCATTTTCTTTCTGTCAGAGCACCCAAAGTCGGAAGTTTTCTTGTATTATATTAGATACTGTGATTCAAAAGAAAGGAATTTAAAATACTTCAGAGATTCTGACTTTGTTTCAATGAATATGGTATGCTGGGTGGGGCAGGTAGATATATTTAGAGCTTTTTTTTGTTTAGAATTACCCATTTTTCTGGTCTGGATATGGGCAGTTTTCCGAAACACTGGAAGAATCCTTATAAACCCCATATTGTTATTTTGATGTCAGATATTACAGAAGGGATAACCCTGAATATAACTCATCTAGAAAAAACTCATCTTTGGAAAAAATAGCAATTTGTCCTCAAGAGCTAGTATGCAGTGTTAGACTACTTCAGGGAGTCAGAGACAGCAACAATAGCCAATTGAAAACCTAGGAAACTACAGTTATACAGGTCTGGAAAGTCACCAGTAAAGGATGCCTTGGTCCAAATGGCACTAAATGATGTATTTTATGTCTTATAGAAGCACTTCTTGTTTTCTGTGATGTAAGTGGGTCCAATGCAAAATCAGATTGTTTCAAGGCAAATTCTTGTTCAATATTTGCTTTCATCTTGTATCAGAATAAAAAGTTTAAAGCATTTGTAGAAAGAATAGGCCTTTAAAAGATGAGCTGAAAATCACTGAAACTTTTCTTTTTTACTGTGATATTAGTTGTATGAGTGTCTAAGGATCTGTTCACTGTGCAGTTGCAGGATGAGTAACACTGGGTTATAACTTTGTCAGGTTAAGCTTTGGTTTTGAATGTACAGTAGTAAAGTAATGTCATGGTTTGAGCATGTTTTGAGGGTGTTTTTGTTCAAGGTTTTTTCCAGCCAGGTGGAGGAGGGGAGTCCGGGAGGAAGGAGAGACAGGACACCTGACCCAGGCTAGCCAAAGAGGTATTCCATACCATAGCACGTGATGCCCAGGATGCATACTGGGAAAGAGAAAGCTGGAGGGGTAGAGCTCTTGAGAGGAAAATGGAGGAAGGAGCACGTGGTGCTCAGCCGGGCAGGGTGGAGTGAGTTATGGGTTGGTGGCTGGTGGGGTGTTGTATTCTCTTCACTTGTTGTTTGCTGTATCATTATTATTTGTAGTAGTAAATGGCAGTAGGGGTTTTGTGTTATGCCTTAGCAATTAAACCGTTCTTATCTCAATCCGTGGGGGCTACATTCTTTGGATTCTCCTTCCTAACTCTCCGGGAGTTGGGGGACTTGGTTTAAACCACGACAAGTAAATATTCACCTTTCATTGTCTTTTTACACTCTCAATTCTGGGCAGCTGAAGGTATGAATCAGAAGGCCTTTGCTTTCAGCTGCTGGTTATCAGCAAAAGATGTTCAGTACAGAGGCAGGTACCTCTGAAATGCTTCTGGAGATTCCTGCTGCAAGTCAGAGCTAAACCTATCACCAACTTCTGGAGAAACTACATCTGTTTACAGTGATCTGTTAAATGGCTAACCACAAACATTGAGGTATGTTTAATTGCCCTCCAAGCACAGTAATCCATATGGACATCCCTCCCATGATACTGAAGCCATTGCTCCATATGTGTTACTCATAAAAAACATTAAAGAATGTTGGCCCTATTAGAAACCTGACAAGTAAGCTGAGTTTTATGTAAGCTGGAGTTGCAACCTGGGGGTGATGGATAGTGCCTGGTTGCAACTTGAGCAGGCTGGGAGGCAGAAAGGCTGTACCAGGTGCAAGAGGATTTAGATAAGCCTGGAATGAGAAAATCTCAGGCAAAATTCCCATAAAACAAAGGTAAAGTTGAAATATCTTTCATAACTCATCATATTACAGAATAGGATAAAGACCTGGCAATGAGCATGATGACCTTCACTGAAGCCTTTTGAAGTTTTATGTCATTCCATTTTTCCGAAACATATATGGTTTACCTTCAGAACTAAAAGTAGCCAGACCAAACATGCAGCTTTGTTTGGGTTCAGTAAACCTGTCCAAATTGTTGTCTCTAAATCTGGTTGTGGTTGTTCTTTGGACAAGTCAGTGGACTGGGACTTTCCAACAAATAGTCTGTTGGCACTGCATTGCCTGGGACCTTGACACTGATACAGTGACAACACCAAAAGAACAACCCCCTTGGCTGTCACTGGTGATCACCAACAACCATGGCAAAAGACATTAAATGGTTATGGCACATCCCTGGTGCATTTCATTACAGGATCAAAGCATAAAGTGGATCTTTCAGCTTGTGATAATCTGACCTCTGACATATTTGCTTTGGTTGTGTTAATGGATTTTATATGTTTTGAGAAAAAATGATTTTTTGATAAAGGGAAAACAATTAGTTTGAAAATTTCCAATCAGCAGGACCCACAAGGAAACTTCTTCATTTAATCAAATAGTTGTCAAGCACATTTCACAGGTCTTTCACAGCAATTAAAGGAGCCATTTTCCTGAACTGAGGTTTGGTTAGACATTACTTTAAACATGCTATGTTTTATCAAGACTATCTTTAGAATTATAATCTTGCTTTATGCTCTGATTGTATCTCTGTCACTGGTTAGAACTGAAATAGCTTTTAGAGCAATATTTTAGCATGTTTTTAATTAGTTTGCTATTTGTCTTTGGTATTTTGCTCAATAAAAATCCCCCAAAAATACTTTTTTTTTTTTTTTTTTCCGGTGAAAGGGCTACATATCAAAATTCAGACACCACCACAGAAAGGTGTAGTACATTTATGACCTTGTGTGATTAGTGATCTCTGAATCTAATCTTAAGGTACTTTAATGGACTATAATTATCTACAGTGTATAGTTACTGCCTTTCCTGAGATTGATTTAGAATTGCCTCAGGATGCAAGTGCTGTGTAATTATTTGATAAGAACTAAACTTGATACTCTGACTTGAAACTTTTGGAAACACAAAAATAAATATAGTTCAGGACAAAACTTACTGCTGCCCAGCTTCAGATATGAAATCTGTTCTTGTAGGCTGTCTCTGCAGCAACAGATAAAGAAGAAAAGACGAAAAGCTTACAACCATTTTCAAGGTATCAGCCTAATTTAGCAAACTGAATGGAGATGGGCTTGCCCTCTGCCACAGATGTTCTTCAGAATCACAAACAGAAGAGAGGAAGTTAAAGAGATATGTATGAACTCCTCTTACCCAGATGCTAAACAATAGGTTTTACAATAAAATCAACAAGGTGCTGAGATTGTGTTTATGGAAATTAAAGACTGCAGGAAGGGAGGTAGATTTTGCAAACATTCAGCAAGTATGCCCCCTGATTCTGGGCGTAGATGCTCTGTGCTAAGAGCAGTTTCCAGAAACAGACAACCCCCATCCTAATGTGATGTTCTCACTGAAGTCAATAACACAGCTAAGAATAATAATAAATTTGTCACTTTTTAGTATTAAACATACAGTGCTGGAAGCACTGCTGAATGTAACATGTTCTAACAAAATCAGAACATTCAATTGCTTTCAGAGGTATTTTTTAAAAATTCAAATTTCCTTGCATTTTTCCTATTATTTCAAAAGTCTCTTTGTTCTTTGGACCTATCATAACAATCAGATATTCCTTGAGAAGTTTGCTGTCAGAGGCAGGATGGGACAGTAGGCTCTTTTTATGTGTTACTGCAGTAAGAGTTTAGGAGTTTGTAACAAATTAATGAGATGTCATCTCAAGAAATAATTTATTTTGTTTTTCTCTAAGACTATGAAGATACATGGATCCCATCTTTGCTGGGACAAGGAACAGTGCACTTCAGGGTGAACTTCAGAATGCTGAGTTCTTGACTTACATTTTTTGTTTCTTTTTTGTTTGCTTTTAGCCAGGCTTGGTGAGGGCTGAAATGCTGTTGTTAGGAAGACAGGGTGTGCCAATGAGCTGCAGAGTGGACCAAGCTTTTCCGTGTTCAACTCCAGACATACCTTATTGTCAGAAATACATCAACAAAAGTTTGTGCCAATGATGTGGTGCCAGGAATAGATGTACTTTGCTTTCAAAGGCTTCAGGATTTCACAACAGTCAAACTTAGGGCAGGAACCCTGTGCATGTCCAAGGCTGTGGTTAAAGATACGAGAACATGAAGACATGGAATTACAGAAATTTCTTTTAACCAAATGACTGCCTTTTTTTTAAGAGCACCTTTCCATTCCCTTTAGGTATTAGTGATTTATTTGGTGGGTTATTTAAAAAGATAATAATAATGTAATGCATAAAAAATAATCTGTCTGAAAATCATGGAATATAAGAAATCACTACGTTATCAGGTTCAGACCAGGACAATCCTGATTAGTTTCCTGTCTCTGAAAGATACCAACACATGATGCACTGAAGAATGATGCAGTATGGTCATATGGCAAAAAAAGGAGGCCTTTAAGATGAATGACATGTTGGTTATCTCTTGGAGTCTTCTAGAAGTGTTGGTGATAATTTTCTAACACAAAGCTGTTGCACCTTCCACAGTGTAACTCAATTCTGGACCTTTTGATGAGGAACACAGGTAAATCAGTCTGTGAAATTGAAGTTGTTGGTTGCTTACGGATCACTGACTGTGGATAGATTATATTCAAGGAGGCAGTTCATATGTACTTACTGCTTTAAAAAGATAAATTTCTTAAATTTAAAGAAGTTAAAAGATAAAAATAAGTTGAAAGGAAAATATGAAGACATAAGATGTGAATGGAGTTTGAAGCTTGGAGGGCCTTCCCACCAAAATGCTATGATTTATTAATCAGGAAAAAAAAGAAACCACTTCTAGCTTAAATTGCATTCTAGTTTGGTGGAAAAGTGTAGGAAAAAGAAATTGAAAAAAAAAACCACCAAAAAAAAAAAAAACCCAAGCAGGGCGAAAAGGGACAAAAAAATGGAAACTAGGAAATCATATGGAATGCAAAAATACAGAGAAAGAACTGCACCTGGTAGAGGAATTTCTTATGTAGCTTTGTAAGAAGAAACCTTTGCAGTGTTACAGGCCCCCTGCTACATAAAGATGATACAATCTCGAATAATGATTCAGAAATGGCAACAAGATTAAATATTTAAAAAGAACAACCCGTCACAACAAAGTCGACATGTCATCTGAATACTGCCAGTTTGGATAATATGATATCAGTTGTGGATCTAATACAGTATTCAATTAATACATAATGAGAGGACAGGAATAGAATGAACACCAGAGAGCATGGTCTATGGAAAAAGGCTCTTTCTAAGCAAGACTTGTTTAATTATGATGAGATTACAAATTTAACTAGTAAAAGAAGTGTTGAGTTTGATATACTTAGCCCAGTAGACTTTTGTAAGGCATTCAAGCTAGTTTGCATTATATTCTGTAAAAGAATTAGTGCTACTGTATTAGGGAAGATCACATCAATCAGATTAAAATCTGCCTGACACAGCAGAAGATGTAGTTACTGTAGAAAAACCATGATTTTTATTTTTTTCCTATAACTAGGGTCTGCATGGATTAAGAATAGGCGGAAGCTACTTAATATTTTTATCTAGAAACAGTGTAAGCTCATTGCAGATAAAGCATAGAGAGGCCAGAGGGCTGATGTAATGGTAAATAATGAGGGGTTTGGGAGCAATCTAGATAATTTGACAACTCAGTCCACTCAAAATGAGCTCGTTTTAATATCATCAGAGTAAGGTCAGCCAAGGTTCTAATCCTTTTTCACAATTGCTATAGCTGGAAAAAATAATATTCAGGTGTGTAAGTCGTACATGAGCTCGTACATACAGGACCAAAGAATGAAACACAAACCTATAAATTAGGTTACCTTCAGATCAGTGAATACCATTGAACAACAACAACAAAAAGCCCCAAACAAACCCCAGAAGTAGTAACTCGAGATTTCTTAGAAGCCCAGGTAAAATATATTCTTTACCATAATGATAAAATAGATCTCCAATAGAGGGTAGGTGAAGTAGGGATGGGAAAGGTCAAAAGGAGTTTCAGGTTACTAGAATGATCCAAGGGACCTATTTGAAGGGCCTCATAGCAGCAGGTAATTTGGGATGCTTCATGGCATTTTGCTGAGGGATTTGGAGATTAAAATAGCAGTGACATGGTGTCATGTGCCTGACTCCCTACCTCCCAGCCTGGTTCTGGGCCCTATTCCTTTGTCTCCATGATTCCTCAGAGGGTGAGATGCCAGACCACAGCTTGCTACTCTGCAGGTGCTGGACAAGGTGTCAGCTCAGGAGTGACACTGACATTTCACAAGGTTTGGTCTGTGAGAGTTCTGTGAAGAAAAGTCTGACCTCTTCCTACCTCAAATCTCCAGACCAGTCATTAGTGGGGAAGGCAGCACATTTTCCACTGATGTGAAATGTATTTCTATGCACTAGCTTAAATTTTCACTCTGATACAAATCGAAGCAGAGCTGCTGGATTTTTGTTTTAGATATATAATTTACTAGCTGCTTGAAAGAAAATGTCACTTTCTTTTTATCTGTGCAAACAGCTGGGGATCATGAGGCAGCTGTTTAAGGAACTGTATTTACTTTTAGATGTAAACAAAATATTAACATGCCCTCCAGAAATCTCTGTGCTCACACAAACATCTCATATTCTGTATTATTTATATGCATGTGTAGGTCACTGCAGCTTGTTCCTGTTTGATACATTAGCTCTCTCTGTGTGTTAGGCTCTGTGAAGATAAAGCAATCTGCAGAGAACGGACAAACAGTTGCTGGAAGGCCACTCCAAAGATGATGCTCTAGAAAAAAAATTCCTTTTTTTTCCTTTTAGATGAGGAAGCGAAAAAATATTGTGACCTTGCCTTGCTGGCAAAGACTTAGTAGATTTTCATCATAAAACAATTAAGGAAAATTTAAATACACATTTTGCACAACTTGGAAGATGCAACACTGATAAACTGGATAGCATTCTCCTTAGTCATGCTGAGCCCCAGCAGATGCAAGAAGACATGCCTTCTTTCAACCTATTACATAACAATTGCTTGCAGCCTTAAAATTCATCCTGAGTCATGCAGACTTTCCTGCCTACCAGGAAGATTGTCATAGACATGTGTGCTGTTCCATCTATTTTAAAATACAGAGAAGAGGAGGCTGTCTCCTGGGAGGCTAGTTAGAGTATTCAAGGTTTTTAGATTGCAACTCTCAAACTGTTTCATATACAATTGCCTGATGACAGTCTTTTTAAGGTCTTTCCTTGGGCTTGTTAAAGGATTGGATGGGAGACACATAGAACATGCCTTTTGAATACAGAACAATTTGTCTATTTGGGTGAAATTTCTTGCAATTAGTTCTATAGGTGTGTTAGTGACAAGCGGAGGGAGTGACTGAGAGTGATGACCTGACAACTGGCTCCAGAGGGTTAGCTCATGAAGGGGTGGGGAATTGCCCATGAACTGCATTCAGGTGCCCTGGGGTTTTCCTGACTCATACCACAGAAATTTTTGCCATTCATCTCTGTAAGAATGAGTATTACATTTTAGTATGCGTCAACTTCCTCAAAATGTGAGGGTTTTCTTTAATCTTGTCAGAAAAACATTGTAGGCCGTATACAAAGACAGTGAAGAGGGATGAAAATGGCAGGGACTTAATTTAATAAGAGGTCAAACCCACTCCTCCTTCATCAGCACTGGCTTTTTGGCAGGTGAGCTTCACTCAAAGGAGCAAATTACAGAGAGGAGAAGGCAGGTGAGAATTATGCTATTGCATGGGGACCACAACATGGCCTGATATGGGGCCTGTAAGAGGCAGAAGTCTTAAGCTTCTTCTTTTCAAAGGCCATCATTATGCAGCTAGTAGGAGCCACACCTTCCTCTTCCCATGCCTGCCTTTTCATTATGGCTGTGTATATCTTGGTTTGTAATTGTTTCTCCATCTGGGCTCTTCTGAAATGACTGACATGAATCTAGCAACGATATGTATTCTCCAGCTACACCAACCTTACAACTTTGGTGTTCTGAGTCAGCCTGTTTATTTTGACTTGAACACATTATAAATTTGGGTTACATCCATATTATCAGAGGTATTTTTTTACAATTATATGACAAGATGCCAGAAAAAAACCCCCACATGTAATGTAAGACCTATGAAAAACAGCAGTATGTACTGAGAAAAATCAGTAAGTAATTTGCCCAGAGAATCCTTAAGAGAATGCATGTTCTTTGAGACTTAGAATAACTTTTGCTTATTGATTTCTAAAATCTCCCAAACAGGGAGAGATGTAAATATAAAGATCCTGCTTCCCTTGATTTCAGTGGGAGGAGAATCAGACCCTGAGCTGGCAGCTTTGGGATTTAGAAAGGTTTGCTGTGCTGCTTAATGAAACTGGTTAATTAGAAAACTTTGTCACAGCCTATATGTGGCTTGAAGGCAATTTTATCAAACAGGCTGAATAATTCTTTCCAACCATTAAGGCTGATTGGTATTCTTAGCTTTGAAGGGAAAGAAACATGGAGAGCACTGATAATGAGAGCTGGGCAGCATTTAGGGAATCACCTTTGTGGGGTCTGTTTAAGTCTTTTGAGCAGGTACTTGTGGCTTCTTCTGGCAATTTGCCACCTGACAAGCCAAAATTAAGCTTAAATATTCATAACTACATATTTTGACTGGTTTTGAGTCAGGATTCTGCAAAGCCAGAGTATTAAATTGAACTAATTTAACTCAGTATGACTGCACATGTAACCATGCCTACTTTTAGCCAGTTTAACTCTACATTTACATTGTGTTTTTTTTTTTCCATTTTCAGTTTAAAAGCTTCTGGTTCTCTCAGAGAATGGAGTATCCAGTGCTAATACAGTCTATGTTTCTGAGTGTCTCTCTTGAGAAAAACAAAGGAAGCATTAATTAAGAACTCAATTTTAAAATCTAATTTGAGAACAATTTTAAATTAAGTAAAACCTTTCTTTTACAGCATAATTTGCCTACAAGTAGAAAACTCACATTTTGCATATTATAGGATTATAAGGATTATTCACACTGGTGAATGTTAAAGAACAGGAGGGGGTGTCCACAGGTAAGACTGACAACTCTTTTATTCTTAAAATGCTAAAGAAACAATCTCGTGTAATTTCTTAAATTTTATTTTTTTTTTAATGTGTACCCAAAATACTGAAAAATCATGTGAGAAGAAAGTGAGAAATTATGGCAAACACCCCCTTCTGTTTTCTTAAAAATGTGTATGTTTTTCATTCCAGTTATTCAACTATTCTTCCTGGCTTAGTATGGTCCATGATGTAATTTTACTGCTGGGTACCTCAGCTTTTCAGCCCATCATCCCTTAGCCTGTATTGAGATTTTCCATCATTCATTTAATAATTTGATTGAGCAACGTTAACACCAGTATTGGTTCCTGACGGATAGCGATTGAATTTACAAGTTATTTTTCTTAAAGGAAATCCTTGCAGTTTTTCGGTGACTGCTGCTACTGACAATGTTGGCTCTCTTTGTGGACAGCCAGAGAAATTTCAGACTGTAACAGACTCTCAGAGGTAAATGGCAAGTAAATGATGCTTCACCTTCTTAGCGATAACAAACAACATCAGTCTCTCACAGTGTGTTAAAGAGTACTATTATCACTAACAACTTTTGTATATTTAATGCTGTTTTGTGGTATTTTTTGTCCCCCAGGATGTATGCGTTAAGATTTGAGAATAGACTTGCCTTAGTAATGTTAAGAAACCCAAATAAGAAGAGAACTCAACAGTCCCGGAGTCCCAGCTTACCTATGCTTCATGGAAGTGATGAGCAGCTTCCTTCTGGCAGGTTGTGCAGTGGAGTCCCAGGGTACAGTAATGCCCCAAGCTTGTACAGTGTACAGACATCTCAAGCCAGCGCAGAGGGGATGGTCAAGCTGCAGGTATTTCTCAGTGCTGGTTTTAGTTACTCAATTTCAGTCCTCTCAGGACCCCATGTGACTTTTTTTTTGTTCATAAATCAGTGATAAAACTGCCAGGGGTTAACAATGAAAGCAGCCTGCAAAGGTAAGATCAACACAGCAGAGTTGCTTGCTAACATTTTTTCAGAGTGCAAACCTCTACCAAAAAAAGTCTCTTCAGTTTCTCTCCTCTTTAGTGAAAAGATTTTGTCATTTTTTGGGGCTTTGTTAGAATCTGTCTATAATTGTCATAATTTTCCTAACCAGTTATGGACATTGGGCTAAAATATAAGTATGAGGTAAATGGGAATTTCAGGGCATTGTAAATGAAAATATCTATGGTATTTATTTATCTATCTATTATGTTAAAAATGGTACCATATGTCTCCCAGTGCCTTAATAACAACAGCAAATCAGGTGCATTTTCTTTGATAACTGTTGCATTTTCAGTGATAACTGTTGTTATTTCTTTTTATTTTTTTATATTTTAGTTTGTGCTACCGGACCAGGCTCAACATTGTGCTAAGTAGAAAACTAAGGCTGCTGATTTATATAACACCAGACATTATTTTAAAGCAGGCGGACAGCTTTAATAAAACCTTTTTGCAGGGAAAGAAAGAGCTGTATTTCACAGGGTCCAGTGGGAAAGCAGGCATCTCCATTCCCTGTCGCATCTTGCCTGCAACTGCTTTAGCATGTGGCAGTGCTGAATCAATAATTGCTGCTCTCACCACCTCAAAACTGTCTCTTGGAGGCTGGAAATTTAAACAAGTAACTCCCCAAACAGTACAGCCTCTTCCCCAGTCTTTGCATATGTCTCTGTGTAAGCAACTCTTAATCCAAAACAATTAACGCTTTTCACAAATACGATTAAACACACTGGTCAGATCTGTCATAATCTCAACCCTTCCTACCCCATGTTGGCCACCAAAAAGGACTGTGATGGTTTAAGCCCGGCCAGTAACTCAGAACCATGCAGCCGCTCACTCACTTCTCTCCCCTTTCTTCCCCCCCACCTCCAGAGGGATGGGGAGGAGAATTGAAAGAATGTAAATCCCATAGATTGAGATAAGAACAGTCAGTAACTAAGGTATAACACAAATCACTACTGCTACCACCAATAATAATAATGATAAGGGAAATAACAAGGGAGAAAATATGAAAGTAAAAGGGGAAAAGGAAAACAATAAACACAAGTGATGCACAATACAATTGTTCACCACCCACTGACAGACACCCAGCCCAACCTGAACAGTGACCTTCTGGGTAACTCCTCCCAGTTTTATATTGGGCATGGTGTGCTGTGGTATGGAATACCCCTTTGGCTACTTTGGGTCAGGTGTCCTGTCTCTGCTTCCTCCAGGCTTCCCATGCCCCTCCTCGCTGGCAAAACACAAGACTGAAAAAGTCCTTGATCAGAGTAAGCATTACTGAGTGACAACTAAAACATCTGTGCATTATCAGTGTTGTTCCCAGACTAAAATCGAAAACACAGCACTGCACCAGCTACGAAGAAGGAGAAAAATAGCTGCTACAGCTGAACCGAGGACAGCATGCTTGTTTCATTTATGTTTTACTGGGAATGCTATATGCAGTTCATTACAATAAACACTTTGCCACATCAGATTTTCTCCAATATATTCTGGCAGCTGCATAATAGACAGATGGCTTCTCTCACTACAGTATATGAGGACCTTAAAAAATTAATACCTTTACCTTTAAGTTTGGGGATTTGTTGTTGCTAGTTTTAGGGTTTTTTTGAGGTGAGTGGACTCTTTTGTATTCAGGAAAATGATGCTCTCAGATTTGAGTTGTCCGTGGAGCACAGTGGGAACCGGATGAAGTTGATTGTTATTAAGGACAACATGGATACCTGCAAGAGAAATATGTTACGTGCTTTAGTGCCACAGAAACAAGCAGCTGGAGGAAGGAGACTGTGTCTTAACCCGACCTTTCTATGTAGGGAGAGGTAGGTGCAGAAGGTTTCTCTCCTGCAGGTCTCCTCCAAACAGATCCTCCATAACAAAGTATCCAGGCCATCATTTGCACCTCCCACTTGGGGCTGCTGATCAGGAAAGTACCTGACATCCAAGGCCATATGAATGGGGAGGGAGAGCACTGAGTTAACTTATTTAAAGCTGATTTAAGTAAGTTAGTGTTGTTTATAAACAAAAATTCAAAGTGGGAGTTGAGGGTTAAAGAGTAAAAGTTAAGATCTCCTCAGCTCTCTCATACAGACAAGCCCTCTTTGCTCATTTTAAGTACTTAAAGCATTCAGAGTGCTGAATGGATTGAAATATAAAAAATTTAATAAAATTTCCCAACACTTCCTTAAGATGTGCAATAATCACAATATAAAAATGGGGCTGGACCACATTATTTGAGGAAACCCAAGTGCATATTAAGTTCTTTCTGTCACCAAGAAAAAAAAATAAAACATTTTAGCTTTCTAAAATATGTGGGTGTCATTTTATGCATGTGTATTGATAGACTGACCTAGGAACTAGGGGATTATTTTGAACAAACACAACTCAGTCCTGTGAAGTGCTGAGTGTTCCTTGTTATGCAGCAAGGCCCAACACTCCAGTGGCATTCAGATACTGTGCTTCATCATGTTATAATCCTGTAGTTTATGCTAATCAATACTGCAAAATCTGCTTTTCAAATATTGCCTTAAAGACTAAATAATTTTTGTATTTTTAATAATCTTATTTAAAAATAAGTATATTTAGGCTCTTAATTCCCTGTGATTTCCAGAAAAGACTCAGGAGTAGACGTAAAGCCAAGCTTGAGAAAAGAAGACACAAAAAACTTTTCTTAGGTGCTCAGAGGGACAGTGAAGGGTTGGTGCAACCAGGTTTGTGTGAATGTGAGCCACAGCCTTGAAAAGAAGGTCTCAGTCTGCAGTATCACAGGTTGACAAAGGGGAGAAGGGGAGAGGAGGGAGTTTTCTACCAATACTTTTAGTTGCTTTCTGGCTCATTTGAATTGCCTTTATTTTAAGAAAGGTTGACTGCAAACATTGACTGTGATAACTTTATTCTAATTTGACTTTTGAAGTTAACAGACCTCTATCTGATTCAAAGACTATGGCAGCTCAGAGCATACACAGGTCTCAGGATCTTGTCATATTTGTGAACAAGTGGCAACACGAAGAGATTTTGGTTATGTTCATTTTTCATTAACTCTTTTGGAGGCTAGAAAGTGCAGTAATGTGAAAAACTAATCAGAGTGCAAGGGACAGGTCTGTATTTGCTGTCATATTTCAGGTATCGGGTTACTAAAACATGACTGCAATCAATGTGGTCAAGTAGTATGAATAAATGACTGTTAATAATTGATATTTCAAGTTTCATATGTTTGCTTACAGACCTGCACTGAATTTTGTGCAAGGGCTCAGGCCTCTTCTATTCTTATGTACATTTGTTCAAGCTTTCTCATTTTTCCATTTCAGTGAGTCAAAATCCACCAATGCTATAGGATCTTGCCATTGAATCAGGACATGGTTTTCAGTAAGGCCATAGGAGCCTGTGTTCATGCTGGTTTCCTGTGCTCTTCTATTGATCCTCAAAGCAATAGAGGAAACAAAAGGAGGTGTTTTTCCTCCAGAAGCTCCACAATTCAGGAAAGGTGGTAATAGAGCAAAAAACCAGATCTCTTGTTCTTCCAAACTGTCAAAGTGCTCTGTAAGCACATAATCACAAAAAATAATAGAAGGATATTGTACAGCACACACCTAAGCATCCTATGACCACCACTGCTTTGCAGATACTATGGATATACTACGTCTGCAATATATTTTTCAGTATCCCCTGTGGGTATTTTATATAACTTTTTAGCTAATCACATCAAGAAATTATTGTTTATACTGGTTCCCATACTGACCTATGGAGGGAGGTCTGATGTAGCTGAGCATATATCACTGCTCATCTGCATTTCATGTAGCGGCATGGGCCATATGATTATCTCAGGCTGCAGCACATGTTGAAAGCCCAAATCACAGGTCTTTGGTAGTCTTACTCCAGCTATAAACCCCACCCAGAGAGACTGCTGCATTTTTTTATTACTGTGGTTATGACACTGCAGTCTCACCATTATTTTTCTGGAGCATTTCTGTCTTAAAGACCAACCTCGTACTTTCACCAGGGGAAATGTTTCTTGCTCATTGTTGTGAACAGATATATTCTGCAGAAAGTCAAACAAATTAACAATTTACATATTTATGTATTCTGACACAAAACAAAAAAGAAAAAAGAAAAAAAAAAGGATCATAAGGATTCATCTTTACTGTACAGTGCTTGCCCTCGGTTTTCAACCAGGCACATACTGAGACAAAGCCCTGTATTTTGCAGTGCCTGATTAGTGCTTCCAATTTCCCAGTAACGACTCAAATAACTGTACTCTCCTGGCCATATCAGGGTGCTTTATGAGCTATGGAAATTGAAAACCTTGTCTCTAGGTTTCCAAACCTTAGTTTACGTACTGAAGAGACCTTGCGGTAACATAACTGCTAATAAGCTTGCAGAAAGAAACAAGCAGCGCAAGGGAACACTGATGAAGCATGGTCTGCTCCACCGTTCAGTTATTAGCGGTAGGTGGTGCTGTTGACCAAGAAATCGTGCCTAGAGACTGCAGAGCGCCTGCTTTCCGAGACAGATGCCCCAGACAGTTGCAATAATTATGGTTCTCAGAACTCCTTTGAGATCAGCAAGTATTATTCGGGGTAGACATGCTCCCAGAATTTAAAGTAGCGTTATTATGATTTTACAACTAGTAATATGTGAGTTGTGGTTTTGGAGAAGTGTAATCCAACGTCACATGCACCTCCAGGTATGCATGGACCACTTAAACCTTTGGTTGGTACAGTCCTGACCAGAAAATCTTCTGGGGACAGTCTTTCCCAACATGGTTTGGAAATTCCTTGTTCCTAGACATATATGGGAGCTGCAGAGATAAAACAAAAGCACAGTTTATTACATGGAGGAAATACTGTTTCTGAAAGGGACAGAGTGGCCCTTTACTTGGCTTTAATTGTTGTTTTACAAAAACACTTAGAAGTTGCATATGTTATGTGTGCAATAAAGAACAGTCCTTGGCCAGTAGTATTACTATTAAATATGAGTTTATGAATAGTGGAAAAAAGGAGATGGCATTTTAAATGTGAAATCTAACATTCTTAGTGGTAAGTTACACAAGCAGAATAAAAACTATGTCTTTACAAAGAACTCAAAGGAAACCAAAGGTTGCATTTGATAAGCTGCATGGGCAATGAATGCTGTTCCTGATACATGATTCACAAACTAGTGCAAGAGTCTTGAGACCATCATAACCATCAGGAAGGTCACTCATGCTAACAGGAATGTGCACTGGGGCAAAGAAGTTTATTATTCCAGGCAACAACTTGCTCTCCCTGTGTTTTACTCACTTTGACAGAATTGGATCAGGTACCTGACTAAGAGCACGTGTAAGAGCCATGGTCAAGGATATGCTGGCAACTGGGGTGGGTGCTTAACCTATAAGGGTCCTTATCTTTTCATAAAGTAGTTTACCTTATTTTTACCTAAGCTCTGTAAATGCTATTTTTATGGTTATGATATTGCTAAAGCCAAATGTTGGAGCCAAATCTAATAAACAAACTGGGCTCTTTTATTTGTCATTGGATGCTGAACACTTTAGGATTCACTTGGGTCACACTTTGAAGCTTTTGTCTGCAGCTATCAGGGTTAGCAATGCTATTTTATAAAAACAAGACTGATCTATTCACACATTCACAAGATTCCTGAGGAATGAAGGAGATCACTGCACATTTGTGTGAGCTGAATCAATATCAAGGGCATGTAGCTAAGGGCAATGATTTTATTCCTTTTTTTGGTTGACTAAGTTCTCTGCAAGATAAATCTGAAATCTCAGAGTATTTTTTCCTTCAGCTATACCACCTTCAGCATGTCTTAGGTTTTTCAAAACCAGGTTAAAAGTATAACTGAAAAAAAGCAAAAGTCTTAATTTGTGATATAAATGTCCCTAAACCAGAAATACTTTTACAATTCTTCCTTCACCTTTCCTCGTGTCACTTGTGTTCTTATTTTAAGGTGCAGGCAAGAGGAAACCAGGGAAATTCAACTTGAAATTTGTTCAAAGCCTGTGAATTTTCAGTCTTTCACCTATAGGTGCAATTTTAGAGTTGAAAACTCAACAAGGAGACCTGAAGCTTCTAAGTGTTTTTCTTGAGTTCAGAGCTATTTTTCCCTAGACAATATAAATATAGCTGGTGGGCTTTCTTGTCTTTGCAGTGCTTGTGTATATTTAACTAAACATTATCTCAGAAGCGTATCTACTGAAAAAATATTTTCATGCAAGATATTTATGGTCTCATTAGGCAATTTATGTTGGATAAGCAAAAAGAAAGGGAAAAAATAATGGAATAATGGTAAATCTCACTTATTTTTACATTGTTACTGAAAGACCTATAAGCTCAATTCATGTATTATGTAGCAAATATTTATTTCCAGTTATAGCCATTTTGATTGACTGCAGTGGATCAATATTCATTGTGTAGTTTTATGGTTTGCTTCTCACTTTTTCTTTCTTCCACATACCTCTGTTAAGTTGTTTCATTTTCATCAGTGTATTTTGTGATGACTATGTCACAAAACATAACTTTCGTTAGTGTGAGCAGTACTTCAGTTTTGCCACTGTGTAAACCAAATGGACCTCAGCTACTGATATAGTGCTATGCTCCCTACAGCTTTGCTCAAACCAGGAGGCAGAAGAGTAAAGGTGACCTTCCAGTACATCAGAAATAAACACTCATAAAAATTTAGTTAAGATTTTGGATCCTGCTTTCCTGATATTTGTTCTAAGTTAGGAATAGTCCATACATAGCAGGAAAAATGCGTTCTTGTGAAACTGGTTCCCATTACCTAATTCAGATGTATAAACTCATATCACAAAGTGGGCTGAAAATGGGACATACTGGAGAGAAAAAACTACCTGGAAAATTGCAAAGGGAACTATTACTTTCTCTTCCTCTCGTTCCCCCTTATCCACATGCCTGCATACAACCTTTCACATCTTAATAGATTTATATATGGGCAAACATCATCTGGATGACTTACTTTTAAAACAATTTTAATGCATGGCAAGTACTTAAACAGAGAACAGCTAGATTCATAGCTGACATAACTCTACACAGCTCTGCTGAAGTCAGTGGATTTATAATGACTTGAATACTTAGGAACCAGTTTTAAAATATGCAGCTACAGAACTGTAAAAATTTTCCTTTGGGTAAATGTCACACTAGAAGATAAAACACCTCTTCTCTTCCACCAAGAGAAAAGGGTAAACAATTAATACTGGACCTGTCAGAGATACTCTGTGTCTCTGGTATATGGACAGCGTAGCTTAGGAAGATCTTTTTGAGCACCAGAGCGTGGGAGACAACTCTGTGCTAGGAGCAGCGCTTTCTATGGGTTTTTACCTTACCTTCTCTAATATTATGGTAGAGATTTATTTTGTGTCTGCAGTGCAGCTCCATAGCTCCTTCCTTGTCTAAGAAGACGATTTGTTTCTGCCTACTGCTGAAAGAGAAGATGTAGTTCTGGGGAGACAGAAACAAGCAGCTGAATTGTAAGAGGAGCATCACAGTCTTTGCTGTGGATATCCTGCAGACAAAACCTCAAAAACTGTTTTGCTGAAACCTGTTGTGGGAAATCATCCCTGTCAATCAGGACAGTCAGTCCTGACTCTGCAGGGACAGTTTTTACTGAATAATAACAAATATTGTATCTAGCTACAGTTTGGTCCATGTCTGGCCTTGATGCTGGGGATGCAGAATATATCTCTGTGATACTAATCCAGACATGTAAGCACCAATTGGTCTACACACAACAACTACCCCGTGAAGCTAGATAAGGGTCGATTCAATCACATTGTCCCAGAGCAATCCATTGACTCAAATTTGTTTCTGACTGTCTCATCTATGCAGAGGTGTGTTGTGGAAGTCCTTTCCCACCCAGGGAATTAGTAGCCAAGTATGCTGCAAGTCCACAAAGGCACACTGCTGACTGTAGCTGTCATTTTCTTTGTATGACTTAAATCCCATAGATTAAATCGTTTGGTGCAGATTTGTACATGTCCCTCAGTTATCTTGTGGCACATGACACACATCCTCTTAGGGAAGCCAAGAAGAAGGCTGACAGACACAGCCAGAAAAAAGGACGCTTCCATCTTAACCTTGACATTCCAGCCACAGGATGAGATAACTAAGGTGAGAACTTTGCACAAACTGCAAAGCTAGAGGAAGTATCACACCTATAACAGCAGGTCTTCCCTAAAAGTAGATCTTGAAGAAGTCTACTTGCTGCCTTGCAATGGACTGTAACCTCACAGCTGGCTCTCAGAAGTGGAGCAAACTCAGAGGAGTCAGATCCAAAGCGACTAAGATGCTCAGGGTCATTTAAGGGTTCAATCAAGGCACTTTCAAGAGACTGTTTTACGCTAAGGGGTATCACAGAGGCTTTTGTAATAGGGCAAACAAAATCCCCCAAACCAAACAAAAAAAAACACCAACAAACCTCCAAACACTTTTAAGAAACTTAAAATATAATTTGTATGCAAAATGCAAGCAGCATATGTTAGAAACAAGACTCAATTATGCACCACCAGTAGCCCTCGTGCTTGTGCTGCTTATCAGCCCTTCCAAGACAGCTGGCTAACAGTGTCACCTGGGAATTTAAAGTAATACTCAGAATTCCTTTGAACATAATATTCCATTAGCTGCAAATTAATTGGATCTGTAGGTCAGTGTGAAGTGGATTACCACAGTTGAGGAAAGTAGTGAGTGTACTGCTCATGTGTAGTACGTTAGTAAATCTCTCCAGGAAACAATGCCATTGAACTGTTTCAGCATTGGAGGCATCCTGTAAGTCTCAGTATTTCAATACTAGCCTGTGTCTCCAGTATTAATGAGCAGACGTTTGGAACAATTAGGAACTGGTTTTCATTGTCCCAGCCATCTATTTTTGGGTATTGTGGATATTCTTATTCAACTTTAGATTGAGTAAACTAGCTTCTAGCATTTGCCTGATGGCACTTCAGAAACCATGTGTATTTTAATAAAGGGGTTGAGTTTAGCATCATGAAGAAGAATTCAAAGAAAGAAGAGGGAGAATGAAGGTATGCTCTGAAATGACTAGTAGAGTATATCTAAGACCTTTGTTTTCTGTTTAATGCTGCTTCTTGGTTTTTGCAATTTCCATGAATCTGCATAAACAAGACCCTATTCTTATAGTTTCCACTTAGTCACATCTCTTTCTGTTTTATCCTTTTCAGTTAGGTCCTTGCCATCAGCTTTCTTCCTCCTCTCTTTTAATTTCATTTATTGCTTGTTGAAATAAATATTACTGCTTTACCACAATGGGAATCAAAAAACTCCAAATACATCCCAATTGTTCAGTATGACTCCATATTGTATAGTAGTAGTATTTTAGACTGTCAAGTTGCATTCATATACTCTGTGCATGACTGATTTTGTCATCCTAGTAATTAATTTTTTTAGAGGTGACACTGGGAATGTGGCCTTCCACAGCTTAGAGATATCTAGGACTGAAAGCATGCATTTTACTCATATTTTCTTTCTTATTTTTCAGTCCTGGTTGGTGTACTCATTTTAGGGAAGGAACACATGCATCAGTAACATTTACACTGAAAGCTCAAGGCCAAGGCAAAGACAAGTGCACATTTCAGAGTGAGAACCAGTTAGGGGATGATAGGTCATGAAGGGCGTATCTTCGTGAAGGGCTAATGCAGTTTAAAATGTATCTAACTTTCCCATTTTTTCCTGAAGCATGAACTGTTGAATCACTACTGAGTTGGTATCATGGATCAATTCAGCTTAGTGCTTCAGCCTGGAGGTGTATAAATTTGCAGAACTTCATAGACTTCCACAAAATCCAGCAAGAGATGAGGATTCTTGCTATTTCTGTGAATTTGACATTTTCCCATTGAATAAGTGCATGTAATCATAATTTTCTGATGCACAAAAATTAAGAATGAATGCAGCCTGGTGCCTACACTCTGCAATAATTGATGTTGGTTTTATGGATTTTCAGATGGGGCTACGGAAATGAGGGACAGGGGTAGAGCAGTTGATATCATCTACCAGGACTTGTGCAAAGCATTCAACACCGTCTCACATGACATCCTTGTCTCTAAATTGGAGAGACATCAATTTGATAGGTGAACCACTCAGTGGATAAAGAACTGCCTGGGTGGCCACACACAAAGAGTTGTGGTCAATGGCTCAATATCCAGTTGGAGAACAGTAACGAGTGGTATCCTTCAAGGATCAGTGTTGGGGTTTTGGGACTGATCTTGTTCAGCTTCTTTGTCTGTGACATAAAAAATGGGATTGAGTGCGCCCTCAAAAAGTTTGCCGACGACACCAAGCTGTGTGGTTCACTTGAAAGCCTGGAGGGAAGGAATGGCATCCAGAGGGACCTTGAAATGCTCATGAGGTTGGCTGATGCCAGGCTCATGAAGTTTAAACATGCCAAGTGCAAGGTCCTGTGCCTGGGTGGGAGCAATCCCAGGCACAGCTACAGGTTGGGCAGAGAAGAGATTCAGAGCAGCCCTGTGGAGAAGGACTTGGGAGTGCTGGTCGATGAGAAAATGAACATGAGCCAGCAGTGTGCACTCACAGCCCAGAAAGCCAACCGTATCCTGGGCTGCATCTAAAGGAGCATGACCAGCAAGTCAAAGGAGGTGATCCTGCCCCTCTACTCTGTTCTCGTGAGGACTCAGAGTATTGTGAACAGTTTTGGCGTTCTCAACATAAAAAGGACATGGAACTGTTGGAACAAGTCCAGAGGAGGGCCACAAGGATGATCAGGGGACTGGAGCACCTCCCATATGAAGACAGGCTGAGAAAGTTGGGGCTGTTCAGCCTGGAGAAGAGAAGGCTGTGTGGAGACATAACAGCTTTCTGGCATCTGAAGGGGACTTATAGGGATAGTGGGCATGGACTATTCATTAGGGACTGTAGTGACAGGACAAGGGGTAATGGGTTAAAACTTAAACAGGGGAAGTTTAGATTGTATATAAGGAAGAAATTCTTTACTGTAAGGGTTGTTCAGGCACTGGAATGGGTTGCCCAGGGAGGCTGTGAATGCTCCATCCCTTGTGGTGTTCAAAGCCTTGGGGGATATGGTTTAGTGTGAGGTGTCTGTGCCCATGGCAGGGGGGTTGGAACTAGAGAATCTTGAGGTTCTTTCCAATCCAAACTATTCTATGATTGTATTCAATGATTATTTTTCTGGCTGGCCTCACTGTGTGTCGGCATCTTCATGGGATGGGATGCAACTGGAAATATTTCATTTATTTCTTCTAGAAAAAGATAGATTAATCAAATGTAACTGTACATAGTATTGCCCACTATGGAGTAAAATGCAGTCACTGCATTTGCAAGATGACCAACACTACATACAATAATCATTTACCCAGGTGTGGCCCAGAAACATTAGTCGTAAAGCAACTTTCATTCATGTAAATGGTATTTAGGCATCAAATGAAACTGAAGATGTATTTACAACGTAGTCTGGTTGTGTGTTCTGTCATAAAGATCTCACAATCTATTTTATGCTTTGCTAGCCCAGAGGTCACCACAGGCTTCAAAAACTTCCTGAAACCTTAGGCGACCCACATTCAGCTGACTGCAGTTGTGCATCTGCACCAAGGTCTCCTTTTCTTGGGTTTTCCAGCTCAGGGTTGGAGACACCAGTACTCCTGCACCCTTGTGCTCCAGAAGAGGCAGTCTCATTCCATCTCCTCTGCCTGAGTGATGCAAAACAGGCTTGAGAAGTGCTCTGGCATTGCTGGAATCTCCAGGAGGTAGTTTACACAACCTGGAAAAAGGGTAACTTTTCAGGAATGAGCAAAGAAACAAATATCTTTTTTGTGCTTTAGAAAGATAAAGAAGACAAACAGAATCATAGAATCATTGTAGAATCATAGAATGGTTTGGGCTGTAAGGGACCTTAAAGCTCATCTAGTTCCAACATACTGCCGTGGCTCAAACCCCCTCTTGAACACTCCCAGGGATGGGACAGCCACAGCTTCTCTGGGCAACCTCTGCCAGGGCCTCACCACCCTCATAGCGAAGAATTTTTTCCTAATATCTAATCTAAATCTCCCCTCTGCCTGTTTAAAGCCATTCCCTTTTTTCCTGTTAGTACATGCCCTTGGAAAAAGCCCTTGGCATATAGCTCTATGCCATGCATGGAAGTGAACTGGAAATAATTTTTTTTCTCTGCAAGTCTTGCAGGAAAGGGGACTCCAACTGCTCATCACACTATAGAAAGATAGTGTTTATAGTAATCAAATGGGATAAACATGTTTATACAAAAAAAAAAAACCAAACCAAAACCAAACCACCAAATAACCTGAGAACTGTGATAGCCACACTATCCTAAAGGGAACTACTTGGCCAGTATAAATTTTTTGTCAGAAGCTGAAGAACTTGTCACTGTTACATTTCATTGAGAAGGAGATACATACATACTTTCCCCCTCACACATCAGCATCAACTGATGATTTAATAATGAAATGTGTATGAAAAATACTACTGAACTATGCTGTTATGATGAGCACTTGAAAGGGGAAATGTACTTTCTTAGGTTATTTAAAAAGCTGTCTTGAGCCTAGGAGATGAATCATATTACTGCTCCTCCATGAAGGATATTCTTTTGGCAGCTCAGTTAACTTCAGGGCAGAGAGATAGCAGTAACAAGAAGTTTGGAACCCCTAACACCTGAAGATCGTATTGTAATACATCTGGATTTGGTATCATAACAATGTGAGAAACAAAAATAGATTTTGGAGACAGTGATTAATTTTCTCGTACATGTTGTTAGTGTTGATTTATGTTTTTGAAGCCCAAGCTCTGTCTGCTGGAAAATTGATCTAACTGGATATTTATTTATTTTTAAGTAATAAAATTTGTCAAACCTGGAAATTTTCATCACTCTAATATTTCCATAAATTAAAAAGAAAAATTAGAATGTAGCTTTTTATTAAACAATTCTGGTTTATTCTAAAAACATTTACATAAAATATAAATATTAAGTTCTAAACAATAAAAATCTTTGAACATTTTATTATAAATCATAAATCATAAAATAGTTAGGGTTACCATAAAACAAAATATATTTGAAATATGTTTTAATTCAAGAAAGAAATAATTTCAATAACTTCAAGTACTCAGACTCTAAAACATGATTTAAGTTGTGCTATGATGCAATAGAGCATCTATAATTGTCACTCTATAACACTGTTAAGAAGAGTGTGTTTGATGAACTTTTAATGTTTCTTAATTGTTAAAAATAAAGTAGATTTATTGTTATTCACTGGGGCCCATATTCTTCCATTACACATGGCTGGAGCTACTCAGAGATTTTAGATGTAACCATAGCTGATTTACATTCCTTTTTATTTATCCTTATTAAGCAACCTTGAGACCATGGGACCTGACCTGATATCACTGGATTAAGATTATCTTTTGAATTCCTTCCGTACCACACATTAACATTTTGCAGACAATATAATTTTGTTAAATGCAATTAAAAGATGAAGTGTTTCTATATTTCTGCAATTCATGCTCTACTGTTTGGAATTCCATTCATATATTATTGTCAGTGTTTGTACCTTTTTTGTGTTTGAAAAAAATTCAGGAAGAAAGTCTAATTAAAGAAAAAAGCAGTCAATGATAAGAAAGAGGAAAGAAATTAATAAGACAGTTATTCTGAACTGTTAATAAAAGCATAATGCATGAGTAAAGTTTTTTTATTTCCTTGAACAGTTTTCTGAAATGTTTATATTCTCAGAAGTTTTTCATTTGTATGTTTGAATCTGTAGTCACATAATCAGACAATTTTTTTCCATCAGACAAGTATTCTAAATGGCTCGTGAATATGTAAAAGAATAAATTAGCAAATTGGCGTCTCTACATGAGTTCTGATTGTCATTTTTTAAGAACCCAGAGAGTAGACAGCATACCTTTCCACACAGTTGCTGGGAAAATAATTTTGCATCTTAAGTTTAGGTGTAAATTATAGTTTTGTCCTTTAGAGAAAGGGACATATTTTGCTGGTGTTGCACCAGAGAAATAGAGCCAAGGCTGTTTTGTCTGGCTGCAAGTAATAGTGGAAAATGGTTAGATTATTTTAACTTTATTCAAAGTTCCAAAAATTATGCTTTTTGGCATGTTATATGTTGCTTTATATATCTCTGAGATAACCTTCACTAACAATCTCACAGTTGTTCCTTCCTTTTCCAGAGGGATTTCAGGCATTGACATAGCAGTTTCCCTGCAGATCCCATTTCAAGGTATGCCACTCACACAGGCAATGGCTTTGCTGCCGTAGCAGAGACTAGTCTAAGGCTGGATTCATTAGTTTTCCTTTTGTCATATTATTACTTATAATGAAAAAGACTACTGTTTAAGCAAAATTCTTTCAAGTTTTTTTTCAGTAGACTTTTTTTTTTAAAGTAGTTCATAAGAAGCAAAACAATCTCATTAGGATCTGTGAAATTGGCACATACGGGGAGATGTAACACCTTTTAAAGTTTCACTTATGATAGCGATATGTATTAACCAATTGTCTCTCACTGTGCTGTGAACAATGAGATGAATTGGAGTCATAGCAGGGAAGGATGCAAAAGCAGTGTTGATATTTGCAGATAAATTTGCAAGAGTTGGAGTTGGCTGTAATGCTACCCTCACTCATATGCTTCACAAATAGATTGATTGCTTGGCTTCATGAGCAAAGATTTGGGAAAGGCTTTACCCATGCTTACTATAAGCACAATGACCAAGGGCATGTGGGCTAGGCAAATCTGATTGGAAAAAAGACTGCTTAGGCAATCAGGAAGTATCCGACCAGGACTGTCATCTCCTGGGGCAATCACGAGCGACCAATGCCCTGGTCTGCCTGCATGCAAGGTTGGATTTGCAGCTTCCTATGCACCTTGTCACCAGCTGTTTCGACCCTCACTTGTCCATACAGACAAGTGAGAGTAAGCCCTTCCAGCCCACACAGTGCTGAGTGACTCTCCCGCCCATCCCCATTAAAAAAAATCTGAGTGCTTACTTTGAAAAACACAAATACATTTGAATTTTCTGTTGCACCTTGCAAGGTTGCCATGATGTATAAACTTACATCGTACCAAATTTTCTACAAGTTATAAAGGTAATGTTCATGGTGGAAAATCATCTTCCACACATTATCAAGGTTATTTCCGAACTTTGGGGCTGGGTCGGGGGAAAAATCTGCAAAGTGACTAACGCTTCTATTAGCTAAATACACAAAGCAGAGTATGTCTTAAGTTGTGTGCTTTGCTGAAAATTCAGAAAGTGATGTCTCTCCTGAGGCCTCTATAATTCATATAGCACTTTAACCTGTGATTAATTACAAAGGGAGCAGAAGCTTTGCTCCTTCCCAGTTGTGCTTTCATCAAAACTGAAAATCCTAAAGTAAATCTCTGCTAGGCAGTAAGAGACCCAAGTGACTTGCTAGGCTGATTAAAAATCAGCTGTCCTGCTGAGCCTTGAAACAACACTGGGTAAAATGGGGATCTCTGGAATGAAAACATCTACCAGAGATCAATGCTGTAGAAAGTAACTTTTTTTGAGGGGAAAAATTACACAGGAAGGGCAAAAGAAAGCTTCTGCACAAGTGCAAAGCTGATCAGTGAGAGACCAGGTAGGACTTTTTGCTGTGGGGGTAGTGTTTTGTATTGAAGATTATGATCTTATGATCTGGGGTTGGAGAGAAGGGAAGGGCAATAACACCATTGAAGTACCATCTTCAATTAATCCACTGCAGAATGAATCACAAGTTAGTGAGTTCTGCCATGCAAAAAGGGCTCTTGACTAATGTTATTTGATGTGCAAAATTTTCTTACTGAAGTTGATTAATTTATGAGTAGACAGTTGCTCCACTACCAGCCTAGAAGTAAATTTGCCATGGAAAAAAAAACAATGTTATTTGAAACAGGTTTCACTATTAAGTAGTATTCTTCAATTTTTATGTCTATTTGTGGTCCAGATGATGACACAAAGGTCTTTTAGTTATTAGAATGATAACTATGATAACTATAAGATGGGATAGAAGGAGGGGATAGGGACAGGAAGAGCAAGGTTTCATTCTGGATTATTGTTTTTTTTTAATTTGAGGACCTTCTGTTCTTTGTCAGTCTATTTCAGCCAGACAATATGACAGCCTTGCATGATGGAATCCACAAATCAGGAAAGGTGGTTCTCTGTTTTGGTTTTGCTGTGGCTGTAGCTCAAAAACAAAAGTGAAAGGAAGTGGGAACACAAGACCCACTTGTGTTCTTGTGAATGGAGAGTGAGCAGATAGAATCATAGAATAGTTAGGGTTGGAAAGGACCTTAAGATCATCTAGTTCCAACCCCCCTGCCATGGGCAGGGACACCTCACACTAAATCATATCACCCAAGGCTTTGTCCAACCTGGCCCTGAACACTGCCAGGGATGGAGCATTCACAACCTCCCTGGGCAACCCACTGCAGTGCCTGAACCACCCTTACAGTAAAGAATTTCTTTGTTATGTCCACTTAAGCTTCCCTTGTTTAAGTTTTAACCCACTACCCCTTTTCCTGTCACTACAGTCCCTAATGAAGAGTCCCTCTCCAGCATCCCTGTAGGCCCCCTTCAGATACTGGAAGGCTGCTATGAGGTCTCCACGCAGCCTTCTCTTCTCCAGGCTAAACAGCCCCAACTTTCTCAGCCTGTCTTTATGTGAGAGGTGCTCCAGTCCCGTGATCATCCTTGTGGCCTCCTCTGGACTTGTTCCAACAGTTTCATGTCCTTTTTATGTTGAGGACACCAGAACTGCACACAATACTCCAAGTGATGTCTCACGAAAGCAGGGTCAGGGTCACCTCCTTCAACAAATGTGCCAATGTGTTGACTGAAAAGAAAAATAAAAAATAAAAGTTTGCTTGGCAGGTGGTGTACACAGCTGAGTTCCTCTTGGGAAAGCTGTTAAAAGCAATCAAGAATACCTCAGGGAGCCCCAAGTCCCTTAAGTATGTCTTGTCCTACATAGCATTTCTTTGTGAAGGATTGGGGTCACCAAGAGAATACAAACCAGTTATTTCCATTATTTCCTCCCCTGTGTTTCTCCCTTCACAGATTCTAATAACTTCATGACTCTCAGAAAGAGATGGGAGTGGAGAAATATGAAAGTTGGGGCCTTGGGGCTTGTTAGCTCATTAGTCTGTGGTGATGCTGCCCCAGCTGTTCTTCTCTCCCATGGTCCTGTACAAGCCTTAGGGCACAGCCGGGCACTTACTTGACCAAAAGTGTAGTGAGAAAACTCACATAAGCATAGTAATAAGAATAAGTAAGTGGTTCTACATTTTAGTTTTTGGAACTGCATGAGGGGAGCAGCAGCTGGGGCTGAGCAAGGGAGGGGAAGAGTAGTAATCAACATGCTTATTTTTCAGTAATCTCCAGATGCAGATCAAGAAATGAAAAGTTTGTGCTGAGCAGGAGACAAGGGCATCAGTTCTCATCCAGCAGAGAGTAAATTAAAAAATAATAATGAAGAATAGCAATTTCAAGTGTTCAATGCCTTGCATATTTTTTTCCATAGTTATTTTCTTTCTGTAGATTAAAAGAAATAGTCTGGGACGTGGTCTGGGAATATTCCATGCACAGCCCTACGGTGCCCATAGGGCATGTCCTCTCCAGCTGGCAAGTATGAACGGCTCTGGAACTGAAGTTTTCCAGGTGGTGTGGTTTAGGAGCATTTGAGAAGGAGAGAACAAGCAAACTTCTAAGGGTGGAATTTCCAGACAAGGAAACTGAGAAACAGCAAAGACTTCTTTTTCTCATTTGGTGTTTCAATGGGTTAAGGGAATTCAGTTCCTGAAGAATGGACGTAAGCAATATTTGCACCTCTAAGAGAATATTACAAAAATATGAACAAGTTTCTCAGACTTGTTCTACTATTATCTATGCCCCAAGCAGTCCCAACAAAGAATCATGGATTCATTTCAGTGTAAAGGCAAACATGAAGTCAGTAAAGAAATCTACATAGAAACATAGAATGATAGAATAGTTAGGGTTGGAAACAACTCTAAGATCATAGAATCATAGAATAGTTAGAGTTAGAAAGGACCTTAAGATAATCTAGTTCCAACCCCCCTGCCATGGACACAGACACCTCACACTAAACCATATCACCCACGGCTTCATCCAGGCTGGCCTTGAACACTGCCAGGGACGGAACATTCACAACTTCTTGGGCAGCCCATTCCAGTGCCTTGCCACCATCACAGTAAAGAATTTCTTCCTTATATCCAATCATAACTTCCCCTGTTTAAGTTTTAAAACATTACCCGTTGTCTTATCACTACAGTCCCTAACGAATAGTCCATCCTCACTGTCCCCATAGGCCCCCTTCAAATACTGGAAGGCTTCTATGAGGTCTCCACGCAGCCTTCTCTTCTCCAGGTTGAAGAGCTCCAACTTTCTAAGCCTGTCTTCATACAGGAGGTGCTCCAGTCCCCTAATCATACTCATTGCTCTCCTCCGGACTTGTTCCAACAGTTCCATGTCCTTTTTACATTGAGGACATCAGAACTCCACCAGACCTCCAGGTGGTGTTCATTTTCTCATCGACCAGCACTCCCAAGTCCTTCTCTGCAGGGCTGCTCTGAATCTCTTCTCTGCCCAACCTGTAGCTGTGCCTGGGATTGCTCCCACCCAGGCACAGGACCTTGCACTTGGCATGTTTAAACTTCATGAGCCTGGCATCAGCCAACCTCATGAGCATTTCAAGGTCCCTCTGGATGCCATTCCTTCCCTCCAGGCTTTCAAGTGAACCACACAGCTTGGTGTCGTCGGCAAACTTTTTGAGGGCGCACTCAATCCCATTTTTTATGTCACAGACAAAGAAGCTGAACAAGATCAGTCCCAAAACCCCAACACCAGTCCCTGAGGGACACCACTCGTTACTGTTCTCCAGCTGGATATTGAGCCATTGACCACAACTCTTTGCATGTGGCCACCCAGGCAGTTCTTTATCCACTGAGTGGTCCACCTATCAAATTTATGTCTCTCCAATTTAGAGACAAGGATGTCATGTGGGACAGTGTTGAACGCTTTGCACAAGTCCAGGTAGATGATATCAACTGCTCTACCCCTGTCCCTCATTTCCGTAGCCCCATCGTAGAAGGCCACCAAATTAGTCAGGTAGGATTTCCCCTTAGTGAAGCCATGCTGGCTGTCACCAAGCACCTTGCTGTTTTTCATATGCCTTAGCATGCCTTCTAGGAGAATGTGCTCCAAGATTTTGCCAGGCACAGAGGTGAGACTGACTGGTCTGTAATTCCCTGGATCTTCCATTTTTCCCTTCTTGAATGTGGGCGTTATATTTCCATTTTTCCAGCTGTTAGGAACGTCACCTGACTGTCATGAATTTTTAAATATGATGGACAGTGGCTTAGCCACTTCACTTGCCAGCTTCTTCAGGATCTGCAGATGGATTTCATCAGGTCCCATGGACTTGTGCACATTCAGGTTCTTAAGGTGGTCTCAAACCAGATCCTCTCCTGCAGTGGGTCCAAGGTCTTCATTCTCACAGTCCCTGCATCTGCCTTCCTAGCCTTTTGCGGAGTGGTCAGAGCATTTTCCGGAGAAGACTGAGGCAACGAAGTAATTCAGAACCTTAGCCTTCTCCAAATACAGGGTAGCCAGTTCTGGTAGCTTCCGGAGAAGGCCTATGTTTTCCTTAGTCTTTTATTCACTATGCACCCATAGAATCCCTAGCCAAATTTAATTCTAACTGGGCCTTATCTTTCCTAACCTGGTCCCTAGCTTCCCAGACAACATCCCTGTATTCTTCTCAGGCTGCCTGTCCTTGCTTCCACCTTTTATAAGACTCTTTTTTCCAAGTTTCCTCAGCAGCTCCTTATCCATCCATGGATATCTCCTGGCCCTCCTGCTGCACTTCCTCCTAGCCAGGACACAACACTCTTGAGCTTGTAGCAGGTGAT
This sequence comes from Melopsittacus undulatus, assembly GCF_012275295.1. NCBI lineage: Eukaryota > Metazoa > Chordata > Aves > Psittaciformes > Psittaculidae > Melopsittacus > Melopsittacus undulatus. The sequence goes on along the minus strand of NC_047532.1, from coordinate 26,824,034 downwards.
CCTTGAATATCAGCCAACAGTCTTGGGTTCCCCTGCTCTCTACGGCTATATTCCATGGAACCTTACTAAACAAGTTCCTGAAGAGGCCAAAGTCTGCTCTCTTGAAGTCCAGGGCAGTGAGCTTGCTGCACACTCTTCTCACTGTCCTGAGGGTCTCGAACTCAATCATCACATGATTGCTACAACCAAGGCTGCCCTGGAACATCACATTTCCAACCAGCCCCTCCCTGTTGCTGAGAACAAGGTCAAGCACGGCACCTCTCCCTATTGGCTTCCCTATTACTTGCAGAAAGAAGTTGTCTTCCACACAATCAAGGAACCTCCTGGATTGCTTGTGCTGGGCTGTACTATCCTTCCAACAGATATCAGGACGGTTGAGGTCCTCCATGAGGACAAGGGCCTGTGAACTTGAGGCTGTTTCTATCTGTCTATAGAGTGCTTCATCCACAGAGTCCTCTTGATCAGGTGGTCTGTAGCAGATTCCCACAGTAATGTGCTCCATCGCTGTTCTCCCTTTAACCCTGACCCACAAACTCTCTGTTAATTTATCATCTGTCCCCAGTTGGAGTTTCATACTCTCCAGCCTATCCCTAGCATAAATAGCATCCCCTCTTTCCAGTCTGGCAGGCCTGTCTTTTGTAAAGAGCCTGTAACCTTCCAATCCAACAGTTCAGTCATAAGAGCCATCCCACCATGCTTCTGTGATACCTGTTATATCATATCCCCATAGACATCTTTAATCCTAATCTTTAATTCCTCTTCTTTGTTCCCCATAAAACGAGTGTTTTTATAGAGGCATCTGGGCTGAGCTCCAAATGAAGCTAGCTGAGATATCTCTACATTGCTCTGAGAATTTATTATATATAGGTGCTGGTAACTGACTGGGTTTGTTGGGATGGAATGATGCCACACTCCCCCAACACATCTAGTTTAAAGCTTTCTTGACCAGCCTGGCAAGCCTCTTACCAAAACCACTCTTCCCTTTCATTGTGAGACCGAGCTGGTCTCACAATGCCTCAGCTGGTCTTACCAGCCTCCAGTAGACCTGGCCTCCCAAATAGAGTCCCATGTTCTAATTACCCAAACACCTGACTATGGCACCACTGTTCTAACCATCTATTAACCTGTCAAATCTGCCTAGCCTTTTTAGGTCCTCATCATTGGTCTCTAGTAGTTTGACTAACCTTATTTTAAATCTAGATGTCTTCCTTATGTGATATATTCTTTGTCTCACCTAACTAATAACTGAAATACATAATGTTGATAGACCTATAGAGAGCATAGATTTAAGGAGAGATTGAAGGTTCTTGGCCAGTTAGCTGGTTTTTATTTTATATTTCTATTGCACCATACATTACAATTTAGGCTGCTCTTCAGCATATCATTGGAATGCAGATAAAATATGAATAACCTGGCTCATATATTTTAAAGCATATAGAAAGCACTGGCTCATACCATATGTGTTCCTTGTTCTTCTTTTAAATTATTCTCAGCTTAAAGCATGTATTTACATTCAGATCATTACTATTCACAAGGGGCGCGCAGCTGTGGAATGTGTTACATATTATAATTATAAAGATATATTTGTTCTTTTTTCCTTGTGAAGAGATTCTTGTATTGATTTGTTCTTACTACTGCACACCTACACTAAGGCAATGGGGAGAAAGTTGATTTTATGTGAAATGACTTTAATTGACTTATCTCTGGGGAAGAAATACAGTCATTGAAAACCTCAGTTACAATTTTGTAACAATTTTTCCAAACAGACTTAGACTAATGATCCAAACCACTTTTCTTAAATAAGACTATGGTTATAGATGGTTACTGGGATGCTTGGAAGGTTTTGGGGAAAAGGAATGCCCATCAAGTTTAAGGAGAAGAATATAATGTAGAGCACACATTTTTTAAAATCAAATGAAAGCTATAGCTTCTCTAAGTTGTTTTGAGAAAAAGTTATCCAGCAAATTCAAAGCCATGTAATACATGAAAACCTGGACAAAAGCTGGAGTTTTACTTTTAATCCTAAAAAACCCTAGCGTACAAAGAGTCAAAAGACCAAAAAAGAACCAACTCAAATCCCAGACCCCACAAAGAGATCTTTGTGGAGCCTTGTGACCCTCAGCCTTGGCTCTTGTTTTCCTGAACATAAAGGGAGAAAAAATACAACAGAATCAGTAGATGAGGCCAGTAAGGCATCCACAAAGTGTGTCAGTTGAGGATTAGCTACATGTGCAAGGTCTGTTTGTAGGCTTTGAATCTTTTTCTTACTTCTAACACCTTCCTGTGAAGTAATGTCCCAAAAGTTGCTCATCAGTTGGCATGCTTTGGATATGTTCTTTTGAAAAGCAGTCATGAATGTTAAGAACCATTATGCACACTGTCGGCTATTTTTATTGAGTTACATTTTTTTTTAGTTCTGAAATACAAGGGTCTCCAAAATTATTGCAGCAATATGGATATTATTACTAAAACATTCATAGTTATTGATACAACCATTTTATATATAACCAATTATATTTCAGTTTGTTCTAAGAATAAGTAACATAAGCATATTAAAAAAAAATTAGATGGAAAACCAAACCATGTGTTGGACTTGACGCATTTATTGACCTCTGAAGATCTGAGTCCTCTACAGACATACTGCAGTGATATTGAGTGGGAAGATCTGTATAGAAATGCTGTCAGAGAATGTTGCAACAGATAAATAGATCAATTTTCTTGGCAGAATAACAGCATTTTTCCTTCTTTTATACAGGCAAATAGAATTGCTGAGCTGTCTTCTCAGTTAAGAGAGAGAGCCCAAAGCTCCCCTCTATCAGAAGTTAATATTAACAAAGACCACAAAAACCTTTCTTCTCTAAGTACTGCTACTACTGCTATTAACAAATGTGTGTCTATCTGAATGTATAGCATGAATGGTTCTTGCTTCTTATCCACAAAGAAATGTTTTCAGCTATTTTACGGGAATAGACTGAAATGTCTTGATTCACAATGTTTGTTCTTCTGTGGTGCAAATGAATGCAACACATTTATTTCTAAAATGAATGTGCAAAGGTTCTTTCTCTTATACCCACAAGAAGAATGTGTTACGGCTCTTTCTCATCTCAGCGTCTACCCAAGCTGGGTATTTTTCCTCATCTCATGTGTTCCAGGATTTTTTTCCTCATTTTTTTTTTTCCCTAGTTATAGGCACCTTTTGGCTCAGATAGCCATGTTGCATGAAAATTAGATTTTAATTAATGTCTTGCAAAAATTCCTGCCCTGCATGGATGATGTCACATTTCTATTATCTAACCCGTAATAACTGATTATAACCTAATTGAATGTACTAGAGGGAAAATGACAGGATGTCAGGATATAAAGTTCATTAAGGAAAATCAATTTGCAAGGCTTTAAATTGCATTAAGGGCTACCCTTTAAATCATCTAATGTATTTATTCCTGGTTTGGGAAGGTAAATAAACACATTGTGGTGAAATATGTGCAAGAAGAAGTGGTAGGTTTTGTGGATAAATTAAATTGCAAATGACTGAAAATCAGGCAACAATTCCATTACCAATGACAAACTGCCAAGGTAATCAAAGAAATACTTTGCCAAGTGCATTGTATTTTCCTTTTTTTTTTTGTCATTTAAGAACAAATAAATCTTGCTTGTAGGTTAGAACAAAGTGTATCTCATTTTATTAAAAAGCCAATAGAGAAGGGTTAATGAATACCAACTCTATTACTTGCTCTCCAGGATGGATTTGGCAGCTCCTTTACATGCCAGACCATATGTTTTCATCTTCTTCAAGTCTATAAACAGCAGAAACTGCTTCTGGTTATGTTCTTGGCAACATCATCAGCTGGATGTGTTTCAGTTAGTGTCATTGGTGATACTGAGACAATGCAGTACCTTTGTGAATTGTTTAACAAAAACAATCAGTGGGAAGCAACTTTACTTTGGTTGTTAACTCCTGACCATTATTTGAGGATGTGGTGACATGCTGGTGACAGTTTATGTCTCATGAAACAGGATCACATGGCTAACCACATCTGCTCATGGCTTCCTGAGTGGCCAAGGGAGATAGATAATTTTGGAGCAATTTTGGAAATGGAATGTAAGGATGATAGCTGGAGTCTGAGACCTTAAACTGTCTAGGCTACTTTTTATTTATTGGTATATTGGTATTGGGCGATCTCTTGCTTTCTGCATGATGTCTGAACCTTGATACCAGGCAACAATTATTTTATTTGAAAACTACAGTAAAGTGATAGAAAACTGTTGTGATATTACAAGCTAAATTAAACAAGATTCAGTTCTGAAACAGAGGTTTTCTGTCTAGAAACTTAGTTTTTCTTGGTGCTATTTTAGACTGGATTTTGAAAATACAACATGGATTGTCTTATCTATGTATCTTCTCTGGTCTTTGTCATGACAGGTTCCCAGCACTGCAGTGAGAGACAAAAGCCTTGCTTCTGACTGTAACTCCCCTCTGGGGTCAGGGCAGTATGACCAGGCTGCAAGACCTGTTGCATGACTTCAGCTGCTTACATGGTACCTGACAACCTTTGATGAAAGGATATGTCCTCAACATAAATCCAGTACAATGGGCTTATTCTATATCTGCAATTCTTTATCTGAAATCCAATTGTTTGCCAATGCTTGCCATGGTCTTCCTGTACATCAGTGGGGATGAGGATTCCAGATATCTCAGTATGCAAAAGCAGACCCACAGACTCCTGTTTGTAGTGATTTTCAGCTAAGATAACTAATTAGGACTTCAAAGGAAGAAGATGGCAGTTTTAGTATAAGTTTTAAGTCAGATTTTGTCACCTTCCCAGAAGTTGTTTAAAGAGTGAAGAATTGGTATAGTATGTTTTTTCTCTTTGAGATTGTTTATGCAGAGTTTTTAATTACATTGGAGATCTGTTAAATGTAATTTTGTATGATGGCATCTGGTACAAACTGGATGCCTCACTTTGATCTCCTGTGGAATAGAGGGTGACAGTAATCTTCAAATGAAGAGTAACATCAGCAGAAAAACAGAGATGAAATTAACATATTGGAGCATAGCTTTTCTTGTAATCATCACCATACTAAATATGGAGGGGAGTATTCTGTAAATCAAGTTTGCATTTTGAATAGCATAAGTGGGCCTGAGTTGCCCTCATTAGCTATTTTCTATTAAATTTGATAGGAAAACTGATGTTGACAAGCACTGGAAATGCTTTTTTTATCCTGCTTTTAATCATTTTAGATCACCTACTAAATACCTTGTAATATTTTAATGGATGTCTCATTCACAGCAAAAAAAAGTGAACAAGTTTAATATAGCAAATAAAAATGCAATCTTTTCAGCTTTTTGCTCCTTGTAATGGTACCAGAATGAAAATTATGGTGCATCTGTGTTTAGCTTTATTTTCAATTTGCAACTATATTTTTGCACACTTGATGTGATTATAGAAGTATGTTTCATTTTTTTGCATTGAATTTGCATTTCAGGTGCTAAATTCTGATCACTTTTCTTATAAATTCCATGTAACTCTAAGACCATTTAATTTTTTTTTCACAGGATTTTAGAACATTCCCAATGCCTTCACTTGGTGTAAGTAAGATACATCAAAATATAGAGATGCTCACTTTTACGTGTATCATCCCACAGATGAACTCATAGGGTACACTTTCATTTCAAATATGTTCAGTTTTGCTGTGGTTTTTGTTGTTTTTTTTGTTGTTTTTTTTTTTTTAATAGGTACTTATTTGGGAATGCTAAAGAGAGAAGATACTTTTTACAATTCCTTGTGTTTATTGCAAAAACATCTGAAATTCCCTGCAAACATTCATTGAAGTCTTTCTTCATTAAAGAAAGACTTTTATTCCTAAGGAATATAATACATATTTTGTGTGCCAAAGGCATCATTTTAAAATTTTCTTATGGTAATTCCAGGGGAAATCATAAAATACCATGTTGTAAGGGACCTCAAGGATCATCTGGTGCAACTTTTCTAGGCAAAGCATGACTTAGGCTAGGTGTTCCTTGTCCAGACAAATCTGAGCATTGTCCAGTGTTGGGGAATCCACCATTTTCCTGGGGAGACTATTTCAGTGGTTGATTGTTCTCTCTGGGAAAAATTTTCCTCTTGTGTCTAGTCACAATCTCTCCAGGAATAACTTTTGCACATTACCCCTCATCTCCCATGTGACACCTTGTAAAAGGGGAGTCTGTCCTCTTTGTAGCTATCTTTTAAATACTGAAACATATTGATAAAGTCTCCCCTGAGATTTCTTTTCTCTAGGCTGAGCAAACGCAGCTCTCAGACTTTCCTCATGTGTCAGGCTTCTCAGTCCTTCTGTGATCTTTGTGGTCTTTCTCTGAACCCTCTCTAGCCTGTCCATGTCTTTTTTGAATAGCAAAGTCACTGAAGTTTTTATTTCAGGAGACAGGTGCTGCTGAAGCAATTCTGTATTTTCCTGGTACTTGATGAGACCCCACTGCTTTTTCAGTGAGGAGGTATCCAAAGAGAAGAGAAAGATGAATGCACTAAAACCTCTTCTATCAATCGGATGTAGGTGGGCATTATGTTTATTGTACTTAATTATCATTTTTTAATGTTCTTGGTTGGATTTCAGATACATTGTCAAAGAAACATGCTGAAAAATATTAAATACCAACACTATGATCAGGCCTCAGTGATGCAATTTTGATTTAGCCTAAAGGCCAATGAAAATGTCAGTGTGTTTTAAACGATGACTTTACTAATCTGGCACTTATGTATTCTCCCTTCTCTACATGCCTCTTCATCCTAGTTTGACAGTCCCCAGTCTTTGTCATGTACTGAGGACTTGGCTATTACTTCTTCCCTTTGTGTTTTAATGGCTTTCTATACCCTTATGGACAGCATTATCAGCAGAACAAAGAGCAAAGCAGAAGAGGGAATTTGCAAAGTCTGGTTTCAAAAAAAGCATCTTTTTGTTGCTCTCTATGGTGATAATCTCTTTTGGATTGACAGAGGGGGATTTTGGAATTGGAGGAAGACAAACACTATTACTACTACTTTCATGCAAGCTGAAACACTAGCTACTGCACTGCCATTATGAAATGATATATGCTTGTGTCCCTGTACCTTGAGTGGGCTCCTGAGCTGCGAGGATATTTCAGAATTCAAATACACTTTGGCACTGACTGAATCTTTCTTTTCTCTGCATAAAGCAGCAGAATTCTTGTCATTGAAGACAGCTATAAAAATATATACCCAGGCAGCCTGAATTCTCATTTTCATAGGAGTCAGGGACATTTCTGGAAAAAAAAAATTATGGTTGAGATTCTATTTGCAATTAAGAAATTTTGTCATGCAGTCATTGTCTATTGCTTACTGTGACAAAAAAAATAGAAAATTATAAAGCAAAGCTGGAACAGAAAAAACAGAAAAAGTGGTAAGAAATGAGTAAACCAGGTCTTTGTTAGATTTGGGACAGTAAATGGCAGGATAAGAAAATCCATTGTGTATTTTCTATCAGGCTGAAAACCTACTGCAATTTAGGCAATGAGAAGCTAATGTGCCATTGTGCTAGAACTGCTGTGGTTATGCTGCTTTTGGATGGCAGAGAGGGAGGGAAGCAATCTGATAAGTGAAATGTAACCACCTGATGCATATTTCAGTCTTGCAAGGGCAATGTAGGAAAACAGTATCATATCTAGACAAATTAATCTATCTTAGGTTTATGACTGTCTCAAGGCCTTCTTTTTCATTGTCAGTTCAGTCACAGGTATGAGTGTGATTATTATTTCAAAAGGAAGCTCTTTTCCAATAGCTATTTTTGAAAGATGCTATCTCACAACAAAATCACTTTAGTGAAGTATGCTTTCATTTTGAAGTACAATAACAACTGTCAGTTGTTTTTCTTTGGTTTGTTTCTCTTATTCATGTATTAACATTTCAGGAAATATATTTATATGTAAGCAGTCAGCACCAGAAGTCTTAACTTTCATTTGTCATTTTAGATGTCGGCACCACTGTAGTGCATTACCTTCACCAATCCCAGTCATAACCAGCTGGTTAGTAACAGCTGTGCAAAGCTGGCTGTACTCACAAATTGTGATAGCTTAATAAATACAGAGCGGAAAAGGAATATTACAGCCCTTTGCAGGAGACCAACACACAGAAAGATTTGGTCCCTTGCTCACAAAAGTGTCTGGGTGTACTGATTACACAGATCAGGATCTGTCGGAGACTCTCGGTCAGCTATGTAGGTGCTGATCTACACACTGTGATTACAGTCACACAGCAACTGTTGATACAACACATACTGGAGGCAGTGTTTGAGAACAACAGTCTGTCCTGAAAAAACTGAATTTGTGATATCACATATTTTGCCATTAATGAAGTTTCCTGTAGACTCCATGAGGATGGATTAATGATAAAATATGAATGTAATATAGGATATAATAAATGATAATATATGTATCATTGTTATATATCTTATAATTTAATTGGTCATATAGAATCATAGAATAGTTAGGATTGGAAAGGACCTCAAGATCATCTAGTTCCAACCCCCCTGCCATGGGCACAGACACCTCACACTAAACCGCACCACCCAAGGCTCCATTCAACCTGGCTTTGAACACCACCAGGGATGGTGCATTCAATGGGCAACCTGGGCAACCAATTCCAGTACCTCACCACCCTAACAGTAAAGAACTTCTTCCTTATATCTAACCTGAACTTCCCCTGTTTAAGTTTTAACCTGTTACCCCTTGTCCTATCACTACAGTCACTAATGAATAGCCCCTCCCCCGCATCCCTATGGGCCCCCTTTCAGATACTGGAAGGCTGCTATGAGGTCTCCACGCAGCCTTCTCTTCTCCAGGCTGAACAGCCCTAGCTTTCTCAGCTTGTCTTCATACAGGAGGTGCTCCAGTCCCCTGATCATCCTTGTGGCCCTCCTCTGGACTTGTTCTAACAGTTCCATTATATATCATATAATAAATGATAACATGATGATAATAAATGAGTACCTGTTGGGCATTTAGAGCAATTTTTATTCCCTCACCCTTCCCCAAATATAACTCTGAATTTGAGCTTTTCTTCCAGCTTTCATGTGTTTTAATAGTCCTCAACCGCTTGCTATGAACAAGGCAGTGAAACCTGTCCAGCTTGCAGTCTGTGGTCTTTCCAGGCAGGCTAATTTATTTCCTTTCAGTCCAACATCTATGGGAGGTTCTATGTAAGAGAAGAAATGGCTCAAAAGTGAGCAAACTGTATCTGAGGGAGATGGCAGGGAAAGAAAGTGATTTCAGGACTGGTGTTAGGGATTTCATACATGAAAATTGAAGATTCAGTAGCTTCTGTTATCTTTAGGACTAGATATGGAGAGAGCTTGTCTTTGGCCCTTACCCCTCAGGCTATCTAAAAAGATTATGGATATTCTCTGTGCTGTGATAGCATTCTGAACATCCATACATCTCATGCGTTTATCTTTGTTCACAAACAGGGTCATGGCTTTAATGTCCAGGGACAGAAAAATGTCCTTTTGAATTAATCAGTCCTTATTCTGTGTTTGTTATCTATTTCATTCTCCATTAGAAAGAGTTTTTTTTTTTTTTTCTGGAAACAATTGAAAACAGCAGATAAGAAACAGGCTACTGCAGGTAAAACCACTTAGTTTCTGTCAGCTAGACAAGCATGCTTTCTTTCTCCTTAGTATAATGGCAATATAAAAAAAAATATGAAAAGGAAAAAGTCTTGACATTACCCAGCACTGTAGCAAAGGCAAGGAATAAATGGGTTAGAATTCAGGGAAGAAAGGTCTTTGGAGAGTGGTTAAATCCGATGCTGCAGTTTAAATTCATGCTCAGGAAGTCCCTGAACTGACTGTCAAAAGCTGGGCAAAAGAATGGAGAAAGGATCACTCTCCTCTCTTTTCTTAGTGTTCTTTCCCCAAATAGCTACTGGTAAACACATAATATTGCATTTAACAGACTTCTGTCTCCAGGTGTTTGTTTCTTATATTGGTAAGTAGGTCCTGAGATGAAAGGGTGGGACAAGAATCTTGTCAGATTGATTATAGCGTGACATAGATGAGTAGGAGTGTTCTCAAATTTTCTTTTTCATTTTTTTTGTCTTTTATTATTTTTTGTATACACTTCTATGTCTTCCCACAGCATCTGCTATAGAAATTAATGAACTTTAAATAGTTAGCCTATTCAGTAAGGGTAGGCCTGATATCTATTTAAGTAGGATTTGCATTTTGAATCTGCAAATGTTAATGCTAACTTAATTTTACGGAGCTGTCAGCAGATTATGCTATAAGGGAACTGAAGAATATATCTAGGGAGTATTGACAGTACTCAGTTAAGATGTATGGAAGGTTCACAAGGAAAAAGCAGACCTGTTTTTTGTGGATTGGTGTAGGTGGGGATGTCTCATCCCCAGCTTGTAGCTGAAGGTTCTTTTCCCAGAGAAGGGTAGTCAAAAGTATTGGCATGGACCAACTGGTTCTGCACTGAAAAAAAAACCCAAACCCACCACTAACACTCCCCCCTGCATTGAATTTTTACCACTTTGCTTTACTACTGCTCTATAAGGTATGTATCTAGAGCATGGGGGGTCATGACCTCACTTGGAGTACTGTGTGCATTTCTGGTGTCCTCAACATAGAAAGGACATGGTACTGTTATAACAAGGGATTATACAAGGGTCACAAGGATGATCAGGGGACTGGAGCACCCCCCATATGAAGACAGGCTGAGAAAGCTGGGGCTGTTCAGCCTGGAGAAGAGAAGGCTGTGTGGAGACCTCATAGCAGCCTTCCAGTATCTGAAGGGGACCTACGGGGATGCTGGGGAGGGACTATTCATTAGGGACTTTTGTGACAGGACAAGGGGTAACGGGTTGAAACTTAAACAGCAGAGGTTTAGACTGGATATAAGGAAGAAATACTTTCCTGTTAGGGTGGTGAGGTACTGGAATGGGTTGCCCAGGGAGGTAGTGAATGCTCCATCCCTGGCGGTGTTCAAGACCAGGTTGGATGAAGCCTTGGGTGATATGGTTTAGTGTGAGGTGTCTGTGCCCATGGCAGGGGGGTTGGAACTAGATGATCTTGAGGTCCTTTCCAATCCTAACTATTCTATGATTCTATGATTCTATGTCCTCTTTCTAAAGGTATCTTAAAATGATGAAGCATTTCTGAAGCAAATAGTTTATTCTTCACAATATATTTCATGTTAGGAATAAATGAATCTGCAGAATTGGCACGATTTCTGTCTGCTTTAATGTTATCTTTTACATTAAAAAAAGAGATTTCCATACTAACAACCAGATATTGTAAAAAAAAAAAAAAGTAATGTTACTCATTTTCTCACCCTCAGTAACTCAGCATATTTATTCGGAGGTCTTTCTATGGTCATCATGAGTGAATCCATATTTATAAAGGTTTCATTACTGAGGGCTCGAAAAATCAGATTTTGTTCTTTGTGCAAAATAATATTAATAAATATTGAATATAAATTTTTATACATATGTTTTCTCTGTTTCACTGGGAACGGCTCATAAAAATGTCTCTTACACCACTTACTAATATCAAAAGTAGGTGAAGCAACATTAAAACAGAGCATGTAAATACAGAAATGTAAATAAAAGAATTCTGGTAACAAGACCTGCCTGATGAAATCTGTGCTGACGTAGTAATATATATTTCCTCCTAAATATTTTAGAGATCTTTTGCTCTACCTCCTACACATTATAAAACACTCAAGGAATTATAGATTAAGTGCTGGAATACATTTAAATCATTATTTCCAATGACAACAATAGAATTCTTTGAACAGTGTGCATTTCATATATACAGAAGAACATTTGAATAAATAAAGCATACATTGCATTGGATAAAAAGCTACATTTCATGATTCACTTGAAGTCTGGTAGAAAAACAGGAACAGGTAGATATCCTCAGAAAATTATTATGAAGTGTCTGGTGAAGATTCTGTCAGTGAATAATTGCAAGCAATAATTTTGTTTTCTGTAATTTAATGTAATACTATACTTGAATATCGACAACAGAAAAAACAAATCTTGAGAAGCCACAGCCTTCAGTTAAGTTCCAGCTTAAAGGCAAAGTTTCCTTTTGCTACAGGGCTTCCAGAAATTCTGAATAGTACCTTTTTACACTGAAGAGCCAATGGAGATCCTCTTGGAGTTATGTATTCTTCAGCATTTAATTGATTAGCACAGTTAATTTTGGCAGGTCTCAGGTAACCTCTTCAGGTCTCACCTTTTGTTGACTCTTTCCTGGTGATATGTTGCTGCTGGTGAGGGCTGGCTTCTCAAAGTTTCCAAAGGCATTTGCTCTGCCAGCTCTAATATGGTTTAGTGTGAGGTGTCCCTGCCCATGGCAGGGGGGGTTGGAACTAGATGATCTTGAGGTCCTTTCCAGTCCTAACTATTCTATATTTCTATGATTCTATGACTTGCCTTGGCTGTTGTCTGGTTAGGGGCATCCAAGCCAATTGCATACACCTGCCCATTGTTCATGCAAGTACCAATGCACTCGGGAGCAGCTATAATACCCATAAGCAAGACTAACAGGAATGCAAAAGGACCGTGAATAGGTGTCTTCTCTGACACTACTTGGAGCTGTTGTCCTGAGGACATCAGAGACGCTGACCTAGACAGAGCCTCTGGCGGGACGATAGGACTGTCCAGGTTTCTGGGGACAAAGGGACTGGAAATGGCAGTGGTCCCACCTGTAGGAAGGATGCTCTGTTTGGGAAGGATGCTCTGCTGGCTTGCCAGCAAAATGAAATAATCAGATTACATGCCGTCAAGGAGAGCAAATAGGAAATCAATAGTATCTTCACAGTCACTTTACAGAAGCACATACTGGAGTCTCACCAGCCTTTCAAGGAGGAATGAACAACTGTCAACAGAGCAAGGGTTAGAAACTTCCAGGATGGTGGTGACTGGAAATTTCCCACAGAGCAACACATCCTCTTCTCTAACTGTGTTTCTGCTATTACAGAATTGGTATAAGGACTACAGATATTGGAAACAGGTGAGGATGATTATGTCCCATCAGGAGAAGCATCAGAATTGGCCAAGCCTTGATCAGGAGTATGTATGAAGAAAGAAAAGGAAAATTATAGGCACTTGAGGCTTTTGTTTGTTTGGTTGGTTGTTTTTTTTTTTTTTTTGAGGGGATGGGGGGAAAGAATTGGGTGGGGGTTGGGGCAAAATGAAGGCACCTACCTTTTGTGTGGAGGGGCATAAGGAGTAGAATTGAAGGCGATTCCTGTGATGGGAAAAAGGCAAATGTTGCACCTCAAGAAACAGGATCCAGTTTCTGAAGAAAGCACAGAACCACCCCAAAAGTCCGTATCTGCAACATTTAGGCCTTTTGGATAGTTTGACTTAGGAGCACTTTTAGTAGACCTGCCAAAAGTCTAAAGTACTAATGACTGCCCGTGATCAGTTGAGTATCACTGCACAAAACAGAACAAATAAAAAATCTTAAATTCAGTGGTGATCGAAAGACATTCATCACGGAATGTTTGGATAAATTGAATAAATTCCATGAGCAGGTTTATTCAGTTACACTTCTGTCATACTGAAAACAGCTTGCTCTAGATTAAATTATTTTTTTGGATATGTGATTGGAAATCACTGACATAAAATTGAAAGTAATAAATATCAAATGTGGATGTTGGATCAGTTTTCCTAGGTTAGGCAGTTTAATTACCTTCACTGTGATTTGAAGAGCTCACCCTTAATAACTTTTTGTCTGTGTATCTGTATAAATCATGTTTTCACAAATCTTGATATTAAAATATCTCTTCATAATAAAGTGCCTCAGAAATCCTAGACACTTTGCCAGTTTTTGAATGGCCTACTTTAGAGATTAGTTTAATTTGGATGTTAGTTGATTCCCCACTGTTGATGTGATTTTGTGTTTTGCTTTTTTTTTTCTTTTGCTGCTTTTGCAGATTAGCTTTGTATAAAAATGTTATCCATAACATAAATCAAAGTAGCTGGAAATAGTAATATAGTATGGTTATGTATATTCATGGTTGTTTGATGAAGGAAGGGCATTAACATATTTCTAGATTCTGTCATTCACTTGCTCTTTTTTTCTTAAAAGAAAAAAGAGGAAGGAAGAAAATGTTCTAGTAAATCCATGTATTTGAGAGTAAAATTATCACTTTTCTCTCTAATTTTTTGATTTGTAAATTAATGAGAAAAATGTTTTTCTGGCTCCATCAATCAGTGATGTAGCAGATTTTACTCCTAGAATTAAGTGCAGGTTTTGCTTCTCCCCTTCAACATTGGGGATTTAAATGCTTCTGAAATAACCACCAGCACCTCTTTGACATGTGGGAACACCTAAATTGGTGTCAGAGAGCTTGCAGCAGCTCTGCGCATTTTGTCAAGTGAATTTTATTTTTTCCAACCATCACCTGCCAGTATTGTTTATACTGAATTTATTATCTGTTGCTTAGGATTATAGCTGAGACATATAACTTTGTGCAAGCGCTGTGTTATAAAACTGTGTCATCACCCAGGTGAAGGAAAGGATGTCTTCTCATCTGGAGAATTTTGCCCTGCTGGCATTAACGTGTGCCCAGCTTATTGTTGAGTGCTTGTCCTAGCCTAGGTTCCTTCACTTATTTTTATATTTAACAGCCACACTAGAGATAAGTACCTCATGGTGTTATGTCTTCTGTGCTCCTGTAAGATGAAGAATTAACGATCGGTAGACTTTAAAATTAGGGTAATTCTTCATTTGTCTCTTTATAAAATCTCAGTCATTCTGACCAACTTGACAAAGGTGCCTTGAAAACCTAAGGTCTCTGTCATATCTGAGGATCTCTTGTGAGCTGGCCCCAGTGATTATCTTAGGTGAGGGCAAATACAATTTCAAAGACATAAGGATTACACAGACGTTAATGTGTACATTGGGCCTTGCACATAGCGTGTAATAACATGCAAGGCTGTGCAAGTTGAGATCTTGAGATCATCACTTCCCAGCAAGCTGGATTTACTGTTCCTGCATGGAAATTTGCTGGTTCTTTCTTTCAAGGGTTTCTAGGGAGTCCCATTGGAGAGAGGGGGAAAGGGCTTTCACTGCATATGAATGTTGAAATTACCTCCGTTAATGTGGAAATTACTGGCTTATTTACTACTGAAGTTAAACAACTGACTCATTAAGTCTCAACAGACCACATTTCATCAAAATAAAACTATAGCTTCCCCCATTCTTTAAATATTTTATACTTCATACAGATGAAACTTTTTTTGGTAGCTTTGGCTCTGTGTGAGGTGGAGCAAGTCAGAGATTAGGTTTTCTATTCCATGTAACATTTGTGGTTTGGAAATAAAAAGGGGAGGGGGGTGGAGGTCATTCATTTGTTTATGAATGAAAAATTTGGCTTATGAAAGTTTCCAAAGAAGAGAAAACTGGGGGTGGGAGTGTGGGGACGGAAAGGAAGCCTGGAGTGAACTAGGCTGTCATTCTGGTTCTGGGGATCTCCTGATCAGCAGTGGCCTTCAGCCCCTCTCTGTTCCCATATCTTCTTCAGCACAGTGCAGAGACTAGGTGATCCAAAACATGAGTTTGCTTTTTTTTCTGCTTCCAGATCAGAGTACCTTTGGACTCTGATAACATGACAGAAGCTCTCAGTGTTTATGCAGGCTTGAGGTGTAAAAGGGAAGCCCTGATTGGACCTGAGGTTCCTTCATAAGGCTTTCATTATTGTGTTGTTGTTGAAAAAGGTAAAAGAAGTGAGACTTAACCATTGCAAGCTTAGATAATCATGAAGAAAGGAAAAAACGATAATTATCAGTTTGATTGAATAGTGTAATAATGTAAGAAACTGAATTTAATACAGAGTAAAACTATAAGAGACAATGAAGATACTATAATTAAGGAAATAATTAATACATACATGTTTAATTAGGAACACCATTTATCTAAGAACATGCACTCTGTTTTGAATGGTAATTTAAAATCTGTAAAGCTCTAGTTGAACAATATAATTTTCATTTAATGCCAAACTTGGACATGCTCATTGAAGACATTCAGCACAGTGGAAATTAGATTTTAGTGAATTGTATAATGGTTTGTCTCATGGATCCCAAACGATGAAAAGTAATGTGAACCATGGAAGTCCAGCACATAACTGCTCTCATTGCATAATGTTAAAGTTAGCACTTAGCAGAGTCCAGCTTCTGAAATAATGTCAGGGCTGCTACTTGTAATCTCTATAGCTTTAAAAAGAAACCCCAAATTTAATTCCAGGATGGAATTTCAAATTGTCAAATTCCTCTAGTTTTACCATTTATTTTTAAAATTACATTCACTTTGAGCAAAATCATAGTGAATAATTTTAGTTGCTTTGTGTTTCCTTTGATGTTTTATTCTGCATATTTAGAGAAAGTAGAAAAAAAAGTACAGTAATAAAAAATTAAAGCATTCCTTTAATGGTCTTCTCTGAAAAACACATGCATTTTACCAAATGCTTCCAATACTAAGGACTAGATAAAACTTGTCCGTGCAAAGTCAAGTAATATGAGATGCTGAAAATCACTATTTCAGAACGTGACAGGCTGTGAAGGGAAGCTGTGTTGATAAAATGGTGTTTTCCAAGGTATTTCTAATCAATTCCAAGAACAGCTTGGTGCTTAAACATGTAATGTATTCATTTTTTCCTGCTTTCATGGATATTTTTCTCTTTGCTTCTGTTATAATTTTACAAGAATTAAAAAAGGCTTACAGTATTAAAACATTTGTTTCAGTGTTTATAAAAGCTTCTAGAATGTAAACTTTTTTCTTTGTAAATCATCAAGCTTGACCTCAGATTTCTTACCAGAAAACTTAATCTGCTTATGGAAAAGAATAAGACGTTTCACTGATTTTTCTTTTATTAGAGTTTTCACATATCCTTTGTCTTTTTCTCAGCTGGGCATTTAAGCTGCTTCCCATATAGTTGCAAATGTTATTTGTAAACACTGCTTTCTGATATTTGAGTTTTAGATATTCTTAGTCATTGTGAAGATGTGTAGCTTTCAGAAGTATATTCAGTACAGTGTGCACTGCCAATGTTCTCTGCAGCTCACTCTTTCACCTTTTCCTCTCCTTGTGCTTAGTGTGGGAATTTTGAATTAAATATATGGCAGCAACATGCTACAGGTTTTAATAATGAAAATACAAATGAAAGATGGAAATACTCATGGTGGTGGAAATCCTAGTGAATGAGAATGACATAATGTCAAACTGATCAGTGAGAAATAGTTTTCTGCATGTGGGAAGCTCCTGTTGAGATATGAAATCAGGAATTCCTACTGTGGTGTGGTTTTGGGTAGCAAAGCCATCAGATACAGTGAAATGTCAGTAATTCTGACTGTGCCTATAAGCATCTTGGGATAGTATTGGAGCCTGACCTCAGCTTAGTGGTTTTGGAGAAGCTAGTCTGCAGGAAGACTTTGATACATTGCAGTAGCTTAGCTTTCTAATGATTTGCTCTGTCTTGGATTAGGTCCAAGATCTCTCAGATTTCTAGGAGATAGCATTACTTTCCTCAAATTGGGAGATAACAAAGATATTTTGGAGCAGTGTGTCAGACTGATTTATTTAAAAAACCCCAGAGTCTTAGCCAGCACTGGTTGTAAAATGCACATGAATTGCTGTAATTTAGGCTCCTCATTTGCATGAAAATTAGCTCCTTTACAGAAAGACTCTATATGAAGCAGACATTTGAGCTTTAATAATTGGTGTTTTAACAGATGAGAGACATCCTGGGGCACTCTTGAACTCTACAGATTGTTTTTTGTCCTCTGTTGTCCCATAAAAATAAAAAGCATGGAGGCTAGACTTTTATATTGGATGCCACACAGACAAAAGTTGTTCACTGGAGCCTTTTTGTAATACAAACCAGGCACTCTGGGCTTGTTATATGGCTTTAAGAAAGCTGCATACATTTAAAGCCAGTCATTGCTTTTCTGTGAGAAAATGTCATCTTGTTTAAAACTGAAAGAAAGAAGGGGTTTTGTATTAATTTCTTGTTCTAATATTCAGGTGTGTTTGATTCATCCAACAAATGGTGAAATCTTTGAATTCTTTCAAAATACAAACCTAATTTTGACTCGAAGATATAAGGTAAAATAAACCAGAATATCAACAAAGTCTTTAAAAGTTTATTGGAATTAGATATTTCAGGGGATCCAATCCACCTTGAGAGAGCTTAAAGTCTGAAATATCTCAGCTTCCACATGTCATCCCAATTCAGGGTATATTTTCATCCCAAAATTCATGAAGAACTGGTGATCTGCTTTTACCATGTTCTATTTAATTATGCTCCAAACTCACACTCCCCAGATTAAATGACTGTTTCATTGTAGAGAGAGCAGCAGATGTTCTAAATTATATTTATTTTTGAAACTTTATTTTTCTCTTTTCTCTTAGGCTTCTGTTTCTTTTTTTTAGCTTCTTTCTCTCTCCCAGACAAACCCAGCAGACCAACAGACCTGAGCCCTCAATATTTTCTTGATCAGGAAAATCCATCCTATTTGAGGACTTCACTGTGGCATGGGAAAAGGATCCATTTAATGGAAACTTTTTGCTGAATTTTCATTAAACTGCATGGTAAGACTCCAACTATTTTTCAGCTGTGGCTCAAACATCTTCTGTAGGTGCAAGCCAACTAACACCTTAGAGATCTCAAACCTTACTTCTATACATCATGGCAAGCTCTTGCCTAATTCTTACTGAAAATCTGCTGTCTGTTCTCAATAAACTGTTGTCATATTCCCATATTTAATTACAACTAAAGTTCTATACACTTCTTTTGCTCTATAGCTTCAGCTGGGGTGATGAAATACAATAATCTGGATGTCTCTGATGAGGAAAGTCTTGCATATACCTGTATTTGAAAAAAAAATAGTGGGTTTGTTTTTTAAAAATAACTAATTTTCTTATTGACTGCGTATTTTAAAAGACATAGACAAGTAGGATGGTAAAATCATTAACAAGTATGTGATCTAAATGACTGGCATGTGGGAAAACACCTTTTCTGTAGAAAATTAATGTATTTAAATAAACCTGTGCAACTGAAGTAATGTATATCACTGGCAGCATAATACCCATGAAATCACTGGTCATCATAACTAGAAAGATGCAAGGCCCCACAGGACTCCTGATTCACTCTGCATGTGAAGCATTTCAGGGACTAAATTAGGTATGGGGGGGACCAAAACAGCTTCTGTCAAGTTGGCTGATTTTCTAGCTAAAAAAGCAGCCATGATAAAATAACACATATTTAAATATTTTATATTCTTCATCAGCCTGATAACTTTATAAGCAGCTTTTATATTCTTTATTTTCTTCTAGGTGCTAGTTATTGAGGTCACATATGTTTATGTGTGACACAATATGTTTATGTGTGACACAATATGTTCATGTGTGACATAATAGCACCAGGCACCAGAGTGCCCTGCTGCCTGGTCCATCTTAAGAGAAGTTGTGTTGGGCTGATTAAATGGTTTGAGAAATCCACTGGCCTAGTTGCTCAAAGATGGAATATATCTGTGCTTATAGTATTAGTATGAGCCCATAATTCACTGAAATAAAACTAATACATATCTGTGGCATTGATAATGATTAAAGTGTCCAAGCGATAAGATATTGCAACAATTCAAGAAACTGGTCTTTTAAACTAGACTAGTTATAACAATGTGTTTATCCTTTTATTTCTAATAAAATTGTCTGCATAAAGAACTTAGTAATAGGTAACTGCAAGAGAAAATATGTCCCAAAACCCACTTCTTCATTTTGAGTATTAACCAGGAGAATAATAGGATTTTTGTTTACTAGGCTTAAAAGGCATCAAATAATCGCTGTTTATTGCAAATATTATTGAAAATCTCTTTTGGATTGTTAGCAAGCCCATCACAGGTGAAATGCAGACTGTTATCATAGAAGCATAGAATAGTTAGGGTGGGAAAGGACCTTAAGATCATCTAGTTCCAAGCTCCCTGCCATGGGCAGGAACAGCTTACATTAAACCATGTCACCCAAGGCTCTCTCCAACCTGGCCTTGAACACTGCCAGGGATGGAGCATTCACAACTTCCCTGGGCAACCCGTTCCAGTACCTCACCACACTTACAGTAAAGAACGTTCTCATTATATCCAATCTAAACTAAACTTCCCCTGCTTAAATTTTAATCCATTACCCCTTGTCCTATCACTACAGTCCCTAATGAATAGCCCCTCCCCTGCATCCCTATAGGCCCCCTTCAGATACTGGAAGGCTGCTATGAGGTCTCCACGCAGCCTTCTCTTCTCCAGGCTGAACAGCCCCAACTTTCTCAGCCTGTCTTCATACAGGAGGTGCTCCAGTCCCCTGATCATCCTTGTGGCCCTCCTCTGGACTTGTTCCAACAGTTCCATGTCCTTTTTATGTTGAGGACACCAGAACTGCACACAGTACTCCAAGTGAGGTCTCACAAGAGCAGAGTAGAGGGGCAGGATCACCTCCTTTGACCTGCTGGTCACACTCCTTTAGATGCAGCCCAGAATACGGTTGGCTTTCTGGGCTGTGAGTGCACACTGCTGGCTCATGTTCATTTTCTCATCGACCAACACCCCCATGTCCTTCTCCACAGGGCTGCTCTGAATCTATTCTCTGCCCAACCTGTAGCTGTGCTTGGGATTGCTCCCACCCAGGCACAGGACCTTGCACTTAGCATGGTTATTGCCTGTGTGCTTTTCTTCTTTTAACCTCTTAAGGAAAGTATATTTAAACAATTCCTAAATCTGAAAATTCACAGTTTGGAAAAGAATATGGAAGTAAAAATATCTGATAGGAGAATGCTATTGTAAAAGAGTTCTGATTTGAACAAATTAAGCCTTTAGAATAACATCAGGAGAGTCTGAGAACCAAAATACTCACATTTGTTGAATCATAAAATGTGCATCTAGAAAAGATATTTAGCTTTGCAGCATTTTCCAGCCAACATCTCAGATAATTACTTGCAATTTTCTATCCACAAGGGAATTTTATCGCTACTTTTCTTGCTAACATCCCCCTCTGCTCCAAAGTTGCTAATGATTCAGAGAAAACTCCAGGAACAAACTTGCCAACAAAGTTTTCAAGCTGACAAGCAGGTATTCTTTATTGCGGTGCTGGGAGACACGGGGGATAACTCCTCCTAACATGTGTCTCCCTATTGCTACACAAGCCATCCTTATATAGTCCCTGGGCATATATATTATATTCATGAGGTTACATATGGATTACATCAATTTCCAGAAAGCTCCCCACATGCGTACAGAATTGTGGTGGTGGTCTCTGAGGGTCGTTTACTTCTTCCAACAATCTTCATCACTTCTGGCAGCCTTTGAAGCACGCGCAGTAGATGCTTGTACCAGTTTAATTGGTTTGTTAGCACCAGAGACATAATAACCCTCCTTTACTCCTACTTATCAGTTAGTTTACCTGTAGCCTATCCTGGACACCTGCTATTCCCAGATACTCCTTATTCCTGCGTCCTGTTTTTCTAGACTGTTTTTCTTAAGACCACATAAACTCTAACGATTTATCTTGTGCCAGTATGTTCTCTAGCTGTACTCTATTTTTTTCTATGTATTATATGCACCTCAGTAATTTTCCACTGCTACTGTTACAAAGCCATTGAACTTAACATTGCTTAGAACTAATTCTAAAGGTTTATATATTCCATTTTGTGATTTTGTGTTCCCCTTGTTTCACTAACCAACATTTCCTCACAGATTGTCAAATTAATAGATGTAATTAAGTTAAACTGAGACTCCCACCTACAGTTGTGGGTGGCAAAGCCCTTTTAAGGAGTTTGTACCTTTGGCCCGTTACACCTGACACCACACTGCTTTCCCTGAGAAGTTGTTATCTTCCTTTGGAGGAAGAAAAGCCAATATGAGTCCCTTGTGCTGGAGCTTTTGTAACTCTGCTGTTTTAGGTCTCTTGTTTGTCTCCCTGTCTTTGCTTTCATTTTTATCAAGAGGTACACACATGACTTGGTACGAAGGTGATCTATAGAGGTTTAATGACCTCTGAGTTTTTTCTGTTAGCTAAAATGTCTTGGCTAGCCCAGTTAATTGGGAAGGAAAGGATTTGGTACCCATCAGCTGGCAGCTTTGAGGGCCAATAAGAGAAGACTTGAAAACATCACCTCACCTCCCTTGGAGCACTGAGATGATTTGTGCACCTGACCAAGAGTGACATCTAGCATGGAGGCAGTGATAAACACCTGGGCATCAGCTTCTTCCAGAAAATGACATGGCATCATTGCTTTAGTTCTCTTCCCACTGGGGAATAAACTACCTGGGTATCAGGATGCTTTATAGCAGCATAGCTGTGTCAACAAGGTGCATGGGAAAACAGTGTTTTGAGGATAACAATATTATTAAAGTGATGTGATCTTTGTGTTAAGAGTAGCCTGGGGGGGGGGGGGGGGGGGAAGGGCAGGCAGTGGGGAACTTGCAGTGTTCCCTGCTTGTCTTTCACTGACATTTAACCTACAAAATTACTTTCATTTCCAGCTGTATACTTTGATATAAAATTGTAAAAAATTAGTTTAACAGTCTTCTGCAGTTTTCTGTTGGCTTCCCATCTGTCAAGTCTTTCTTTTATAGTTGAGTTAGCTAGCTTATATTAGTCATCCGGGAGGTACCGCATTGATTTACATTACAGTGTGTCATAAACCAGTATGTGATGAATCTAGTGTGCTAATAAAAGCTAATGATACAAATAGAACAATATAAGGTGGGACAATGCTAATGTTATACTTTCTGAGAACATATGATTAAAGCTTACTCAAGGTGGGTTTTTCCCCATAATCTCAAGGTTATGTTTGCATATTATTTTTTAAATGGTTTAGTATTTTTGCTGAGTTCCTCCCCACAAAGGAGAATAGTGGCGCATATATATTTTTATAACAGTGATTTATTTGTTCTATATGTAACTTTTCAATTGTTCTAGCTACAAAGAAAATTCTCACTTCCATAAAATCGTTGCTGTTTTTCTCTAGTCCAAAATCTGGTCCTCTCTCTTATTAATTTTAGTACTTAGAAATAAAATGATGTGTTTTCCTTAAAGAAAATGAGGGAAAGAATTTTCATCCTGAATATGGAAGTAATTCTCAGCTTTTGTATGTTCATGCAGTGGTGCACAGATGTCCTTCACATATTTGTCTGGCAGGAGAGAAGCTTATCAGGTGTCAAGAATAATTAGGTGCTAATAAAAATGACATATGGTTGTCCTCTGAGGTCCTCTAGTTCAGTGACAACATGGCATGAAAATATCGGGGTGCTTTTTTTTGTTTTGTTTTCAGTTGCTCCTATGATAAAGCAAGCACTTTTCAGTTGATCAAGGGATGAAAATCACTCCATCTCCTGTGGTACAAAAGGAAACCTTGTGACTCTCCCTCTGCTAAGCCACTTTTTCTTGTTGTCCTGAGTTCAGCAGTAGCAGTCATCTTTTCTCCTTCTTAGTAGCTGGTGCAGCGCTGTGCTTTTGACTTTCAGCCTGGGAACAGATAACACTGATGTTTTTAGTTACTGATCAAATGTTTAGTCTGACCAAGGACCCTGTGAATCTCATGCTCTGCCAGGGAGGAGGGGAAGCCGGGAGGAAGCAGAGACAGGATACCTGATCCAAGCTAGCCAAAGAGGTATTCCATTCCACAGCATATCATGGCCAGGATATAACCGAGAGTTACCTGGAAGGGCTAGGTCACTGCTCGGTCGGGCTGGGTATCAGTGGCTGATATTGTATTCTCTTCCCTTTTTATTTCCCTTATGATTATTATTATTGGTAGCAGTAGTGATTTGTGTTATACCTTAGTCACTGGATTGTTCTTATTTCAATCTGTGGGAGCTACATTCTTTCAATTCTCCTTCCCATCCCTCCAGGAGAGGGGGAAGAAAGGTGATGGTGGTGGGGAAGTAGACTTCATGGTTCTGGTTTTCTGATTCATGGTGTGGGCTTAAATCACGACAGTTCTTTTTGACACCCGAACAGGGACATGTAGGGTTGAGATAATGACAGATCTGACCAGAGTGTGTCAAATCATATTTGTGATAAGCATTCATTGTTTTTGATTAATAGTCACTGGTCAAAATGCTGGTTTATTGGCTCTCAAAGTTGTTTCTCTTGATCTCACAGTTTCAGCATATCGTACCTTACTTACAGCTGGTATTTGCTGTGTTAATCGGCTGGGGGCCTTGGGCTAGGGTTCTTGTTTCACTGTACTTTATGGTAATGACTTGTAACATGGGCGGGCTTTGGCAGCAGCACAGGATGGATGTGGCTGTGGACTTGTACCTGGCCATCCCGCTACTGTTCA
This sequence comes from Melopsittacus undulatus, assembly GCF_012275295.1. Classification (NCBI taxonomy): domain Eukaryota; kingdom Metazoa; phylum Chordata; class Aves; order Psittaciformes; family Psittaculidae; genus Melopsittacus; species Melopsittacus undulatus. The sequence goes on along the minus strand of NC_047532.1, from coordinate 26,799,676 downwards.
CCGTGGTGGCCCTCATCCTTGCCTCCGTCTTTGTGAGGCTGCAGGGAGCTGAGGGGGAGTGGCCCCCGGAACCGGTGGCTGCTGAAGTGGCCTGGGAGAGCGGCCCCAGGGACCAAGCTGCAATGGGAGTGAGGCTGAAGGCTGGAAGGGAGCAGCTGCCATGGAGGAGGTCTGGGCGGGAGGTGGCTGCCGATCAGTAGGAGGAGGCGGTGGAGGAGCCAAGCCCTGCAGCCAAGCCCAGCCCCAGGGCGGCCGAGAGCATCCCCTGGCAGCTGCCCCCCAAGCCCCGTGAGCCCAAGCCCCAGGAGGATGCGGAGAACAAGATTTGGGAGGGAGAACTCTCCTCTGGGAGCCTTCAGCTGGGTCCAGCCTAGGGCACCCTGGACAAGTGGAGGATGCAGGAGACCAGACACCATTTCCCAGCAAGGCAGAGGAGGAAGATCTGGACTCAGAAAAAGAGAAGCTGGTGGTGGGAGTGCTGGCAAGCACGGCAGCTACATCAGCCCCAGTGACAAGTACAGCAGCATCATTTGAGAGTTCTGAAAGTTTTGAATGGCCTTTGGGTACCCTTGGGACCTGCCTGCTGATTGTGATGGGGATTAGCATGTTGGTACGCATACAGTGTATGCTTTACCCACAACCATTTTGTCTGATCCTGAAAGTTAAGCAGAGTAGGGTCTGGGTCTTGTCAAGGGTTAGATGATGATATAGGAGGACCAAGAGGTGTTCCCCCAAGGCTGGACAGTCATGAGTGGCAGGATGTGTGGGACAGTATGGGCTAGTATCTGATCCACTGGGCCCCTCCAGTGCTTTGGAAGCATCGGAGATAGAAGGCAGCTGTATGGAGTCCCCAGGGACAAGTTGCAGAAACTGCTGAAGGGGACGGTGAATTATTTTGAGCCTGGTGGTCCCATGACACTTCGGGCCATCAGGGCAGAGATACAACATAGAGATGGACTCATGATTGAGGGGTGGACTTAGCAACGGACACTGTTGCCCAGTTTATTCACGAGTGTGAACGCTGCACACGGCCTCTCCTGCTCTGAAAGACTTACAAGAGATGTAACCCAACATCATGGGCCAGATGGACTCAGCAGCTTTATCTTTATTATTATTGGTGGTAGCAGTAGTGATTTGCATTATACTTTAGTTACTGGACTGTTCTTATCTCAACCTGTGGGAATTACTTTCTTTCAATTCTCCTTCCCATCTCTTGGGGGGGGGGGGGGGGGGGGGGGGGAAGAAGGGGGAATGGAAGAGGGAGTAGACTACATGGTTCTGATTTATGGCCTGGGCTTAAACCATGACACTTGGGGATCTTGTCCTGTGTGCAGAGAGACTGCTGGAGAGTATTCACAATATACATAATCCATGCGTACTTGTCACTACTGGTCTAATTGTTGTGAATTAAATTCAGTTAGCTGAATTCTTTAACTGAGTTCTTTTAACTGGGTGATCTTGCTTAGCATGAGTAATTGCTTAGTCTGGGTAGCTGAAATTGCTGGAGCTTTAGGCCATGAAAACTTTTGCTTAATTGTGTAAATGAAAGCCTGGAGGCCAATGCTAATTGGAAGATAAAGAGGATGAATCCTTAGCAAGGAGCAAACACTGAAGAGGCAAGAAGAAATTTACTGTCCTTCATTTACTGTGGTTTCAAGACCCCAGACCAAAATTCATCTTTTGACCAAGAGTCATTTGCAAGGCCCATGAACAGCATGTGATGATCTGCTGTATAGAATCTAAGAGTATAAACCCACAGGAATTGATTTGCTCTGGGTCCCTCCCCAGCTTGAGCTATTCCTTCTCCTGTATCACTCAAATCATGTTTCTAAGAATCTGATGTTTGAGACTTTGCTGTGGGAAACCTAGGGAAAAGAATTTTCTTTAACACTAAGACAGACAGTATATAATTATAATGTAATTAGGCTGAATGTTAATATGTTCATACCCTCACAATGGGGAAATGTTAGCCTTTGTTGCTTTTCAGAATGAGGCAATGCTTGAGTTGTTGTCTTCCTGTTCTTTACTCTTTTTTTCCTTATAGTTTAAAACATTTTCAAAATGTTTTAAAACCTTTAAATATGAGTATTTTTCTCTAGAGTTGCGAGTAGTAACACCTGAAATATTTCTTTTCTATGTTTTTATTTTTCTTATCTTGCGTGGCGTTAGTTAATGTATACTTGCACAGCTTAAAAACCCAGTGTGTCTGCAACCAAAATGGATTTTGGGTCACACACAACTGAAACAGTGGGATTTGGGTTACATTTTCATTTTTCTTTTGTTTATGACATAGTAAACCACTGTTACTCCTATGAGAAAAGAGATTAGGGTTCTTTTATGCATCTGCAGAGGTGAAAGGAGGTTAATTTTTTGGTTTAAGTGCTATTCATATGTGCAACTTCTGCATGCAAGGAGCTAGAGAAGAAGTTGGAAACATGCTTATAATAGTCTCTGTAGGGTAAGACATATTTAGACAAATGAATTGATTAGTTTCTGACTACAGCCATAAAAACATTCCAACTGCTAAAAACCCCGTCTTCCCAAAAATGGTGTTCTTTTGCACCTGTTTCAATGCAGAATGGTAACAGCCATCATGATGCTGGAGGAGTGTGCAGGAGCATGCAAATTCATGTATCACCTGAGAACCTGAAGGTTTTTAGTAAAACCTGCATCAGCTTCTCCCTCTCCACCTTTAGATATGAAAACAGTCAAATATTCTGCTGTGTAGTTTTTCTTCCTCCCTTCCTAAGAAGCTATGTGGTACAGGCTCCCCCACCAATGCTTTGCTTGCTAGTTTATGCTAGAAAGATTAATGTGTGATGTGCCCTAGCTAACAGATTTCCCAGAGAGAATAAATCAGAACAAGCCCACTTCTCTGTTATCTTTTCCATTGAGATTCAAAGCCCTGGTGGCTGCTTCAATTACTAATTATAAGTTACATTCAGCCATGAAGGGAACAGAACAACAACAACCATGTGACTTATGTGAATAATCACACTTTTCTGCTGCAGCTTGAGTTTGAATTGCTGAATACTGATGGACTGTAACAATTTCTTGTCTTTGGGTCTAAAAGGAGGAAAAAGCTAAATAAAAAAAAACCAAAACAAGAAAAAGAAGAAAGTAAATGAAAAATGGCAAAGAATACAAAAGAAGATGTTATCCTAAACCTGCTTGATGATATTAAACTGAATATTAACCTAAACTTATCATATAAATATGTGTTCATGGAGAGGGTTTTGATGGGCTAAGAATAGTGGAAGATGGGAACAACACAAATAAGTTTTCCAGAGCTCCTCTCTTCCTTTGTCTCCTAAGCTCTGAATGTCTCATGTTCCTCCATCTTTCTTCACTTCTGATCTCCCTATCCTTATCATACACTAGTGACTTAATATTCTCCAGTAGTTTCTTTTCCAATCCTGCATGCTTCCTCTCCCTGCTGGCCACTGTCTCTGATTATTCACCTGCTTCTGTTGTGACATGTTACCCTCACTATCTCCATCTATCTCAATTTTCATCATCATTCTTGAACTCTCTACTTTTATCTCTAATTCTGTGTCCCAGTTGGTTCATCACTGTTAATCCTTTTCTATAATATAATTACAGATTCAGCTTTGCTTTCAGGCTGGGTCTGCTTCTTCTTTAGCAACTATGGAGACTTGGCTTATGAAGTTCCTATGTCCTTCACCCCATCTCTCTCCCTTGGCACTCTGATTTCACTGTAATTTCTCCAGTGATAACTACATAATCCTGAACTGAAACTTGCCCTTGTGGATGTCTTTTTATGAGTTTGGTGTCAAGTAGAGATCTTATTTCTAGCACAATCTCAGCTACCTGTTGGCATAGCAAACAAAATGAGGTGTGCTGAGTTTTAGCAGAAGACAGGAGAAGTTTTGATAGTGCAAGACAGAGTTCGAAATCTGCTGTTGTGGATGATGGCTTAGGTTATTCAGAACTGTGACAAACTCAAAACACTTGATCCCACTTGCATCTACAAGATTTTGGAATTGATTAGATTTACTCTTTCAAAATTACAATATTATAGGTAAATAAAACGTCAGAGTAACAGAGGGTGCTTGAAAATTTTGGCTGGGACATTTAAGGAATAACAGAGTTGGCAAGAAGGGTGTTAGTGTCTTCAGCACTGCAGCTCAAAATACTGCTTTCCATCTTAATTACAGGATATGAGACTGAAGAGTTCTCAAACAACCAAATTTTCCTTGCAATAAACACTGGTAACAGAGTGGTGAACACTGGTAGAAGAGGAAAAAAAAAACCAACCAATACCATGAAGTGCTAATAAGGCCTTGCTTTATTCACCTAAAGTAGTCTACAATGCTAAAAGAAACCAAAGAGAATCAGAAGCCCAAATCTATCATGGAAACTGAGTGCCTGACTGCTTCCAGATGCTCTCAAAGCCCCAGTCTAAGAAATTGAAAGTAGTCTCACACAACATGGCCAAGAACAACAGAAACATTGCATCAGTTTGGCTGCTTTATGTACTTTCTGATTTACACACTTAGAGGACTGTAGCCTGATGATCTTAGCATTTGTTGTTTTGTTTGTTTGTTTGTGGGTTTTTTGTTGTCTTGGGTTTTCTCTTTGGTTGGTTGGATTTATGTTTGTTTTGGTTTGAAGTTTGTTTTCCGTATAAAATCTGATTCTCTTTTGTGTTCAACAAAATGGAATCTTTTATCAGAGTATTTGAAAAGGGGAAAGGACGGAACAAGTCATCTGAATAATCATAACCACCTGAAATTATGCAGGCATAAGGTATCATGACAAATTAACAAGCAAGACAATTTTGATATCCCATAGACAAATATTTATTGCTGAGAAGAAATTGCAAGGCGAAAGATGGTCAAAAGCCACCAAGATAATGTCAAATTTTATCAGTAAGAGAGACCTCAATTTACTGCAGTGTCTGATGTTTAGGAGCAAACACTGACAAAAGATGAAATGCTTAAAAATCTTTATGAAAATCAGTTCTATACAGAATTGCCCTTGGAGTATCTCTCATCTGTGTGTTTGCATTAGGATTAAAATTTTGTCTTTTTCTTCTTTTTTTTTTCTTTTTTTTTAGATCAATCATAGATGTAGGAACAAACAAATCAGCAGTTTTGTCACCGGAGAACTGAAGAAAATATTCAAACATATACTTAGTCTCAGCCTCGATCATATTTGAGGGTAGTTAAAAAGACCTTTCAGTGAGAAATTTGATGCAATTTACCAGCTTCCGATTTTCTGTATCAGCACATCACATACTTGTCTGATGTAGACAAATGCTGACACACAGCTAAGAAAGTTTACTGGTAGACTGAGCTAAAGAGATTAAAAAAGTTTTGATGCAGAAGCTGTAAAAGAAACCTGTTGATTAAAAAAAATATAAATCTCTCACATATTAGTCTAATAGCACAGTTCAATAGATGAACTTGCAGAGATCTAGCAGAGAAGGTTCATTAATATGGCTGGGTTAATTCCTACTTTTAGGCCACATTTACATGTCACTTTTTTTCTTAACAGTTTTACTGATTTGATTCATGTATGAATTTTTATGGTTTTATTTTTACACTGCTGAAAGCTACACAGTCACTCCTGCTACCAGACACCATCCTGATCTCAGTTCCTAGCATTACTACAGGCTTATATGCATCAGGCTACCTGCAACACTTTATATGTGCTGTTTGTGGTGCTTTCTGCTGAGCCTTGGACAGCAAAGTTGTCTTTCTTTGTATTGGTGATACTTGAGATTGTTGTCATGAATTAATTAAAGGTGTGAAGCAAATGCATTAATTAAAATCCATGAACACCTGCATGGATCTTCTTGGTCATAACTCATATCGTGTTAAATTGCTTTTGCATAATAGCAGATATACTTTGGGAATGAACAGACCTATAAAGGGTGCTTATGAAAACAACAAGAAAAAAAAATCATTTGCAGGGGCTTTGGCTTTGCAACAGCCTTGGAACATGCCTCAAGCTCATCAAAATGTGAATGTTTTTAGCACACTTGGGAAGAGATAATTTCAAATGAAGGTGAAAACCTGTGGCCTGAGACAGTTAGTGAAACACCCTGATCTTCAGAGGGCTCTGCTTGGGGACTTAAGATTTAGTAGCATGTCAAAACCAAAGTCAACACAGCAGAATTTAATGCTGTGTAAATGAAAGACAAAGACAATGCCCTCATGAATCCATATGATAGATATGCATGTACTTCCCACAGCTGTATTCTCTAGCACCAGAGATTTGCTGTAAAATAGCAATAATTTCCAGAAAAAAAGAAAAACACTATTGATTTCCAGTTCTTAGTGAAGCTTTCTGAGTTATTTTTACATGAGAGAGTCTTTACAGTTTTTAAATTAAAATTCTAATTACTTTTTTTTAACCTGTTTAGGTGAAATAAAATTTTAAGTATAGCCAAAATTGGATGGTGTCAACTAATCATTTAAGACTGATCTTTAAAGGAAGTGGTGAGTAGCAAATTGCTAATATGGCACACTTAAAGACATACAGGGCCCAAACCAGCTGGAATATATCTGATAATCACTGGAAGTTTGTTTCATGGGGGTGGTTTGCAACGGTTGCACTAAGTTTACTTGCAACTGCTTTGGTTTCCATTTACTGCATATTATGTAAATGAAAGGATTTCACCTGGCAACATTGCTCTACCTAGCAGCTGAAAGATGTGAATAAAACATGCTAAACATTGCAGGAAAACAAAGCTGTCTATTGTAATGTTTGGGTTTTTTTTTTTTTTCATAAAGATTATGCAATGCTTAAGACTTGTGAAAGTAGAGGGTTTTTATTTTATGAGTTTTGATGTGATTGAGGTTACTTCTTCCTCTTTCTTGTAAACTAGACAGTCTTAGGAGTAAATAACATCCTGTGCTTAGAAGTGAAAGCTAACTGCCTGGTACAGGGCATCTATCCTAGTATCAAGAAATAGTATCATTTTTTTAACATATATGATACATAGTCTCTATTTCCTTTTATGCAGGCTCCTCTCTAGCACCCATGTTTCATTTAATCCTATTTTCCCCAGTTTCATATCTTTGTGATGTCTGTTTTATGAAAAAAGTGCTTTCACACCAGTTGAAAGTATTTCAACCTTGTGCTTGTTCTTCTACATTAGTACTACACAGAGATTATTTTACTTTACTGGGAACATACTAGTTAGAACTGGATGCAATTTCTTTTTTTTTTATCAGATGTCATTTATTCAGGTTTTTTTTTGATCAGAGAACAGTTTCAGCAAAACAAAATTGCTTGGAAGATTGATTTCAATTGATCTTTTATTGAAAAATAATAAAATTTTTATATTGTTGAAAAAAACATTTTTGTTTTCTCAGGTGCCAATGTTTCATTTTTGGGTAGAATGTTTAGATATCTCAGTTAATTATACAGTACACACAAACTGGAAAAGGATAGAAACATAAGTGAAATATTTCAAAAAGATAGAGCAAAACAAGTTAGAATTGAGGTTATTTCCTTTGCTGTGTAGCCTTTTGTTTTCCATATTTAAGAGAAGAAAGCACTTAAATGTGTTTGCTTTGGTTCTTCATAGTATTTGTTCACAGACTCACAAAAAAACTCAGAGTAGTTCTTATTGCTCATAGCAATGCTTCCTGTGATGAAATTAATGCACATTAAATCATTCTGTCACTTGATTTCTTTGTCAGCAAATTGTGGAGATACAAAGACTTTATTTTCAGTGAAATTGTATCAGTAGTTAAATGGTTTGTAAAAAGTAGTTTTCTGTTGTATTGCAAAGGAACTAAGCAAACTAAAGACTTACATACTTACAGACTTTAAATGTTCTTAGCAGCTCTCAGGGCTAAAGTCAAAGGACATGCCTCTTTTCCAAGGCTCTCTTCTTTTTCTCACTGAAAAGAAAGGAAAAGAGAGAAGAGCTAAAATAGCAAGCCAAAAAAAAAAAGATAATCTTGTGGACTCTTGTGGCAAGAAGCCTTTTAAAATTAAGTTAAACTGAATTGTTTGAAATGTGACCTTTGACAAAATGTTTTGGTCTTTCTCATCCACTTTCCATTCCCTCTACCTCATTGCTTTTCCCATTTGTAGAGCACAGCTAATTTAAAGCATCTGCCTCTGAACATTATGAGGTTGTTATCGTGAATACTGCTGTGCTGGAGAATATTTCTGTGTAAAAGCAGAATCTGTCATTTGTTTGATGGAAACTGCAAGTAGTCTGTGCCAAACCAGACTGTGCTCTCATCAAGCAGCAAGACAGCCGAAACTTAGCAAAACTGGTTTGCTGCAAACACATCTGCAGGGAGTTTAATGAATGACAAATCCAGGAGCTGATGCGCCAGAGATTGCCACTGATGCTGCGGCTAGATTTTGAGGATGTCAAATAGATAAGGAGAAACAACAGGAAGACACCTAAATACCTTCCAAAAATTATGAGCTGGAGATTGGAGCCTACACGAATTCCCCAAGGAGACTACTGATTAATTGGGGATCTGCTGAGATGTTCACAGCAAAAAAAATCATGAGATATTTGATTGGAAGGGAGGGAAAGTGTCTCCATGGCACTATTTTTCTGTTTGATGGGTTATAGTAATAAGAGAGGACCGAGGAACTCCAATTTTGGCATAGAGCTTACTTTAGCACTTTGGAAATTATTTTTATACACATAGGCAAAGTTCACTTATACCCAAAAGATACATTTTGGGGACTGCACTAATGGTCATGTATATTTGCTGTGGTGAGTCATCTTGCTGCTGAGGATGACTATGAAACCAGGATGAATCCAGGATCTTCTTTCTGATACACGAAAAACAAAGACAAAGGAATAGTTTGGTTTTTTTGTATTCCAGAACCACTTCACAGACTACATCACTGACATTTGAGCAGCTTCAATGTGTTGAAGAGATTAGCTTAAAGAAGTTTTGGAAAGACAGAGTATAATAAATGTTTTCCCAAAGCAGGGACATCGGGTACTACAGATCTGCAGCAGTGGAGGGATCCACCTGAATGATTGCTGGTTCTTTCACAATGTTTTTTGTGAAGAATGAATCACTTTCAATACCTTTTGAGGTATTTCACTTTTTACCTAAAGAAAAATATTTCCAAGATCAACTGCCTAGTGGCTGATATAATTTACAAGCGTTTATTCTTCTCAGTATCAGAAGGAAACAGAAACCTGAATTTTTTGCAAAACTATTTTAAAAGATTGTTTTTAAACTTTCTGCTTGATAAGTTCTATAAATAGGCTCATGTTATAATTTTTTTTTTACTAAAGAAAAATACCCATTGTTGCTTAGCAGTTGTTTGCTAAGCTGTGTCTATTCTTACTTTGTATTGTCTTCCACAGAAGTTTTAAAAATTTTTGAGATTTAAGTTCCCTTTCATTATGTACTTTTCTGGTGCTTTGGCAGCACAGGATGAAATTGGTATGCTCAAAGCAGCCTCAAAACAACCCAAAGATGTCTAAACTACAGGTAGACACTAAACCTAGTAACCAAATCATCTGGTGCCTATGGGGATATTTTAACTTTAATGTGGAACTACAAGGTTATGATCTAAACCATACAGGTACCTGCCCTGCAGTTTTAAATGTAGAGGGCAGTCAGAGGAGTCCCATTAAAGTCAATACATATAACCTTAAATAAATCTAAGCCTGTTAGATTGATTCCATGTTTTTATGTTTGCTTCTTTCTGTGTCTCTGTTTCATTTATTTTTCACAAAGTGCTTCCTATATCTGTTTGTCTGAGTTATCACATTTCTGCCGAGTCCAATTATTTGTGTTGCATTTCTTTTTCTGCCATAGTCCCAACCTCTCTGCTTTTGATCTATTGCAAGAATATACACTTCTGTTCATTTCCTCCAGGAAAAACAGTGCCTTAGAGAACCACAGGAGAGTAATTATGTGCATAGTGTGCCACTTCCTCTTGTATTTATAGTAGTTACAATGGTAAATAATATTTTATTTCTCTTTTTGGTATTCAGGAAGCAGAGAGGATGAGATTGACAAGATCAGCCCAGAACAATGGCAGATCAGAGGATAGATGTAAGGCTTCTTATGTTTCACTCTAGTGCTCTGTTAACCCCAGGAGTCAATAACAAACCCACAAATCTTTGATTCAGGAGCTAAGTGATTAAGTACAAAATTCCAATATTATTCCTGTTGGACAGCAACTCTGTGAATAAGACTGCTTTCAAGTAAAAAGCCAGCTGGAATGTGGTATGAATAAAGCTAACACACGCTCTGAGATCTGAGTATATGTGAATGCATGATTCTGCAATTTAATGCTTTAATTTGGGTAAAACTGGTGAAAACCAGCAAACACCAGTTATATTTCAGACACAAAGCCTGATCAGGCTGTATGTTGTCTGCTGCAGTTAAACATGTGAAATATAAAAACTGCCAGGTGGCAGGAAGCACAAAAATACTGTTTCCTGTTTGCCTTGTTTGTTGTGTGTGACTGCAGTTTAGAGTAGACTGTGCCATGCCACAAAAACATGCAACTAAAGCTTTGCCCCCACACTCCATTCCTCAGTGCATTATCTTCACACCTATGTTACGGGTATTGTAATGTACCTTGAGATAATTTCAGACTCCCACTGATCTGAGATGAGTTAGACAAGCTAAAGGCAGGCAGGCAAAACTGTCGGCAAATGAGAGAGAATATGAAAACTTACTCATGCAGAGATATGTGTGTCTCTCCCAGTTCCTAGTGACAAGGCAGCAAGCATGAAATTCTGTAGTTTGTTTTTCACATGAAGTGCAGACTCTTGTGCAACAAAAAATAAACTATCACTTCCATTTTACTGCCTTGTTTGGGTGACCTTTTTTTTTCACACTGCTAAAACAACAGCAAGCTGATTTTAGCTATGGAAATGCTGCCTCAAATCTTTGTTGCCCCAATTAATTTTTTTCATTAGCTCTAAAACAACACGTTAATTGTTAAAATTACATATTAAATACTGGCAGCAAATATATCTGCCTTCTTATGCAGTGCACTCGGCAGCAAGATAAAGCACCTGAAGATAATTAAATGTGATGACAGAGTTAATTTTCCCACATATTCTCCAGCAGTTATGTCAAGGGCAGCAAGAACCATTTGAGAGCCACCCTGTCTGTCACATCTGACACCAAAGGCTCTACTTCGGCCTCAGGTGTTGAATTGGAGTGTTTTTATCCAGACTTGCCTGCCTTATTTTTGTGGGTTTGGTGTGCTGACATTGCTGCTTGTTGGAGATTTCATGACCTAGTGACACATGGTTATTGGGGTTGTTTCCACACTCACTACAAGAAAATTTGTCCCTATTTGTTTACTTTTACCACACCTCACCTGTTAAGGGGCATAGTTTCTGCTGTCTTGTCTTAATTTCCTGGCTTTTTGTGCAACTATCAGAATAGATTAAAAGTGAGGTTTCTCAATTTTCATACTATCTTTCTCTTTCCCCCTTCTCTATTTTTAGTGAAAACTCATGCTTCAGGAAGGAGAAAAAGGTGTTGGAGAAAAGGAGAAAAAGGAGAAAAATTGAGAAGAAGGAGTTGTTTTTTTTTCAGGTTTCAAAGAAGGAAAACAAAAACTTTTTAAAAAATCAAAATGGAATCAAAAGACAATCTGCCTTTGGAGAAGGAGATCTGTTACACTGGTAAAGAAATTGCCTTATGCGATTTTCTGTAGAATAATTCTATGTTCAATTTGCCTGCTACCGTTTTAATTAGCTAATCTGACAAATGCTTAATAATTGCTCTGACTGCTCAAGTAGATTTGGTTCAAATATATATTGCTCTGTAGGTTTTTTGCCCTGGCAGTTGGGTCAGTGAAAGAAAACTTATCTCTGTATGTTCTTAGAAAATTTTTACTGCCATTGACTGTGGCTTTTTTTGTGCCTGTTGCCCAAAGACTGCTTTAAGACAGTAGCTTCTGCTGCCCACTTATCCTAGAGGTTGTTTCTAGGATAAGGTTTAGATTACCAGGTTAGGTAGGAAACATCAAAAAAGTGAAGCAACCCCAAGCTTAATGCTTGGTTAGGAGTTATCTTAAAATGAGCAATTGACCAGTTCTGCCTGAATTTGACCATAAAATGAAGTTTCACTTCAAAGCCTAAGAACAGAAGACATATATTAGAAATATTTTCAATTTTAGAGCACTTTCACCCAGTACCTGATTTATATCCTGAAGGTAAGACTGGCTAAACTCTATCAAAATAGCAAAGCCAAAAACTGATGATGAAGTCTGCTGGTTGAGACATGCTGAGACTCTGGAACATGGTAGTTCTCCAAAAACTGCAACACTGAACCAAATAATTAAGTATTGCAAATTAAGAGGAAAAAAAAAAAAGAGTGTGTACATGTGTGCCAACTGGAAGCACACACTAAGCTTTGTTACGATATGAACCTAGGGACACATGTCTGCTGGTATACTGGATTCAGCAACCTCTACTGTAACTGACTGCTTCCCTTTTTCGTAGAAGTATGCAAAATTATACTAAAAAGTATCCTGTTGTATGCCAACATTAGTTTTGTATACACATTAGTCTTGCTCAAGGTCAAGATTGAATTCCTTTATTAGGAATATTCAGCAGGGTTTACTAGATTTGCATCTCAGTATAGTTCATTCCATATAATAAAATAAGAATAATTACAGCTGTAAATCATTTTATTAGATCCTCTGCATACTAGTCAGTATGTGACATATTAATAACAGCTGCTTTATAGAAATAACTCATTTCAGGTTTGCAATATATGTAATTCAAAGTATTTTATTTTCTGGATTGCCAGCTGAACTGGAAGGTAACCCATTTCACTGCTTATGCATCTTGTGCTACTAACCCAGCAAAATATTCTGGTGTAGCCATAGTTGCTAACTGTCCTGGTTTCAGCAGTAGCAGTCATTTTTTCTGCTTCTTGATAGCTGGTGCAGTGCTGTGTTTTGACTTCTGGGCCAGGAACAGTTGCTGATAGCAAGTATGTTTTGAGTTACTGCTCAAATGTTTGATTTGTCCAAGGCCTTTTCTGAGCCTCGTGCTCTGCCAGGGAGGAGGGGGGAGGCCGGGAGGAAGGAGAGACAGGACACCTGACCCAGGCTAGCCAAAGAGGTATTCCATACCATAGCACGTCATGTCCAGGATGTAATGGAGAGTTACCCGGAAGGGCAGGGACTCTGGGGGATGGAGGAGGTATTGGTCAGTGCTCGGTCGGGCAGGGTGGGGTGAGTTATGGGTCGGTGGCTGGTGAGGTGTTGTATTCTCTTCACTTGTTACTGGTTTTATCATTATCATTATTAGTAGTAGTAGCAGTAGTGATTTGTGTTATACCTTAGCTATTAAACTGTTCTTATCTCAACTCGTGGGGGCTACATTCTTTGGATTCTCCTTCCTAACTCTCTGGGAGTTGGGGGAGCAAGGGGGGGGGGAGTGAGTGAACGAGCTGTGCAGACTTGTTTTAAACCACGACACTGACCTAGTCAGAATCCTACTAATTGTTTTGTTTTTTTAAGTGCTATAGAAATCTGTCTCTTTTTTCTGTATGACCAAAATATAGACTTAATGAGTCTGGCATAAAGGAGTAGGGAGTTGTGAGACCCTGTAGGTCTGAAATCAGTGCCTCAAGCCCAAGGGTGGAAGCCTGAATCTCTGCAAAAACACGTGTGACTCTTCTCTCTTCTGCAGGTGAAATGTACCAGGGTTATCTTCATTGAAACACTATCAATTTGTAAAATTAAAACCCAAGGGCTTTTATTTACTTCCTAGAAAAAATTCTGGATTTTTGACCCCTATTTGTCTATCTTTCCATAGTGGTGTGATGCCAGGGAGGGATGTGCTTGTTGCCCAGGCCAAGCAAAACATGGTAGGAGATCTAACTCATCTTCTACACTTTCGGAAATTCTTTTTCTTAGTGCTCAGTCTACAGAATGTTAACACACAGCTGGCAGCTCAACTGTGATGCGTTTTATGAGGGAGAGCACTAGCAGGAGCTTGTTCTGTCTTTCTCCAGACAGTAAGAGAAATAAAAGAATTTGTGGTGTGGGCACTGTTATTTAGACTGGAACTCCTGAAAAAAGGATTTGCATTTAATCTATTTGTTATTATATGTGTTCATAGTTTTCTGTGACTATGAGAAAAAGCTTTTATCAAAGGAAGAAGACACCAGAATGCTTAACTACTGATTTCTTTACTTTTGTTCATGGCTTGCCTCTAAAGATCCCTAAATCCACTGCTACTATAGCTAGACAGAAGGCTAAATACAGTAGATGTTATGTAAAAGTTTCTGATAGTTATGTCTCTATCAGAATGTTTAAACTCTTTTTTTTTAATGATGGAATTAAAGAATCATAAAATATAATATTGGAAGGGACCTCAACAATCATCTAGTCCAACCTTTCTCTGCAAAGTATGATCTAGACTAGATGTCCAAACACCCTCTCCAGCCGCATCTTAAAAGTGTCCAGTTTTGGCTAATTCACCACTTCCCTGGGAGGATTATTTCTATTTTTAATTCTTTTTTTTTTTTTAAATATTTTATGAAGTGTAAACAGGTTTAGAAAAAGTAAAACTTTTCCCTTACCCTACTCCACCTGATTATATCTATAGAATGCTGTGAACATTTCTCCTTGTACATATTAAGAATTTAACATGTACAATACCTAGAAACAAAATCTTAAAAATCTTTATATTTCCATAATCATAAGTACTTAATCACTTGAAACATTCATTGTGATCCAGTGCTAAAAGTGTAATATTTTATTGATTTTGGGATTTTTAAAAAAACGTTTTCTGATTTTTAAAGGCCAGCCAAATTCTAATGAGATCTAAGGGCTTTATGTTCCAGTTGCAACCATCCATCTGCAGCTTCAATACTGAAGATGGATAATGCCTAAGTAAACTTGAGGCTGACCTTCATCACAGCAAATTTGACATGAAGTACCAATGCTTTCCATGGAACAGGATCATATTCATGAAGAATGACTTGGGAATGTCTGTGATCCCACACTTTTGCATGTATTTCTTTTCATCATGACAGAATTGAACATTTCTAGGGATTTTGAGAGAGGAAAGACAGCTAGAGCCAGAAGATATTCTCACAGAACAGGCTGTTGTAGATGGAAATAGGCAAGCACAGATCTTTGTGCTCAGTACTGGCAATGGAATTTCTTGCATCAATTAAATTAAAAAGAAAATAAAAAGCACCACATATCTTGTTAGCACAAGTATTAACACAGCTTAATTTCTGCAAGTGCTCTGTATTTGAAAAAAGGAGATGTCCTTTGGACAGAGGGCAAACTAAAAAATGTGGAAACTGATTTTAAAAGGACAGAGAAAGATACTCCATCTTCAGTAGCTGTAACAGTGCAGAAGATTTTTAGTTTTCCATGGTAATTATTCAACTGTAACCTTCTCAATGCCTTGTCACTTCTTAATTTATTCAGTATTTTAAACACCTGCAGGCACAGATGGCTGATCTATTCTCTAAAGCTTTGGCTATTTTGCAGTGCTAAAATGAGGTAGGGCACTGGTGCAATACAGATTAGGTGTATCGTGGAGAACTAATGATAATATTCACAGTTTCACATGTCCGTGGACAAGAGGATGATCTTTTATTAATCCATCCCAACAAAGTGGCTTAGTATCCTTCCTCACCCTTCTTCCATTAGGTAATACCTTTGCTTGACTGAGTTAAACAACATGTGATAGATATAGGTAACAGGCTATGCTGACAAGCTAGCTGAAAGGCTTCCGAAAAAAAAAAAAAGCATTTGCTGCAAATTACACATGAAATGAGGTTACTTGCCAGTGTCTTAGCTGAAGTTCCTTGATTTAGAGTCACGATTTTATTTTAGGCCAAATTTTGCTTTCTACACTTTTACAACTTGCAGGCAAGGCAGCAGGACTCAGGAAGCCTATCAGATTCTCATATCCCTGACCTCTGTAATATCTTAGTGAATGATGTTTAATGGATATGTCTAATATTCTGATAAGTAAAGTAAGGGTGAAAATGCATTTACATCATTTGTTGCAGTCACCTTTTGGAGGTTGGGACTTGCATGCCAATAGAACATTGCAGGATGGGACTTGGATCTTGACTACTGATATACGTGGCTGTAGCATGGAGAATAACATCGATCATTGTTAAGTTTATCACTGTGCTGATCTCAATCAAATCCCTCTCCATACATTAAAGGTGGAGGTGAAGTGAATGAAAAGTCACTTCTGACCTCCATCAGTTAGCTCTGCAGCCTGATTCTGCAGCTCTGCAGCAGAATATTCTAGAGGTATCCAGATATCTTGAAAATGCTCATCCACTCCCAGTAGGTACCCACCCACTGGGAAATATGCACTGCATATGTAATACCTATATTTCAGCATAAATGGAATGGTAGTTTTATAACAAAAAAAGATTGAGAGAAAATTGTACTTTCAACAAAAATGCTGCAGAAAGGGACAAAAGCTTGTGGGTTTTGCATAACAAATTTACGTTATTTTTATTAAATTACTCAAAGGTAGCTGATGGTTTACACAGCCACTGCAAATATCCTTAATACACATTAACCATCTAAGAATAAGAGAAAAAAAAACCCAACCTGATTTTTCACTGATTAAAAATATGTTGTGTTTGTTATGTTAATTTGGGGATTTGAGACAGAAAATTGAAGTCTCATTTTTCCACTTCATTAAGATTTTACTTTTGACTATTGCTCTGCAATTGATTAGTTAGTTTAATTATGCAGATACTAAATGTTCTGAAGATACTAAATGTTCACACATGCTCTTTCACATGGCCACATGCTATCTCTGATAAAATGTGTTTTTGTTAAATGATAATCTGAGTTTTTCTAGTGAGATAACTCCTTCATTTGGCTTGAAATAAGAAATCCACTATTTCTTGTGAACCAAACATTTTCTGGTATCCTTTAATTAATACCATGAAGTACACATGTTCTTTGAGTGATGTAAATTACATTTGAAGTGACAATTAGTCTCTACCACATAGTAAGACTTTCACACTCCATTAAGAACAAAATTAGGAATAGCATTTTCCCAGCATAATCCATGGTCATTATAAAACTATCCATGAGGATCAAGTATTGTGGCTTCTATTGAAATATATCATTATAACAAGGGTAAGGATTGCAGTATTCATCTTGCTGTAGCCATCAGTTGCTCTTTTTTTGCTCTGTTTTAAGAAGAAAAAAATCTGCAATTAGAAAGCCACCTATTTGCAGAATGTTGGGGCACTTATTTTCTATCACTTTTGTAATTTAAAACTTCATATCATATATATCAAGAAAGTCCAAGAGGCAGAATAAATAAATTTTTACTTTATCAAAGAAATAAATGCTAATTCCACTGCTATGTAAGCTAATGTAAGGGATCCCACATGTGGATTTAGATGTTACGTGAAACAATGCTTAAATTATTAAGAATTGGGCTGATCTTTAGGTAAAGGGAACTCTTGCTCTCTTTCATTCCCCTTTCTTGCATTTCTAATTTTCAGAACATGACTAATGTGATGAGATCACTCCATATTTTTGAAGACAAAGCAATTCTTGGTCAAGGCTCACACTGCCTTCAGGCTCTGTGCACACACTGGCCAGTGCCTTGGCCTTTGTTGTCTTTGTTGATGGTTCCACTTTCCTCTGCCTGCTGGTGGTAGACACTATATGTAGACCTCTGCCAAAGCAGTCGTCTGACCTCTGAAGCTGAGCAATCCTTCTTGGATCTGCTCATGAAGTATAGCAGCAGGAATAGCACAACTATCTGGATAACTTCACAATCCTATTTCCAGCCCACTGGCAATGTGTTTCTCAGTTAATGAACCAGTAGTATATTCCCACCCCCTATTAAAATTTACCTTTTCCTAGTGTGTTGTATTCCTATCTGTGGTTGATCACTGTGCCTTTCATAATTTGCTACACAATCCTTTCTAGTAGTTGTGCTTCCTGGTTCTTCTCCTATCTCTTCCCACTTTCAAATATGTATCATCTTGCTTGCAATGGCAAGACGTGAGTGCTATAGGTGTAAGATACAATGCCCTTTAAATTTAACAAAACCCTGTGCAGAGCACAGTGTCTGATGCCATCAGTTTTCGAATGACTGGAAAAAGGGAAATATAACCCCCATTTTCAAGAAGGGGAAAATGGATGATTCGGGGAACTACAGATCAGTCAGTCTCACCTCTGTGCCTGGCAAAATCTTGGAGCAGATTCTCCTGGAAGGCATGCTAAGGCACAGGAAAAACAACAAGGTGCTTGGTGATAACCAGCACAGCTTCACTAAGGGGAAATCCTGCCTGACCAATTTGGTGGCCTTCTATAATGGGGTTATGGAAACGAGGGACAGGGGTAGAGCTGTTGATGCCATCTACGTGGACCTGTGCAAAGCATTCGACACTGTCCCACATGACATCCTTGTCTCTAAATTGGAGAGACATCAATTTGATCATGGCATTTCACGGCACAGACTCAAGTTGATGCAGAGACTCAAATCCTCATTTATTACCACCGTGCCCCTTTTTATCCCCTTGTTTGGTACTTTCTCAACCTGCACATACGTACAATGTTCAATCTCACTGGCCACTGTGAAACTCTCCAGGTAAATAGTCCAATCACAATGTCGAAGATCCTCTCACAACCCCCACACCCTCTGGCCTTATGACTGAGATTCCATCCACAGCTATGTCCTGGACCATCCTCCCAAGGCTTGCTTGTTTACTTTTCCTGTCCTTTGAACTCATTGCCCCAGGCCTTGACAAGCATCAAGGCCCCAGAGCTCATTCCCAAACTCTTTTTCATGCAAATCTTATCACCTTCCCCCCCATTTTTTGATAGGTGGACCACCTGTGGATAAAGAACTGGCTGGAGGGCCACACGGAAAGAGTTGTGGTCAGTGGCTCCATGACCAGCTGGAGACCAGTAATGAGTGATGTCCCTCAGGGGTTAGTGCTGGGACCAGTCTTGTTCAACATCTTTGTCAGTGACATGGACAGTGGGATTCAGTGCACCCTCAGCAAGTTTACTGACAACACCAAGCTGTGTTGCTACGCTGGAGGGAAGGAATGGCATCCAGAGGGACCTTGACATGCTCATGAGGTTGGCTGATGCCACCCGTATGAAGTTTAATCATGCTAAGCTCAAGGTCCTGTGCCTGGGTGGGAGCAATCCCACACATAGCTACAGGTTAGGCAGAGAAGAGATACAGAGCAGCCCTGCAGAGAAGGACTTGGGGGTGTTGGTCAATGAGAAAATGAATGTGAGCCAGCTGCAGTGTGCACTCACAGCCCAGACAGCCAAACATATCCTGGGCTACATCTAAAGGACCGTGACCAGCAGATTGAAGGAGGTGATCCTGCCCCTCTACTCTGCTCTCGTGAGACCTCCCTTGGAGTATTGTGTGCAGTTCTGGTGTCCTCAACATAAAAAGGACACGGAACTGTTGGAACAAGTCCAGAGGAGGGCCACAAGGATGATCAGGGGACTGGAGCATCTCCCATATGAAGACAGGCTGAGAAAGTTGGGGCTGTTCAGCCTGGAGAAGAGAAGGCTGCATGGAGACCTCAGAGCAGCCTTCCACTATCTGAAGGGGGCCTACAGGGATGGTGGGGAGGGGCTATTCATAGGGACTCTAGTGACAGGAAAAGGGGTAGTGGGTTAAAACTTAAACAAGGGAAGTTTAGATTGGATATAAGGAAGAAGTTCTTTACTGTTAGGGTGGTGAGACACTAGAATGGGTTCCCTAGGGAAGTTGTGAATGCTCCATCCCTGTCAGTTTTCAAGGCCAGGTTGGAGAGAGCCTTGGGTGACATTGTTTAATGTGAGGTGCCCGTTCCCATGGCAGGGGGGTTGGAAGTAGATGATCTTAAGTTCCTTTCCAACCCTAATTATTCTATGATTCTGTGGTGTGAATTTAGTGGATGCGAATGTGGATGAAACAACACTAACTTTTCTGGTTTACTGGAAGGGCCATGCACCTGCTCTTGGGAGCTGCAGAAGTGACTCTGCAACTATCTTATTGTTGAATGCCACTGCATCTGCCTGGGAACAAGTTTAGCTCTGCAGAAGAGGTTATAATCTCTGTCTTAGTGGCAGTCTGGATACTTTTACTGCCTACTCCTGCTCATCCTGCTCAGTCCTTTGCAGGGCTCTTCTATGGCTTTTGCAAGTGTATTGAAGTCAGGTCTGGCTAGTAGTGACATCACAATTATAGTACTCATTTCACTAGCCTGGTCTTTAAAAGATGTAGTAGTCGTGTTGCAGAGCAGCTAAAGCTCTGGAACTTAGAGACCAATTTGCACAAATACAAACGATTGAATCGGAGAATAGAGCTACGTTATTTTTATTACATAAAAAATATTCCAGTTGTTCTTAACAGCTGTTAAATAGTTATACCCAAACCAATGTCTATACCTACAAGGATAAGATGCAGCTACACAAGCACAGATCATGCTGTCTTATTCACATACTAGTTAACCCATTACCAAGGAAAGACAAGCTTTCTACCCATGAGAAGTTCAGTATGGCAACACCAACTTATGTCATGTTCTCATGAGACACCCATGGAAGATAATCATGCTGGTGATGGTGGAGAACCATCACTGACCTAGGGTAATCTCTTACTGGTCCATACCACAGTCTACCCATGTGGCTTTGGTTACATAGTGAAATTAGTGTCCTTGCTTTTCTCTTGATTGGCAGTTAGGTTCACTGACTGGTCTCTTTGGCATCTTCAGAATTTTCCCAAAACTGATGATCTGATGCAGCTTGTGCTTGTATTCAGGATCTCCAGTCTGATCCCATGGGTCAGTTAGTCAGATGCATCTTCATTTATCCTGTCTTTATTTTATCTAACCATCATGAGTCTTTGGAAGATCATGCCTTTCTTGCTGTTCCTTTTGACTAGTCACCTTCAAGGTCAATAGTTAGTTTCCACTTTTATCATACAAATCACCTTACAACCCAAAAGCTGCTTTCATTTCTACATACATAACCTTACACATCCTATTTACACAGCTGTCTCTTCTACAGGTTTTCAGTGACAAATAGGGATGTCCAGTTCAGATGATCAAAAACCTTTGCATCCTCCAGAACTTCAGCATTTTGAAAGTATTTAAGCTGAACATGTTATTAGTTACATTCTGATTGTATGTCTTGATTAAGGAAACACATTTATGGGCCAGGTTCATTGCACACTCCTCTTTAAATTTCTTGGGATGACAATGAGGCATAAGTGTGCACAGTCTATGCATGCTCCTGATGCAGGTTCTTTTGTAAAATTTTTAGGATACCAATGCCTTTCTCTTCCATAATACCAGCTTCTTTGCTCTACTGAAGCCTTCTTCTTTATTGCACTAATCTTCAAACTTATCTGTCTCTGATTTGGTGAACTCTCTTACGGCAGCAAACACATAATAGAAAGGCATCTTACAGATTTTGGGTGGTTATACCAACCAGCAATGGGTGAAACTAGTATTGTTGATACAACATCTGGGGTTTCTGTGTAATGGAGACATGTTGCTGAAAATTCATTTCCTGCAATACAATTAATAGTCTTGAACATATGCTTTATGAGGACATTTCCAACAACCTTTGCTAGATAACAGGGATGTTTAAAATATGTTTTCTTTATAGCTTCATTCAGCTAAAGTGCAAGTGCAATTTTTAGAGGTCAGATCTGACGATGCTTGTTTTTTATAGCAGTGTATACTAAAGTTTCCTGTCAAACAGGAAATTAAGAGAGGCACCAAAAACATGACTGCATTTAATTCTTTCCACTTTAAATCAAATAAGTTCAGACTGTGAATCAGGCATACATGTATATATATTTAATAACAGAGGAGACGCCTATCAAGGGTTATGCCATTTTCCCTGTTGCTCTCAGTTCTTGAACAGGGACTGGATATGCTTTTAGGCTTTTGTATATTCTAGAGAAAAAATAGAAAACTTGTGTTGTACAGAAAGTCATGCTAGTTGATCACAATTGTTCTTTCTGGCCTGGCTAGTTTTCAAATACATTTATTTTACTCTAATAGGGAACTTGGCACCTTTGCTTCTGTTACGGATGTAAGATATGTAGGATTACACCTTGAGCCAAAATTTCTGATTCTCCTATAACATTAAAATTCAGTAGATAAAATCTAGATTTGTTTTTTTGTTCCCTGTGAAATTAAGTAAACAAGGTTTCATTTTGTGTCAGTACAAAATATTTTGAAAGGTTTTTTCCTCCTGTTTTTCCTTTTAACCAGCTGTTTTTCAATTTAGACATATTTTTTAATTGAAGTGGTATTTAAGAATCAATAATCACAGTTTATTGCTTTGTATTTTAGAATGAAATAGACTTTCTTAAAAAAATAAAATCCCTTCCCTTGCTTATTCCTTGGCAGTTTTTGTTGAAGCTCCTATTTATTGCAAATTTGTAAAATAATAAAAAAATATTCTGCTCACAGTTTAAAATATATAACTAGTTAAGAGATTTTTTTTTTTTTCGTTTTTTCACTTGGACCCAGATTTGGTTGGGAGGAGTGGTATTGAGAGCTTACATACCATTATAAATTGCTGATGGTATGCTTGTGTTTTTGATAGAAAATTAACAATCCAGTTGCTTCAGTATGAAACAATGAGGTGTTTGTTATTATATTATATGTGAGTTTTTTTCTATTGAATAATGTCATATAGAATACTTACTGTGGAATATTTATTATCTTGTGCCCCTTACCCAGGTTCTCTTTCAGCACCTGATATGGGGATTCAAGATCCCTCTTTTGGCATGTGTGAGCATAGTTCAGCTTGACAGGGATATGGGTAACGTCATGTGAAAAGTCATGAAATTATTAAAATTAATCACTCCTGTAGCTTAGTGAAGTTCCAGCCACCTCCCACTATTCAGCTATTTTTGGTAGAGAAATTGTGTCCCTCACAGACATCACTGTAGGACATCTTCAAGCTTAAATACATAGGGAAGAGGGAAACCTACTTCTTTCTGCATCACTGATGCTATAACCTCTTGAAACTGATATCTGTTTCTTCATATGAATCAGGTGTAAAAAGCAAAATGGCTAAAAAAATAGGGAGAATATATTGTAAACCACTTTTGGTAGTTTTTGCTCTATCTTAGGTAAATCACACTATATGCTTGTGCAGACGGATTCAAGCCAAGCAAATGGGGCCTGGATGAATGACCACATTGCTGCAACAGAAGCCCAGGACAAGTGGGATGGGGATGGCCTGGAGTGTGTTCATGTAATATAGGATGCTCACAAGCTTCTTTTCTAGCAGAGTGCTGAGGAATGATGAAGGCCTGGAGGGGAAATGAATGAGTGGCTGTGTGATATTTAGTTGCCAGCTGAGGTTAAATCACGACATCCTGTCACTAGCAATGGCTTCCTGTGTGCTCACAGAGTGGCCTGCAAAAAAGAACTTGGGTATAGTTTTAGGAATGCCATATACCAAGTAAGTGAAGCTGACAAAATGAACATGGCTTTCCCCACTTAGAAATGATGAATATGATACTAAATAATACACAGACAGGTGTGGTGGGCCATGAAGTTGACGACATATTCAGAGATAGAGATCATGCTTACTCATTAGGTAAGCTCCTGCTTTAGGACATTACTCTATAAGATTTATTCCAATGTCTGTAACTTTCTTACCATATCAGAACTTCTCTTTGTCTTCACTGCATATCACCTTGACATTTTCCTTGACTGAACTCTGCTCTTGCTTCTCTTTTTAGTGTTTCTGTAAATCTTTCTGTCACTTCTTTTTCTATGTCTCCCAAGTCATTACTACAATACTTAATAAAAGGTACAGTAAAGTCTTCTTAAGGATCTTTAGTTCTCAAAAGAGAGCATATTCAGAACTAAAATGTTGCCTGGGTGTCAATAAGTGTGGTGTAAACAGAAGCAATTCCATGTCAGCTAATAAAAGCAGACCCATGGAAAAAGACACTCTTGACTGTAATCCATCACACTATGTATGGATTATGTATTGCAGCAATATTCTACATGCAGCAACAAATACAGTCCAACATGTAATAAATATACCCAACCACAGTGGGTCATATGAAAGCAATTTTTCAGACATTTAATTGAATTTTAAAATGTCACAGTAATTCAGGCTCCACTTACACCTGTACAAATCAGTTAACAGCACCTTGATGTAATTTTATCCATTATAAACTGGCATAAATGACCTGATAAGAAGATTTGTTTCCCCTTTCAGTTCCCCCAGAGCTTTGCAGAAGTTCATAAAACAAGTTTTCTGTTATTTTTTCTTTGCAGCAGACCAGAACCTTTACATCATACCTTATTTAGTTATTAATTTACTCCAGTATGAAGGCAGTGTAATGTCAAAGTCATTAATAAATGACATAAATAGGACTTTTTTAACGTGTTTTGGGGAAATTTTTCTTGCTGATTTTCTTCTAGGACCCATTCATGAAAATGCAGCTAGCCTAAAGGACTTACAGTTAAGGGGCTGATTCAAAGCTTGATTAAAGTTTGACTTAAGTTAGTATTTAGGACGAGAGGGTAGAGTGAGGCTTTTATGGACTTTTTTGAGATGCAGAGGTATGTCTTCTTGTCAGGTGGACAAAACTGCAGTTCATGCCTGAGGTTGACCTCAGGGGTTGGGGTTGTTTGGAGGCATACTTTGGGAAGAAAATGAGGTGAATAATCTATTAGTTGTTTTACATACAATTCCCCCCATCTTTTCCCACATTCTGCTGGTGTAGCTGGGGAGAATAAACAGACGTGTTGTATGTGACTGCCATGACTGCAGCACACATAAATGATTTTTGCTTAAATCTTCCTTCTGCTTTGTTTTTCCCCTTTTCCCATGCTCCTAAAGCCAACTCAGCTGTGGGATCAATATTTCCTTATCTTCAGCAAGGCTTTTTTTTGTTCTCAAAATGACAAGCATAAAATGTTCTCTGCCACTTCCACTACTTAGCTGTGGATTAGGTAGGCACATCCAGCACAGGAGACTCAACAGCTTCCAGTCAGTTTCCTGAGGGCTCACCCATACTAATTTCTATTCTGAGTGGCAGCTTCTTCACAGGAAAACTGTAAAAAAAGTCTGTGTCATTGTGACCCATGTAGACTATCAAGGTCTCAATTTTTTCTAAAGATACAATACAATGGGAAGCAAAGTTTTTATGTCTGCCCCACGGAATTACCTCTCCTGAGTCCCACCAAATTAAACACGATAAAGACTTAGCAATATTAATTACATGGACAATATACCAGGTCTGTGCTAAATCTACTTGCTAGTCCATGTTGTTTAAATAATTGCAGGTACCTCTATATAATTTTTTATGCTGAATTTATGACTGATGCAGAGTTAAAAATTACTTGGATAATACCTTTTGAGGAACTATCTGGATTCATGAGTATGTGCTACATGCAGCTGCATGAGCCACGTGGATATATCAGTTCATACCTCCACACAAACAACATAATTGTATATTGTATTTCTTTCAGTAATGAGGCAGTTGGCACTGCATCTATCAGATTTCCAGTCACAAGAACAGGAGTTTTCAAGTGTGCCATGTGATAGCAATTGGACTTAATGGGCAGTATGCAAAAGAAGGAACTTACAGGAAAATATTTTAGATGCCATACAAGGGAGAGGGGATGAAATACTGAGGCTAAAACAAAATGAGAAAGAAAGCTTGTATCAGAATATTAGCACCAAAATAAAATGGGAAGTACACAATCAGATAAATGAATGACCCTAATTTTTAAATTTCACCAAAAAAGTTCAAAATTTATTACTGATGTTGTGTATTGAGTTTGCATGACAAGTTTTTGGTGGCATGGAAACTACAGGGCTGGCATTTGTGAGAAGCTGCTAGAAGCTTCCCCTGTGTCTGATAGAACCAATGCTGGCTTCAAGGTGTACCCATTACTGGCCAAGGCTGAGCCCACCAGTGATGGTGGTAGTGCCTCTGGGATAACATATTTTAGAGGGGAAAAAAACCCCTGTGCAATGGCAACTTCAGCCAGAGAGAGGAGTAAGTGTGAGAGAAAAAGCTCTCAACTTTACTCACCAAGGTAAAAAAGGTGAGTCCTCCTCCAAGAAGGAGGAAAGGAGGTGCTCCAGGCGCCAGAGCAGAGATTCCTCTGCAGTTTATGGTGCAGATCATGGTGAGGGAACGCTGTGCCCCTGCAGCCCATGGGGATCCATAGTAGAGCAGATATGAACCTGCAGCCCAGGGAAGACTCCATGCTAGACAGATGGGTGCCTGAAGAAGGCTGTGGACCCTTGGGAAGCCCACACTGGAGCAGGGTCCTGGCAGGACCTGTGGCCCTGTGGAGAGAGGAGCCTATGTTGGAGCAGATTTGCTGCAGGATTTGTGACCCTGCAACAGACCCACACTGGAGGAGCCTGTTCCTGAAGGGCTGCACTCCACTCAAAGGGACTCATGCTAGAGCAGTTCATCAAGAACTGTGGCCTTTTGGAAAGACTCAGGTTGGAGAACTTTGTGAAGAACTGTCTCCTGTGGGAGGACCCCACAATGGAGAAGGTGAAGAGTGTGAGGAGTCTTCCCTGAGGAGGAAGGAGCAGCAGGAACAACATGTAGAATTTACCATTATGCTGGTAAAAACATTTTCATATGGAGAATTTTGACTTTTTCTAGATTTTCGTTATTGAATTACTTTTTTAAAAGTCTAAGATCTTCTGAAATTTATAGCTATATATTTCTGATTTCTAAAAAAATGCATACTGTAAATGGGTTCTTACTGGCAGTGAATGAGCTATTTCATGATTATTAATAAACTTTGAAGTTCCTATTGCTGTCTAATTATACTAAGTGTATTTCTAAAGGTTCAGGAATCTACATAAATCAGTGAAAAGAGCTGACCCTGAAAAATGAACTGAAAGTAGTTAATACAGTGCTTGATTGGGCCTTACTGATGGCTATTAGATTTATTTTTTTTCTGGTTTCATTTTCTTAGTTGTTTGAGAAATCTTTCTGTTACAGGGCAATTTTGAATAGCTGCTGTTTGTTGGTAACCTACTGAAAAGCTATTTTTGAATTGCACATGCAATAGCCAAGAACTCTCCCTATATAATTGCTGTGGGGCTATGGAATTTTCCCTGCAGCGAGTTTTAATTATTCTGTGCTAATTAAGTAACTGATGCCTACCGTGAAAAATTTTCCCTTTGGAATAATGCAAGCAAAGGTGTACACATAAATTTTGTAACATATGCATAAAAGCATCCATTTTTATCTCCTGTACTAATTTCATGTCCCTATGTTCAGTCAGTGGAATGAATAAATATAATTCCTATTGCCATATATAGCATGCTCATAAGACATAGTATTAATCTTTTCCCATTAAAAAAGATAGCAACATGGTATTTTTGGTTTGTTTGATCTTCTCTTTATACTAAAGACTATTAAAAAGTCAGATAAAAAATGAAGTGCTCAATAATATTTTGTTAGAAGAAGGCTTGGTCAGAAGAAAACAGTAATTGAGAAAAGCAGAGATAGATTGTACAGCCAACTTGAAAAGTATATTTTTCTTTTTTTTTTTCTTGTTGATTTTCATGATTTAAAAAGAAAATGGATTACAGAGTGGAACTGGCCTAAGCATGCAGCTGTGGGGTAGATAAAGGACAACATATGCTTCAAGGCTGTGCCTACATCTCTACCTCCTTCTGCTACAAAGTCAGAGAGAGATTATAACTTTCCATTTTTCTATAGAGTTCCAGTGCTACTTTACCGAAAGAAGCCACATTTGGAGTAAAAGAAAAGTTATGGAGAATAACTCTACAGCATTGGATTTTTTTATTTTTTACCTTTTCCTCAGGAGGATCATATTGTGCCTTGCTGGTACACAGAAAAAGAACAATAGTATGCTCTGGTTTGGAAGGGGCCTTTGAAGATCATCTAGTTCAAGACCCCTGCTGTGCACAGGGACATCTTTCACTAGATTAGGCTGGTCCAACCTGACCTTGAAGAGTTTGCAGCTGCAATGAAATTGCAAAGTGCACAGGGTAGAGAGAAAGGGCAGGGGGACCAGAAAACTGGAAAGAGATATTTTCTTCTGGAACATGTATCCAGGATACTGTTGAATATATTGGACAGCACATTGCAAAAAGTGGCAAGGTAAAAACTGGTGATGTGGAATCGTTATCATGTCTTAAAATGGAGGGTATATAGTAGGATGGAGGAAATATGAAGAAAATATTCAGATTAAAAATGACTGAAAATATAATTTCTGATCAAATAAGTAAAACCAGATTTGCTCCTTTTATTTTGTCTGAAACTAAATAGAGTTTTTGATAGCTGTGCTAAAGGTAAAAGATATTTTCCGAAAAAACTTTTGTTGAATTAAAATCCAAGTTTTTGTCTGAAAGCAGTGTCATTATTAAAATAGAGTTAATGTTACTTGTTTTGAATGGTAGTTTGGAAAAGAAGCTTTCTGCTTCACAACTGAAACTTTGCACTAGTGTATGGTATGGAAGCAAAGCTGAGTAGACAGATAATTGGGTAATCACAGCACTAATAGGGCCCTGGGACAACTGGTTCAAGACCTTACTCTAATCTAGATTTCAGCCGTATCTGCTCTGTGAAGTGAAGATGGACTTGGCTGAGCTAGATGGTCGGATCTGCATGGGTTCTTCTTGTTCTGCTGATTCCCTCTCTGGCTGCTGCTCATGATCAAAACATCCAAAGTATAACTTTGAAAGAAGAAATCTCTATAATAGGAGGGAGGAAAGCTCTATATAGCAGAGATGGAAGCACTTGATAAATGTCAAGGAATTTAGGTTCTTTGTTTCATGAAGATCATGAAGACTGAGCTAAGGTTTTGTTTTAAAGTGAATCTGATACAGATGAGCTCCTGAGCATGTTGCTATACTCCATTGGGTGCCCAGGGCAGAGCTTAAATCTCTTTACCTAGGCCATGCGAAGACAGTAGAAGTTACAGGCTGTGCCTGGAGGAATTTGGGCTTCAGTTATTCATTCTGCAAAGGGGCAATCTTGTGAACTACGAGAAGCTACATGCAACAGAAGTCTTCATGGGTGCAAAGTCCTGCCCTGGGCAAGCACAGCCCCAGCAGCCACCCAGGCTGGACCGGGCTGGGGCAGCTTTGTTGGAAAGTCCCTGGCCTGGGGGTGGTGAGGACGGCAGCAGCATCTTGGGTGACATGGACAGAGGCACAAGTGGGAGATGAAGTCAGAGATTAGCCCCCTCTGCTCAACACTAGTTAGATCACATCTAAATACTATGTCCAGTTTTGAACATCAAATGACAAACTGGAGCAAAGCCTCCACCTCAGGTGGTGGGAGACAATGAATGAGAACTGAAACA
The DNA here is from genome assembly GCF_012275295.1 of Melopsittacus undulatus. Taxonomy (NCBI): domain Eukaryota; kingdom Metazoa; phylum Chordata; class Aves; order Psittaciformes; family Psittaculidae; genus Melopsittacus; species Melopsittacus undulatus. The sequence continues at coordinate 26,770,388 of NC_047532.1, read as the reverse complement.
GGACATTTTCAGATGGGATGTAAGGAGAAACTTCTTCCCCATGAGGATGCTCAAGCAGTGTACAGGCTGGCTGAACAAGTTCACTGTCTACATCCTCCAAGGTTTTTCACATCCTGACTGGATCAAACCCTGGCAAATCTGGTCTGTTGCCAGAACTGCCCTGCCTTGAGTGAGCGGTTGGACCAGAAACCTCCCTTCTAGCCTGAATTATCATGTCATCCTTAAGTAAAATGGGCTGAGTACTGAGATAGAAATTGTTTTTAATTTACTTCAATTGCTCTAGGTGAAAGAAATTCAGGGGGAAAAAGCAAACAAATTATAAATTTATTTGAAACAAAATAAAACAAAACAAAACCCCAAAACTTAACAGGCAGCTGTCTGTGTCACATAGGTATTACAGAGGGATAGATATGCGGATCCCAAGTTCTGATCCATCTGCAAATCCAGCAGTAGTCAACACATTGCTGTAATGATTTGATCCTATCTGACAGGGAGAATGTCTCAAAGTCAGGAACTATTGCAGTCACACTGGGACATGTGCTCCAGTTTGCTGCTAGATACACAAGAAAGCACTCATCCTAGCAGTGAGCTGCCAGAAAGAGTGAAATGGTCTGCTTTCTACTTAAAAATCCCATATGACTAAAATGAAATTACAGGAAAAAAACCTGCATTCATTATCTTTAGTTCAGCCCATTTTTTCCTCTTTAAATTACAGATCTGTCATTTATGTAGGTTTTTAATTCAATTATATTTAACTCCAGTTAACTGGAAATTCCTGGTCTGTGTAAAGGTACAGGGCAAATATTGTCTTTTGGCAGATTAACCTCATCTCTCCTTGTCTTGATGAATAAACTACAGGTTAAATATGGGCTCATTTATCTTGCATATTACTTCAAGATACCCTGGGCAAGTTCATCAAAATGATTTCCAGATTTGCCACATTTTTGATCTTTCTTTTCCCTGCCTTATATGTGCTCACCACTATAAAAACATAGACATAAATTTATGTATACATTTCTTCTATCAGTGTGTGTTCATTTTTAAGAAGTGTTGTATTTTTTCATTGCTATAGCATACAATACTCAATAGTCAGAAGAGGAAAGCTTTATGCGCTTTCCATTATTCACTTTTCATCTATTAAAGGTAGCTGTTCCATGCAACAACCTGTGGGACCATTGCTGATCGCAAGAAATCATCACAGAGGTCTTCTGATTGTTCTGACTTGTGTCCCAAAAATTCTTTGTTCCCTAAATTTAGGAATTTAGCCCCTAAGAAAGAATTTTCCTTTTGCAGAGGATGCCAGCACTTTGAATAGGTTTTCATGTTTAAGGGAGACAAAAGTAAATATTATATTTTTGTGTAAAATTGAAAAGATTAAAAGATGCACATTGCATTTATCAGTTTCCTCTTTTGATAATCATCTCCAAATATTTCTGGGGAATTTTTTAGTGAAATTAGAAGAGTGTTGACTGAAGAGATCACGCAGCATCAATGGAGCTATTTGGATAACGATCCTATGATGTAATCCCATTTATTTATGAGGGCAGTACAAAATGTTCTGCTTTTGAACACGGGTAGAATAAAACAGCAGGAGACAGTAATTTTTGCTCACCAGACTGTCTCTTGCAGCCAGTACTGTGTAGATAAGCCCTGTTTTGTTTCTCTTTTTCCTTCGGGTCATGTTTCCTAGGCTGCCTCTGCTGTGTCTGTAGATGCTTATCTTCTTCCCTGCAGCCTGTGCTGCCTGCGCACAGCTCAACGGTCTGTTACCTTTGTTGTACGGTGCTCAGTAGAGATTCCCTAGGACACATCAGCTGTTATTTTGAGTGTTGCTCTCATTCCCATAGAGAAGCTTAATGTAGCCTGATAAAACATCTTTTCTTTACCTAGCAATATGATAAAATAAGGACTATTCATTGTATAAAGTGTGCAATTATCTGATACATTCATTGTTTCCTATCATGCATCTTAATAAATAAAATTTACCTCCTGAAATATGCCTAAGCCCAATATAAATTATATATGCAATACATAATTACCTTTTCCTAGCTTAGGGCATGACCTAGTCAAGGAAGATTGCAAGGGATCTGCTTCCTTTCTGCCCTGACGCTCCCTGTGCATGGGGTCTAAATGTGTGTATTTAAAATCACCTAAAATCAAACTGTATGTCAGGTTTGGAGGCAGTGGGGAGGCAGTTCAGTATCTTTATTCTTCGGGATATTCTGTGAAATGACAGCGAGGATTATCAGACTTTTGAACACAATATATTCCAAATTGCTCTACTTGATTGGGTGAATTTTGGAGTGCTCCCTCCCCCCCATCAAAATGGCTGTCATTTCCTGGAAAGGGCACATGTGATCAAATATGTCATTCTCCTGCTGAACAGAGCTTGCAAATTACTAATGATTCTGGCAAATGTACTTTAATTTTCTGCCAGTGGGAGATTTCAGGTTAATTGTTTTCATTGTTTCTGTGTTTCACCAAGTAACCATTCTTGGCTGACACCTAGAAACTTACAGCTTGAGGCCCTAATACTGTCTTGACCTGAACTTCATCAGTCCAAATGAATGTCCCCAAGTGTCTGAGCAAATTCTGAAACTCATTTTTGAAAATTTTAGGGCTACACTAGGACAACAGCTTGCTTTTGGGCATAGATGTCTGTCTAAAGGTTTTAGATAACATTTAGTAATCCTGGATGCATTAGAACAGTGGAATAAGAACAACTGCAGAATATAAGAAAAATGTTGCTAAGCTATCCAAAGGGACCTTTGTCTATAATGATTGCCACCAGTATTATTTTATTCTAATTCAGCAAAACCACATTTTAATTAACAAAAAAAAAAATTAAGAATTTGGACTAAAATAATAATGATAAAAGCAATCCAGGTGCTATTCTGAGACACGCAGATGAAAATAAAATTTAACTGGAAAAGGGAATAAAAATAAATAGAATAGACATCTCTGGTGAACAAAATCTGTTCCACCTTTTACAGTGCAAGGATAATAATAATAACAGTATATGTTGCATTCAATTTTTGTAGGCTTTTCACTTATACTGAGAAGAGAAATGGGAAGAGCTCAGAAGCAAAAAGACCTGAAGCTGCTTCTTTCTGTAGCTTTCTCTCTGTCTCCCAAAGCAAAATAAAATCTCCGTATTCTGTGTCTCTGCCAGTTATTCACCTCTTTGCATAACTATGTCCTTCCATTAATGCCAGTCTCTTTGCTGGCAGAATGTCTGTGCCTCCTGAAAGCAGTGAGCAGAAGAGAGGTACTGTCACTCGACTCTGTAGGGTATGCAGCATTAAGACCTGCTGTGTCTGATTGCTCATTAATACCGTGTCTTTAGGGCAGTGCAGCTCCTGTGTGGCTGGTGACAAAATTGTTGGAGGTGTGTGCTGGAGCTGGAGCCAAGAAATGAAGGGGGACAGGTGGAGGTCTCTAAAGAACACTTGGAGCCTGCCTGTGTGATGCAAAATCATTCCCAGCCAAGAGGAGAGATGTGCTCATGCACAGGTTGTCCCTGCACTGAGAAGTAGGTAATTGCAGATTGTGCTGATGTTTGTGTGCTCCGATCAAAAGGAATTTGATAGGATTTTGCTAAAGAAGTTCACAAAATATGCAAAGGCCTTGAGGCTGGCCAGTTTCTGGTGCTGGCAGTTTGTCCAAGTTCACTGCCATTTCCGATTCCCATCAACCCACCTTTTCCCAGTGCCTGTGGCCTATACTGCACTGCTTATATTAACAAGGTCCCTCTTCTCAGCAAGACTTGCTCCTAACCTGCCCATTTTTAGAGAACAGGTCTAGGTCTGACTGTAGGAAAAAAACCTCAGTGAGTATATGACTTCTGAACAGAACTGTCAGAATATACTACTGTTGTTTTCCTAGAAGCCGGTTTTCTCAAAGTTGGCTGAGTATCTGTAACAACAGTTTTTGCTGTAGCATTTTTATGCCTTCAGTCTGGTAGCTGGATTAACATTGTTACTTCATATTTTTATATTCTGGCATCGATCTTTACTAATTGTTAAAAGTCAAGATTGACTCTTTTGATGTGAAGTGCAGAATAGTCAAGAACTGATTTTTCTTTGATGTCTGCCTTATGAAATCTGTTCTATAGGTTCAATAGGATTTATGGGCTATTTCAATTTGATAGTACTCTGCCATTTTGTTTTTTTTTCCCATTGCTACAGATGACTACATGTTGTGTATAGCTATGAAGGATTCAACCTGGTCTGTATGAAAAGCTCAGTAGGTATATTAGACTAATATTATCAAACAATATGAATTGTAAGCAAGTACATTAATGAAGTTGTCATGGTTTGAGCATGTTTTGAGGGTGTTTTTGTTCAAGGTTTTTTTTCCAGCCAGGTGGAGGAGGAGAGGCCGGGAGGAAGGAGAGACAGGACACCTGACCCAGGCTAGCCAATGAGGTATTCCATACCATAGCACGTGATGCCCAGGATGCATACTGGGAGAGAGAGAGCTGGAGGGGTGAAGCTCTAGAGGAAAATGGAGGAGGGAGCACATGGTGCTCGGCCAGGCAGGGTGGAGTGAGTTATGGGTCGGTGGCTGGTGGGGTGTTGTATTCTTTTCACTTGTTGTTTGCTGTATCATTATTATTTGTAGTGGTAATGGCAGTGGTGATTCTGTGTTATGCCTTAGCTATTAAACCGTTCTTATCTCAATCCGTGGGGGCTACATTCTTTGGATTCTCCTTCCTAACTCTCTGGGAGTTAGGGGACTTGGTTTAAACCACGACAGAAGTACATGTATTTACTCTGTTTATAGATAGTGTTTTTCAGTGTGTCATACATCATTTTCTGCATAACTGATTACTGCATATGTGCAATCAATGAAATATTCTTAAAATCAGCACACTTAATTTTCCTCATGAAGTTTTATTCTGTCTTTATGGGAATAAATTTCCAGTCAAGTAAGTCTCTGAGGACATTCAGTAAGGATGCTGAAAAGGTCTATCCTTTCCTTGTTAACTAGTTAATCTAGTTAACTAGTTGACCTAGTTAAACTAGTTAAGTAGTGACGGTTCTTCAGAAAAGAAGTTGGGAATTACAGTGGATCATGCTTTTTAAAAAAAAGGGAAACATACATGGATATTAAAATAGGTGAATTGTTCATAAGACTAGTGGAATAAGATTTTGTTCCATTTAGTGGCAGATGTTGAGCACCACACTTCAAGAAAGATGAGAGCTAATCAGAGAGAGTCCAGAAGCAGAGAACAAGAGCACATATTTAGAAATCATGACCTACAAGGAAAGACTGGGTTAACCACGTTGGTTAACATTTGAGAAGACCTAAAAGAGACATGATAGTTCAATCTTCTGCTATGTTTACTGCTGCTGAGTAGTTTCTTCTTCATGGCAGGGCAAAAAGTTAGTTGGCTTTATAGTTGCCTTAGTAAGGTAAATTTAAAATAATCATAAGACTAAATCAATTTTATCATAAGATTTCTGATAACTTGAAATAGTTGCTGGAATAGATTTTCTAAAGAAGTTATATATTCTCTGTCACTGGATGTTTTTAGGACCAAGGTATATATATCCAAGAGGTGCAGAGGTGCAAGTGATCCCCTTTGGCATAAGGAGATGATTTTGTAGCCATTTGTCAGTGTTTCCATGTATCTCATTCTGCAGCTAATACATATCTCCTTGGACATACAAAATTTATGTGTATTTTCAGATTTTCTCCCCACTTTCGGCATGTAGCTTTTCCTTGTGCTTTGTAAATTTTACTCAGAGATTGCTTCACTTAAAGAACACTCCCAGTGGTCCATTCAGAAAAGCTTTTTCTGAGCATAGGAACTGATCTGTCCAGTGTGTGTGAAGAATGTAGAAACTCTATTTCAGATTTTTGGAGGAGGGCTCTGGCCTTGCCTGTGTTGAGCTTACATCCTTGGTGCTATCATAACAAACTAATTACATGCAGGTTTAGTGAAGAATCAATCATACATAAGTTTCTATGTTGCTATCTTTATGATAAAGAGTTTTTCCTAAATAATAAAGTGAATCTCATATGACAATAAGAAGCTATTTTATGATGACAGCAAAAAATATGCTAATGTCTCCTAGATTACTGAGCTATTTGGAATAACTTTTCTATATATTTGTATTTTTTTCATTGATTAAATTTTTCTGAGAAAGAAATGCTCAGAGAATGAGCACAAAAAATAAAATATTCAGTTGTAATAACAAATTCTCTGATGACATGAAAATGTTATTAAACAACTTCAGTAACATCTAGAAACATAAATGGAATCTAGGAGAAACATTCCTTTACAAAAGTCAGTTGGAGGTAGTTTTCTGATACCATTTGCCAATCCATCTTGTTTCTAAATCGTGACTTAAGTTAATATTGATTGCCATTTTAAAGTATAGCTTGTTGGCTTCTTTGTTCCATTAAACTGCCAGCGTTGTTATTCTCAAGGTTTACTTTTTCAGTGTTCTCAGATCACTGAGGCTATTGGAGCATGTGAGGGGTGGTAATACTACAAATAGCTGATAAACAAAAGCTATCACATATCAGCAAGGAAGAATGAAGGGGAACAGTAAAACCTCTACCTGCATCCAGGCTGTGAACATATTAAGAGGACTAATCAAAATTTATTTAAAGAGAAATACTTATATTAACAGCACCAATTTGTCCATGGTATTAATTCTTTCTCTAGTATGCCATTTTTTTCTCTAATATGATGGTAATGTCTTTCAAGTATTTGATTTTGGATTTTGTTATCTGACTAGTAGATTAAAAAAATTGAAAAAAAAAACAAACCCCACAAACATTACTACCTGTTGCTGTTCTTTTCAAGTATGAAAATTAACCTCACTAATTTTTTTCTTAATTGAAAATAATTTTGGTTTTGGCACCTCTTTGTTTTCCCCTAGGGTCTTTGGTGTTTCTACTCAGAAGTGCCCTCAATATACATTTCTATGAGTAGTAAAATTATGCTAGTCCTTTTTTTGTTGTTTTCACATTAGAGTATCTCTGATTCATGCACAAATGGACCCATTGTGACTCAGACCCTAGCTTTACAGGCATGAGATATTTTTCCAGTTCAGCACATAACAAACTTTAATCTTATAAAAAGCACTCTGTGACAACAGTAGGGTAATTAGAGCCCACTGTAGAATTTGGTCTAAAATGGCAGAAAGACAACAGATCTGAGATTTTGGAGTGCAACTTTCCTGTCAACCCACAAGTAAATAGCTTGGAATGGTGTTAAAATGTTACAGCCCTGCCTGTAGACCTGCAGATATGCAAGAACTGGAGTTCCTTCTTAGCCACAGTTGAAAGTCTTTCTTTCACAGGCAAAACAGAAGATTAACAGAAAAAATATTCTCTGCCTCATCCTGTCAAATGTCTTGATATACTCAACACACTATCACAGAATGCTCAAAAAGCTGTACTTCTGTTGAATGATTGTTTTTCAAAGGAAGGTTGTTCAGATGGAAAATTTCTTAGTCAGCAGAACCTCAAGAGGTGATGCAACACATCACTTTCCATCCAAGTTACAGCCTGAGCTTCCCTCCTCCCCAGATCTGGTTGTTTTGGTTGTTTTTCAGGACAGTTTGCTTCTTATATAGGTAAGATACAAGACTGTTATAATTGCCTGTGCATTATTAGCATATATACTTTGCACTGTGCGCTGATTAACGGGGCAAACAGCCCTAAGCTCCATATGGACACAAACTTTATATTGCTTCACTACATAATAATCCTAAATGAAAAATATCACAACATGATCTGTGTATGCATAAAGTGATTTATTTAAAAGTCACAGCGTACTAAGTGCTTCTACCCATGTGCTCTTTCTTTGACGGAGACAAATTGCTATCTCAGCAGATGGTCTTGCGAATGCAATTTGCACTTGCTTTGCCAAGTGACATGAAACTCAACTCTGTATCCTTGTCCCCCTGAGTTGTCTTGTTAAAGAGTATTTGGTCTGCAGGAGCTAATCTGCAGCAATCACCTGAGGCACTTGAGTGATAAAATGTGCGTGAAAATATTGAAGAATTTTCCTGCTTAAGGGAACTTTTAAACACACCTTCATCATTTGCTCTGTATGCTTAATCTTATTTAAATAACAACATGTCAAACATGCCTAGTCATCAGCTAGCAGGTGTGCCTATGGAGATTTTCAGCTTTAAGTTTTCCTGCATCTCAGTGCAAGGATTTTTCCCAAATATTGACTTTGGGTTTCATTGTTACCAATGATGTGCTCAGACATGAGTTCTTTGGACTACCTCAGGAGAAGAGGCTTGTTAAGAGGACAAATGTGTTTATCAGGCAAATCATCTAGCTGACTATATACTTTTGGTTTGACCTGTAAGACATTAAGTTTCAATAAATTCACATTTTCCTGTCGTTACATATGCAAACATTTCTGAGTCCTTATCTTTTGATTTCTCAAAGAGGTAGGTCTAATTTATGATGTTTATGTAGTAATGCATGTGTGTTGGCACTAAATGGGCTTAAATCTTAATGTTAATCTTAAAAAAATAAAAAAGATTTAATAACAATGAGAAACCTACAGAATCAATTGCAAACAATTGTGTCACAGTACCTAATGTTGCACTTCTAGTTACGGGTAAGCCAGTTATGTTAAGAATGGAAAAGGATGAACTTTCGGCAGCTCTACTCCATCCTTTTACTACTGGTAATACTTAAGACTGCAGAAGAAAGAGAGAGCAAACCTGGATTCCTAGATCAGACAAAATGACCTGCACTGGTTAGTATGGCTGTGACAGTACTGGGTTTTTTACATGATGTTACATGCTCTTTCAGGACATCTGTTTCATAATTTAATCATTCAGGTCATTTGGACTTTTATGGCTGAACTAAAAATTGATGCTATGTTTAAGCCATTATTCTAACTCTGTATTTCCTAGGGAGCAACAGTCCAGCAGTGCTGTGAAAAATGGCAGGTTTTTGTTTCTTTGTTTCTTTATTGCTTTCTTTTTTTTTTTCCAAGAATATCTGAACCATTGCAAAATAACAAAACCAAACCATAAAACATCAAGCAAACAAAAAAACCCCAGAAAAAATCTTTTGCTTTGTGTATAGAGAACAAAACAGGGAGAAAGGAAAAGTAGTTCAGTCAAAGATGTTTCTATGGTACTGATTGATAGCTGGAAGGCTGTCTCTGGCAGGGTTTAAAATGATAATTTTTTGTCTGAATATTTCTCAATCATAAAACACAGAAAATGTATCAAACCCTTTTTTTTTGTTTTTTGGTTTTGTTTTTTTTTTGTTAAATTAGGCCTAGAATAATCATTAGATGCATTAATGGTTGTGAGCTACTTAGTCAGTAGTACTTTTAACCTAATTCTCACACAGGTTTTGGATGCTGTTTTTGCTTTTTTTTAATTGTGCTCGTTTGCAGTGTTCACCACAATGATCACATCAGTCTCTTGCTTCCTGAACTGTTTGTCATTCAGGATGGGCGTTCATCTCCTCAATGACTTTACTCCCTGATCAGCCAGCTGAAATTGTTATAGTCAAAGATAATTAAAATAACAAATAGCAAACCGTGAATAGCAAATAACGAGTATCAAAGCACTGTCTAAGCAGGTATAGTTGTGTTTGCATGTGGATACAGCCATTTGTATAAATGGCTGCGGCCAAGGAGTTGTGCAAATAGGCTGTCTGCATGAATTCTTATAGCTGAGAAACAAGAAGGGGCATGATAACTGCTGAATTAAGTATTATAAATTCGAGTAATGCAAACGTTGTTTTTGGGACAGCTGAAATTGGCACTCATTCATGTAGGTCAATGCATGGTCATTTTACTTTGGAAATGAACTGGAGGTTTGCCAATTCAAACAGGAATGCAACCAATTTTCATAATAACATTTAGTCAATATCAGTCTTAATCTTACAAGATTGCATTTGTCAGCTGTTTCAATTAAATCCTTTTAATGTCTATGTTAATAAATGTTATTTAGTTGGACAAAATTAAATTCAGATGAGAAAATATAGTCAGTGCTACCATTTAGATACAAAACCACTACAACATTTTTATATCAATATATACATTCATGTGATGTATGAATTCAACACAAATAACAATTTTTCCAAACCAAAATATCTTTTTGACAGTCTGAATGTAATGAAAATGCTTCATTTGGCTTCAGTTCCCTTTACATTCTTTTCATAATTTACCTTGCTCAAACACATTATTCAATTCAATTGTTTTAGGTACCTAACAGCAGAATCAGAGTGGAAACTTCCCAAGGAAAAAATGTGGTGGAATTGAGACACTTGGGCGGAGGAGTGCCTTGTGCTAGAGAAATTATTTCCATTACAGAAACTTGCAAGTAATGTAGTGCCATGAATATAACATTTGTAACAACTTGCCATTAGGAAAAGGTGAAGGAGAAATAGTTCAGCTAGAAATAACTGGATTGCAGCCTGCCTTGTCTTTGGGTTTGATTTCTAGACTGAGTTCATCTATCTCTTTTTAAAGAATTTTTTTTTTTGTTGGTGGTGCCTAGTAAACTAAAAGATCACAGATGCATATCAATTAGAACCCCAGCTCAAACCAAAATCACTCCTTAACTATCAAATGGTGTAAATTTCTAAGAAAAAGAGAACTCATGAGTTCTGGGTTCATCTCTTTCCTGCTCACTCAGTTGTCATACCCTATGGTGCTGAAACCAAGACATGCTGGTGAAATATCCAGCATAGATTTGCTAGGATTAGACATAACCAGCATGACCATGACTGGTGGAAGAAAAAAATGAACAAAAAACCCGGCATGATTGTAAACCAGAACTAAAGTGCTTTGCCAGGTATGCATAATGTTTTCTACCTGTCTGACATCAGCACTTTGGGCAGGTTTGCCTCCTGTTGTAAACCTCAGAATCTTTTAAAAGTGTGATAAATAACTAGAGATAATTTAAATCAGTAATCAGGTTCTTGTATAATAGCTTTGATATTGTATACATATTCATATACTTATTCAAAACTGTTTTTATTCTTTGGAGGATGAGAGCCTCATTGCTAATCAGAACAATATTTCTGCTTACAAGTCCTAGCAAATAAATCTCAATCAATTATTTAAATTGAAATTTTTAGCTGCAAGTCAAGATGGGTCAAATGGGAAATGAAAACACTTAGGATCCCTGACTAGAAAGAACAAATATAATCTATATGCATACACCCACGGCTCAGTGTATTCTCTGGGAAGTTTGCTGTAGCCAGACTGCAACTATTCACATGGCTTTCCTACCTTAAGAAGTTATTTCAGTTCAAAGGAAAGAAAGGCTTTTAAGATGCCATCCACTCACTGTAACTGGCTGTACCAGCAGGTTAAAATATCTCTAAAATGAATATCCTACTTCAAATTGGGTTTTTTGATGACTGTAGTGACCCTGCTTTATTTGCAGCAGCTCTCTCCACAGTTTTTCTGAGGGACAAAATAACCCCAACCCCACAACAACAAAAACCTACTTGGTACTTGTGCCTTTATTTATACAGCAGTACAAGATACAGGTCCTAGACACTAGGGCCACTGTGTTCAAAATGCTTCACAAACATAAAAGGTGAGTGGTCCTTTCCTTAATGGATTTAGATAAGTTGATGCCTCCACCAAATGCTTGAGAAGAAATAGAAATACAAAGGTCAAGTGGCTGGTATAAGGATCTGGAGCAGGTTATTGGCAAAATAAGGATTAGAAGGCTCTCGAGTCCCACACAGCACTACTTTAAATCAATAAACGCTGGACTGCAGTCTCCAGGTACTGTTAATGTGAGGCACTAAAACTAATTCCAGCAGTTTAACACCCAGTTGCATGGTAACCTGTGATATTTTTGAACCATGACATTTTATCTCACGGAAACACCTTTTTGCAGCTCTAAGAATTATGCAGTGCTTGCTCTTAAATTCTTGGTAATTGATGCTGGTAACACCTGGGATAACTCAGCACTCAATTTGCAGTACTCCTAAATGTTCCACTTGGAGTAATATAGGGAAGCGAGGTCACACCACCAACACATGGACATTTATCTAAAACAAAGGTATCATGTCTCTGTATTTGAAAATGCAAATAATTTTTTTTATATCCTTATACTGGAAGACAAGGACAAAGGACATGGCAAAATTACAAGCTTGTTATAGTTAATAAATGTAGGTGGCTCTTGTAGTATAAATGTTTTACTAAAATCTGAAGGCTCTTCTGTCACACATCTAGTCACATTTTTACCTCTAAACATTTCAATTACCTCATAAAAATAAGTGAAGTCATTAATTTACACTGGAAGACTCATACAAATGCCAACAGAAATAAAATTATCCCCATTGCCAGAAAAAAAAGAGGATGCAAATAGCTCCTTTAGATAAATAGATATATATATATTATCTTTCTGGGCCATCAATAACCCAGTCTCTCTTCCTGCATACAATCACTACAAAAAATTCTGGAGACAGATGTGTTGAACTGAATTAGCACCCAACTCTGGCTTTCCTGTTTTCATGCTGGAACTGTGAAAAAAAAAAAAAAACCCAACCAAAAACCAACTAGGAAAGGGTTTTGGCAATTGAAATCACAGGCAGATTTGATATTAGTGGTGGTGTAATTTACTTGTTCAGGTAAATGTCTTTTACACTTGAGTAATTTCTTTGCATTGTGAGTATTATTCATAGTTGAATAAAGCTGAAAATCCTAAAAGATACTTCAACTTAGCTCCTTCTTGAAATCACTTTAAAATATATATGGGATTATTTTTCCCTTTCCTTTTTACTCATTCAGTTTCAGTTGGAAAAAGCTGCATGAAACAAAAAGCAAAACACCCATAACATACCCTCCAGCAAACCAAAGCAAGTTTATAGGGGAATGGCCACAATTGAGCAGGGCATGGAGTGTATTATGTTGCGCTCTCTGTTGTTTTTTCAAGGGAATTTAAGATAGCCCCAAGAAGAGGATCACAATATTCAGAGACATTATTTTTATAATTTATTAAGTGGGATAGGTATAGAATATGGGTTGTGATTTCTATGAATTTTACCCTCTTGACAGTCACAGATTTTCAAAACTGTGTAGATGAGGCCTTCATCAACATGGTTTAGTAGCGGTCTTGGCAGGCCTGGGGTAATGGTTGGACTTGGTGATTTTAAAGATCTTTTCCAACATAGTTGATTCTGTGATTCTATGATTTCACATTCCCCAGTCCTGACCCTCCTTCCTGCCCCATCTGGGACTAGGACATGCCACTACTCAATGTATTCAGTCCTCGGATGCATCCCAGACCCTGCATGTGATGCTCCCAAAGTGGGCTTGGACTCCTACATGATACTGGATGCCTGTGTATAGCTAACCCCACAATGCCCTTGTTGTCCTCCTTGTTTAGTGGTTTATAATTTGCTGATTGGCACAAGCAGGCAATGGCCCTATTAACCACATAGACATGGGCCAATTTCTTTGATTTCCTCCCTAATGAATTAGCTGTTGCTATTTGGGTCACTATCACCCTATAGCCTCTTGCCCAATATGTGTTAGAAGGGTGTAAAATTACTGATGTTTACCTGAATCATTAGAGCAAGTCATACACAGTCCAGAAATTTTGACAGTCTTCCCCCATAAAAATTATCTGTGTTTTTGTTACCCTGCACATTCCAGAATCAGCTAACGAGTTTGAGTTGAGCAAATGTAGCCAAGGTCTCAGGTATCTGAGCAGTGCTTTCAGGGAAGGTTCACCCTATGACAACAATTTATTACCTTAATCAATTACTTGGAAGGGATGACTGGATTAGTACAGGGAAAAAAAGAGGTACGTAATGCAGAGTAAGGAGGAAAAGGGCATTATGTACTTGAGTGATAGCTGATAAAAATTTAAGCTCAATTTTTTAGCTGGCTGAGCAACTGCAAACAGTATGCATTTAAACGCATCTAAAGGAAAAGTCTTGCATTTAGTAACAAAAAATGTAGGTGACACCAATTCTGGGAAGCAGTGACTTTGAGAAGGGTCTGAGCACTGAGGGGAATATTTGGAGGTGAGGAAGTGGCAGTACATCAGTGTCTCTTCCTGTTGCCCAGCCCTAGAGTTGGCATTTTAAGATGCTACAGGAAATGGGTGTGAGTGGAAAGAAGAGCTATGTCATTAAGGAAAACTTTAGAAAAGAGCTACTGTAAGAATATATAGCATGTAAAAGTTTTATTGCTGTAAACCAGAAATTAAACAAAAAGCTGCTCCTCACTTGAAGACACTTAGTCTGTAATCTGCAACCTACAAGAAACAGCAATTTTAAAGAGAAATTTTATTTCACAAGGGGACTACAACAAGACTTGATGTTGCCTAGATATATATGGTTTCTACTTTTTAGGGGACTTTTGTCCCCTTTATTTATTTATTTTTAAACAGGCAGGGCAATTAACCACTGGAATACTTTACTGATGGCAGTAAAAACGTCAGAGGAAATATTTATATCAAGGGTGATTTGGGTTTTTTTTTTTTCTTTCTAGATACTCCAGTATACAGCTATGGCATTTGATGAAAGTAATTTAAGGAAGTGTTATGACTTGTACTCCTTATGACCTTAAAATCAACAAATCTTTTAAAAAGACTAGGAGGTGTTATGCGAGTAGTCTTGTACAGGTGAAAGAGAGTGGAAATGAAGTCTCTTTTCTCAAAAGAAACTGACTAACTTAGGTAAACAACAACCCAAAAACCCAAAGAGGTAAGTTAATAGTATAAAATAACCTGAATAATAACTATATGCTGATTTGCTGTCAGTTTGGATCAGATCATGAGAGGATGCTGTGGTGATTATGTATTGCAAGCTAAGCAAAGTTATTAAACTGACTGATTTTGCTATTCATTGCTGGAAACTATATGCAAAACACCCTATAGCTCCAGGGGGAAATACAGATCTTATCCAGACAGGTCCTGAGCATGCTGTCTACTCATCAGAAAACCTAAAGCAAATGAACAATTGAGTGCCTCTCCTGCATCGGCTTCAGTGCTATACAAAAAGTGTGTGCCTCACTTTTGGGGAAGCCAAGTCAAAAATGGAATGCAGATGCAAGCAAACTAGCCCAGAGCACTGCTTTTGCACTAGTCTCCAATAGCAAGACCTTGGAGAAGGGAGAAAAAAAGATTCCTTCTTTTGTCTGCACTGGCTTTTGAGCTTTGTGGCCATTTGGAAAGATTACAGTGCACTGCTGACACTGTATATTTAGTGCATCTCAAAAAGGGGCAAACCGTTGTTTCAATGACAGATCATCAACCATTCACACTCAAAGAACCTGTCAGATTTAGGGCCATTGAAGTTGGCAGAAAGGCCCTCTTTGGTTTCAAGGGCTTTGAGTCAGTTCCTGTCATTCCTCAGGTGGTAGGTACCTGCTGCTGCTTCTGACTTCTGTGAGAGCTGCAGACTCGAAACATCTTAGAACATTGGCTCCAAAACTGAAACTGTCATTCCCACACCACTCCTTTTCTTCTTTTCTTCTTTTACTTTTTTAAAAGCAAGCTTTATGGCATGGTGCATTACAGGTCCAGTCCCTCCAAAATGATGCCTTTAGTGTGCACCTTTTTTGTGCAGCATGCAAAAATTTTTTGAGGTTAGAAAACTGAGGATGTCTTAATTAAATAAAACCCTGAAACTGCTTTTGTTTACCATGAAAGCCCAAACCTCTTTTGGTTTTGTGCATTACATCTTTCTCTCTGCAGTAAAATGATCTCCTTCTGTGCCTTCTAATTGGGCTTTTTAAGTCTGACTGTGGTACCAGTGATGTTGCCTTAACTACTTTTATTGGAAAAACTGTTTTCCCAGCAACATCTTTCAGTTTGGATATTTTCCATCTTTTGCTAAGTGTATAACATTACTGTTAAGGCTGTGCAGTGGCACTAAGAAAAGAAAAGGAGAACAAGAGCAGTTGGAAAAGTGAAGATGGTGGTGTGGACCCAGGGAAAAGGAAGATACACACAACAAAATCCTCCAAGCTTGTTTTGGGTTTTGATACATTTCAGTGATTGTAGCCTGGTTTTTTACTCACAGTGCACTAGATACTGAACTTTCCTTGGCTCTGGAATAAAAAATTCAGGCCTTTATTCCAAATGCAGTTTAAATACCTTCAGCATTAATTCCATAACTTTGCTTAATATTTTGGTAGTATTTGGATTGTTTTTACTGCTTTTGTTGGTCATTTTAGGGATCAGTCTTCAGATTGATAAGAATCCTTAGGTAGAGTAGCGAACTTCAAGGAGTGTAATGTCCAGAGCTGGTAAATATAGTTAATATACCTCAGCTGAAATTTCCACTTATGCTAGCTGACACTGTGGCACATACACATGTGCACCCAGGCACAAATATGCATACACTTATGTAAGAAACATACTACACCTAATTAAGCAAGGCTGCTTGACAGTTAGTAGTGCCTATTAACCCTCTGCATTATCCTTCTACCTTCTCTATCTTTGATGGCTGCAACTTGTATTCTTCTAAATATAAAAAGATTTTCAAAATCAAAGCATTGTAAGACAATGTTAGGCATGATCAGACATTGCTTCACGATCAAAACTGCTTATCTCTACTTTTGCTTTAGTCAAAGAAGTAGTTTTGTCATGGCAAATGTTAAATGGTGTGAACCCTTTTTGGTCTAAGAATATATTTCAGCCAAAAAGCAATCAAAGAAAAATCTACTGCTCTGTAAATCTTCCCACAAATTTGAGATATCACTTGTAATGAAGCATTATTCTGCAGAACAAAAAAGAGCAGAGTCCCTACAGCTGTGATCTAACCTGAATTATATTTAACTCGGAGACTAAAGGCTGCATAAGAATTATACTGCAGCATTAAAGAGGACCATGTGTGCCAGCCTCTAAATGACTGTAAGGTCATCTACAGACTTCCACTAATTACTCTTGCACTAACCCCAATATCCAAATTGTAACTAAATCATATGTACCTCCACAATTCCCAGACTTTTTCTGAAGACTTTGGGAGATGAGCAAGTTACAATTGATGGTTTACTGTAATCTCTATAGATACATTTACCAATGTGAAAGAATGAAACAAAGTAAAATCAGTCAAATACAGGTATCTATAGTTTTAGTGTTTGTGAAAATGAATATGATTGGGCAAACATAAAAAAATAAAATAATTCACATATAATTGAAATTACCTTCTGATATTTTTATAGCAGAATAAGCCAAGAGTCATGAAGGATAGACTTGTATAAGAAATTTTTAGATCATATATTTAATTCTCTTTCAGTGTTGGAGAGAACTACTGGAAGCCTGTTCTTAAGTATAAATGGATATAACTTTCAAAAACTTCATTAAAATCTTGCTGATTATAAATAGCTGAGTTTTTTATTAATGTATGGTGAATTGAAGTTTCATTTTTTACAATTCTACTACTTTTTCCTCTTCCTTTTAGTTTCAGCAGAAGGATCATGAAAGGGTCCCTATAGCATAAACTTATTTAAAGATATTCCTGACTGCTTTGGCAATAGAAAGAGACTTGGAATTTAGTTTCTAAAAGTCAGTATCCCCCCATTTAAAGTAATTACAAAACTGCATAATTTGAAAAAATGAGACATTAACTCTACATTTATGATATTTAATGTTCTCGGTGTGCAGATGGAATGCATGTAAATGTGAAATTTAAAAAATGGTATTTTAGAAATACTGTACTTCAAGACCTTCTGTACATGATTTAAGGGAATCAGCAACAAATCTATTCAATGACATGAGTTATGGATGATAAAAATCCGGAGAACTTGTCTAATAAATAATGGCACTAAAAATTTCTTCCATAGTTCATATTTCTAATGTGAAAATGTACAGCTTGGTGTGACTGAAATATAGATTGCAGTTGTTTCCCTTGTGCTCTTTTCTTTTACAGGGAAGATGAAGGAACATCCTTGGTCAAACTGACATGAGAAGATGACTGGTTCTACCCTTAGAGACTTTTGGCTTTGATACTGGTTACATCAGGCTCCCCTGTGTCTTTGCAGCCAGGAATGCTTAGAAAAATAAAATGAGGTAACAAGTGGGGGAGGAAGGAAAACTCCTACTTACTTTCTGCCTGTGGCCAGAGCCAGACAAGCAGAGTTTTCCCTCTCTTGGCAAACCTTGTCTTCCTACAAGCAGTGGATTATTGTGTAGGTGTTATCCACAAGAGAATTTTTTGTCCAAGACTCTATCTAAACTTTCTATGAAATGACCGAAATTTTTGCCTACCAAAATCTCCTGTGGTTGTGAGTTTTTACATGTGGAAAATGGCTCCTTTTGTCACCTTGCCAATTTTTGCAGTGCTTTCTGCTTTGTGCTGTAAGAGAATGTGAGTTGGTCTCTGTAAAATGGCATGTGCTGCAAGGAGGACAATATTTTTGAGATCACAATGGTTATGCAAGCCACACAGCTGAAGAGACCTATACAGCTTTTCAATACCACACTATGTTAACTGCTAACAAATGGAATCCGTTATAGGGATCCATATAGCTCTAACATCATACTGCTATCTGATCTCATTATAGCGGACGTCTCAAGCTCAGTTTTATTCAGTGGTGTTTTGAGACACACTATGGTTTCAGTCACATGAAATTGCTACTTATTTGCATTTAAGTCTGTTCTATATGTGATAATAGCAAAATAAGCAAATCACAATGCACTATCAAGAGGAAATAAAAGCCCAAGTGTTCTATGTAGTACAGTTTCTCTTCTATGTATTTCATAGCCACTTTTACAGTTGTTAATGTCCTATAACAACACTCTGTCAGTTTAAGATGAAGCTTTACAAAGTGTTTGCATCCTGGAGACTTTAGCTGGCCGTTGTCATTTCTTATAGTGAGAAAATAGATGGGCAGAAGCAACTAATATTCAATAATATCTATTGTAATAAATTTATTTCCAGATTCTCTATTCTGACACGATTGAGCTGTAGAGGGGAAGTTCATGAGTGACACAATTGTAAAAACAGAGTGAAATGAGATGTCAAGGGAAGTTTATGGGACCCTCCTGATACTACTGCTCTCTTGGTTTTAGTCAACTACTAAGAAAAATCTACTTGGAAAACCAGGTAAAAATGTTGGGAAAATTTCGGCCTCTATTGGCATAGGTGGTATTAGAAGGAAAGGGCAAGAGAAGCTACAGTAGATGGTTTATCTTTTAAATCCAAGGCAAGAATTATAAGATAAAAATAGGGGTTCATAATTTTTTTAAACCTAGAGAATTTTTCATAATTTTTTTCTACTTTCAAATGGAATCAAAGCTTTCACTCAATTTCAAATGCCCTTTTTGTTTGGTTGTGGATTATGAAAACAAAAATAAACCCAAAGAATTCTAAGTTTGATATTTCCAGAGTCGTTTCTATTTTTATCCCTCTCTTTTGCTCTGTTTCATCTTCATAAGGAAATGTAAAGAGACTGAAAAAAAGAACTTCTATAATGAAATTGAATTTCAAAATGTGGGCAAACCAGAACAGCCCACTTTCCACTACTAAATTTTTTATCCCCAGGAATTAATATTAATTTTGATAAAGTTATTAAGATACAAAATAATTATTAATACTTTCTTTTTAAATCAAAAGCATATTTATTTCTTATACACATAGCATCTTCTGCCATCAGCCAACTTCACCTCATATTGTTTGTGCTTCAGAGGCTTTGGTACTGCTATAATTATCTGCTCTTTTTTAATAAAGCAGTTTTATTTTGGCACAAGAACTAAAGCCTAAGAGATAACCAGAAGCAAAGAAAGGTGGTGTGAAAATTGGCATGTTGTCATGGTTTAAACCCTGTCAGCAAGACAGCCACACAGTTTCTCTCTCACCCCCCGCGTTCTTGCCCTCCCCCTGCTCCCGGAGGGATGGGGAGGAGAATAAAAAGAGTGCAACTCCCATGGGTTGAGATAAGAACAGTTTAGTAACTAAGATATAAAACAAATCACTACTGCTACCAATAATAAAAATGATAAAGAAAATAGAAAGGGAAGAGAATACAACACCTCACCACCCACAGACCAATAACTCTCCCCACTTCACTCAACCGAGCACCCGCTGATACCTTGTCCAACCCCGCAGTCCCCTAGCCCTTCCGGGTAACTCTCAATTACACCCTGGCCGCGACATGCTGTGGAATGGAATATCTCTTTGGCTGGTTTGGGTCAGGTGTCCTGTCTTTGCTTCCTCCTGGCTTCCTCTCCTCCCTGGCAGAACATGAGACTCACAAAGTCCTTAGTCAGTCTAAACATTTGAGCAGTAACTAAAAACATCGATGTTATCAGTGCTGTTCCCAGGTTGAAAGTCAAAAACACAGCACTGCACCGGCTACTAAGAAGGAGAAAAAATGACTGCTGCTGCTGAACCCAGGACACATATATTTGCATCAAATGTGAGCAAGCAGTCATTTATATTGGCTGTTATTTTAATCACGTGGGGTGCCTGAAGATTTTTTAGACTAGGACTCGCACATTGTAATTAGACTTACGGGAAGAATCACATATTTAGAATCATAGAATCATAGAACAGTTTGGGTTGAAAAGGACCTCAAGATCATCTAGTTCCAACCCCCCTGCCATGGGCACAGACACCTCACACTAAACCATATCACCCAAGGCTTCATCCAACCTGGTCTTGAACACTGCCAGGGATGGAGCATTCACAACCTCCCTAGGGAACCCATTCCAGTACCTCACCATCCTAACAGGAAAGAATTTCTTCCTTATATCCAGTCTAAACCTCTGCTGTTTAAGTTTCAACCCGTTACCCCTTGTCCTGTCACAAAAGTCCCTAATGAATAGTCCCTCCCCAGCATCCCTGTAGGCCCCCTTCAGATACTGGAAGGCTGCTATGAGGTCTCCATGCAGCCTTCTCTTCTCTGGGCTGAACAGCCCCAACTTTTTCAGCCTGTCTTCATATGAAAGGTGCTCCAGTCCCCTGATCATCCTCGTGGCCCTCTTCTGGACTTGTTCTAACAATTCCATGCCCTTTTGATGTTGAGGACACCAGAACTGCACACAGTACTCCAAGTGAGGTCTATTTGGTGCATTTGTGCTGTGTGAGAGAACATCATTTCACAAGAATGTAGTTTGCCAGGCACAGTGGCTGCTTCCTACCCTGCAACCAAGTCATGTGGTAGGAGTTTTCATTACAGAGTATTTCTGAAAATGTGGTTGCATGTTTCTTTTGTGATTAATCAGGAATGGCACTCTTTGTATGGGCTCTCATGAAACTCTTGGGCTGTGCTTAAGTGTTGTTGTGGAAACGTTTTTAAGCCATCCACCTATTTAGTTTTATTAATCATAAAACCATTCCCTGCCCTCACTTTCTGTGGAGGGTGGTGAACAGCTGCCATCTGGACAGTCATCCAGAGTTATTTTTTTTCAGACAAGTATAAACCCAGTGGATAAGCTGCAGGATGATTCACATGCTGAAGATGGTCCTATTAGTAATGCCACAGATGCTGATATTGCTTTGAATACTGACAGTGATGAGTGGTGTGTAATAGCTGATAAAGATTAGAGGCCTCAAGATCAAATAAACCTCCTGAACAAGAATCCCATGATACCAAAACACCATTTACAAGTTCTGACAGCAAGATAATTGGCCTAGGTGTGTCTCCTATCTACTGGGATAAATGATGATAAATACTGAATCTGGCTGGACTTTGACTGGGGGAAAATGAAATACTCCTGGATATATTTTTATATTATTGCTGTTGTCAGAAGACTGAAGAAGAAAATGTCTATGCATTTTTGTGTGATTTGTGAGTAAACCAGAGCTGGCTGTGCAGAAGAAAATATACTATTGCATTGCTTCACCATGATTCCCCCACAGTGTTCTTTCGCCCTGTCATACCCTATGTGCCTTATCCACCAAACCCATCCTAGATCTATTCCTTCTTCTGCCATGTCTTTTCAATAACTTACAAATTTTCTCTTGACCTCAAAATTAGATTGCCATCTCAAGATGGATTGAGAAAGGAGGAGATACTGCTCAATGAATCCATTTTTAACTCTCCTCTTAGTTGGCAACATCCATATGAAATACTGGGAAATAATGTCAGGAAATGTGATGTCAGTCTATCACTGTTGAGGTGCCACAGAAAGCTGAGAACCATCAGTTTCTTCTGTTCTTTCCTGCAGTCACATCTATATGACGAAGCTACTCCTGACCATGTAAAACACACCCCTGGCAAAAGGAAAATTCCTGAAGGAACAGTATGTAAGGCAATAAGGACAGATCTTTTCTGTCTTTACTGTCCTAACAGTCTTTTGAGTCCACTCAATTCTTCTGGTTGTCTGCAAAGAAGATGATGCTGGGGAAAGGGATAGAGGAATGCTTTTCATATACTCCATGTATAAGGAGCATCTTTGTCTTCACACTTAGAGTGGAAAATGCAATTTTGGCTGCAAGACTGGCTGAGAATCTGGTCCTTGTTATCTGACTTCAGGACTTTTGCATTAACCTTTCTATTTCAATTGAATTATGCTATTGAGCAGTGCGTGAAGCTGAGAATTTATAGGGGGAGTACTGACATGACTTTGAATTGGAGTGTTAAACTGCAGGTGGTGTCTTTAGCTTTAGCATAAGCACTGCATTTATAAAATTAAAAGAAGAATAGAGATAAGAAACAGTTAAAAAAGAGCAGGCCTACTGCCTTTAAAATCATGCCTGTGTTCACCACAAAAGGGAAAGAAGCATATTTGTCAATGTAGTGTTAAACACAAGGTGCTGAGTTGCCAGGAGGAACATATTTGTTATGGCAGGCAAGATAAAGTATCTACTGTCTTTTAACCAAGTAAATATTGAAAGACTGCTCATTAAAATTTCAGTGATCTATCTTCATCACATGTCCCACACTTCTTCAGTTTCAAATTTCTAGGTGATGACTGACTAAAAAGCAGTTCAGATAGAAGAATCTTCATTTAGGCATTGTGGATTTTCATTCTATAGGCTTTGTCATGGGGTGCCCTATTGCAATTAAAGACAAAATGCTTATCCTGTGAAAATCAAAATGAAAATTAGTGTTTTCAATAAAAGATACATGGACAGAAAAGTGGTTGCAGAGGTGAGAATGAAAAGGGAAGAGGAACCATCATACATTCATTTGGTGTGTAACTTAGATGCAATGAACTGGAAAAGGAAACATTGACTTTCACAGATACGCATTATAATCTGAGTAAATAGTTAAAGTGGAATTGTTGAAACTTCCCAGGTTTCAGGTTTGTTATTTTTTTTTCAGAAAATACTGGTGACTCTCCCCACCCTTCTCCTGATCCTACTATTGGAGTAGAAATTAAAAAATCTTCTTTCTTGAAAAGACTTTTTCAGCTAAATTTTCAGGTTACTGAAATCATCTAGATGTTGGACTTTTCAGTTGTTTATTTTGTTGTTGTTTGGGTATTTTTTTGTGGTTTTTTTTTTGCAGAAATATGGTCATCCTTTCAAAGTACAGGTAGATGCTCAGAAAAGGTAAAGGTATGATAGCATCTAAAGATACCTTTATGTGCCTTTAGATTACAGGTAAAATTAACATCTTCAGTCTTTTCCTTGAGAATCCAGTTTCATTCAGCTCAGAGGTTTCTAGGGAAGCCTATCACTTTCCACAAACTGATTTTAAATAAACAAATACAGAATTGCTTCTTGCAAAAGAATACTATGCTGATTTATTTCACATGGCATTCTGAGTTTATTCCTGAGAACAGAGAGTTACAATTATGCTTTTGAAGAGCTGGGCAGGACTTACAGAGACAGTGATGGTAGTATAATCTCTTTGCTGTGCCTTATGTGCTCAGGTAATAATATGAGTGTCTGACTTGAGGGATCTTCTGAACTTGAGAACGTCAACACTTGCTGGAGACTACCGGCCCGTTCTCATAAAGCCCAGGTCCGTTGACATACCAGTTTGTCAGAGGAGATGAAAAATTTGCGCATCTCTGTATCTTAGTATTTAAAATAATCTTTTAGTGTGGGGAAGCAGTTAGGGTGTGTGGTCCCTGCTCCATGCACTACTTCTGGGTTTCATCATCTGCAAAGCACATACACAGATAAAAAGCTTAAGGTCCTGCCCTCCTCTTCAAACCATTTAAAAATATAGGACCCTGACAGCTTTTATGTTTTAGACCCAGAATATTCATGGAGCAGATGTGGGTGTTTCTAAGACTTACCTAGCTTAGTTATTCATACCTTGGAAAAAAAGCCTTCTCATCAAACAGATCTGAAGGGTGTTGCTAACCACAGCCCATATAGGTGCTACAACAAAGGTTCCAGCAACCATGAAGGTAAAACTTATTTACTGATTGTCTTTTTTTTCTTTAAGGTCTACATAGCAACACCTGTGAAAGACACAACAGGATCCCTCTGTTGTCAGCAACTTTTCTTGACAGACACCCTGTGCCAAGTAACAGAGATGTCAAAACAGTGTTATTACCAGGTGTAGAGGAAGAAATTGCTAGTTTACCTGCTGTTTAAGGCATGTTAATAACACAGTAACTTTGATTTCTTAAACTCTAACTCAAGGCTGTATTCAAAAACTGCTGCCTCCAGTGCATTTGCAATTGAATCACAGTGCATCCCCCTTCTCCTCCCCCACGTTTTTGGCTCTTAAATAATTTTCTTTTGTGACTGACAAGAATCAGACATCCTCCCTCCCTTCCCCCCATTCCAATGTCTACTGCATGATTATTTTCTTTTTCTGGTTCTTCTTGCATTAGTCATTTGACTGTTTGACAGGTATGTATCTGTGGCTCTTTATATGTATTTTTATTCATCTATTCATGAACTCAGTGCAGGTACTAATATCCATCATCGTCGTTGCTTGAAATTAAAACTAAACTTTTTTCTCCTGTGGATTAGTGCAGACAGAGATACTAGTGATTATTTAAGCTAAATTTTTCACCAGCATGAGTGATGTCTTCCAAGACTCAGAGTCATCCAGTTAATCTTCAGTTGAAAGCAAATCTCCGTTACTTTACTATCTCACAGGTTGGGAGTGCGAAATCGAAATTACCCACATGCAAATGATGCTGCATCTCTTACAACTGTTCTTGAGGAAGGTTTGAGTGCATGAATTGTCTTTTGGGTATTTTGAAAATTTCTTAGCATCAGAGCTGCTAGAGCACTGTCTGTATTGGTACTTGGAGGTGTGCATTCTGTGCCATATTTTTATGGCAAATTTTAATTTCCTTATCGAGATTTCAGAGCATCTGCCTCTGGATTTTATTGCATTTGGAACTGGGTACCTTTATATTGATGTAGCCCTTCACAATCGCAAGACTGACTCAGGCAGACTGAATAAGTCAAAAAGCTTTTCATGACTTGTGTTCCTGATGTCTGCTCAATGTCTGGCTTTATAAGCAGCAGAATTGAGGCTTGCCTTCTGATGAGTTAGTGTCTTGTTAGCAGCAGTTTAAGACTGCTTGACAAAATAAGCAAAATTAAATTTTGCAGCATAGCAGAGAAGGATGGAAGGTTTCAGGGAAGGTATCACTTTGGCTTTTGTCACATTAGAGCAGGTGGAGGGGGCTGGGACAGGTCACTGGTGCTTGAGAAACGCTGGGAGGGAAGGTCTGGAGTGCAAGTGGTGAGTGATAAGGATGAGGATGTCCAAAGTCTGCCTAAGCTGAATCAAAATGGGTGATGTCCATTCTCTGACCTCACTAATCCCCATCTCTCCAGACTAATTTTAAAAGGACTCTCCTTCCTAAACTGCCTCTCTGGTGCTCCTACTGCCTCTCCCCATTACAGCTTCTCTTTACTTTCCCCAAAACCTTGGCCTGTTGCCATGCAAGATTAGAAATAGCCTTATGGCAGAGTGCCTGGAACAGGCATGAAACAGATTTCCTGCTCTTGCTCTTGCTGATGGTGTTGGTTGCAGGAGCAGCAGCTTGCATCCATAACCATGTCCCCCCTCCGTATCAGAAGGAGGGAAGGCGCCTAGGCTAGAGGTGTCACGTAGTTCCACAGGCAGGAGGTAGGATGCAGGTCTCAAATGACATTTGTGACTCAGTTCTGACTTCTAGCATAACCAAAATGGACAGCGAGATCCTGATGATGCCTGGACACCTGCATGAAAATGTTTGCTTGGTTTGAGCTAGTGCCCTGTGTCAGATTAGTTGACTTTTAATCATATAAACATCTTTACCCTTAGAATTCCTATTTCAGCTCTGCATGAAATACAGCTGGAAACTTCATCTTCAGATCCCTCCATCAAAACCAGAGCAAGCTAGACAAGGAGCTCAAGCACTAGTCAGGGTACAAGGCACATCATGATCATCTCATAAGAACAGCTAACTTCAATCAAATCAGCGATCCAATTAACCCAGTGTCCTGCCTTCAACTGGTGCAAACAGCAGGTGCCTGGGGATGAAGATAAGAATAGAAAGAGTATTTAGTGACACTTTCCCAGGATACTTGGGTAGCCTCTAGCAATATGAAATTGTCCCTGTTACCTTATGGAACCTGATGAAACTGTCAGTCTAAGATTTCATTACTGTGAGGCCCTAGTCAGGCCTCCTGGCATGAACTGTTAAACACATGAAATGTTCTTGAATCAACAGTTAACAGAGACATAGTTCCCTTCCAGCTATCATCCCTGTCCCTTTGCTTGCAGACAAACTGCTGAAGCAGTTTAAATCTTTCCCAGTTGTTTTCTATATGCCCAGTTTCACTTTGATCATATTAATTTACATGCTCTCAAAACCACTTTACTCTCACTCTGGTCATGCATGAAAAGAAAAGCTTTGCCAAGCCATCAGATTCTGTACCTGGGAACGGAGGTCTGAAAAGACCAAGCCCAAAGAGCTCCAGAAGCTGGAGAGGGTCTGCAATAGTTAAATGGCAATGGCATTTCCATGGTTTTCCTCTCAGTACGAAGATGAAGATGGAGACAATGGTCTTCAACCTACTGGGGTAGAATTGCTCTTAGAGCCTGTCTGCAGTGTAAAGGAAAAGACAATGGCAGAGGAGGTCACGTTAATAGATAACTGGTGATGTAAATATAGAATTAGAATATAACAAATACAATTGTAGCCATTTTTCTTGGAATGCATAAGCATCTTATATGCAGTAGATTAATAACAAGAGATAAGAAATATTGTGATTTTATAGACTTTACAGTCTCTCTATATATATTGTTTAGGTATATTGGTAATGGACTAAATGTTCTGCTGCAGAGAAGTAGTGTAGCTCCACTGAATTTGCTAAAATAGGCATGAAAAATAAACACAAACATATCTGGAACTTTAAATTTTAGGCAACCAACCTTGCATTCCGTATAAAGCTGCAAAATATGTCAAAGCACATCTAAATAAAGTCAAATATACAGATGCTGATACAGGTAAGACATCTAATTTCAGTGCTTCTTTGCTTTGTGCAGTGCATTCCAAATACTTTTAAATATCTTTAATATCTGTATTGGTCTCTCCACCATACACAAGGAATGAGTCTTCTAAAGAACTGCTTTTAAGCAGGATGAAAATACATACCTTAAGAAATACTTTTGTTGTTTCTGAATGCAAGTACAGCTTTCCAGTGTGAAAATATATATTTGATTTACTGAATCCTGACTGTATTTCTCTGAGGTTACTCAGATATTGATTTATTTTACTTTATCTGGCTTGTGTTGAATTCTCTCTATTACTTCAAGGACAAATTTCTATTAATTTCTAAATTCTTAATACAGGTGAAGACAAGAATTTTAATGTTATTTAGGTGTATGAGACTCCCTGGAACCTGAAAAATTGGAAAGACATTACCAACCATCCAGACACATTAGCTAAAACTATAGCAATGGCTTTTCCTCATTTTGTCTGTATTTTTGCAGATAGAAACGAAGATGTACAGTCCCAAACATGAAAACAGTATCTCCAAGAATTAAAACTTCTATTTTGTCACTGTGCAAAAGTGGGAAAATCTGTCTGTTAGTGAAAAGAGTGGTCCTTTTTCAAGTTAGCAATATTTTCCTGTTTGAGTCTTCATTTTTCCAATCCAAATTTTCCATACATAAAGAGTTTCAATAGTTCCCCTAATCTCCCTCATTTATTTTGCTATAATGTGCAAAACAGAAGCTGCTTGAAACAGTTTTTATCACCTATGTTGATAGCCCAACAAGAAAAAAAAATAGAGCAAAATCCTGCTCTCTGACTCATGTTCTCTTAGGAACAGTGTTTTCTTCTAGTATTTAATTTATTTTCCTGTCCTTTATCAGGGGTTGCCACTCTATGTCTACATCTTGTCAGCCAGGATGCAGTGTTACCCAAACTTCTACATACTTTGTGGAACATACTGAGTAATTCCACTGGTACAAATTTATTTACATAGAAAACCTGACATCCTGCAGCTTTATCTGTCTAAGCTGCAATCCCCTCCAGAATGGTTTACATCTGTCGAAAATTCATCCTTGAATTTTTCTTTCTTCTTTTCCTTTTCCTTTGCTTTTGCTTCTTTATTTTGATACAGAGATCAACTGGTTAATTTTATTAATCTCTTTTGTCATGAGATGACTGTGAACTATATACTTTTTAAGAACATTTGTCCTCTTTAATAAATACCAGACTGTACTTAGAGTATAAAAAAAATCCAGATAGGTGCTACTGAGCATTGAATTATTGACATTTTCTATCTACTTTTGTAATGGAATACTATTCTAAGTTTACTGATATTTCCTTTTTTTTTTTTTTATCTTTTCCCCTCTTTTCTCCTTAGCATGCCTATTTTTTTCACTAGCCATCACGGTAAAAACACAACAAATGCAGGGGTATTTGATATTAGCACACCAAGTTATTCTCATATAAAGGCAGCAAATCCCAGTCTGTGATAAATAAACTTTTTTCTGTCTCATTGTGCTGGTTTTGGCACAGAAAAAAAATAATTTTCTTCACAGTTGCTAGTATGGGGCTGTGTTTTGAATTTGTACTGGAAATAGGGCTGACAATACAAGAATGTTTTCATTACAGCTGAGCAGTGCTTACAGAGTCAAGGCCTTTTCTGCCTCTCACACTACCCTGTCTAGTAGACTGAGGATGCATAAGGGGTTGGGTGGGGACACAGCCAGGACAGCTGACCCCAGCTGATCAAAGGAATATTCCATATTATACAACTTCATGCTCAGCATAGAAAGCTGGAGGGAAGAAGACTGCAGGAGGAAGATGTTGTACTTGGTTTTTGGACTGTAGTGATAGGACAAAGGCTAATGGGCTCAAGCTCAAACTGGGGAAGTTTAGGTTAGATAGAAGGAAGTTCTTTACCATGAGGGTGGTGAGGCAGTGGAACAGGTTGCCCCTGGAAGTTGTGAATGCTCCATCCCTGGCAGTATTCAAGGCCAGGCTGGACAGTCTTGAGTGACATGGTTTAGTGTGTGGTGTCCCTACCCATGGCAAGGGGTTGGAACTGCGTGATCTTAAGGTCCTTTCCAACCCTAACTATTCTATGATCCTATATTCAGAGTGATGGCATTTGCCTTCCCAAGAAACCATTACATGTGTTGGAGCCATGCTTTCCTGGCGATGGCTGAAGACCTGCTTGCTGATGGTAAGAAGTGAATGTATTCCTTGTTTTGCTTGGCTTGCTTGCACAGCTTTTGTTTTGCCTATTAAACTATCTTTATCTCAACTTACGATTTTTCTCACTTTTCCTTTTCTGTTTCTCCCTCCCCTCCATAAGAAGAGTGTGAGGAGCTGTGAGAAGCTTAGTTGCTGTCTGGGGTTCAGCCACAACTCTTATTCAGAGTGCAGCTGCGATGCTGTATTTGGCATTAGTGTCTGCAGTGTGCAAAGCATGGGGAGAGAATAGGGGCTAACAAAAAGCTTAAAGTGTCTGAAGAACTACTGACTAAGGAGACCAAAGATTTATGTGTGTACAATTCGTTGAATACTGAAAAGTACACATACATTTAAGTATACCTATTTGCCTTTCTCATTCTTACAATTGCTTTACAGAGCTATTGATCATTGGAAAACAGGCTGCTCTGGTCACCTACTCCTTCCTGTGACATATGTTTACTGCTGTAGAGAGAGGTTCATGGCACCGAACCCTTTATTTCCATGGAAAACATGTGTGATCTGGCCCTCTTCTTCAGTGGCTTAGTCAAATGCATCCAGAAGGCTGGATAACTATGAATCTGTAAGTCTAATTTTGCTGATTTAAATGCCTTCAGTTTCTGTTTCTGTCCAGTTATCTCTCATGTAGAAAGCCTCATATGCATGGCGGTTGGTTTGAAGTCCAGAAAATTATTTGTCTTTTCATGTCTAGCGTACTAGATGTACAGCATAGTTCTGATGGCTCTGTGAAGTTCCACTTGACTTACCTAAGTAATTACGCAAATCTCCATAGAAGTGAAATCAAAATGGGATCTCTGACAAGGAATAGGATAACAGTTCCGGAGTCCCCAGGCTTGCAATCTGTGGCTGGTGACAATGACGCTATGTCATCCCATTGACTCCTGTGAACTTTGTTGATAAAAAGAAAACAACAAACAGCTTCTATGTTAGAAAGACCTTATTTTCGCTAACACATCTTGACTGTTAATACATCCATTTTTTTCTTTCTTCAATATTACACTATGTTTCCCCCCTTCTGTGTTATGCAATGTAATTATATGCAGACTTCGAATGTCATTTTCTAGTCCTCTGTGGTTCATTTGACAGTCTTGTAAAATAAAACTAATTGGTGTGTTCATTAAAATGTCAGAAATATTTTTGAGTTCAATTAGATAATACAGCAGTTTTATCCAAAGTGTGCTTATAGTACAATAACTATGTCAGAAGGATGCAATTAACAGCTATTTAAATGAGTAATCGTCTTAAATTTTTCTGGTTCTTCATGCATGCTAACTTAGTCAAACAGCAAATTTCTTAAAGTCTTATCCATTTAAGAGAAAGGTGAAATGCTATAGACTTGTATTTAAAAAGTCAAATTGAAAGCCATAAAACTACTGAACTAAAAAAGTCAACTATATAAAAATGAAATGAAGAAGTACGCTTTATTTCAATGTCAGCATGTTACAGCTCAAATTCAGGCATAAAAAGGAGAATTTAAGGCATGGTCACCAATTTTTAGGAAAGACTAACATTTACATTGAATGAAGGTCAAAGGTCAGGACCAGAGGCTCACAGAACGGTTTGGCTTGGAAGGGAAATTTAAAGATCATCAAATCCCCTCCCCTTCCATGGACAGGGACACATTCCACTAGATAGGTTGCTTCAGCCTGAGCTTCAACACTTTCAGGAATGGAGTATCCACAACTTCTTGGGGCAATCTGTTCCAGTGTTTTATCATCCCTCACCAGAAAAAAATTTCTTCTTATGTCCAATGTAAACCTACCCTCTTTCTGTTTAAAATTATTGCCTCCTGCCCCGTTTCTATAAGACTTGCTGAAAAGTCTTTCTCTGTCTTTCTTATAAATTGAAAGGCTGCAATGAGGTCTCCCTGGAGCCTTCTTCAGACTAAACAACCCTAATTCTCTCAGCCTTTCTCTATGAGTGATTAGTTTCAGCTCTCTTGACCATCCCTGTGTCCCTTCTCTGGATCATCTATAACACGTCCATACCTTCCTTGTACTGGGGACCCCAGATGCAGTACTCCAGGCACTGTGATGTGTTCCACAGTTTTCCTTAATTAGAATAGCTAAGACATTGAGGCTTTCTGCTCTATTTGCCTGTTATTTTGACATAAAATACCATTCAGTGTGTCTACTTACAGTGGTGCCCCGGGCTCACCAGTAGCAGTCAATTTTCTCCTTCTCAGTAGCTGGTGAAGTGCTGTGGTTTTGACTTTCAGCCTAGGAATAATGCTGATAACACTGATATATTTAATTGTTGCTAAGTAGTGTTTACTCTAGCCAAGGACTTTTCTGAGTCTCATGCTCTGCCAGGGAGGAGGGGAAGACGGGAAGAAGCAGAGACAGGACCCCTGATCCAAATTAGCCGAAGAGGTATTCCATAGCACAGCACATCATGCCCAGTATATAAACTGGGGGCAGTTACCTGGAAGGTCTAGATCACTGCTTGGGTCAGGCTGGGTATCAGCTGGTGGGTGGTTGCATTCTCTTCCTTTGTTATTTCCCTTATCGTTATTATTATTGGTGATAGCAGTAGTGGTTTGTGTTATACCTTAGTTACTGGATTGTTATCTCAACCCGTGGGAGTTACATTCTTTTGATTTTCCTCCCCATCCCTCCAGGAGTGGAGGGAGAAAGTCGTGGGGGGAGTGAGTGAGCAGCTGCGTGGTTCTGGGTTGCTGTCTGGGCTTAAACCATGACAAGTGGCCTTAAATGCAACTGTGCAACAACTAGGTATTAGACAACATATTAGACAGGATTGGTTCCTAGTGGATAAGGAAATGAGAGCTTCCAAAAGAGGTTAGCAAGCACAGATTTTTTTTTTTTTTGGAAATGCATAGTCACACTGAATAATATCACATAGTTTTATAAAAATTATTTTTATTATCCATTTTCATCTAAATGTGACACTGTCAAAATAGACATTTTATGGTAAAGTCTGCTGCTGTTAAGCATGTTGATTGATTTTTTTGTTTCCATTTCAAGATTACTTGAAATCACTTAAAACTTTAATATAAATTATTATTAAAATACTAATATAAGTTATCATTATTATTAAAATATTTATATACATTTTCTTGATTCACTTATTACTTTGTTCTGAACTGCAGGATAATTGTAATACATGTGAAAAAAATATGGGAAAGACAGTTCACACTCAAAAAAAACCTTTCACTTGGCACAAAGTTAGCTGGGAAGTTAATTTAGAGATGATAAAAGTACTTCTGTCTGATTAGGTGAAAAGACAAAATCTAAAACAATCAATAGGCTCCTGAAATGAGGAATAACATTGCTCACCTTCAGAGATC
The DNA here is from genome assembly GCF_012275295.1 of Melopsittacus undulatus. Lineage (NCBI taxonomy): Eukaryota > Metazoa > Chordata > Aves > Psittaciformes > Psittaculidae > Melopsittacus > Melopsittacus undulatus. Next base: position 26,737,568 of record NC_047532.1, on the reverse strand, counting down.
ACAGCTTCAGCTGAAACAATGGAAACCACTCAGAATACAATCAAAGCCACTCTTCCAGCTCCTGGAGCTTTAAATAGTACTGTGCAGCAGCTGGAGCATACAATTTAAGTGCAGACTTTTACCCTTGTGTCAGGTGGGATGGTTGGCACCTGAATACACTGCTGTTTTGTGATGGGCGTGTGAAATTCCTTGTTCTGATAGTTACTGACTGAGACAGCACTGTGCTTTGGTACTGCCAGGTGCTGAAGGCTTTGTTCAGCCAAGGAAATATGAGTATGATGAACTACAAGGAGATGAAACAGTTGAATTTTTCTCAGCAAAATCTCCCTCTTGGCATCACAGGTCTGTGGCCAACCCTTATTGGAGGTAGCTCATGGTAGCACAGTAAGTCATACATGGGCTTAACAAAGAAGCCCATTGCTCCAGGGCCCTCAGCAGACCAGACTGTCCAGGCTGTGGTGTCTTGGTGTCTTAGTCTGTATCAGTGGGTTTGCTGGTAGTGTTTGTTGGCTGATCCTATGTGCTTCAGGGAACATAATGACCTATGTGCAATCTCTGGTGTTGACAGAGCTTACATGCACACCAATTGTACATTAGTTTGTTAAGATGATGTGGGACCTGAAAACTTACTCTTGACATAGTTTGGGCCTCTGGGGACTCTACTGTTATCCCTGTGGTGGGACAGCATTTTGTGACTGGGTCAGAAGCTACACGTATATGACAAGAGCCAGCTGGTCTCTCCTGGTATTGACCACCCCTGGCCACTGAAACTTGTTTCTGACGTGATTTTTCCATTTCCACTTTTTGCAGCACCAAAACAAATGAGCATCTCCTGGATTATGACAAATTCTCCCCACTGAGGCAGGGACTTTGTGTTTTAAAAAATATGCATCCGTATTAATATTTTGTTGTTATTTTCCTAGACTAAATTAAGTGGGCTCCAGACTCACCATCCAAAAATAGGAGGAGGAAACCAGATGAAGGAATAGTGACCGTGATGCCCAGACTCCTGTACAAGTCTTATGATTCCCTCTTCCCCCGTAGCGAAAACATAAATAAAAGACCAGCTCTGTAAAGTATTCCTCAGCAGGATACAACAGAAGAGAGATTAAGTTTCAGTAGGCCACCTTTGTATTTGAATGTAGTGTTTGCTGTCTCTTCTCAAAGTGATGTTAGCCGTTCTGCAAGCTATAAAGGAATTTTCAGCTGCTTTGTCTTGCTGGCTTTCATTGCTGTTTTTTAATTAAAGCTTAAGATATTAAATGAACCTGGGATCCTGGGGTTACACAGGGATAAAAAAAAGATCAGGCAGTCAAATCCACTGAGGTGCAATGGGGCACAGTCTGATTCTCAGATTATCATACTCAATGACTGTTTTTTTTTTCTAGTTTAAAGCATAAACATTAATGCATTTTAAGCATCTGGATCAGGCTCATATAACTGTCTGGGAGAATTAGATCTGAAACAGATTGGGAGCTACTTTATTAAGATTTTTTGTGTGATTTGCAAAAGATGTTACACTAGAAAGCTTCTTTCTCATATATCATTTTGCACTGGCAATGGAGAAATTAATAATCAAATGCTTAATAAGAGATATACCTATATGGAAGTGAACAGCTATTGCATGAGACAAAATTCTAAATGATACAGCAGAGTATCTATCTATTAGGCACAAACATTTGCAACATTGATTGTTTTGTTTACAAACTGTGGCCACATTGTGCAATTTAGTTGTAAGATGCATTATTTTATCGAGGTAGGGGAGGAAATGAAGCTATCAGACATAGTTCTAATATTTACAGACATGGAGCTCTACTTTTCCATTACTCTTGTAATGGATGCAGTTTTGAATTAATTTTTAGAACTGCCAGGAATAGAAGCATATTGGATTCTATCACTATTTTATTTTATGTTCTGTGTCCCTGCAGTGTCTCTTGATTGCTGCTCATTAGAAGCATGCTATGCTTACATTTACCAGAACAAAAGCATTCCCATTCCTCATTACACCTTGCAATCCAAACTTTGCTTTTTTTTTTTTTTAAAGATTCAAATTAAATATTGAAAAGCTTCAAAGACTGTATTTTCTACCATTTTAAAGAATGACAAGCCTTTGCAAGAAGTTGGGAGGATTTTAAAATTTCTTTCATATGCAGTAGGCAACAGAGCTGTGGCTATTTTTGTGCATCATTTTCTTTTATGGAATAATTACATGTGTTTATCTGGCAATAAATACCAGAAGTTTATTTCCATGATGGTGGGATAATGACTTGACAGATAGATAAAGTGCTAAACTGGGGCTTAGTGTAGCCATGGTGATTCTGGCTCTGTTGCAAAGCTGTGAGTTTTGCCTTACACCAGACTTTTTATATATGTCTGTGCAGACCACTTAGTTTTGTATTAAGCCTATACTAGCAGCTGAAGATGCCCTTGATCTTCTGTAAATCACTGCAATGCATGGTAGCATGGAAAGCTGGTATAGCCTGGCTGGCTGTCAGTGATGGCTGGGCATCACAGGTGCATGTAGGGGATGTGGAGAGCTAGCAGTGAGGTCTGGTTTCCTCTAACTGCTGGTAGTTCACTGCTGGAGTGGCCAAAGTCCCCTGATTCATGACCTGTGTTGGCAGGCAAACTGCACAACAGGAATGTAACAGCCTCAACTTTATTGGTGTGAATTGGTCTAAACATGATGGCTTTGAACTTATCCCTGTTTGTCCCACTAAGATGAGGATTCCATTGAATAAGTCAGAGAAGTTATCAATGACAGTAAAATTTTGTGGAGGTTTGGAGAACATTTGCCAGCCTTCTGGACTCATTCCTCTTCAAAGCCCAGCTCTTGCATCTCAATGGATAACTGTGTAAAAATTATGGCAGTGGGACCTGTTTTTCATGCAGCTGAAATGAGTTATTTTATTTGGAAGGCATTAAGTTGTGTTATGTTCGGCTCATGCTATGGGAGTACTGCTTCTAATGGATTCTAACAGAATATGCTGCATTTCTAAATGTATAACAGTCTTCCAATACCTAAAGGAGGCTTACAAGAAATCTGGAGAAGGATTTTTTATAAGGGCATGTAGGGACAGAACAAGTGAGTATAGCTTTAAACTGAAAGAGGGTAGATTTAGATTAGACATGAGGAAGAAATTCTTTACTATGAATGTGATAAGACCCTGGCATAGGTTGCCTAGAAGTCGTAGCTATTGCACCCCTCAAAGTGCTCAAGGCCAGGTTGGACAGGGCTTTGAGCAACCTGGTGTAGTGAAAGGTGTCCCTACCCATGGTAGGGGGCTTGGAACTAGGTGATCTTGAATGACCCTTTCAACTCTAACTATTCCATGATTTTATGCACTGTGTATATGTCTTTGTGTAAACTACCAAGTGAAATGTTATTATAATGTGGGAACTGTAATGAGTGAAAAAAAAGGGGAATCTCAGGAACTCCTTGACATTTATTACCATTAGGCCCAAAGAGGATTTTGGGTTTGCAGAATCTTAAAAGAAATGTTTCTACAGATGCATCCAATCTTGAATCTCTCTGCAACATCAAGTTCTGGTCTTAAGAGCTGTCCTTTGAAACAATTTGCTTAGGGTCACTGGGGAGTTGATCTAGACTACTGGCCTGGCAGTGAAAATGCTCAGATCCTAGTAGAAATTGACTGAAATAAACAGTGTCTTATACACTTCACTATTGAAATGTCAACACTCTTATCCCAGTAGATGGACAGAAAATATTTATGCCTGTAACTGCCAATTACTTGTTCAGTAATCCAGCTAGAGCATAAGCTTTAATTAAGCCAAATTTCAAATTTACTGTGGAAAATAATGTGACATTGTCATATTATAATTCTTTATCTGGAGAAGCTGGAGAAACTGAGTTGCTATGAGACAACATTTAAAGAAAAATAAGAAGAGACTCTTCTTCATAGTTTCGTCATTTGTAGACAATGTCTAATGTTTATATAAAGCTGTTCTCAGTAGATGATACTGAGATTGAATCTTGTTTCCTCATTGTACAGAGCGGAAGAATGAGGAAAGAAGAAAAAAAAGCAACCTCTCTGAAGACAGCAGTATGTCAATGCCTGAATGGACAGTGATGTCTTTGCTTTCTGCAGCAGCTCAAATCTTGTGCAGTGTAGAGGTCACACTGCATTGCAGACCTGCTGAAAGTACATACATGCAGATGGTAGAAGGAAAGTTTCCAAGCTCATAATTTTTGTTTTGAGTTTCTCTGTTCTGCCTTTCGGTATCCTTGTTGCTGAGGTTTCCACTGGCAGCCACCTTCCCATTGACAGCAATAGGGACATTCATATAGATCTTGTGAGTCACCATTGCTTTTTTCTGAAGGCTTTTATTTATGTAATACAGCACACTGTAAATACTATTCTTGCCCTAAGTGATCCTGTAATTTTTTCACCAGTGCCAGTCACTGAATCAGCTTCATTGCCTTATCTTTTATGTGGCCCTCCAATAATTCACTTAGCTGCTTGCATATCTCCCAAGGAACACAATTCTGAATAGACACAGTGCATAAAGCATCTCCTAGATAAATGTATGGACAGCTTTCTATTGTGTGAGCAGTAGTCAAAAGCTTTGCAGTCAGACTTCAGAGAACAAATGGTGTAGCAATGGTGCTATGAGGGTATGTTCCCCACTCATGCATTTCTTTCTCCTTAGAGGCTCTCTGCTGCTGTAGCTAGAGAAATGTCTTCATTGCACCTGAGAAATAATAAAATACTAGTAATGCTTATCACTGCCTTAGCTTTGTAAAACACATTCTAAGCTTTCAGTATTATGCTGAATAGAATAAAAAGGATGAGAGATGCTTTAATTAGTGTATAGGCAGTTAAGATCAATAAGACTTTTTTCAATAAAAAGGATGCTGTAATGAAGCCATGCTCATTTAAATTGCCCACATTAAGAAACAAACAAACAAACAAACCAAACCCTTGTCACTAGTATTTGTGTGGCTTGATTTTTAAAGTCAGCTTCTTTAAACTAAAACGGTATTTTCTCATAGACTCAGAGGTAGAATGTAAAATCTGTGTATCGTACAAGACCATCTACGTATTAAACTTGATGGAAATAAATCTTGTAATCAAGTCTACTCACTTTAGAGAACCAACATGTCTAGTATTTTGCTTACAGAATCATAGAATAGTTAGGGTTGGAAAGGACCTTAAGATCATCTAGCTCCAAATCCCCTGCCATGGGTACAGATGCCTGCTAGACCATGTTGCCCAAGGCTCTGTTCAGCCTGGCCTTGATACTTTGTTTCAGTTTAACTTTCACTTCAGAAAACCACTTGAGGACAGGTCCCTTAATAAGTCCCTTTGCTTTTAATATGACTATGACTTGCCAGTTTCACTTTATATTTCTGTTATCATCCTTACGGATGATGATAACGTTAAAAACAATTTTGAGTGATGTAACTGTTTTTATCTTGTTGCTTGTGTTAATTTTGTGACTTTATTGCCTGTATGTGTCTTGGTTTTTTTTTAAGGCTCCCTGATAGTAATATCCTCTTTATTTATATCTCTGCCACTTTATTTGTTTTGCACTGATCTTTCTGCTAGCAATGAAAGTGAAGAATGCTGCATGAATACCTCTGCATATGCATATCCACATGCAGCTTCATCTTTACTCCATAAAAATGCATATATTGGTGGGCTTTGCAGCTATTCATACATTCATTTTACTTTCATTTTCTTTCCTTTTCACTGAAAGCTTTCCCTGTGAATGCTAATAAGATGGATTCAGGTATGTTGCATGGACAGGATGCTCATCTCAAATTTCTCCTGGGTGAACAACTACTGTTTCTCATCATGACCCCTGCCTGGTGCAATCAAACTCCAGAATCATTCTGTTCTGCACTTTGATTGAATCCTCACATTCACAGCAGTGCCTGGCCACGAACTCAGCACTGTGATCTGCAGGGTTAGTCACTGATGTGCTGAGCCCTTCTGCTAGAGCTGCTAAGTGTAATTTATATGTTTCAACACTCTCTCAGTCTGAACACTAGAAAACAAAATCTCAGGGAAATCTGGCAACCCATACTGTGAACCTGGACTTGTGCAAAGCGTTGGACACTGTCCCACATGACATCCTTGTCTCTAAATTGGAGTGTCATCAATTTGATAGGTGGACCACTCGGTGGATAAAGAACTGACTGGATGGTCACACTCAAAGAGTTGTGGTCAACGGTTCAGTGTCTGGCTGGAGATCAGTAACGAGTGGTGTCCCTCAGGGATCAGTGTTGGGACCGGTCTTGTTTAATATTTTTGTCGCTGACATGGACAGTGGAATTGAGTGTGCTCTCAGCAAGTTTGCTGATGACACCAAGCTGTGTGGTTCTGTTCATATGCTGGAGGGAAGAAATGCCATTTAGAGGGACCTTGACACACTTGTGAGGTGGGCTGATGCCAACTTCATGAAGTTTAACCATGCCAAGTGCAAGGTCCTACACCTGGGTGGGAGCAATCCCAGGCACAGCTACAGGTTGGGCAAAAAGTAAATTCATGGTAGTCCTGCGGAGAAGGACTTGGGGGTGTTGGTCAATGAGAAAATCAACATGAGCCGGCTGCAGTGTACACTCACAGCCCAGAAAGCCAACCGTATCCTGGGCTGCATCAAAAGAAGCGTGACCAGCAGGTCAAAGGAGGTGATCCTGCCCCTCTACTCTGCTCTTGTGAGACCTCACTTGGAGTATTGTGTGCAGTTCTGGTGTCCTCAACATAGAAAGGACATGGTACTGTTATAACAAGTCCAGAGGAGGGCCACGAGGATGATCAGGGGACTGGAGCACCTCCCATAGGAAGACAGGCTGAGAAAGCTGAGGCTGTTCAGCCCAGAGAAGAGAAGGCTGCATGGAGACCTCATAGCAGCCTTCCACTATCTGAAGGGGACCTACAGGGATGCTGGTGAGGGACTATTCATTAGGGACTGTAGTGATAGGACAAGGGGTAATGGGTTGAAACTTAAACAGCAGAGGTTTAGACTGGATATAAGGAAGAAATTCTCTCCTGTTAGGGTGGTGAGGTACTGGAATGGGTTGCCCAGGGAGGTAGTGAATGCTCCATCCCTGGCAGTGTTCAAGACCAGATTGGGTGAAGCCTTGGGTGATATGGTTTAGTGTGAGCTGTCTGTGCCCATGGCAGGGGGGTTGGAACTAGATGATCTTGAGGTCCTTTCCAATCCTAACTAGTCTATGATTCTATGATTCCCAGTGAGAGATTTGTCTGCCAATTAATCAGCTAAAGTACACTCTAGTGATATATTGATGGTGTCCATATATTCAGGCTTTTATGTCATGAAAGGTTTTCTTTTCCTTTTTTTTTTTGTGCATTACATGTCAGTTCGCATCCTCTTTGTTCCTTTATTTCTGAAATATAAGGTTGTCATGGTTTAAGCCCTGTCGGCAAGTCAGCCACACAGTTTCTCTCTCACCCCCCGCGTTCTTGCCCTCCCCCTGCTCCCGGAGGGATGGGGAGGAGAATCAAAAGAATGCAACTCCCACGGGTTGCAATAAGAACAGTCTAGTAACTAAGATATAAAACAAATCACTACTGCTACCAATAATAATAATGATAAGGGAAATAACAAGGGAAGAGAATACAACACCTCACCACTCACTAATCAATAACTCACCCCCCTCCAGCCCGACTGGGAACCAACAGATCCCTAGTCCAACCCCACAGTCAATTAGGCCTTCGGGTAACTCTCAGTTACACCCTGGCCATGACATGCTGTGGATTGGAATATCTCTTTGGCTAGTTTGGGTCAGGTGTCCTGTCTCTGCTTCCTCCTGGCTTTCTCTCCTTCCTGACAGAGCATGATACTCACAAAGTCCTTAGTCAGTCTAAACATTTGAGCAGTAACTAAAAACATCGGTGTTATCAGTGCTGTTCCCAGGTCAAAAGTCAAAAACACAGCACTGCACCAGCTACTGAAAAGGAGAAAAAATAACTGCTACTGCTAAACCCAGGACAAAGGTATATAAAAACACACAGTTACCATACAGAATATTTACATGTATATTTGCAATCTGTCCAATGTGGGCCTTGAAGAGCAATGAATGAAGCAATTTAGCTGAAAGTATACATCACAAAGCTCTTATTGTGCATACAGCTACTGTTCCTTTTTCTTCTTACTTGGCCATAGCAATGAAGCTTTTTACAATGTCTTTGAAGAAGGCAAACGATTTTCCAAAACCAATGTTTGAAACTACCTACTATGGTATTCTCCTTAGCAGTGTGGTCACTGAAATTTGTCTGAAAATGTTTAGGGATTGTATATGGTTTGTTTTATACAAGGAAAAACTAAGTCAATCGATATTATAGCTTCTGGTAGACCTACTAAAAAAAAATAACAAACCATAGTGGAAACCTCTGTAAACCTCATAGAAAAGATCCATAGGCTGCTTTAGTTCTTTCATAACCCATAAGGCCATACAAGGTCTCTGACTTAATAAGCCACGTACTTGGGCAGGATATTTTTCACAAAATAAAAGAAAAAGCCTGCATTGTCCTTTGTCAGATGTAGTCTGGCAACATGATGAAGGATAATCATTTTGGTATTGATTCTGAAAGATTCAGATCCCTACTATTCAAAGGGTTAAACACTTTCCGTATGTGCAACAGTTAGAGTTATGAAGTGTTGGAGTTGCTATAGAAACAGTGCACATTTGATTCAAATGAAAAAGAGTAAACAACCTCTTTTATATCTCAAAGCTAAATGAAATGTGGCCTCCAACTTTGTGTGAAGTTATTATAAATACTTTTAAATCACTTCAGAAAATTTTTTTTATAAGCTCAAGTAAAAAATAAAAGAAAAATTAAATATATATAAAAAAAAAGAAAAGCCTGAGGCAATGGTTCCTCCTTCTCTGTTGAGGACCTCACAGGCCGTGGAGGGTTGTGGTGCCTTTGAAAGAGGACCCAGTACCTTGTTCTGCCAGGGCTCCTGCAACTTGGGCAATGATGCTCTCCAAGCACCAATACTGATCTTCCACCCATTCCATCAGGGAGAGATAGCCAGTGAGGTGCTAGCCCTACAGGTTTTCATGTCCTGAGCTCACTAAAAAGCTTGTGGGCTGCTATGCTGTTTCACTTGCTATCTAAAGATTTCTGAGGTCCCTTCATCAGAGTTCAGTTTACATGTACAGGCAAGAAAAGCAAACTAAAGATGAGAAGAAAAGTGACAATACAATAGTTCCTCTTACCAGTTCTTCCCTGCCAACTAGCTTCAAATTCCCATCACTCTCCTTTTGCAACCATCTCACAGCAGCAATGTGAGAGGCAGAGACCTTTAAAGGCTGGTAAGAAATTAAATGTCTAACCAGTAATTTTTTCTTAGAGGGAAACAGAGTTTTTTAATGAACAGGTATGTCCCATGTTGCAAGCTTAAAAATGGTTTGAATGAAATATTTTGCTCAGCCTAAAGCAGATGGTGATTGAGTTTTATTGCAGACTTTCCACAGAGTGGAAGAAATGCAAAACATCCTTTTTGGACTAACACAGAATCATTCACTTTTCCATGTTGATTTGTATAGGAAAACAAAATATGGATGTATTTCCACAGATCAAGTACTAATGGGACAAAACAATCATCTGTGTGAGTAAATACATTTTGTGTGTTTGATTAGTAATTAAGCCATAAGCATTTTTTTTTTCCCCCTGGAAAGGTACATATAAGTAAGAAGCACTGAATGTCAATGGTTTTGCTTTCATATTTCCCAGAGCCTTTTTTGTAAACAGAGTACTAAAAAATAGCAGGATATGAATCATTTGCAAAAGCCATCCATGAGCGGCATGTATGAAAGCTATGACATGTAACCTGTAGCTGAGGAATGAATCATAGGTCTACACTTCTAGCATCATCTTTTTTCAATTATATTTGATGCAGTAAGAGACACTTATGCGCTGAAGTTAGAAAAAAATATTTCTTTCCTTTTTTCTCCCCTGATACATTCTGCACCTTCTGAAGAGGACAAGGAGGAGTCAAACAGACATGAAATAAGATAACTTTGAAGAGACTGGGAAATAAATTGCTTGAGAAGTGAGTGGTTTTCTTGTTCAAACTTCTGTGCTTTTTTAAAATTTTGTGGCTTTTGCCCTGATGTGAGCTCCATGAAAAGCTCTCATCCATCAAATGTGAGTCAGATCAGTGCGGTTCAGCATGCAGTAGGGCAGAAGAACAGGAAAGAGGAACAACTGGACAAAAAAATATGGGCCTGTCTGGCTTGTTACCCCTGTGCTATTATTAGTGTGTTTGGGGTGTTGCTTTACCTCCTGCAATCCCAACATGAAAACTTTCTCTGCTGTGAATGTTGATGGTAGATATTTGGAAAGGGCTACCACACATCTATTTTCACAGTCGTCCATCCATTTGAGCTTTTGAATATGCAGATAGCACCTCTTTTTCAGCCTTCTGATGCTGGGCTGCATCAAAAGGAGCATGACCAGAAGACTGAGGGAGGAGATTCTCCACTCCTCTCTGCTTTCAGACACAACTCCCCTTTGCCCGCCCAGCAGTACTAGTACCAGTACTATCTCCAGCTCTGGGGTCCTCAAAACAAGAGGGACACAGACCTGCTCAAGTGAGTCCAGAGGAAGCCACAAAGATGCTTCAAGGGTTGGTGCACCTCTGCTATGGAGACCAGCTGAAAGAGCTGGGCTTGTTCAGCCTGGAGAAGTGAAGTGTCTGGGAGACCTTAGAGCAGTTTCCAGTGCCAACATGAAATCTGGAGAGGAACTTTTTACAAGGGCCTGTAGTGACAGGACAAGAAAGAAAGGTTTTAGGCTGTCAAAAAGGAGATTAAGATTAGATATTAAGAATAAATTCTTTACTGTGAAGGTGTCAAGGTACTGGTTGCCCGGGGAAGTTGTGGCTTCCCCATTTCTGGAAGTGTTCAAGACCAAGTTGGATGGGGCTTTCAGCCTTTTACTAGTGGGAGTTGTCCCTCCTCTAAGCAGGGGTTTTGGAACTAGATGATCTTTAAGGTCCCTTCCAACACAAACCATTCTATGATTTTATGATATACTTGAAGCTTTTAAGAGGAGATCCAGGCACTAGACATAGCAGATCTCATCTCTACAATGGCCAGTGGCACCAGGACCTGGTGGCCAGCAGCAGCACTGGGGACATTATGGAGCAGCATCTGATTTGGGGCAGCTGGCATTGCAGCAAGCAAAGGAAATCTCAAGATGAGGCTTAGAGAAGAAGGTTAGTTGACTTAGGGAAGGTACTTGAACCAAGGGAAAAGTGGACCAGGATTGGAAAAACAGTACTGAAAGAACAAATGAAGCGTTAAGTGGATGAGTGAGAAGGAACAAATGCAGCTCCCAAAAAGTAGATCCATTGTGGAAAAATTAGGGAAGAACATTGTAATCAATGGAGTTTTAGGGTAGTAAAATGGAATTCTAGACTGGGAAGTCCTGAAACTTTGGCTGTGCTCTGAGACTGGTGGGAGGAAAAGGGAAAGATTTTAAAAAGACACTTTGCCATTGGGAAGCTGCAATTGGAATTTATTTTTAGTGAAGGACTGTCCCAGCTTGTCTTTTTTTTTCCTGTTGAAAACATGGTCCAGGTTCATTTTGCAATGTCAGCATGCTCATGTGACACAGGTATCATTAACACAATGCCTTTAAGGTCTCAGCAGGCGTCGAAAGCAAACCCTCTGGATTTGTCTGAGATCTGCAGATGAAAGTTTCCCAGGAGAGATTTTCCTTTTAGCTAGAATCTATTTTCAAGCTGCCTTTTCACAGCAATCTTGCTATTCCTTCCAAGCTACTTTATTTTAGCTTGAAAAGCTTTTAGGTGATGATAGCCCTCATTGTGGAGGAGATAACAGACTCTGCAATGGCTTCAGTGATGTTCACTTTCTTTTAAACTGTGCAGAAGGAGCCTCCAACCATATCATTTAATGAGAAGCCCTTGTTAAAAGTCCTGGGGTGGAGAAATACAGTAGGTCTCAAATTCATGCTGCTGCTTTAGAAGCTTTGATCTTTGCTATACCTAGATATATACTGTATTTGCAATGCAAAGATTGATAGAACATTTGTCAAATCATTACACTGGATCCAGATTAATTTTGCTATGATCACAGGCAAGAATCCACAGCCATGGGGAGGTTTTCTCAGTCCTCAGGGAAGCAGCAGCTCTTACTGTGCACATGGTTATTGTGGGTGCTAGATCACAAAATAAATGACTCTGGAAACCATACCTCAGTTATGCAGAACCACACACCGAGGAAGAGGTAAAGTCAGCAGGAAACACTTGAATAAACACATACTCCTATATGTAATTTAAAACCAGAACAGTATATTTTTGTCAGCATTACCCTTTGCAGAAGGAACATTTCATTAATTGTATTATGAAAAGTGTTGAAGACTGCCAGCAACTCTCTGTTTGCTATGTTGCTTTGTAGCGTTTCCAAAAGAGAGGAGGAACAAGTGAAAGAGACGATTACCTGTCAGAGCAGGGATTTGGAGTGAATGACTAGGGTTGTTAACATGACAGAGTAGGGCTGCTCCTGCCTGCCAACTGCATTTGGCTTCTGGGTGTCACACTCACATTTATGGATTTTTAGATCTGGTTTATTTGCGCTGAATTTACTCTTATGGATTTTTACTTTAAGTCTCATAGGCTGGGAAAGGAGATGGTAGATGTGGGGTTGGGGATGGGGAGGCAATAGTATTACCATTTGTATTTGTTTAGCTGCCTAGAGAGCAGACTTGTTTAACTTACTACAGAGAAAGAGAAACAGCATCGGCAGTGATTGCAAATTGTGACATTGGATACCAGATGAATTTTGCTATGGTCACAGGCAAGAATCTTTGCAGAGAGTAGTAACCCCACAAGCAGGTCCATGACTACTTGCCAAAATGGGCACGTGCTAAATTGATCTTCCAGTATTGAATTACTTTGGGAGCAATATAAGAAGACATCCGTCTCTTTTTAACCTGAACTCTGGGCTCTGAAGCCCATAAAAGATTTAGACACCAAAAAGTTAGGCATGGCATGATCTAGTTTTAGGGTCCTGATTCCTAGTGCTGAGCTTTTTATACAATTCACATAGAAAGTCTGAACCAACTTCGCAGCAGACACCAGTGTGCTAGGAAGAAACCTATGATGTGGCCATGGGGTATAGGCTCTGTGTGTGTTTTATCCCAATAAGGCCCTTTCTCTTACCTTAAAATACAGAGCCAGAGAGGATGCAGTAGTACTATCCGTCCTTGTCAAGGAGCCAACACTTTTGTCTAATTTTGCACTTGGTGGACACTGTAGTTTTCATCTCACATCCATACATTGTGATGTCTGTGCTCCAATTTTAAACAACCTAAGAAAAAAACAGTCTACCACTTCTTTTTTTTTTTCTGTAACAGAAAGATGTTTCTCAGTTTTGTAGCTTTGGGAGAATGCTCTGTGTGTCTGCCAAGCCGTCTCACTCTCTTCCTCCTCCTCCCCCTCTATCTTTGGAATCCAGTGACCAATACACTTTGGATAAAAGATCACTAAACCAGTAATCTTTCTACAGTTCTCATTGAAACACATGGCTAAATAAAGCTTTGAGATTCCACTAGTCTTCTCTGCTAAGCAGATGATGCAGCATAAAATGAGTCTTTTTTGGGATAATGAAGCAAAAACTTGAGGGAGTAACTTCAGAAATGTCCCGGCTGTCTGAAAAGTGCCATTTACAGCTCCCAGTCAACTCAGGAGAAGCAGTTTATTTCAAAGTTACAGGTAATGAACAGCATAAACTTTATTATTTCAAAGAAAACTCACCACCATAAGCTTTCATGGGAAACAAACAAAAACCAACTTCTGATTACAGTGAAAATGAAAATGCTTTCACTTGTTGCTTTAACACTGTCAAGTGGCAGAAAATTGCAGACCACTAGAAAAACAACCTTCATCCTGTGTGTGTGCATACAGGCTAGAGACTCTCCCCCTGCATCTGTCCCAGGAGGGTGCAGGTGGACAGCTTATGCCACACCACTCCTGAGCCAGTTTGCTTTTCTTGCTGCTTTAATGGGAGCTCCTTTGAGCACCACTGACTTTCCAAATATGTGTTTTCAACCGTGGTTACTTCTGCTGTCCTGCCAAACCCAGGAATTTCCAAATGAGCAGTCACAGAAAAAAAACTTATAGTATCAGCTGCTGCAGGATGTTCAACAGAGTTGGAGCTCTCTTCATTATATGCTTGAGAGACTCACAACACAGCAAAAAGCTGTGCATTAATACATGGTCAGGCAGAAGACAGACAAGGCAGATGCTGTCTTAACCACAGCTCATTCGAATTAGAGAACAGTTAGTCCCTTGTCCTGCCTGTCTGAGATGGTCAGCTTGATAGCCTCTTTATATAATCCCCAAGAAGCCTGCTAACATGCAGGCATGATTGAAATCCTTTTTGAAATAACTAGTTATCAGAGGAGGGCCAGGTTTCTGCCATTAAGTTCCTCTAACTAGCCTGCTCTGCCTCCAAGGCAGTTGTGGGTTCAGTTTCTGATCCCAAGTGACTACCATAGGGGAAACCTGTTCACTAGCGAGTGGCTGGGATGTTTAATCACTATTTGTTTCTTTTCTGCTGGAGCAAAGAAGAAATGTGAGCCTGTGAACAAGCCTCAGTGCAAACCCGAGGTCTCCCGCCTTAAATTGGCAATTATGGTAGTGCTCAGGAGAGTGAGGGTTCCAGCATGCCTTTGCTCCCTCAGCTCAGCTATGTGAGGTGACACAAACACAGGGATGGCAGACAGAAAAGGGGCAGCTAGAGGAAATAATTAAGCTGAAGATGAGTATGGCTCATTCCTGCATTCTGAAATAACAGAGTCTTCAGAAACCTAATTGTTATAATTTTCACTCAGACTGTATTCATGGCCATTTCCACATTAATTACTTTTACGCCAGTGTCTATATGTTTTCAAGCTGCAACTTCACTGCAGAATAAAGCACCTGTCAGGTCTTGAGAAGATTTGCTTGTATTTGTCCCAGACCCTCATTTCAAATATATTCCTAATAGCATCAAGGTCTTACGATATCCAGTTCCTTGTTTTAACTGAAATATTTCCCTCTGCATAATACTTAATGATATTCTCACTGTATCATTATATTTTTTGTAGATTTCTATGAAAATGTGAATAATCATAAATCTTTGTATGTACGTAATGATGATTAAGATTAGCATTTTGTGTTTCACCTTCAGTGCCTGCAAATTAAAGCTCAGAGGGTGAGACCAGTTAAATGAAAATGAAGTGAATTAGCTACATTTTATTTTGGTTAATTTGGGGAGCACATATGGTGTGATATCTTTTCAGATCATAAGATTGCCATTTTTGTGTTTGCACATGATGATGAATATTGGTTGTTTTCCCCATCTGGTACCTTATTCAGATTTTAAAAAATTAAGAAAGAAAACATTGTTATTAACTGTAAGGTCAGTCTGCTGCTGGAGTGGTCTGCTAGTAGGATCACAGCCTCTATTTTTAGTTTAACTTCTTATTACTTGAGTCCTTCACATTTTCTCACACTCAAATCACTTGAGACTTCTGGATCTCTGTGAAAATGTGTGACTTAATGATATCTAAAAAGATTTGGGGAGCTGGTTTTTGGTTATAGTTTTTAGTTTTATTAATGTCTTTTTGCTAGTAATGGAAATTTTTCTTACTAGGTACCTTAACCAGTGCTATAGAAAAGAGAACAAGGAAAGCAAAGATACTTTTGGTTGTATATATCTATGTATAAGGGAAACAGCTCACATGTACTGTACATTTCTCTACAACGCATCTGATGTGATACTTGCAACTTATCTGAAGAAGTAATTGCTTTTTTAATTTTTAAAGCACTTTGTTAATGGGATGTTTGAAGTCTCTTTAATAAGCTTAAACACTGAAGATTTTAAATTCTTTTTCCCTGTTTCCTTCCCCACTCCCACCATCCAAATAAGTAAAATTGCATTTTTCTATTCAGAAGGAAGACAAAACAAAGTTCTGTGGAAAATTAATGGCAGGAGCAAACCACAAAAGTCTAGTTGAAACAAGACTGTTCAGTCAATCATTTCACCTATTTCTTCATCAAGGATAAACAAGACACTAAGCATACACAGAACAGGAACAGGTCATTATTTAGTACATTTGTGTGAAAGAGCTCTGTTTGTAAAATCGGAGAAAAACACTACATTGGAAAAATGCCAACCTGTTTTTCAAATATCTTCTACTGAACAGGCTTCCAAATTTACCATAAGTCAGGCAATTGGTCTGCATCATGTTTTGCAGACGGATCAACAGCAGCCCATGTTCAGCTGGGCATCTCTGAATCTGCATGACAGATGGTGCAAACACACTGACATGTATTTTCTGGATCAGAAGGTGGATGTTTTTTTTAATCTTCCATCAGTCTTTTGGCAATGTAGCTCTTGGCAGCAATAGGTGGATAAGGAGTGACAGAGTATCTGAAATAAGATTCCTTTGATGGATTTTTATCAGAGTAGCTTTGAATTGAATTATAACTGTTCTTTCTTACTTCTTTGGCAACATGCTGCAATGCTAAGGAGGTCATGGAGAAGAGGTATAACCAAAAAAAGTATATTTGCTGTTTGATGTCTCAGTTAATCCAATATAACACTATTTCATGCTTCTTATTCTGTGGAATATCAAAATAGAAAAACAAGGAAATAACCAGTAAAGAAATAAGCCAATGAGGTCAACTATGGACTAGTGTTTTTTTTCCACTGGACATTGAATAATAAGATCTGTTTGTCTCCTAAAATTGTAAAGTATTTTCTTGAAGTAGACTGAGAAAATTTTTAGTTTAAGTAAAAAGGTTTAAGTGCTATGGAATTTTTATTGATTTTATTTCTGCAATTGATTTTAGTTTAGAACATGTCTCCAAAAGTTTTTTTGATAATGGAAAGGATTAAAACTGACGACTGAATATAAACTGATCCCATCACACAGAATGCAACCTGCCATTGAAGGACATGGATCAGTGATGTCTGATTTTAAGACTCCAGTGCTGTCTTTTCAGTTCAAGAAAAGAAACACTTATGATGAGTGGCAAACCTGCTTTCACTACTTTGCAGGCATCTGAGAAGAGTAGAGTGGTATGCATCTCAGAGTTTTATTTTATGTCAGGACTGTAACAATTTATTTGCCTCTATCAGTTGGCTGCTGCTTGGACAGATTAATAACAAAAGGTCACACCTCCCTGAAAAAAAGTGTATTGATACCTCCAAAAAATCTGAAAGTATGAATAGGAAAAAAAAAGAAAAAAAAATCTCCTTTTTATGACTGCATCTCCCTTTTTTTGGAAGGGGGAAAGAAAAAGATGTTATGCTTGAGATGAGAATGTGAACCCATGGTCAAAACCCCTGTATCATACTAACTTTCTTTCCCACCACCAGATGCAATGTAGGGTCAGGGAGCTATACAGAAGTGAAGATGTTCTATGCTTGAGTGGAGCAGGCTTCCATGCTGGGGGAAGGTGGAGAGTTTCTAGAGATTTTTACTTGGTAGAGAACACAGTGAAAAATATATTGTGAGAGGATCGAAAGCAATATGTTTTTGTTGTTTTTTTTTTTTTAAAAAAAAGACACTGAGTTTCTTACAAATGTTTCTCATGGACCGTGAGCACAACCCAAACAGGCTACAAATTGAAGAAGACAACAAATTCATGGAGAAAATTAACGTACCTTTTACCTCTTGTTTGTTACTGCCAACATTCATGAAATAAAAAATTCTTTGCATACTTATCGAATCAAACATGCTGTGCCTGCTTTTAAAAAGATACCCCTATACAAGTTAAATGGCTGCATTTTTTTTTTATTTTTTATTTAACGAGGTTTCTTGTAAGAGGTAATGATTCAAGTCTTCCTTTTATTTTCTAGTTTGCTATTATTGTATCTGTTTTTCAAAAATGTCTTTAAGAAAATTAGTATGGACACAGCTACCTGTTGTTAGGACCATTTTTCTATTGGTTTTAGTCTTTCACTTAATACCTTTCAAACTTTCTAAAGGTAGGACAAATCTGGCTGCACATCTACATCTTTGATGGCAGATGGCAGCAGAGGAATGACAAACATTTTTTTCAAGTATCCACTGTAGAAAATACCTCCAATCTGCCAAAGGCTGGCTACTTTGGTGGAAAAGTACAAAGATCCGAACCTTAATAAGTATTGGAATTTGATTCTTCAGAAATATTAGAAGCCTGTACCTTATTAGGTCTGTATGTATTGCATCTTTTGATACTATCAATCTTAGTTTTGCTAACTTAGTTTAAATTAATCAGTGCAATGTATTTTATTTAGCAAAGCACAGTATCAATTCAGTGGTAAAAAAACACAACTGTGATAATTTTTGTGTTCCTCCTAACACAACCATCAATTATGTGCTGCTGTGAGCTCAGAATACACTCTAAAATGGTCTCTGCAGATAAATCACTGACCTGTCACTGCAGAAAAGACACTTTTTTTTTTTGCATTGCTGTATCCCTTATTTTGAAAGGATATGATTAGCAACAAATACATCCCTGAGATAGAACCAAAGATATTGAAGATATGACAACTTAGTCATGAAGAGACTTCAGTGAAAAGATTATCATGATATATTTAAAAGCAGGCAATAGATACAATTTGGTTTTACAATATTGACCATCAATGTAGCATGACACCTCATTTAAGCAGACAAGCAAGCAAGGTGAACAAAAAAAGACAGCTGGATAACACACTTGGAGAAGCTTTCCTCCACAGTGAAAAAGGCAGTGGTTTGTCACCCAAGAAGGAAACCTAGATATAACCACCCCTGACAGGATAAACAAGTGCCTTTCAATGTCAAGAAAAAGGATGACTTGGTGTTGAGAATTAGCCATGCACATCTCTTACATCTAGATCTGAATCTTGTGTATAAACTTTTCCTTTTATAAGAGTTCTGACAAGTACCTTTAATTCATGCATGTCTTGAAAGCTAAAGCTTGAGATACGGTTAGGTCTGTGAGACAGTTCAGTTTAGGTGATAATTCTAGTTTTGTTCTGATTTTTATTCAGTGCATTTTTCTTTTTTTGTCTCAATATTCAATTTTAAGGAAAAAAAAATCCCAACTTTCCTTCACCATGATTCTTTCTGTGTGGTGTTTACAGAATGAGATCAAGAATGTGTCAGAATAGCTCAAACTCTTGATTCTAATATTGGTAACTGCCAATGGGCCAATACCCCTCCCATTCACCTAGCTTTGTTGGGATTCCTTTGAATTGCTTTAATGTGCTTCCTTTCATCTAAACTTATACAAATAATTGGCATACTTTGCTACATTACTGCTCCTCCTCCAGTAAAAAAAAAAGTCTATATATTTCTGAATATGAAAATTTTGAAACTCCCAAGTGATATGTTTTTTTGAATGATAAAATAAATAATTTGTTTCTGCTATTTCATCTCTTCTTGCAAGACTGCTGAGTTTAACGTTCTCTAGAGAACTTGACAAAAGGCTTTTGAAAATCCAAATAAATTACTTTGACTAATTTTATCCATTATTTCTTGCTATCCTAAAAAGACCCTAAGAGAATAGAGGACTCTGATTCTTCCACCTGGGTTTGCCTTCATGGCAACCTATGCTTTTGCTTAGTTTTAAAGCTTTTGGGTGCAGGGGTTACTTTCTCTGTTACTTTTTGAAAAGTACATCTCTTGGCCAAACAAAGTCCTGATTGAAGTACTAAGGCACTATTACTCCATTAAAACATTTATGTCACCATAATAGTTCTGATTATTCTGCTGCTTACCAGATCTCAAAATTGGGCTTCACATATTGATGTCAGATATCCCTATAGGCTTGTTTTAAAGGAAAGTATAGCACCAACGAAACATCTTGCTAGCTGAAAATACGTGGCCATAATCATACACCAGCAAAAGAGTACTACTAAAATTGTTTTAGCTTTTTTTTGCAGTCTTGAGATTTCGAGCACTCCAGGGAAACTGACAAAACCAGCAGGAGCAATTAGGAAATCATTCCACACTGGAATGATTTCCTAATTATTCCTGTTTCGCCTTACAGCTGTGATTATTGCAGTTTTCTGTTTGATTGGCTTTGCTTTCCAGGTCCTGCAAGCTCCATCAATGGTCCCTTCCAACTTAAGCTGTTCTGTAGTCTGTGACAATAGCATAACAATAGGTATACGCTCAACCACTTCTGTGTTGTTTATTGGTTTATCAGGACACATTAGGAACATGTAAGTCTTCTGATGAGAAGAACGTCTGATTTGAGGGTATTTTATTTCCCTTTGAACTCAAAAGCAATTGTCTAAGTACTGCATGTATATTTACAACCAACTTAAAGCAATGAAAATAACTCTTAAAATCCTTCTCTGTTAGCTTTGCAGTCAGTCCATTGTGCAAGAAGCACTATAAAGACTCATTACAGCCTCAGCACATAGCACCATTTTCTTCATGCTATATGATTCTTCAGTAAAGAAAGCCTTTGGGACACTCACATTAAGCCCCAGTAGTCAAATTAGAGTAAATCTGCTGCTGAATAAACATAACACATGAGCTATCCTTCTATGAAGGAAGCAATCACATTTATTTATTTATTTATTATGTAAGTGGCATCTGTATTGAGCAAATCGAGGACCTGCATTGTTTCATCCCTGTGGACTTCATATTAGTCCAGTAATTGCCCTTTTTAGAGCCCCACAGTGTTGGGAATTTGTGACTATAGTGTATTTCATGTATCAAAGAACTTTTACCCTAGAACTTTTGCTGGTTTGGTGTGATCACACTAACCCAGAACACTTTCATCATTGCCCCCTCCCTGAAGCAAATTCAAGTCTCTTTCTGATATGTATTCCGATTTTCAAGGTCCTGTTTGCAGCTCTGGCCCTGAGGAAGTAGGTGTTAGCAGAAAGTGTATAGACATGGCAATCAGATCTTTCAGCCTGTTGTTTTTAG
This sequence comes from Melopsittacus undulatus, assembly GCF_012275295.1. Classification (NCBI taxonomy): domain Eukaryota; kingdom Metazoa; phylum Chordata; class Aves; order Psittaciformes; family Psittaculidae; genus Melopsittacus; species Melopsittacus undulatus. The sequence goes on along the minus strand of NC_047532.1, from coordinate 26,716,644 downwards.
TGCCTCTCTTCTAAAAATAAAACTGATTTGTTCGAAATAATTGCACCAGTGATGCACAGTGACTGATTTTAGTCTCTCTCATCACCAGAAGGGCTTGAATTGTGTTGCATTTATCTTTCATGGAAGATTTATCTCCTTCTGACTTCTGTTCTTTCCCAAGGATGGCAGTGTGAAAGCTCTAGACTCTTCCTTCTCAGCACGTCTGTTGCTATCTTGATTTAGCAACAGAGTGCAGATGCACCTACGCATTATATGTAATACGGTCATTAGAGAAGACAGAAACCAATGTTCCTTGAAAGATAGCTTTGCAAGTGCTGTTCCTTCATTGAGCTACCTTTTGTGGTTCTGATAGACCACAGATATTTCTTGATATAAAGAGGCAATATCCTTATACATTACTTTATTTTGCTGAACTAGGAAAGTTGGTATCAATTTCTGATTTCATTTTTAAGCATCAGAGTTCTAGGCTACTTTTTGTTGCCTAATTAATATACTGCTGAGAAATTAATTAAATTGTAAAGAGCATCAATGATGGGTAAAATTCATTTTTCATATAGCAGCTGTGATCCAGATCACTGACAAAAAAATTTCCTAGACAATAGAAATTATTCGATCTGTTTTGCTGGTGGCTAATTGAAAAGTTGAAGCTAAGATTTGCAAGGTAATAATAAATAAGCCACAGCATACACATAAAGTTACATAAAGTTCTTTATATTTTTAGTTTCTCATACTATTAAACAAACAGATGACTGTCCTTTTTTTTGGGAATTTGTATTGGAAGATTCTCATACAATATGTTGGGCTATTTAAAAAGGCAATACCTCTGTTTCCAATCAAAAGTAAATAAAAATATATGTTTGGTTAGAAGTGCTTATATTTTAAAAAGTAAATATAAACATGTTTGCATTATCTAATTTCCAGAAATTTCCAGTCTAATGACTGTGGCAATTTTGAACAGGGTATCTCTTTTTAGCACTGTATTGAATATGATACTCTAAATTTGAAGATTAACTTTTCAATTTTCTTTTTCTCAGTAACGTATATTTTATGAGAAAGTTTCTATAATGTCACCTTAACTTTTGGTTGCAGCTCTCTTATTCTCATTTGTGAATTTCTCACTGCTAAAGTTGGGTTGCAGGATTATGAATATATTTCACAGATAACCCCCCCCAGATTTATCTTACACTCATATAAAATAAGCAGTTGTTAATTTTCATTCATAGGACTCATTTTAGAAATGTCAAGTGTTTTGTTCATAACCAATTAACATCTATTGATTCTAATGCATACTCAAAGACATGCTTCAGCACAAAGATATTATTCCCCCATGGAGGATGGCATTTGCACTTCAAAGTGCAAAAATGTCGACAGTGAGATTTGAATATTCTTCATACACCACTATCCCTCCTTTCTGTAGTTATACTTGTTTAGTCCTCTTTGTGCTTAACTAAAACACAATTTACTCTTCCTATGATTTTATTTTAAAATTGTGTGTATTTTTTGCTCTCTTTTGTACACAATGCATGATCTTGTGGATAAGCTCGGAGTGAAGGTAAAGTATATTAAACTTTTCAAGTGGTTGGAAGATGTATTTCAGTAGTGGTTTTTATTTTAGTAAGATGTATTTGAATGACATTTTCTTCAGTAAGGAATTGTAATTAAAGAAAATAGTTTAAAAATGCATGGCTCATACAAGTTCAGAGCAATTAGGCTAGGTAATTAGAAGCATGATAAAAGGGCTGCATGGGAAAAGGAATTTAAACCCTCATTGAACTGTTACACCAAAAAGTGAATAAGAAAAAGATTAAATTAAAAGTAGGGCTTATTACTGGCAGGCAAAAGATAAAGCCAATTATTCTGGAAAAAGGAGTGCATGATTATTTACCTAGAGCTACTATTCATCACATGTAATAAGTTTCCTGAACGTGTAGGTAGCAAATGTACTGCCAGTTTCCCTTCTTATTCCTAACTAGTCTTACTCAGAAGATGAACAGTCAGCTTTTCTCAGACTCCTTCACAGATGAGCATGTTAAAGAACACAGCTTCCTAAAACAAGTATACGAAGAAAAGCTAAACAACATTAAAGATAGTTGACATGATTTAAGACTGCATCATGAAGTGGTTATTTTGAAATGGATGAGAGGAAGAATTAGGAAATTAGCTTGATATCTGTTTAGTGGTTTGTTTTTTTCTCAGTAAGAATGATTTTTTCAGTGGTTCCTAAGCTTGTATTAAATGCTTATCCCACTTCATGCAGTTGGGTAAGTTTTCTGGCATTTGATAAAGTTTGGTTTTACAATGAAGGCTTGATAACAGAAGTACTGGGAAAAGAGATTAAGGGGATTGGTTACACTATTCTAGTGCAGTGGCACATACTATGCATCAAAGACCGAAAGGCCCTCCATAATGCAAAGGATCTATATGCTAAAATCTTTCCTCTTAGAGAGAAATATGGGAAAGGCCACAGTGTGATTCACACCACGTTCCTAGAAGGAGACACATAATTTGCTTTGGCTAGGAGAAAGGATTGCTATGTCCATTCTCAACCTTAGAGCTGTGGAGGCGTTCTCACGACACTGATGCCATGGGACTACTCATGATGATGGTGCTATTTTACTGATTTATGACTTGCATGTTTGATTACCACTGCCCTCTGAATCAACCATTAAAAATGAGCTCTGTGACTCCTTGGGTTCATCTGTGGTTAATTAATAATCAGATACACTTTTATCAGTGCATCATAACAGAGTTTGACAGCAAAAGACACTTAAAACTATTGACTTAATGAGGAGACACCATTTTTCTTTAATGATGGTAAATAGATTATTTAAATCAAAAGCTATCATAAATATCCCTTCTTTGTAACAGCACCACTAACAAATGTTGCCCTGGTAATCAACTTACTAGTGAAAAAGCAATAAAGCAGCTTAATTGTGCTCCTTGTGTTGTCATGCATTTCAAAACCAGAAAGCACCTTTACAACAGTCTAATCTGCACTCCAGATAACCCTGTCCAGAAAAGTTCATATAATAATTCTTCTGTCAAGCATCTAATTTTGTTTGAGATGGATTATCTCATTTAGAAACCTGGGAAGCTCTGCTGAAGTTTAGCAATCCAGTACAAGCATTAGAGGCATATTCCAGCAGAGCTAGAAAATCTCCCAGACAGAACAAGTACAGGACAGGTGAGGCTTTGCTTTACTCTGACATGCTATACAAGGACTGTGTTCCTGCGTAGAGAGGAGCTGTTTCCCTTGTCCCATCCCTCAGCACGTGGATGGAAACTAGGCTTCAGTACCATAGAGATAACATCTATGCCAAGGGCAGTGACTTTAATGATTACTATGAGGAATTTTCTAAAAGAATAATAAAGCTGATTTTCAATAAAATTATATTGAAACATAAATATTGAGAGAAAACATATATTTTTTTTTTCCTTAAGTAATGGAGGAAACCAATTCAATAAGGAAGGAAATGACTGGGCTACCCATTTTTTAAATTCCTTGTGTTTTCCTGGATGTTTCTTAGCCTGTTCTGACTTGTGTTGTTTTGTTAGAGTAGTTAAAAGCATTAATTTAAAACCCAGGATCCATGAACAGTTTGTTTCTTTCCTACTCATATATCAACTGGCATTTGGAGCAATAGTACTTCAGTGAGATTAAAAAAACATTTAAGAGTGTAACTTTTGCGAGATTTATTATTTTTGTTTTGTTTTTATTTGGTTTTTAGTATTTTTATTCAAACCTTGCTCTCCTTACATTTATTTTCTTTTGGGGTGAGTTCATCTCTGATCAAGGCTTTTTAGTTGTAACACTAGGCAGTGGTTTCTTGTGTATTTGCCAAGGAATCTCAGGTTTTCTAACCTGCACCCCATAATGTATTCCTCATTACTGACCTGAAAGATCATCTAACCAGTAAGAGCATATTCTGCATTGTCTGCACAGACTTTCTTGCTGTGACAGCCTAGATCTGCTGTATGAAACCAGCTTGCTCAACACTTTACTAAGTTTGTCAGACAACCATTAGATAGCAGATACTTGAGCTACTGCTGATTTATGATGGGCTTGAACTGGTGGCCTTCGGGCAAAACCTACTGTCAAGCTCTCTGAGCTATCTGTTGTTTTGTTTTGCTTTGTTTTCTACTTGTTTTCTTACTTTAGTGACAACTCATGAATAAAAGCAGAAATGGAAAAAGGAGAAAAGATATGCCTGGAACTGCAGAAAGTCAGAAGGCAATTTAAAGCATTTTTTTTTTTGTCCCAGAAGTCGGAAGAAAGTAGGAGAAGCTAAACACTCTGAGCAATCTAGGTTTTAAATGGTTGATACTTTCTCCAACATCCTTCCAAAAAGAAAGTTGTAGAAGGCGATTTAAAATAAATTTGTTCTTTCTCCTGGGAAATCAATATATTTTTCATAAAAATATTACCCTGCTTCCTTTGACATTATGCTACAAGCAAGCTTCTAACTAGCATAAGCTTGCATTTCTAACGAAATGAACAGAATTTGATGGTAAAAATTAGCTGGAAATCTTTTATCATTGTATTTATTTATTTACTGTGGACATGAGTATCACAGGTAGTCCACTAATGATTATGGCATTTCATAGAATGGTTATAGAATCATAAAATGGTTAGGGTTGGAAAGGACCTTAAGATCATCTAGTTGCAGCCCCCCCTGCCATGGGCAGGCACACCTCACACAAGACCGTGTCACCCAAGACTCCATCCAGCCTGGCCTTGAACACTGCCAGGGATGGAGCATTTACCACTTCTTTGGGCAACCTTTTCCAGTGCCTCACCACTCTCATAGTAAGGAATTTCTTCCTTATATCTAACCTGAACTTCCCCTGTTTAAGTTTTAACTTGTTACCCCTTGTCCTATCTCTACAGTCCCTAATGAATAGTCCCTCTCCAGCATCCCTGTAGGCCCCTTTTAGATACTGGAAGGCTGCTATGAGGTCTCCACACAGCCTTCTCTTCTCCAGGCTGAACAGCCCCAGCTTTCTCAGCCTGTCTTCGTATGGGAAGGTCTCCAGTCCCCTGATCATCCTCATGGCCCTCCTCTGGACTTGTTCCAACAGTTCCATGCCCTTATTCTGGGGATATCAGAACTGCACACAGTACTCCAAGTGGGATCTCACAAGGGCAGAGTAGAGGGGCAAGATCACCTCCCTTAACCTGCTGGTCACACTTTTAATGTAGCCCACGACACAGTTGGCTTTCTGGTCTGCGAGTGCACCCTGAGGCCAGTTCATGTTAAGTTTCTTGCCAACCAACACCCCCAAGACTTTCTCCACAGGGCTGCTCTGAATCTCCTCTCCAATTAATTCTGGGACAGCATTCTTCCATGCTGCCCTCAGAAGGCACAAAGGAGCCATGGCCGAAATGCTATTAGTTAGCATGGACTCCCCAGCACACTAAGGAATGGCTTCAGGCTCTTTAGCCAACCCTTGGCCAAAAATGCTGTCTCCCTAGCAGAGCCTGAAGCTTCTGCACAGTATTTCTTGGTAATGCTAGTGCTGGAAATCAGGGCTGGATCTATCTTCAGCTGCCCCTGCTTTCCCCAGATACGGGAGCCACAGAGCATGTGAGGGTCTGCTCCTCTGTTGTGTGGGAACAGCTGCTTTCATCCAGCTAGACTGAAGGTGTTACAAGATAAGTCACAAAGCTTATTGCAATGTGGGATACAGGACCATTGCTCTTGCTTACAGTCCTGAATCTTCACAAGGGTTTCTATCTGCAGTACTGAAGCATTAGCACATAACATTGCTGTGGGTAAATATTGCCTTGCAGGAGCACCATTTGAAGTGTATAAGAGATGTTTACAAACTCTAGTGACCTTTGTTCAAGCTTGAGAATATCCAAGGAATATGCAGGTTCTCCAGTAGCTGCAGCATTACTGAGGGCATTCATATGTTTTCCATATTCCAGAAGGCAAAACAACAGACACACACACACAAAAAAAAACAAAATAAAAAAAAAACAGAAAAAAGTGAAGAGACAAAAGAAGTTGTCAGCTTAGACATGGATGTAAGACACTGAACACCGTTTTCCAAAGACCCAGGTTTACCAAGGTAGAAAATTGTGAAGTCAGCAGACTAGGATGAAAGGAAGCAGTTGGGATAACATTTTTTCTGAATGAAATATATATATATAATCCCCTCCAAAAGACGCCAGTTCCTGAGACAAGATGAGTAAATACAGACTGGGATACAGAGGTGGTGAAATAGAATAAATTTCAATTTTGTGCTTCTCCATCCACCCTGCTACCTGCATCATTAACAGTCCAAGTTGTAGACCTGTTTTCATATTTTTTCCATCTCCCTAGGGTTTGTTGTTGAAATCTTGACACCACTGACCTTAGGGGCTCTGCGGTCATATTCAGTATCCTAAGACCTCTTCAGGCTAGACAACAAAGGCTATGTCAGTAAGTCCTTTAGATGTACTAGTTCCTAGAATAGCTTGATTTATTGCTATCAATGAAAGCTGCAATGTATTAACTGAAAAACTCAGTTTGTATAGCTTGCAACTGTAGAAGTTGGAGTTATTTGGCACTTCAACCTTTTTTTGGTTTCTGGTAGATGCAAGACATATCAGAGTAGTATTCCTAGTTTCCATTAAAATTTAGATCTATTGGGAAATGACAGATCCACCTCTTACCTTCTAAGCTTCCACTCAGTGACTTATAGTATGTTTTTAAGTATCTTGCTGAGCAGAAGCATTCATAATAAACATGAAGTAAAAAAAAAAGTATTATGATTTATTTTTACTGTAGCGTTAAATTATGCTTTGATAGCTCTGATTACTCCTGTGTCGTGAAGAAAAAGTAAATTTTCAATGAGGGAATTTAAGAGTGCCTGGTTACTTCTTTGTTTAATTGCGGTTGCAGTGATAGTTATACATAAGTTTGAGTCATGTATCTACTTTACTGTTTCTACTGCAGGGGGCTTTCCACTCTTGTGAAATACAGAATCATTATATTCCGAAGTTTACAACATTTAAAAGAAAGTGATATTCCAGTAAATAAGATGTCTCTTTTCTTGTTCAATGTCTTTGTCTTCTTTGAAACAAGAACTCTATTCTATGCTACACTCAGGTAAGCTGGGTCATTGGTTATTTACTGTATATTCAGCTGACATTGCTCTGTTCTCATTAGTTTGAAACAAATTACTGTAAACTTGCGTTTGCTCACCTTGACCAAGAGAGAGTCTGAAGGTACTGTCAAGTAATTTGAAATTACCTAACAACCTTCTTGCTTGACTAGAGTGAATCAAGACTTCCCATTTCAAGAAGTGTTAGGTATTGAATTATTTTTAAAGAACTGGTATCAGTAGGAAAGGTTGGTTACTCTGAAGGAGTGTTTAGAAAGGGGAAAGACTCTGCACACTTCTGGGGGTCCCATGGGGAGGATGTTTGCGAAGGAGCATTCATTTTAACACCAGTAAGGTGGGGTTTTTATGTGAGAGGGAGACATCTGATTGTGTTGTGCGTGGTCACAAGAGCACACAGATACCAGTGTGTTACTGAGGGGAAGTACTGACTTCAGACCCAAAGGTAAAGTGCAACCAAACCCAACAGCAGGGTACCAACATCAAAATACTGAATTTCTGTACATCTCAGGAAAGTGAGTAACAGCTAGAAGTGAGAGACCTTTGTGAGTGAAAGGCAGCATGTAACCTCAGTCTCTATTAGACTCCAGAATATGCACAGGTGGAAGTTGTGCAGCTTCACTAGGTGCTCATACTCTCTGTGTTGCAAGATAACAAAACAGCTCCACAGATTATTGAAAATTAGTCTAGCCCTTTTAGGTCACCCTAGGAACTGCTGCATGCTGGGATTTTATTACAGGAGCATTGCACTGCTCAGGGAAGCTGCTGAGTTCTTGAAAATATGTCTTTCAGCAATGTTAAAATTCTGGTGCACACACAAATAATAAATCAAATGCAAATCTTGGTAGCTTTTTACCATAAACTGATGTGCCTCTCTAAACCTGCTGTATTTATAAAGTCCAGGAATGACCTAGAGTAATATGATGATATATTAAAGTTATTACTGTCCTTTACAAGTTGGAGTTTTATACAGCATTGGGAATTGCATGGGAGGGCAGAACTAGCCCTATATTTGTGTTCAGTCCATGTGTCATAGCACTGTATAATGTATAGGTTAGACTCCTTTCAGTGATGATGTCTTATCTTAGCAGGGCAGACTTGTGAGCTATTGAGATTTCTTTAAATAGATAAATCAATTTTTCAAGGACATCCCTTGAGCTAACAAAGGTACCATACAAACATCACTTTACATGGAAGGTATCATTATATCTTGTTGCAGTTTAATATGAAGCATGACAAAATGTGGCAGCCTAAGGACACCTTGTCAAGTCTACTGTGCCCTTCCATGAAGGAAACACTCTGTTGATCAATGGCTGCTAATAGCAGTGGTTTGAACACAGATTTATCAGTTTGAAAGATATACATATGAGTGTGTGTGCGTTCTTTCATTACTGGTCACCCATTTTAAATCATGTTAGAAGTGAAAAAGTGTTCGTTTGTGACAGTATTTTAAAAAGTGTCAAGTGAGGAGTTTGAAAAGTGTATTGCACTTTTTCTGTAGTCTAGACAGAATTCTTAGAAAAGTTGTAACTGCAACTTCAGTGCTTTCTAAAGAAGAGCCATTCAACGTAGCAGCAGGACATTCGATGACTGACTTATCGGGATTCAGGATATAGGACTTTTCCCCCACATGACAGAATGGTGACTATCCATTTCATCATACAGTATCAGTTTTCATGTTCTTTTTTTCTTCATGCTTTTCCTTTTCCTTTTTCCTTTCCTTTTTCCTTTCCTTTGCTTTTTCTTCTCTTTTCTTTCCTGTTTATTTTTCCATTTTTAATGATTGACATAGATTGCTTTTATTACCTATGGTTAAAAATAAAGTCAGTTGACAGTTCTCTAAAGTGTTAATAATTTTTTTTAATTTTTGAGATTTGTATTCAAGATTGTCTTCACCTTAGCATTGGTATAGATTTTTTTTCTTTATATTATTTTAACCTGAAATTTTGGTATCTTGGATATTTGAGATAAACCATCTGCTTATAAATCCTGAAAATTTTCATTACAATTGCATTGTCTGGTCTTTTATCAAAAGCAGGGGTTTAGCAGATACCAGAAACTCTATCTGCATAATTAGCCCGAATATAAACCAGGAGCTCTCTCAGCTGTGGATGTAAGAAGCCTACCCACCAGCCTATATACAATACGTGCAAATATAGGTAGTCCTTAGGTAAGATAAGTCAAACCATGAGAGATTGCTATGACAAGTCTTTCCTGTTTCACAAATAAACTACATAAAAGACATTTGCTTTATTTTATTGTGTATTTGTCTGAAACTATGGGGCAACAATGTGCATGACATGGTAAGCATATTTAATTTAAACCTGTTGTATTATTTCTCTGTGTAGAATTGAAAGTTGTAGTGCAATACATACATGCCCAGGAATTCAGAAATAATTGTTATAGTCAACTGTTTCTGGTTTGCTGGCCCTTGTGAGTGTGGTTAAAAAGTCAGGGCTGCTTGTCACAGCACATTTAGATACCCAATATCTGAAATAATTACCGCAATCCAGCCTGAAAACACTGTGCTCTCCATACTGGGGCAGTCATTTCCTACCTTACAGGTTTTGTAATTTTGCAGTGTCCCCTATGAGGTTTTGCTAGAGGCACATCAACTCAGCACCTACTTTCATCTTCAAACATTGACATAATTCAGGTTTGCTGTTTGGCTCTCCAGTGGGCACCTCAGAGATGTGCCACTTCCCCACCTGGCATGCTGAACAGACTAAAACATATGATCTGGGAAGCCTGAAAATAAGAAGTGTCATTGTCAGCCCCAAAAAAATAGTATGCCCTCTTCCTGAACTTAATCCCCAGGCATTTCTGGGACTGGAACTGGACTAACTGAGCACACTGCAAAGCTCAAAGTTTGTTTAATAACCAGATATTATTGAATCTTAGCAGAGCTCTTATACAACAAGAATGTATAACACAATTAGGGAAAGAGGATGTTCAATGTAAAAAAATATGGGCCTCTAAAATTTGACACAGAGGGAAAATCCCTCTGTGACATCAGTGGAGGATGCCTTTTATACAGATTCTCGAAAATGAGAAACCACTGCCAATATCAGAAAGGGACAAGGTAGAGAAACAGAAAATAATAGAAGTCTTTGTGTCCATCCATATAGTGTGGAAACAACACTTTTCAAAAGCTGCCATGTTAGGACTTAAACAAGATCATTTGATGGGGATTTCAGAATTAAATGATTAATTATATTCTTTGAAGACAGTAACTTCAGCTCACTCTCACCCTAGTGCAACCTGAGTAGACAAATGTCAATGCAGAGGAAGTGGCAGAGTGGGCTGTTGGCAGGGGAGAGGACTATGCAGCTTCCTCCCGAAGGGACAGATGAGTTTAGAGAGAGGACAATATGATTTGCTGAAGGAAGACCCATCCTGGGTCTTACTACCACTTACTCAACACTTGGGCACACCAATACAGGATCCTGATCAACAGCCTCCTCCTATCTTTTTGCCCTCTTTTGAGGAGTGAAGCAGGCAAGGGAAAGGGCAGTTCCAGATCACGGGAGCAGATAGTTAGGGTTGGGTCAACAACAACCTTCATCAAAATGCCTTTCTGCTTTGGTTGTTTACAGTAGTGGGAATAGAGATTGCAAAGTATCTTCTGTTTCTTTAAGGGAAGAATATCCTGTGCAGAATGAGCAGCTTGCTAAACACAGAAAGCTGGTCAGGCGTCTAATCCTTATCACCCAGGCACCTCTGTCCTCTGTGTAACCTGCACGCTAGGGCTCAGCCCACTCTGCTGATAACTTCACCTGCATGTCAGAAGAAACAGTTGCATATATAAGGACTTCACCTTTCTGATCTCTGATGACCAGTTGTAGGTCTGAATAAAGGCAGATTGAAAAACACATGCACTTGTTATCAGCTCTCAACTGACAGGAGAATCACAATGTAGTAGATTTAAAAGCTATGCAATTTCTGTGGGGGGAAATATACCTATCACTAGATTTACTCACCACAATAGAGGGAGGTAAATCAGTGAATAACAATAACTCTACATCTCGATGCCTCATAATCCTAAAGCTGCTTCCCACTGCAGGAAAACAGCTTGAACTGCTCTTTCTTTGACTGCTAGTTCTGATATTATAGACTTACTATAACAAGTAAGAACTAAATAATGGTTTTGTTCAGCAGTTTTTACTCAGAAAAACACCCAAACAAATAGTGCATTGTTTCTATGTCTTTATGGTCATTACATTTTTGTAGCTGTAGCTCTATTATAGAAAATAGACTTATCTAAAAAGGATAACAACAAAAGAGGATACCTCCCCTAAGTCTTGTACTTATTCTATTCACTAACTGCGCATACATGTTATTTGGTTTATTTCTGTGTATTCTCTAGGAGCTGTCAATACAACTAGAAAAATATACATGTTGCAAAAAAAAAAAAAAACAAAAAATACAAGCAGACATAAGAAAGGATGTGACTTGGAGGAAAATGTATTCTATATACTGGTAGCAGACAGAACTGGAAGCATTTTTACACGTTTTTGCTGTCATACCTATCAAAGAGCAGGTATGCTCTGCCCTGGCATGCAAGATACTGCTCAATGAAATGAAAGCAAGATTAGAGCCACTGAACTGACAAATAAACAAACAAGAAGAAAAGTGGGAACACAGCTCTGGAAAGCATTTGGTGCCCAATACTAACTTCAAGGGATTATACTCTTCCAACTCAACATAAACTTTAACATTGTCATTGATTATAGTGATGGAAAAAAACTTTTTAAAAAATAGCATATTTTTAAAAATAAATTGATGTGTGGATGAGCATGTAGAAACCAAATCTTCTGGTCTCATTTAAAGCAATTAAGAGGAACGACATTATTTCTGACCAAAAGCTTGCAATAATCCAAAACCATGTGTTCTGGGTTCAGCAGTAGCAGTCATTTTTTCTCCTTCTTGGTAGCTGGTGCAGTGCTGTGTTTTGACTTTCGGGCTGGGAACGGCTGCTGATAGCAAGTATGTTTTGAGTTACTGCTCAAATGTTTGGTTTGTTCAAGGCCTTTCTGAGCCTCATGCGCTGCCAGGGAAGGATGGGAGGAAGGAGAGACAGGACACCTGACCCAGGCTAGCCAAAGAGGTATTCCATACCATAGCACATCATACCCAGGATGTAATGGGGAGTGACCCGGAAGGGCTGGGACTCTGGGGGGACGGAGGAGGTATCGGTCGGTGCTTGGTCGGGCAGGGTGGGGTGAGTTATGGGTTGGTGGCTGGTGAGGTGTTGTATTCTCTTCACTTGCTATTTCCTTTATCATTATTATTTGTAGTAGTAGTAGCAGTAGTGATTTGTGTTATACTTTAGTTATTAAACTGTTCTTATCTCAACCCGTGGGGGCTACATTCTTTGGATTCTCCTTCCTAACTCTCTGGGAGCTGGGGGAGCAAGGGGGGGAGTGAGTGAAAGAGCTGTGAGGTTTGGTTTTAAACCACACCACCATGTAAAGAATAGTTTTGAAAGGCTAATGTAGCAATTCACCTTGTCTTAAAAATTTAATTTAGATAATGGTATATACAGCATTTTGCAAGCTGATGAAACCATTTATCTACAACTTTTTCCATATGTATTCCATATGAGGCACCTTTTGCTTCTGCTATGCTTACCCTAGTATGTGGAATATGTCTGACTAGCAAGTAAAAAAGAGAATTCAAAAGTTATTGTCTGGGTATTACTTATTCCCCTATTTTGTAATCAGATAATTCATTTTCTCTGCTGCTTAGAATGAGACCATTCATGTTTTGCCATGAATGAGTTGCCCCTTCAGGTCAAAGGCATATCTATAGTGGGACCATTGTTCATAACAACATCTGAACTTCTATACGGATGATGAACTTTCCTATCCAAATGGGAAGCAGAAATAATATGGGAGTACTGGGGATGGGTTGTTGTGTTTTGTTTGTTGGTTGTCTGTCCCTACCCCTAAGGAACTTCAGAGAAAACAAAGGAACTTTTTTATATCATGAATAGTTTTACAAACAAGACCGTACCTTAAAAAAAATTAAATTCAGTATGAACAAGCAATGTCCTAAAGCATCAAGCTTCAGAGTTTTCATCATACCAGCAACTATGAGAGATTAGCCAGTATAACTGCAGTGCTACATACAAGTACCTGAGGTAGCTTTTCATTAGCAACCTGGCACATCCTGATATTAGGCTCAATACTGCAGCCCAGAATCTACTATGACCTGATTTATCCTGGCAGGGAGCAAGGTGGCAGAGGTCTGCCCTGAAAGCTATTATCACATGGTAAGCAAGTGAGCATGCACGTATTTAAATTTTTTAATTGGAACTGCAAAGTGTGAAAGTTTTGTTGTGGCTCACATTATATCTCTTCATGCCAGCTTAAGCCTCAAAAAGTCATAGGCAACTCTGTTTTGGTGTTAACACATGTTCCTGCAGTAAAGAAAGGAATACTACCTTAGAGCTTATGCCAGTTTGTTATGCTTCTTTTCTTTTCTTTTGCTGCTTCCTGAGATTCCTGTTCTTTGTTTAGTTACTGGGATAAGTGAAACAATTTTTTTTTCTGTGGGCCAACCCTTAAGACTCATGAATCACATTTTATGGGGCTTTTTTTTTTGGTGTTGTTTTATTTTGTTTGTTTGGGTTTGTTTGTTTGGTTTGGCTTTTGGTTGGTTTTGTTTTTTTTTTTTATGTTTTGTGGTACCACTGATAGATACTGTGAAGCTGTTACAGACATGAATTACTAAAATCATCTCAGTGTAAAGAGAGCAGCTGAGAGGACAGAGCTGTTAAAGTACTGCAGTACTTTCTTCAGAAGCTGGTAATGAAATTATATTCAGGGTGAAGAATGAAAAAAGGTGTATTGCTGAGGCTTGCTGGCTCCCTGCAATCTACAGTAGCTATTCTGGTCCCTGAGGCTGTCCAAGAACAAAATTATCTAGAAGCCAGAGATGATGGATTATATTATCTTTGTTCAGCTGTCTTTGTTTGCCCCATTTAGCACTTCTGAATAATCATAATTTAGGTGATGAAGTAAACCTTCAGAAAAGGCATTTTACTGTTTCCCACACTTTTACATATATGTCTGTGGCAGGAGGTGAAAAACCACCAATAATCAGGATATTAGGAGCAGATTAGTAATAGCTATTAGAAATTGGTAACATGGTATGATCTCTGAAATATCTGTTTCATGGGATCTTGCCTTCCCTTACCTCTGCCAGGGATGAACTGGTAGGGGCAGAGGATCTCTTGAGTGGGAAACCCCAGTAAATGCCCCACATTCAGGCCCTCAGTTGCTGGTGAGTTGAAGTGATGCACTCTGTGGGCTACCCACAGGAATCTCTTCTCACCCCCCAAGACAAGGGTACAGGCTACTGACCAATGGAAAGGTACTTCCTGAGGCACTAAAAAGCAAAGTTAGAGGAGACTAGAAGGTGGAAAGTTTCAGATACCAGAGCTGAGTCTGCCTTATAAATATTTTTTGCTTGTAGTTTTTTCAGTACTGTAAAAATAGCAACTAGGTTCTAATTTGATCAACTTTGTTACATTTATCCTATTAGGAAAAAGTAAATACATACCTTTTAAAAATATCAAACACTTTCCAAAGATGGCTAGGGCATTCATTTCAACATTCTGCTTTCCAATAGATGTTACTCAGAAGATGGTATTAAGCCATTTCAATATCACTCCTCAGTGTTTGTAAAAATTAGCAAAAAATATGCATACCGATACTTCCTTTCAGCATAATAACTTTATGGAAAATATAATTGGTTCTCAGGATACCTTTGTTATTTCCACAACCTTTCAGTTGTTCACAAAACATGATCCATACATTACTTTCATACTTCTATTGAAATTAAGTAAAATGAAAATTCAGCAATTCACTATTTTAAGAAAGAGAATTTTCTGGGGAAAGAGAGAGATGTTATACATCAGGTGTTTGGGAAGAAAGAGTGTTTTGTGTTATTTACCATAATGTTTTTAAAGGTCTTTAAAAAGCGATTTGAGTGCAGTCATCTTAGCTAACTGTGAATACTCCTCGTTAGAGATAGATTAACAGACATAATATTAATGTTAAGGGTTCCTTGATGGGAAAAAAAAACCCCAAACAACTATCAATTTGTACTTCAGAGATACTTTTTCTGTATTTTTTGTTATGCTGAAATAAAAGTGGGAGCTCCATTGAGGATGACAGTTGTTAAATCTGTAAGGCCATGACTGTCTCCTTGAATTCAAGTTTCCGTCTCTCTAGAAAAAAGAAAAGAATTAGTAATTTCATAAGTGGATCTAAAACATGAAAGTATAGTCCAAATGGCTTTTATAGAGCTGTGTTGTACTTGAGAGATGTGCTGCACTTCTGTTAAATTCTGAATGCACAGACAAGGTGACCTAGCTGATTTAATCAACTGAAGAAGTTACTGATCTACAAACTGCTGAAGGCAAATACTCTGGGAAAACATTGCTGCATGTTTGCCTGTGTCTATGCCTCCCTCAGCATCTGTTGTTGGTCATTGCTGAAGACAGGCCACCTTACCATATGGACTATTAGTTGATCTAATCCAATCCTGCTGTGTGATCTTTTGATCTACTTGGGTGTCTCCTCAAGGTCTCTGAAAGAAACAAACCTGCTGGATGTAAAAACCAAAAGCCCCTGAAATGGGTTATTATCTCTTGGTTAAAAATGTAGAAAATGAAGAATCTAAGCCCAGCTTTCTAAGTGAATGAAGATCATCAGTAGCCTCCCTCAGACATCTGTGCCAGGCATTGTTTATGTCTTCACTAGGAGACTGACTAGAGAGGTGATAGGGTTTACTGGTGATCTTCAATTACTCAAGCAAAAAAGAGGAAAGCCAAATCAAGAACAGTTTTCAGAAGGATCTTAGAACAGCAACTTACAGATACTAAAATAGTAAGTGAAATTCAACAATGATGAATAATATTACCTGAGGCATACAAGAAAAACAGTCTAGGCTTCAATACTGAATTCCAAAATCTTACAACTTGGGAAGTTATAATGTATACATTTATGAAGTCTTTACATCATTGCTCCATAACAGTCAAAATTAAATCATGTTAGGAATTTTTAGGAAAGCAACAGAATAGAATAAAAACCCCAAAAGAGGTAATTACAGCACTGTATATAATTATAATATCCCTACATCTTGAATATTATCTGGTGTTCTGATCCCCTAGCTCAAAAAATATCTGAAAGCTCTAGAAAACCAACACATAAGGGTGGGAAAGCTTCCTTGCATCAGAGGCAGGGAAGAGCATTTCAGGCTTGCAGAAAGGTATGAGACTGACATTTATAAATTATGAGTGGAATAGGGAAAAATACTATAGTACTATTATGTTACCCTTCTATAAATATCAATTGAAATGTCTCAGGACCAAGGAAAAGAAACAAACTTCCCATCTCCCAAAAACTTTACATGTTTTCAATAAAACATGTTTAAAGAGTTGAAACAAGGTGGACAGGGTGGCCAAAAAGTTCTGTGGGTTAAAAATATAATTGGGCAAATTAACTAAAGAAAAAGCCAGCCAAGGCAAATGATTACAGGAGAATGTAGCCCTGCTTGGAAAGTTCTTGGAACAGAAATTGGTAGAGGCTGGGAAAGGATGCTTGTTAACCCTAAACATTTACCATCAGAAACAACATAGAGATCTGGACTGAATTTTGGGTTGACCTAGTACAGTCATTCATATGACTCAAGATGTAATAAAGAGTAACAATGCAGTGCCCCTGATTCTGACAGATTTGGGATGCTGCTGTCAGAAGACTGGAAAAGCAGACCCTTGATACAATGGCAGCTGAATTCTTCCCTGATAAGGTTGCATGCATTTTGACAACAACATCAGTGCATCAACACATCAACCTTTCTCTTGGATAGACTCATTAGTGCTGAGCAGTCAAGAGGTTCTCTACACAGGAAAAAAAACAGCAGTCACTTGAGATCTCACAGGTTTCCACCTGCCGTATGAGAACACACAATTTTAATATGCAATAATTGCAGGCTTTTTGCTGTCTCTGTAGCTAAAAGTCCTGAACGAAGGACCTTTCCCAGTTTGTGGGGAATAGAGATACTCTGACAGACTGCTTACATATCACCCTTTTTTCCCCTCTTTCTTTGTAATTGTCAGCTCCAAAGTTAACTGTATTTACTTGGTTTTCAAAATTATATCAGTAGGTGTTTTCATTCATGTCAAAAATAAAAGGCTACTGTGTTTCAATATACGTGTTTAGCATTAGTCAGACATTACTGCTGGCAGCAATGTCACTTGCTGATTTCTAATACCTACATCCTATTACCAAAGAAACAATAGTTAGAGTGGAACCAGACAACTAAAATCAAGAAATGAACAGCTTGATTAACAGCTAAGCACCTCACTAGAACTCTAAAGAGATGGCATATAATATTTATGGATTTAACATTGTGAAGTAATTTAGGTAACCGATACTTAGAAAAATAAAACCAGGTTACAAAGCACATATTATAAATCAAATATTGATTCTACTTGACATAAGCCCATAAAGAGCCAAAGTAATGGTGCCGTTAAATCTTAATGGAATAAAACATGTCCTTCCTGTATTCCTATTTATTTTGTTCTTTTTTTTTGTTCATGAGTAGAGGAAAAATTAGTTGCTCTGGGGTTTTATTCATTCTCTTAATTTTTTAGTTTGGGTTTTGTTCTTTTTTCGTTCTGAACTGAACTTTAAGGGCTTTGTCCTGTTGTCATTTTCATGCAGCATTTAATTCATTATGTCTAACAGCTCTGAGAAGAGTCTGGCATCCTTGATGAATCAAGGAAAAAGGACATAATTCAGAATTATGTCTTGCACTGTCACTACCTTCTGAAGTCTTCTAATTGCAACAGACTGCAATTAATATAATTGACATAATTCCTTTCACAGAAAGAGATGTACCTTTAGGAACTATGGGCTTAATTCAGCGTCAGATACAGCTTATTCCTGGGATACTACAGCCACATCACAGAAGTTCAGGTAACGCATGTGACAATACAGCTTAGAGTTCATCTTCTCTATAAGTTCACAGAAAACTCCAAGAACTTGGTTGGCTTAGAGTTACAGCTTCCAATTGAAATAAGAAGGTCTCCATTCCTTTTAACTTTCCATCAACTTTTACCTCCCCTTTGTCATATAACCCCTATCTTCCACTGTGGTATGTGTGGGGAAAATTATACCCTTTCCTGAAGTTTTCTTACCACAGAGAATAGTCCAGCTATTGCTATTGCCTTCCACAAGTCACAGCTGCTTGAAAATGCCTAATCAACCACCTGGCAGAAACTGGCAGGCTATAAAGAGAATAGCTTCAGATTAAGTATTTTCCCCAGTTGAGGTTTACCTGTTTGGACTACAGGACTGCTGAAGAAAAAGGCAGTATTACCTGTCAGTACAGATGAAATCATATTGGACTTCCAAGATGTAAAAAAAAACAGAGTCTTGTGGGATTTTTCCTAAATGGTTATGAAATCTTGTGTGCTGGTATTCTCAGGTGAAGTGGGTTACAAACTTTGTTTTTCTGCAGTCTGTGTATATTTGCCATCTGTTTCCTAGCAAGTTAAACTGTAAGCAAAATGGACCACTGACTGGGGAATGAGGTAGAGCTTCTTCATTTAAGCACCTGATTAGAAAAAAAATGTAATTTGACTTTACGTATTAGTCAGGTGTTTGCTCTGCTTGTGTAACTCATATACAGTCTGGGCTCTATTAACCAATTTTCTTATTCATATATACATGTTTGTACTCACCTTTATGTACCAGGTGTCAATCCTTCACAAAATGTCATTAGTGCTGCTGAGACAACTTATGATAACTGAGCACCTGGCAGTTGTTCAGCAAAGTATGTATTTAATAATGTTTGGATTGAATGAAGAGCTTTCCTTATAGTGGGCATTGGCAACACTAGTGGATTTGAGGCTTAAGAACACATATGTTTTTAAATGCATGGAAAGAATGGCAACAAAAGTAGATATAGTGTTTGTCACTCATTGCATGGGCAATTTCAATTGATATTATCTGTAGTAAACTCCTATGGTCTCTAAGTCACTTTGGAATAAGGCCCATGTGAAAGGAAGACTAAGTATTTCTGGTTTTTTTCCTGTGTCTGGTTTTTAAGTTTTTAAGTTTTTAAGTTTTCATCTTCATGCTCAGCTTGCTGACAGAAACTCATACACCCCTGTCTGAGTTAGAGCTTGGTCTGAAGCTGTGCTGCTCCCCACACCTATGCAGTCCAGGAGGATTAAAAGCAGGTTAAAGGCGCAGAAAAAATGAAAAAGCACTAGATTGCATTGAGCTTCTGGCAGCCATGGTGGTACTGCTTTCTTGCTGCCTTATGCAGCCGGAAGAAAGTTTGGAGACATCTATGTTTGCTACAGCAACTACCTCTATGATGTAGGCAAGAAATGCAAAATTGCTTCTGGAACATGCTAAGATGGTGAACAACCATTATAGAAAATGAACAAAAATTGGATATAATGTCCAAATATTTGTCTTTTGTTTTTAAGTGATAATTTATCTTTACCTGTGAGCGCTCACACTTGTAACACTGATTTGCTGGCGACATTTATTGTAGTCCTTGCCAGACAAAAGCACCTAAGCTAAAAACAAAGCCTGACTTGCCATCTTGGTCATAGGCACATGTTATTGACCGTGCCAGCAAGCAGACTTTTAAGTGCTGAAATCATGCAGACAGTATGTACCTCATGCTGTATCCAGAGTGTTACTTGCCAAGCTCCAGGAATATATGACAGAATAAAAATAATGGATACAAGAACATAGTTGAAAAGTATATGGTGAGGATGTGTAGGAGGATGGGACACAGTATATTCTTGGCTAGGGCCATGGCTGATGCTTGCAGTTGGAAGGAGCTTGTGATTACATTTTGAGTGCAGAGAAGAGATAGCTGTATTCCTCAGGTGGTTTTCTTCATACTATCTTATCTGCCTTTTTTCTTTTTTTTTTTTTTTTTTATTGTGACCCTAACACAAGAAGATGTGAGAGAGAAAGCCAGTAACTGTGCAATAAAAAAAAAAAAATCTGTAAACTCTTGTCGTGGTTTAAACCAAGTCCCCCCACTCCCGGAGAGTTAGAAAGGAGAATCCAAAGAATGTAGCCCCCACGGATTGAGATAAGAACGGTTTAATTGCTAAGGCATAACACAAAACCCCTACTGCCATTTACTACTACAAATAATAATGATACAGCAAACAGCAAGTGAAAAGAATACAACACCCCACCAGCCACCGACCCATAACTCACTCCACCCTGCCCGGCTGAGCACCGCGTGCTCCCTCCTCCATTTTCCTCTAGAGCCCCACCCCTCCAGCTTTCTCTTTCCCAGTATGCATCCTGGGCATCACGTGCTATGGTATGGAATACCTCATTGCCTAGCCTGGGTCAGGTGTCCTGTCTCTCCTTCCTCCCGGCCTCCCCTCCTCCACCTGGCTGGAAAAAACCTTGAACAAAAACACCCTCAAAACATGCTCAAACCATGACAACTCTCTAAGCTTATGTGCATCCTCTTCTAGTCTTTACTATGTCTATTGCAGCTATGTTTGCTCAACTCATATAAAAACCTTTTCTAATCCCCTGTTCTTCCTTCTTGTGGTAACAGGATTCTTATCCAGTATCTCCTTGTGAATTTTTTCATTTTCCTTTCCATGCCTTTATCAGTTGCTTCCAATGAGTATATTTGTTGCAAAGATTGTTTTCTTATTACAAAAATTGCTGAAAATCCACATCAGCCTGTCATGTACATAACACTGTCACAGATGTCATGATGTTACCATGCGGCTTATTTATATGGATAAAATTATTTTAATTGGGCTATGCTGTTACAGTGAAGTTAGCATGTCAATAAATGTTCCCATATAGGCACTATTTTCCAATAATCAGTTTTCTATTTCTAGGTCAGTTTGCTAATAAATGGCTTAAACAGAATCAGAAATTAAGTTCTACAGATACTTCTGAAGGGGAAATGTTACCAGCATAGCTAATATAGGAGACTTCAAGAGGGAATAACCTCTCTCAGTACTTGTTTCTTACTTTTAAAGTGAAGGTAATGTGAGGATGCAGCCACTTGATTGAGGAATTAAATGCCAGGGAGCAGCAAGACCTGGCTGCTATGTGAGGCAAAGGGAGCCAAGTATGCCAGCCAGAATGGCAGTGCCTTTATGAGGAACACAGTCCTGCAGCAAGTGAGGTGAACAAGCAGGTGTCTTGGCAATGACCAGGGTCATCTACTACCTGGTGGTCTTTAATTAAGGAAGTTCATAATGATGGGGCAAGACTGTGTCAGAGTTGGGAATTAAAATGTGTGAGTCAGAATCAGTAAAGCAGATGGCAGGGCACAAAAATACCTGCAATGCAGCTAATGTGAGGCCAAGGACAAGTGCCTGAGCTTAACAGTGGGTTGGAGAAGATGTTTTTTATGACAGTTGTCTTAGAAACAAATAAAATTTACCTTGATGATTTTAGTGGCAAGCAAAGCAGTCAAAGTCTTTGGTCTTTCCATGACAATGGAATAGGTGTGGCAAGATGTATATTCTCCATGTAGGAAATACTGACCATTTGGAGTGTAAATATCAAGTATTTCCTGTTTGGGCATTTTCCCCATCATATGTCATCCTCCAAGTGTCCCCTGCTTTTATTTATTCTTACCTTCTGACTGCTGTTGCATGCACTTCAGCTGAGTTTGTTAACTGAAGGGGAGAGCTGGGGATGTGTGTGAGCTCATACTAGGCAACAGCATGAAGGGGAGGAAAATAAGAGCCAGGGATTGTTTCAGGAAGCAGTGAATTGCAAGCTCCCACTGCTTGGAGCTACCCTGATGATGCAAGGCAGTTGTAAATCCAGTATGTTCAGTCTGCTTGCTGCACATCTGGCACAACATAACAAAACAAAGAAACCAGACAGCACAAATGAATCTGACCCCCAGAGCTAAAGTTAGCTGTTAGTTCACTCCTAACAGCTTGAGAAAGCCTTACAGTAGCATTTTCTCTGGGATTCTTTTTCTGCTCTTGTTTGAATGCCTCCATGCAAGAAACTAAGTGCTTTCTCAGAAAGGTCTAGTTGAAGACTACATGCTGAGAGTATTTCATATTTGAGAAGTGTGACTGTCATGATCATTTTGAAATCTTACTATCTTACTTACTATCTTACTTACTATCATGGATGTAGGAGGGAAGGGATTAGGGAAAATCCATTGAAATGGATTTCAATCCATTTCAATCCAATTTCAATGGAATCCATTGAAAATCCATTTAGTCTAAACCCACAAACAGTTTGAACAATGGTAATTGCATGGGTCATTCATATAACCCATGTAAAGTGGGATAAGAGTTCCTTCAGTGTTCCTTCCAGAACTTAAATTGGTTTTTTCTTTCTCAAGCTCAGTAACCTAAAACTGAAATTAAATGCTTTGCATTGGGTGTATTGGGTGAGATGTTGGCAGCAGAGGGGCTGCAGAGATCTCTGAGACCAGGAGCTTCCTTGTGCCAGTCCCAGACAGTTCTGCAGGAGGACCCATGCAACCACCACCGAGTACCTCAGTGATGTTGTGGCATCTTGCAAATGTACTTAAGAAAGGGAGAAAAGCTGCCTATACAGTGAGGGCAGAGCTAAAAAAAAGTGTGAGAAACAGCCCTTCAGTACCCAGGTGTGAGAAGGATGAGGGCTTGCACTGCAGTTCATGGAAAGGCCACAGTGGAGCAGATGCCCTTGGTGCAGTGCACAGAGGACCTGTGCTGGAGTTTGTCTTGCAGGAAGCTGTAGCCCATGGAAGGGGTCCATGCTGGAGCAGGGGAAAGCAGCAGCAGAGAGGGGCTGTTATAGACTGGCCACATTCCCTTGCCCTGCTTGGTGATGAGGAGGAGAAAGAGGAGTTGGGAATGAAGTTAAGGCTGGGATGAAGAGAGTTATGAGAATGATGTTTTAGTTTGTCTTTGTTTCTCACCATTGAAATGCTTAATTGGCAATTAGTTAAATTAATTCTCCCCAGGTTGAGCCTGTTTTGACTGTGAAACTACTTGGTAACTGATCTCCCTATCTTTATCTCAACCCTCAAGCCTTTTCATTTATTTCTCCCACACACCTGATCCTGTTGAGGAAGGGGAATGAGTCAGTGGATGGCCAAGGTCAACCCGTATTTAAGGAGCAATTGTATTGTAAATACAGTTAAGTCTTCTCTCAATGTGGTTTGTATCTGGAAATCTATGTAGTGATTTTAAAAAATATATTTCTCTACCGTTATTTTAATGTTTGGTGGGTTTTTTTTTTGTGAAGCGAAATCAGTTTTATATGTTTGAAAATAAACTTTGATAGAATTTAGAAGAATATAACAGTTTCAAAAGAGTTCATGTACCCAGGAAGCTTATCACATCTGCACTCTTCAGTGGCTAAGGATCTGATTCTCTTCTGGCTAGCATCAGTTTCCTATCACTGAAGTGCCACTCCTGTTATAGAAGATGTTTGTCTTGTAAGTGGATATGAAGATGGAAGATAAAGGAAAGGTTGTAGTTTTTCATCTAAAGAAGAAAGGTTGCCAAGTGGAAAAAAACTACAGTGTTAGAAAAATGTCCCCTGAGGTCTTTTAGAATGAATCATGATATTGTAACAAATATGTATTTGCAAGGGTTAATATATGCCAAATAATATAAAATCTCCTCCTTCTGCCACTTTAGCCTCCCTAAGAGGCCTGTGAGGACTTTGTTTTGGAAAGCTGTTTGTGTCCTTGTCTTCTGTTTTTCCAAAGTACAAGTATTTAAATTACTGCTTCTACAGAGTTGTTCTTTTGTTTGCTAGCAGATGTGCAACACTTGCATGAAGCAGAGGTCTACATAATTCTAGAGATGAAAAAGCACTAACTCTGGAAAGAACACCTGAGGCTGGCAGATCATTTG
Source organism: Melopsittacus undulatus (assembly GCF_012275295.1). Taxonomy (NCBI): domain Eukaryota; kingdom Metazoa; phylum Chordata; class Aves; order Psittaciformes; family Psittaculidae; genus Melopsittacus; species Melopsittacus undulatus. The sequence goes on along the minus strand of NC_047532.1, from coordinate 26,692,628 downwards.
AGCTGATGGCATGGTGTAGCAGATGTGTCTGACTATATTTCTTAAACACTTGTGCTATGAAGCCAGCAGTTGTTGTTGATATACACCAGGTGTTTATATTGTGTATTGTGGATAATATCTTTGGGTGAGAAACTAAGGAGAGAAGGAAAGATGAGAAATATTTTTTTCCCATCCTTATCCTTAAGTCATCATTGTGTTTCCTGAGTGAAAAGCAAGGCAGTTCAGGAAATTCCATGCTGCACTGACAAGTTTTGATCAAGAAATCACCCAACCACTTTCATAATCAGTTGAAGACTTTGAAAAGGCTGTATAGCATAACTCTGCCTGTAAATGAAATACCTACATGGGACCGCATTTCTAGATAATACCTTCTTACTTTCTCAGCATGTCCAATCTTAGTTCGATCTGGCTTGTACTGTCTTGTTAACTGGTACTTTGTAGTGTTTTCCACCTTTGAACTACCAAGTCAAAGAAAGCTCTTCTTTAAAAAGATGAAATCATTGCTTTTTCAAAATGTGACTCCAGTACAAACTGTAAAATCCTTTTTGCCAGAGACTTCTCCTATTCCTTTCAGAAGGGTGATATTAAAGTGAATGCTGAGTGCTTTTGTAGTTTATTAGCACATCCAAGAAAAAGAGTTGGTCCTATTTTTAAGATATATCACTGCAGTATGATTAGACTCCAATTTTTGCATCAGTTGTGAGTAGTGTTTGGCTTGTAAAGAGAATTAGAAATAGATGAGACATCTCACTGGTACCTGACCATGGCCTGCAAACTTTACAGGGAATAGAGGGACTCTGGTAATTGCAGCATCTGGCTCCTGTAGGACCAACAAACAAGTTTCAGAATATAAGCATTTGTAATTTAAGATATGAAGAAAGATATTTTTAAGCAAGATAAGGTTTAATATCTGAAAGCAGGGCAGTTATCAAACACTGGCTCACAAGTAAAGAAACACTACACATAAAACTTCTAGAAAGAAGATTTATTTTATTAAATAAATTCTCCACACACCTGTGTTTTCATACAAGATATGCAAAACATAAATGACCATCCTGTTCCACAAATGTATGAGAACAGTATACAGCATTTCTAAATGCTGAGGGCATCAACAAACTTGAAGCACCCTCAAGCAGCAGTTCACAACAGATTCTTGAACATACAAACTAAGGAAAAATTTTGTGCCTAAAACACATCAGCCTGTGAGGGTCCTCTTCAAAATACTTATGAATGTCCTAACAGTGGATAGCTAATACAGAGTGGCACTCATTTATCAATGAAAAAGTGCAGGTTTAGAAGAAATAAATTGTATTTAATAATATGGTACTTCTCCATTAGGGTTTGCTGTGTAACTGTTCAACAATGAGCTGAGTGAAACACTCAAAATAAGAAAAGGAATTATTTACTGCAACTATGGGATAATCTTCTTCTCTACAATATCAACTATTCATGGTCAATATCCTTGGGAGGGTCATCATAACAATCTTTCAGGGCATGAATGGAAGCAGTGAAAGTTTTTGAAACACCATCTCAGATACAGCACTATAGGAACATCTATAGGCATTTAATAAATTGAGTTTTTATTCATTCATGGAAGATGCACAAATCGGATAGTTGCAACTTAAGTTGTTCAAAAGTGGTGCTCTATAGGTATCTAACAAACATCAGTGGATTACCTACTATATCAACTGAATAAAAGTATACAATAATCCAAAATTAACAACTGAGTCAGACTTTAGAAGCTTTTGTCTAGCACTGGAATGTCTCTTTTAGCTACATGTAATGAAAAGAGGTAATCTTTATCTAATATGCAACTTTTTAAAAAATTATTAAGTAGTTGTAGTAAGTTTCTATTCAGATGTCAAAGCTCAGACACCTGTGGAGACAGTGTTCTCATAGGAGAATGGGTATTTGGTACATGAGCTCTGAATAATCCTGAAAGATACAGCAAAGCCGTGGGAGGCCCGAGGAAGCCTAAGCAAGCAAGATAAGACGAAGCTGTAATTCACTGAGTTATGAGAACTGTGGACTGTTGGCAAGATTTCGAGGTCAAGTTCTCACACCTGTGCTTAACCAATTATATGTTAGTCACTAAGGGTCTTCAAGGCATGTATCTAATCATGATATGCCAAATCACTGACTGTGTGTGTAAGCAATAGTATATAAGGCGTTAACGCTTTGCAATAAATGGCTTTTTGTCTGATCGTATTAGTCTCTGACTGAGTCCTTTCCACGGCAAATGGCGCCCGAACAGGGACCCTCTATAAGTTCACATTGAAATGGAAGAGGGTGTGAATCACTGGGCCGTGAAGAAATCGGCTGGAATCGATCTGGCTGGACCAAGATCGGGAGGCAGAAGCCTCGAAGGAGGGAATCCTTGGATCGGAGCCTTGTGAGCCTGGAAGACACTGCACAGTGCAAATAAGGTGAGCAGCTGGACAGTTGGAAGGAAGCTTAAGGATGGGAAAACAGTTAAGTAAAGAAGAAGAAGTAATACTTAAGCTCTTCCAACATATCCTCTCTGTGAGAGGGACAGACTATGATGAAGCTATGCTAAAAAGATTGTTGCTCTGGAGTAAGAAGGAGTTAATTGTGGGAGTCAGTGAAGCTTTTAATTTCGCGACTTGTGAAAAAATTGCTAAGGAAGAAGCCTCTGATTTATGGATGTTTTCAGTCCTTTTTAAGGTGAAGGGAGCAACCCTTAAAGAGACAGACTTAAAGTTAATGTTGAAATGGTTGAAGACGCATTACCCAGAGATTGATGAGTCTACCGGATTTGAGATATCCTTGTGGAATGGGGCGGGAGTTAAGCTGTGGAATGCAGCCACGAAAGGCAATGATGCTGTGAAAAGTTTGTTAGTTATTTGGAGAACTGTTTTAGAGACATTAAAGTCAAAAAATGAGATCATGGAGACCAGCGCACCCTCTTCCCCCCCGAATCTCCGCCGGTTGCCGCTAGGGCTGCGAAGATTGAAGATGGGGATGAAGATGATCCTTTTGATTCAGGTCCTGTTGACCCCGACAAGGAGCCTGTGCACATTCATCAGTTTGCTGTTGCTGCTCCTGAGATTCTGATGCCTAATAATGACGATGCTGACCTGGATGGTGCTTTTGACCTGGAGACTATTCATCTGGAAAAGAAGCCTGATTTATATCCCCCAGATCCTCGTGATAAATGGGCAGCTGTAAAGGGAGAAGTGAGATGGGTGGGGGATGCAGATGTATTGCGCAGTTTCCCATGGTGTGTGTGCTTCCCACCTGAGATGGGAAGGTCTCTTGTATGCTCTTATCAGGGGTATCGGGCACAATGTGTCAGACCGTGGAGATGGGACCCCATATGCAACTCCTGTGATACAGTCTCTCTGTGATACTCGTGTACTAGAAGTTGGTAAATATAAGTATGTCCATGTTTCTATCAACCCTTGCAAACCTTTATAGATATTGCTGGCAACTTCTTCCAACATAGGCTGGCCACCTGTGTCGGAATGAGTGTGCATTTTGGTCAGTATAAAAGCCCAAGCCTCATGCGATGTGAGGGAGGCAGAGCCTCTGCAGGGACGCCCGCTAAGGTTGAGCCTGCCACCTCGCACTGCAATGATGCTTCTCGGAGATGGTTTCCTGATAGTCTTCACAAGGTCTTTGTGCCACTTTCTGCATGTGGGGCTGTGTAGAGGGAGCAATGATTGTCTGGAATTTGTGTTTCAAATATTGTAGTTGTGTGGAGTGTGCTTGTGGGATCCCATATATGTGTGTGTCTGTGTGTGTGTGATGAGGGCAGACAGTGTTCTGTATATTTTTTGTTGTCAGGTTCATGTAAAAGTTTTTAACAGGTAGCAGTTTAACCTTTCAGGCAAGGAAGGGTTAATGCAAAAGTGCGGCAGGTATTTGTTGCTGCCGCTGAGAAGGCTGCTGCTGATAGGCCAGTGGTTTTAACTGTGCAAAGCAGGGTGGGCGACTTTGAAAAAAAAAAAAAAAGGAAAGGGTAATGATAACTCACTCTAGCTGTTATTAGTGACTGTAGTTTTGTTGTGCATTGCTTCAAGCTTGTTTTCCAGGCAGTGTACTATCAACAGCATGTAAGGGATTTGTTTCAGTGACACTGTCAGTGTCGGTCCCTGAATAGGTTAGTTGAATCACCCTCCGATACAGTGGGCTGTTCAGTACGGTTCCCACAATGGGATGCAGACAGGCTGGTCGGACACAAGGGTCTTGTCTTTCTTGGGACACTGACAGGCTGATCAAATATAAAGGGTTCAAGGAAATCCCCCTTATAATGTTACAATGTGGTCTGAGCCATAGGGGTTAGGAAGTATTGCTTTTGATTCTGCTCGTGTGGAAAAAAAAAAAAGGCGGGGGGAGTGTAATGATGGAGCAAACCCCTTTGACTGTTAAAAATGTGCAGTCTATTTCTGCAGCTGCTTCACATTCTGTTTGCATCAGAATGCTTCTGCTTTAAGGAGTCACTTTAACCTGTCTATTTCTCAAGAACTGATAACCCGGAGGAAGGGGTATATTTCTGTCCTCCTACCTAGAGGTCCACAGCGGCTGCCTGCAAAGTTTGTCAAGCCTTGCCATGAGCTGGACAGATGAGTGGAAGAACTCAATGCATCATCTACAGAAGCTGATCGTGAAAACCTCAAGCAGAATGAGAGAGAAACGAATGATTGTAAAACATCACTTGGGAGCAACTGAAAAGTAACAGCTTGAATATGCGTGCTTGTAAAGTAGCTATTATTAGAGGTTGTGATTTTGTGTATAAAACCACCTGTATGCCACATGTTATAAAGGTTCAAGTGACTTCAAATCAGACCAGTCTTACTGAAATAATGCTGCCTAGAGTAGTGGGTTGTTGTGTTACACAAGTCAAGCAGTGATAGAGCAAACATCCCAGGACTATGACACGAGTCAGCTAAAGGCTCATAAAGTTCAGATAAACCAAATGTGAAGTTCTGCTTCTGGGATGGGATAACACTCTGCAGTAGTATAGTCTGGGTGGTGATGGGTTGGGAAACAACTGCAGAACATCTGGGTCTAGTGGACAAGTTGAACATGAAACAGCAGTGTGCCCTGGAGAGGAGTGTGATCAGCTGCAAAGTGGGCTGTGTTGGAAAGTGTATAGCCAGAAAGTCCAGGAAAGTAATTCCTTCCCTGTACTTGACACTTGTGAAGTGTGTACACATGGAGTACTAAACCCAGGTTTGGGCTTTCAGTGCAGGAGGGCACAGACACAGTGGAGTGAGTTGAGCAGAGGCATACAAGATGGCCAAGGGGTTAGAGCACAGGATGTATGAGAAGATACTGGGACAGCTGGGTCTGTCCAGGTTGAAGAGAGCTTGTGTGGGATTGTACTGGTGCCTAGAATTGCCTGATTAAAAGTTACATCACAGTATCAGACTCTGATGTTCACAACAGTAGTATGAAAAGGCACTGGACATAAGTCAGAATACAGGAAAGTCCAGTAATGCAAGGATGAATAAAAAAATTACCAGTAGGGGATGGCACAAGTATCCTGGGCTTTGGAACCTGTATCCTTAGAGATATCCAAAACTTACTGTGCACAGCCCTTAGGAACCTGTGGCAAGTGGACCTGCTTCAAAGAGGAGGAGTTTGGACTAAAGCCCTTGGCAGGTATCTTCCTATCTCCATGTCTGTTTCCATGATTCTGTATTTACATATGCTCTCTTTAGATAAGAATTGTACATTTTTAAATGGGTTTGTTAGTATTTTATACATTTAAATATGTATAAAGTTTAAATTGTTATATGCAGAAACTAATACATATTGGTGTATAAAATAGCACAAGATTAAAATAATTTGAGGTTTTAAAATGGCTTTAGGAGAGACTTTATGTAGTTAAGAAGTGCAGCAGCTCAAGACAGCTGCTGTCTCTAACATCACAATGGCTGACTCACAATTTACCCTACTAAACTTTATTACAGAATGTTGATTTCTTAAGAAAAAAAAAATGATACTGATTTTGAGTCCTGAGATAGCAGTGTTTCTATGATTCCCTTCTGAATAGTGCTATAGCTTTCAGTATGTTTGAGAAATACTGCACTGTATTTCAGAAGTTTGTATAGCTAATGTGTGAGAAGCTTCACATGTAAGTTGCTTCATGAAAAAGAACCCAAAACTGAAGAACACTTTGAAAATATGAGCATCCTATATACTTGCCTGGAGGTCAGTAAGGGAGAAGAGTGACTAGAGAAGAGATAGATAAGGAAAACAACCCAAATCCAGAAGTGTTTACTTCTACCACTGCCTGAAAAGTCATGGTAATTGTTACTCTTCTTTACCAGAAAAGTCTGATAAATGCTACTGCTACTTGACTAAGGGATAGTACTGTTGTGGCTGAATAGAAGATAATTTTTAGCATTGTAAATGACTTCTACTACAAGAAAATAGTATTTGCAGTGGTTGTTATAAAATTCCTGAAAATAGCTAATCTTGAAACAAGGAAGAAATATGTAGTAATGTTCTTGTGTGAGACCTGCCTAATTTTAAGCTGATGAAGTTGAAGGCAAATGCTCAGCACAGCTGCATAGAAAACTCTGTTTTGAAACTCGGTGTTGTTTTGCATTTGGAAAGAGTTTGAATACTGTAGCATAGCCCACAACAGCCATTAGTTAGGGAGCTCATCTAGGCAGTGTAGCTTCAAGGCCCCCCTCTAGAGTCAAGCAGAAGACAGACTTTAAACAGGATCTCTCACTTTCCAGCTAAAGTGGAATTAAATTTCGTTCTTCTGTATGAATCACAGATTCCATCCTAAACCCAAGGAGGTTTCCTATTGACTTTGTTGCTGGTATATTACGTGGTATGTTGTGCTACTTCTCAAAATTATTATTGTTTTGATAGCATTTTTCATGGGAAATTTATTTTCTTTTGCAGCATGTAGTTGGAAGGGGGGAATATAAAGAGAAGAATTAGACTACCTTAAAGACAGACAGACTGACGATGTTAAAGACAGACTACTAAATCCAGCAGAATATGACAGCAAATACCCTAATGTCTACTGAAACAAATATGCGGTGGAAGAGACCATTAACCTTGTCTTAAGACCACATGCAGCAGGACCTATATCAACTCTGAGTGCACCTTTATTCCAGCCTAGTTTCAAATGTTGGTAACCTCCAGTGCAGGCTGGCTCAGATAAGTTATGTTAGCACTTACTTATATATCTTCACTGCTCTGGTTCTGTGCTTTATTAAAGATGTGTTCTGCTTGGTTATTCCTCACTCCACAGAAGCTGGGGGAAAAAATGGTGGTAAAAAATGCCAAAATATCCTGGAGCTGTCTAGAGTGAAATTAAAAATGAATCTATGGTGCTAGCATATCATCTGGTTGAAACAAAATGATTGTTGAAAAAATAATGTTTTATTCATAGTGCTATATTTCAAAGTATATTTTAGAAACTTTTTTGAATTTTCCTATAAAGAACTAACAAAGAACTTGAGCATTCTATATATGCTATCACTTTATTAAGAATTAAAGCCCAAATAATGAGTCAGCAAAACAAGCAAGAATCCAGCCTATGTAGTGAACTCATATTGACTCTGCAGCTTTGCAGCTGTTTTAGTATCAAAGCAAGTTTCTCTTTTCCACATAATTATGTTTTTTAATAAGAACTGCTAGTATGATGTCTGCTATTAAGAGGACACCTGGTAGTGCTTGCTAGTGTTACTAGAACAAAGGATGGAGACTTCTGGTATCCAAGCAATTTAGTTTAAAACATATACTAAAACTTTAAAGGTAAATATTATTACTAAAGCTGTTAACTGCCCCCTGAACTTAATACTGGTGAGGCTGCACTCAAATACTGTGTTCAGCTTTGGGCTTCTCACTACAAGACAGACACTGGGGTGCTGGAGTGGGTCCAAAGGACAGCAGTGTTGGTGAAGGGTGTAGAGAGCAAGTGTCATGAGGAACAGCTGAGAGAATTGGGGCTATTTAGCCTGGAGAAAAGGAATCTGAGTGGAGACATTATTGCTCTCTACAACTACCTGAAAGGAGGTTGTAGTGAGGTGAGGGTTGGTCTCTCCTCACAAGTAGCAAACAGGATGAGAAGAAATCCTGTTTCAACAGAGCCTTCGGTGCCATGGTTTAGTGGGAGGTGTCCCTGTCCATGGCAGGGGGGTTGGAATTAGATAATCTTGAGGTCCTTTCCAACCCTAACTATTCTGATTCTGTGATTCTAAATGGCCTCATTCTGCACCAGGAGAGGTTTTAGACTGGATATTAGGAAATATTTCTCCACCAAAGAGAAAGCACTGAAGCAGGCTGCCCAGGGAAGGGTTGAGTCACCCTGGAGGGATTTAAAAGACGCTTAGGGGCATGGTTTAGTGATGCAACACTGCAACTCCTTGGCAGTGTTAAGTTTACAGCTGGACTCAGAGTGGTGTTAAGGGTCCTTTCCTACCTAAAAGGTTCTGTGATCCTATGTCAAATAATACCTACTTAGTTCCTTGTTATGAAACCATATAATTAATTTTTAATATAACTATAAATACCTATCTGTTTACTAGTGTTTTTTTGTTTTGCTACTGTAGCATTAACATAAGCATTTGTAACTTACCTAACAGAATTTCTGGTTCCTGTTTCACTTCTTTGAATTAAATTATTCTTGCATGGCATTTGTAATTGTTTCTGTCAGGAAAATGGAAATCTTGCATATATTCTGTAATGTGCCCTGGAGAGCATGTAACCTTGGAGATCTGCGTAATGTACCTTTCGATAATGGAAATTCTGTAGATAGTTCCTGAAATACTACTTTCTTCCTCATGAAAGCTGAATTCTTTCCAGAGGTAATGCTTGCCCTTGGCAAAACAAATTTTTATACAATAATGTTTATAAAAAGCATAGGAAGCAAGAAATCATTCACATCTGTCAAATAAATGTCCTAGTATAAAGCTTTCTGCTTTTCAAGTCTGAAGTAGGCTGTACTGAAAAGAAGAAACTAATAAAACCTTTCAGTGATAAGTATCCAAGAAAATGAAGCAAAATGTGATCTTTTATTGTTTATATTTGCATATGAAAATTGATTTCTTTTTCTAGAATTGCAGTTTACCATCTCATTCTGCCCCTTTCAGTTAGTAATGAAACAAAATTCACTTTTCAAAACAAAGGAAGGATTTTCCTTGTCAGACTATTTTTAAAGGCTCTACCAGTTTTATACCTCCTCATCAAATAATCTATCTTTTTATTAAGCTCAAAAGCAGATATTTTCACATCTGATATTTTCATTGAGGTGTTATCATGAAGAACCAATACAGAAAGTAGGTCTGTTCTCTTACTGTTTACAAAGAGTAAGTTTGCAAGCAAGAATAATTAAATAAAAATTCTGAGGTTGCATTTTCTAGATGATTCACTTGGGTGTTTTGTGACTAAAAAAATATAAGCTTTTGAATCATGTATGTGTTTTTTACCCAGAAATTTTAATTCATGAATGACTGCACAGGCAACTCACATACTTCCAATCCTTAAAAGAACCTGCTATGACCACTTTAGTTGCTAAAAGTATGCAGCCAGCTTTTGTTATGCTTCTTGCTACCTGCACCTTCCTCCTATTCTCCAGAAAAAGCATCATGTCCAGATTCAGGGCCATGTTGACACTCCTTTTCAAAGCAGTAACTGCTAAGCTTGCTCAGCCATCTCCTAAATTTACTATTAGGAAGGAAATGTATCATATGTAAATACTATATTAAAAATAAAAAAAAAATAAAATCCATTATTGTAAAATAGAATTAATGAGAATTAGGTCTCTCTGGCACTAAACATTACACTAGCTGGCCTTACAGTATTACTTAAAAGTTATTATTTGTATTTAACTTTGACAGTGTGAAAGACTGGCTAGAACTAGTATTTTTAGGCTTTACCAGAAGCTGCACCCTATGACAATTTGCATCCTTATATTTCACAGCAGGGTTGTCATTAGGCAGCAACTCAGAGTGGTGTGCCTCAGCAGCATCAGTGCTAGGATATGAAGTCTTGTAAATATGCAATTATTCTGTGTATATATATATAATTTTATGTATATTTCAACTAGTACCACTTTTACCATACAAATTCACATTTTAGTGTTAATGACTATCAACATGTGAATGGAAAGGAATTATGGTTATGATAAAGATACATTTTATGAGACTTAAATGCCACTGAATATTTAATACTTCATAAGTACAGCAAGCCTAATGATTTTCTCAAACATAAAATAATAAATTAGGTCAAAGAAAGATATTCAATACAGAATAATTAAAGAATGCACTTTATACAAAAAGCTTACAAAACCTTGAAAGAAGAGGACCTTTAATAAAACAGTAGAAGTGTTTATTTCTACTCACAGTCTAACAATCTTTTCAAAATTCCTCTAAGTCTCAAAGTGAGTTATCTCAAACATATAAATAAGATATCTCTTTAGGCTGATAAGAACAATGTTAAGATAAAAACAAATATGAGGTACTTATGCCCCATCAGACTATATCTGACCAGTTACTAGAATATAATTCCTTTTTTTTTTTTTCTTGGGCATGATTTTTCTCCATAGAATTAAATGGCAAAATATCGAAAAGTGGAGAAATGAGTTTCCTTTTACTGAAACTTTGTTTGAGGGGCCTGACTAATGCCAGTGAGAATATGCTTTTCTGTTCTCAAGTTCTTTACTGAAAGGAAATGGAATAACTCACACTGGCTTCAATGGTTCTCTTATAAGACTATATGCTTTCATAAGCCTTTCTTCCCTTCAGGGTGTCTGTTCAGGACATACCTGTGCTAACAAAGGCTTGAGGCATTGCTTTCTGCAGACTAGATTTTGAAGATGAAGAAATATGTCCCTTGAAACTCTGAAGAAATAAAACTTCATTTAGCAAAGGTCTGTTCCAAAACCCCCTGAAATCAGTAGGAACTCTTCAATCTGGTTCCACAAACTGTGGAGCAACACAAAAAATATTTTAGTCAGCGAAAGCCTAAATTGCAAGAGAGTGTATCTGAAAAATAATTGTGCTGTAACTTACTTGATTTGTTTTTTTTTGTTTTTTTTTTTTTTTTTTTAAAGAACACCTCTTTCAAGAATTGTGCACAAATAGATAAATAGTAAGGAATATGGCAGAATGTTGGCAACATAATATATTAATGCAGCTTAATGCTAGCAACATTCACCCTAAATAAGTTACTTATTCTCATAGCATCTTAAAAAAAAAAAACAAAAAAAACAAAACAAAAAACCCAACAAACACCAAACAAACAAACAAACAAAAAAACCCAACCAACCAAACAAGAAAACCCAAAGATCCCTGCATGACATTAAAAAGTGACATTAAAGATGAGAAAACAACCAGAAAAGCACAGCATAAGGAAATAGACTAGGTCAAGTAATAGTCTTTTTGTACCTAGGGAGTTAAACACTTTTTTTGTAAATTAAGAACCAATAATATAGTGGAATTCCTAGTGGAATGATCTAAATTAATTTTGTTACTGATCCTTTGATGATATAAGGCTAATCTTCACAACCTTTGCAACAGGTTTGTCTGCACATCAGTGGCTAGAAAGGGAACTTTCAAGTCAGAAGTATCGTAGCTTTCCTAGGTAAGCAAGGTAGTGGATTACAGAGCAATGCTGAAGTATGCTTAGGGACTGAAATCTACTTTTCAGATAATATAGATTAACAGCTTGTTTACTCGGCAGTCATTTACTGGGTTAGTTCCAAAGGTACCAGAAACAGACTTGTGTAAGAATTTTCTTAAACATATTTAATTAAATAAATAGCAGATGTTTAAAACTGAAGCTGTTGTGAACCCAAATCTGCTTGCATTGGCTAAAAACATCCAAGCCGCTTTCATCAAATACTTCATCAATCAAAAACCCCACGTGAAAGTTAATTTTGTTGGCTGCATGAATTATCTCATGTGTTCTCTTGGGTTTTTTAACAGATTCCATTTTTATAGTTTTTTTTTTGCTGGTTCTCTAAGCATTTTTCAAGCAGTCTCCACCGTGAATGTTTAGTTGTATGAGTAGTTTCCTGCTTATGCTCTAATCCCTGTATATGAAATACCTGGGTTAAGTGTGTTTCTAATAGGCACTTAAATAATTGTTTTTATTTTTCAAAAGAAAAAATACTTGGAAATACATCTTGTTATGCTAGCTAGTAACTCTAGACAACTATGTATTGCAAATGTATTTGACTGAAGTGAATGATCCCCAAAAGGTTGTAGGTCATCCCCAGTGAGAAAGGAAATAAAAAGATGACAGAGATGAAAATAAGTGAAATCTGATCTATGTGATTCATTTTGGCAATATTTGTCTGGCCTTCTCAGGGTTATGACAAAACCTTCTCAAAAACCTCCTAAACCTTTAGGTTTTGGCCAGTAGATCATAAATATGCTATTTATGAGATGATAAATATTAAAACTATGGCACCTTCAGATAGTTCTGAAGGATCTTAGAAAGATGGTAGCATCAGTGGACAAGGGTGGTTTTATTTGCTTGCAGTTTGAAATCTGATTTGATTTCCAAGTCCTAGAATCTGCTTCTGACACACAGCATTTTCCAGCATTTCAGGATTCTGCTGAACCAAAACAAGTAAAAACACAATTTTAAGCTCCTAGAGTTTAGTCACAATGAGCCCTTAAAAAGCATGCCATAACATTCTGTGATGTGAAGCAGTTCTGGTGCTATATCACCTGCTGCCATCTGCAATCATTCACTAGTCAAAGCATTTTTGAGAAGAGTTTGAGAAAGAGAGATTAGCTGCTTAACCTCCATTTCTTTGAGTCACTAAAATGAAGCCCATCCAGAAAACATTTGGGTTAGTATCTAATGTCCTCTAAGAGTTAGATTCAGGTAATAAACTCACACTTACCTTTTAAAGTCTGAGGTTCTCATATATATTTTTAACAAATAATACTTCTGGGAGTCATGCAGAGTAGAGCATATGTTTGAAAAATAGCTATTTGTTAGTGGTCAGAATAAAAATGTACAATACTACTGAGTAGGCACATAATTAAATTTTGACCTGTATTTTAGGTCAAGTTTTGTAACTGTTGTAATTTGGAATTGCTCTAAGTAGAGGAACTACATCAACTGATACAGAGTTTCTCAGCACATATGACTATGCAAGGAATATATCTGATTGATTTTTCCTCATCTAAGAGCATCTTCTGAGTGCTTACTAAAATTCAGATGCTGTATTTCCCACTTCCTTTTGGAAAAAAACCCCAAACCATAATTTCTCA